>NC_137085.1:2281149-2881149 GCF_951640355.1 Cnephaeus nilssonii
AGGAGGAGGAGGAGGGGGAGAAGGGGAGGAGGAGGGAGGGGGAGAAGGGGGAGGAGGAGGAGGAGGGAGAAGGGGAGGAGGAGGAGGAGGGGAGAAGGGGAGGAGGAGGAGGAGGAGGGAGAAGGGAGGAGGAGGAGGAGGAGGAGGGAGAAGGGGAGGAGGAGGAGGAGGGGGGAGAAGGGGAGGAGGAGGAGGAGGAGAAGGAGGAGGAGGAGGAGGAGGAGGAGAAGGGGAGGAGGAGGAGGAGGGAGAAGGGGAGGAGGAGGAGGAGGAGGGAGAAGGGGAGGAGGAGGAGGAGGTCCGCACGGTGGCCCCCAGCCCCGCAGGGAGGCGGCTACTCACATCATCCACACGCCCGCCGCGATGTTCAGAGGGTGGATGGTGATGCAGCTGAACAGGCCCGAGATGGCGCACGCTGGAAGCAAGAGACACGGCAGGGTTAGCAGAGGGGAGGGACGGGGGTCCGCAGCGAAGGCCACGGGGGAGACGGCGTGTGACGTCAGAATCCCCTCCGACCCCCCATTCCCAGGGCTGCCTCTGAGGACAGCCGGGACAGGCAGCCTGGGTCCCAATCCCAGCTCCCACTCCACGCCAGCCAGGGCCGTGGTTGGGTGTCCTCAGCGCGCAGGCCTGTTTCTCTCCTGCACAGCCAGTCCCACGCCCAGCCCCCCCACCGCGGCACGGCAAGGGGTCATGTGGGGGGGTGCGTCCTCTCCTACCCTTGGAAGTGGCTTCTCGGATGCCCCAAATGTGGAGCTTTGCCCTCCCCTCCCCCACTGCACCCCACGGGCAGGGTCTGCCACACTCGCCCCCTCCTCTCCCCACAGCACGTAGCCCCAGCTTTCACCAGGAATGCCGGCAGCCTGCCGGGCAGGTCCAGGGACCAGCCAGCGCCGTAGCTGGTGAGGCCCGCGGAGCAGCCAGCAGCGCCAGGTCATTAAAGTTGCATGGCGCCTGTGCACCTGAGCCCGGCGCGGCTGGAATTCCAGTTTTCCCGTGTAACCCTAGCAGGCGGCAGGCGGGGAAGAGCGGGCAAAAGTGAGCCCAGCTGCAATGGGCCGCCCTCCTGTGCCCCCCCCCCCCCCCGCCCCGACCTCCTAAATAACAGACGTACTTCCTGCCCACCACAAAGGCGGCCGGTCCTGGGCATGCCGCGTACACATTCAGGCCGGGTGCCCGGGGCAAGACGCCGAGCGCCCACAAGAACAACGCTGCTCTGTGCTTGTCAGCTATGCACTGCCCCCTACCCCACCGCCCCACCACCCACCCCCCTCCTCCCACCCCCCATCTCACCTGCTGCAGTGGATGCTCCACCTTCAGCACCGACTCCACCCCCACTGTGCCACCAACAGCCAGCCTTGGGGAGGACCAGGTTCCACCCCAGCCGGGAGGGGCAGCACCCCCTCTGATCCGCCAGGGAAACCGCTCATCCAACCTGAGGGGATGGAATCTAAGGCCTGACCTCCCGCCCACCAGCCCCTTCTACAAAGTCACAGGCATGCTGGACAGCAGGAAAGGGACCCGGGGTCCGCCTGTGATTTGGGGGAGGGCCGGGGGCAGCGCAGCCCTAACCCGGCACCCCTGACTCCCCACCCCCACCAGCTGGGAGGGCTGTGGGGCTGGAAGGGGGTGCTGGAAATGTTCCTTCTGGCAGATCTGGCCAGGGCCTGCCCTGCCCGGACCCCAGCCTCTGTGCCAGGCTTCCGGTTCCTTCCAGACCTCCGCCGTGCCCTCTCCCACCCGCTCCTCCAGTGTTGAGGGCTCAGGAAGAAGACAGCGGGCCATTCAAACAGCCGTGTGCTTGCCGTTGGAAGACCTGCCATCGGTCTTTATTTTACCTCTGGAGCAGACGGCCTTCCTATGAAGGCTCTCCTGGGGCTTGTGCTAAATCCGCCTCCTGCCCCGGAAACCGAGGTCAGGGGGGCGTGTGCCGGCCGGGGCTGGGGGGGCAGGTGGGGAGATGGATGGCCGGGCAGAGCTGACAGGAGGGGGACCGCACTGGCCGCCTCCCCCAGCAAGCACCCGCCCCGCTCACAAACAACTTTCGCCCAAAGGTGAAGGCGGCGGCGTCCCACCCACACCCAAGTCAACAGGTGGGGCTGCCTCGGGCCCGGCCGGCCGGCGCTTTGAAGCAGCCTCCGGCGGCCTCGGAGCCCGGGGCCGGCGCGCACTGTCCCCCCCGGGCCTGGGCCGCGCTCAGGTTCCCTCCTGGAAGGTCCCCCGAGCAGCCAGCCCAGCCCGGAAAACCCACGAGCCAGGCCGCGGCCGGTAACCATAGCAACCGCCCGGGCGCCGCTCCGCCACGCCCCCCGCCCCGCGGACCCCCGCCCCAAGGTCCCGGCCCAGAGGCGCGCTATGCGCAGTGGGCGGCCAGGGCCGCCCCTCGCCCAGACCGCGTACTCACAGATGGCCCCCAGCACCCCCGACAGGCGACACAGCCAGCGGTACCACCATGTCATGCCCTCCTCCTTGCGCAGGCGGCGCGGAGTTGACGGACGTCGCTGACCCCCCGCCAGAGCCGCTCATGGTGCCGCTACCCGGCGCAGCCCACCGCCCTCACAAAGGGCTCCAGAGTCGGCCGCGTTGGCCAGTGCGCTGCCTTGTGGGTAGGCGGCCTTATTAGCATAGGGGGCGCGGCTTGCAGGGCCCAGGCTAGTAGCGCCCGACGCGCTGATCCTTATTTGCATAAGGGGCGGGGCTCCGGAGCGGTTTGCCGCGGGGCTCGCGCTCATTAGCATAGGGGGCGGGGTTTGGCGGCGCAGGACGCCCAGGTGGACAAACCCGCCCAATGGGCTAGCCGAGGGGCGGGACTTGGCAGAAAACGAACAGGTGAGCCAGCAGCAGCGCCCAGGGGTGACGGCACACCCCATCGCCTCTCCCCCGGGGGAGGAAGAACACCGCTGGGGGTGGCGAGAGGTTTGATCGGGTCAGGAACGGGTCCGGACCTCGACCGCGGCCGGGGATCCCGCCGTGCTGTGGGGCGGGTGTGCAAGGTTTGGACGGGTTTTGTGAAGAAAACGCCAGTCCGACCGCGCGTTCTTTTTATTGGCACCTGACGGGCTGGGCTGCCTTTCCAGGGCGAGCCCCCTAACGCCGTGCCCGTTGGAGGAGGCGCTAACGGTGACGCTGGAGATCGGAGGGGGTTCCGGTTGGGAAGCACTCCGGAGCCGCCGGCAGCCAGCAGCCCATACATGTCAGCTTCCCTCCCGACGCTGCAGGGAGCACCCCTCACTCGCCCAGGGGCACCTGAGGGGCGTGCTGGGGGAGGAAGCTAGGGCGGGGCGGGGCGGGGCGGGGCTCGGGGTTGGAGTGTCCAGTACTGGCCCCGCAGGCGGGCATGGGCTTCCAGGAAGCCCTGGCTGAACTCCAGCTCAGCCTGGCTGCCCTCCGACTCCCAGTAGAGCGCTTGCTGCCCGCGGAACGTCGTCGTTTTCAGACTGTGGATGTCCCGGATCTGGGAGGAGGGCAGCCCCGAAGGGCAGGGCACAGATGAAAACCAGCCAGCATTCAGGGAGCCCTGCTACACAAGGACCTACGCTCAGGTCACGTTTAACCCTCACCCACAGCCCTCGGAGGCAGGCGGGTTACCCACCGGGGCACGGGCCCAGAGGCTCATGCCACTCCCCCGACTCACAGTGAGGGCCCAGAGCCGGCCACTCCTCGGGCTCACAGTGAGGGCACCTGAGCTCATGCCACTCCCTCGGCTCACAGTGAGGGCGCCTGAGCTGGGACTGGGGCCCAGGTCTGCTCTATTCCAGTGAGGGTCAGGCTGCCTCATCCAGAGGAGCTGATACGGGGCAGAGGACACTTCTCCCAAACGCACAAACCTCAAGGGGGGGCTGCCCCTCTCCCGGCTCTAACATTGTGCCTCTGCCCTGGGTTAAGGGGCTGTCCACGTGGGAAGGGCCTTGTCTATTTCTCTCTTGCGGGGCACCATCCACACTTGCTGGTGAGGACGTGGAGGGAGCTTTCTCCCATTCCTTCACTAAGTTTTGAAGGTTTTGGTCTGAAGTAGACTGGGGGGGGGGGTCCTCTTCCCCAGCACCCCGGTCCTCGTCCCCAGGGACAGCTGTCAGACCATAGCAAGAGCCAGCCGTTCCTGTTGCCCGCGTGGGGCCTCACCGAGATGTAGCTGGCATCAGCTCCCTCGGTGCCCATGTCAGCGGCCAGGGCGTGGATGGCGATACGGTCCCACGGAGCCACGTCGATGAAGATGCGGCAGCCCCCCACGTTCCCCCCAGCCGAACTCACCAGGGGGCTGGCAATTTCTCCCCGGGGGCCAAAGAGCTGTGTGTCACATTCTGCGGGGAGAGCGGGGGTGGACTGGGTGTGGCCCAGGATCAGGAGCCCCGGAAAGACCCCGCTGCCAGAGGCCGGGGCCAGAGCAGCTCACGGCTGGCGGGCAGGGAGGGGGACAGTGTGGCGCTGTGGCCCAGGCCAGGACGCCCAGGCAGAAGCCCCCACTGAACCCCACCTCCCACGGTGTGATCCCAGGCCAAGGCTTTACACGCCTGAGCTTCAGCTCCCTCCTCTTTAAAGTGGGGGGGACGACAGTAAACACTGGGCAGAGTGGTTTCAGGAGGACTCAGCACAGTCACACGTGCCAACGTGCTGAACACTGAGCCTGGCACAAGGACAGACTCCAGCTGCAGAGCCTCCTGCCTGCACCTCCTGGGCCTCCCTGGGCCTCCCTGGGCGGGCACCTGCATGTGGGAGGCTTGGCAGTGAGGAGCGGCGAGAGGGAAGGACAGTCGCTATGACCACCGAGCGTGGAGGGCAGGGGAGGCCCCTCAGGTCTCTATGGAGGAAGAAGCCTCTAGCGCCCCACTTCTCACCTGGGGCCTGGCGAGAGGGGGTGGGAGGGCAGGCAGAAACCTCTGGGACTGGCTAGGGAAGTGCCTTCAGCCAGCGTGGGCTGCTGGGAGGGGGCTAGCCCTGACACGGATGGGAAAGCACAGCCCACGGGTGAGGAGGCTTGTGCACAGGACCTGGCAGGGACAGAGGGTCCTAGAGGGTCTTGAAGGGCCCGAGGGCCAGGACAGTAGGGCTCTGGGGGCCTGAGGGACGGGTTGAGGGTGTGGCCGGAGCCCCATCTGCCCATCTCGCTGAAGGGTCACATCCTGAGAATCGTGCTGACCACTCCCGCAGGCTGGCCCTGGCCACGAGGGGGGGCGGGGGGGGTGTCCAGGAAGGTACAGCTCCGTCTGCCTTGCCCGCCGCCCCGCTGGCAGCAGCACAGCCCAGCCAGCCGCTGGGGGGCCGGGGGGGGGGGGGGGCTCTGGCGCCTGCCTACCTCTGTGCACGGCCCCCGCGGCAGGCCGGCTGGAGTAGCGCAGCACCACTCCGCCTCCCGGCCGCACACGGCGCTGAGTCACCACCAGGGTGTTGGCCTTGGAACTGAAGGTCAGACCCGACAGCTTCCTGCACGCCCTCCTCCACATGAGCCTGCCCCAGAGCAGCAGCATCTCCCCTGGAAGCGGCGGGCAGTGAGGCCGGCCCCCCTCCACCTCCCCCACCCCCCTCCCCGTCCAGGTTGGCAGCAGTCCCTGGGGCGCAGGAGCTCTCGTGGCCTGGACCTACCGGCGCTGCAGTTGAGGGAGCTCTCCAGGACTTGGAGGGTCAGCACCTCCCCCAGGGGCCGCCCGATGGCCACTGCACAGTCAGCCGGCCCGGCGCCTCGCAAGTCGATGGCTCCTGTGGGCTCGAGGTGCTGCCGGCCACAGGGACCTGGACAGGGAGCAGGAGACAGAGCTTCCGGGTGGGGCATTCCCAGGGGGCAGGGCTGGGGTGTGTGTGTGGGGGAAGGGCTGATGCCCTCCTAGGCCTAGCCGGAAGCCCCCTCAGGTGAGGGGTGGGGGCTGCAGGGGCCGGATGTCACCCTCCGGGGCGCAGAGCCATTCCGGGATGCTCTGAGAGGCGGGCCGTGTGGAAAGTGGTCCCGGCTTTGCACCCTCTGCACCCCTCCTGCGGCCAGCTGCCCAGACAGCAAGGAGGAAGGGACATACCGGCCCCCCGAGGGCTGTCCTGGGAGAGGAGGCGGGCCCGGGGCTGGGCCCACTCCGGGGAAGCGGCGGCAGGGCCGGCCGTGGTCTGTGCTGGAGCGGCGGCTTCCTCGCGGGGCGCCAGGCTGGGCGTCCCCTGCCCTGCGCAGGGCCCGGCCCAGCAGCCCCGCACCGTCGCGGGCTTGGGCAGGTGCTGGCAGAAGTGGGCTGGCACGGGCCCCGGGGCCTCGGGTCCCAGGCAGGTGTCGTGCCGGTGCTGGACGCCATCCCCGCACGAGACCGAGCACTGCAGGGAAGAGGGGAGGAGCTAGGCTGACCCTCCCGAGGGGCACGAGGGCAGGTGACGGGCCAGGCATGACCTAGTCTTCGCACAGCACTAGGCGGTACCTGTCTCCGTCCCACAGCGGGACACTGAGGCCCAGTGGCTGCCGTGCAGGTCACCGGGAGGAGGACAGGGATCCAAGCTCACGGCCCCACCTGTCACCCTCGAGGCCTCTGCGTCTCCAGGCCCTAGAGCCAGGATCAGGAGACATGGCTGCCCGCCCCCCGGTCTGTCCCTGCAGCCGTCCGCCCTGCCCTCCTGCCCGGCACTGCCCTCCTGAGCCCCCTCCCCGGCCGATGCCCCTGGCCCTCTGACCGGGCGGGAGGCAGCTCTCCGCTTTGCCTCTTCTCTACACCGGGAGCGAGCCCCGGAGGCCCAGCCCTATTCACCGCTGTCTCCCGGTGCCTGGTGAGGTGCCGGACACACTCCCCGCCCCAGCCGCGGCCTCACCTGCGTCCAGGTGCTGAGGTGCCACCGGTAAGCGCAGTCGGCGACGACGCAGGGGATGCTGGCCTGCGGCCGCACCAGAGCCGCACAGGCCGCCCCGTCCACCTCCGTGTCCCGGCCTCGGTCCAGCTGCACGCAGGCTATGGCGCGGGGGGCGGTGCCGAGGCCACAGCTGGCTGAGCATGGGCCCCGGGACGTGACTTTCCACCTGCAGGAAAGAGGCCCCGGATGGCACGGCCAGGACAGGGCCCAGGCCCCAGCGGGGGGCGTGCAGGAGGCAGCTGATGGATGTTCCCCTCCCTCTCTCCCCCTCTCCCTCTCCAAACAATAAAAGGATATCTTAAAAAAGAGCAATTTAGCAAAGCTGAGAATCGTGGGTGGGGTGCGTGTGCCATTCTGCACCAGTGCTCAGGGAGGCCCCCACCTCCTGTTGGTTGTTGAGTCGAGCCTGAGTGAAGGGATAGCCCTGAGTCAGGCATCCCTGGAATGTTCTAGAACATCAAGGAGGCCAGCGTGGCCACAGCGACATGCAAGGGGAGCCAGACCTCAAGTGTGTGCCATTCCCATAAGTCCCAGCTCACCTGCACCTCTAAATGTGACGTGGAAAACAGTGGGGTACAAGGACAGTGACATCAGCACAAGCAATGACGTCAACAGACACTTTGGTAGGAACGTGAAAGGGGTCCCCGCGCCGCCCGTTTAAGACAACTTGACATGGGATGGGAGTGGGGGAGGGGAGCCAGCAGGATGTGGCAGGAAGCCTCCCCGTGGGTCCAACAGATGCCAGACTCGTGGAGGTGATGAGGGGCCGCCGGGAGGAACTCAAGCTCGCTGGTTAGCAATTTGGAAAAATAAAGCTTGCTCCCGACTTCTCAACTTACCCCGATAAACCACAGAGGAGTTCAAGGGTTTACGTGTAAGGGTCTCACCATAAGGTGTGTTTCTTTAGAAACAAGAGGTGGGGGGAGCACAGGGCACCACGAGGACAGCTACTAACCCTGTCCCCTTTCTCTACGACACGGGAAGCATCTCATCATTAAAATGCACAAGTGCGCCCGGCCGGTGGGGCTCAGGGGTTGAGCCTCGACCTACAAACCAGGAGATCAGGGTTCGATCCCCGGTCAGGGCGCATGCCCGGGGTGCAGGTTGATCCCCAGTGCGGGCGTGCAGGAGGCAGCCGATCAATGAGTCTCTCATCGCTGATGTTTCTCTCGCTCCCCCTCCCTTCCTCTCTGCAATCGGTAAAAGTCTATTTAAAATGAAGTAAAACGCACAAGTGCGATGAGGGACCACAGGCACTGTGGACGAGGCGGCGAGTGTGTGCTCTTACCGCGGCCCAGCCTGGTCTTGGAGCCCCCCCCACCCCCACCCCCACCCCCGGCCTGAGCACCCTCTGCCCTGTGTGACTGGTGCTCGGCTCCCACGGGGACCACCTCAGGCTCCACCCATCTGCCCCCTCACCCAGTGAAGGTCGGCCCAGCGCCACCCACACCCACCCCGTTAGAACCCACAGCGCGGCCTGTGCACGGCTGGACGCCACCTCTGGCACCTGGCGCAGCCTGCCGGGTGGTCCCGCTTCCTGAGGACTGTCCTGAGCCACGGAGCCATCCCTCCGTCCCCATGGCCCCTGGCCTGGCGCCCGCACCCCGGGCGCTCAGGCCACCGGCTGGACACCCCAGGGCTGCTGACCTGGGCGGGCAGGGCTGCGGGCTGCAGGCCTCCAGCTGCTCTGGCCGAGGCAGCCCCTGGCACTGGGCGTCCGGCAGGATCTCCTGGTCCTCATCCTGCCCGTGGGCCCGGGCACAATACAGGATCCTCCGCGCCACCCCACCCCCACAGCTCACGCTGCAGGCCGCCAGCTTGTACCGCCACCTGGGGCAGAGCGGGGTCAGGGGAGGACCCCGAGCAGCCCGGGGTCCCCTCGTTGCCCCACCAGGAAGGGCCTGCAGAGGCGCTCTCTCCGGAGGGTCACCCTACGTCTCCACTGAGGGGCTGGCACAGCGGACGGAACGTCAGAAGAACCCATTTTAGCAGGGGTAGAGGAGGACAGAAAACAGATGTGTCCACAGGCGGTGGGAGGGGGCAGGGCACCCCGGGTCCTGCCAAGATGTCTGTGTCCAAAGGGAATCCCAGCCTCCCCTCCGCCTTGGCCACGTGGCACCGTCACCACCCGTCACAGCCGTCCCGTCTGACTAGTCGCCCGCGGCCCGGGCCCAGCCTCTGCTTCGGGAAGGCAGAGATGCTGTCTGCCGGGCTCACTGCGGGGACCCCTCGTGCCACAGCGGTGCCTGGCGCAGCGGGGGCTCAGTGAGGAGCAGGCGGTGACGAAATGAGCCACCCACGTGTGCCCACCGCGCCCGGATCCGTGCATGCGCTGTACCCACAGCCCCATGAAGCCCCTCGGACCACCTGCCTCCTTGGGAAGGGGCGCACCTGGCGGGGCAGGGCTCCGGGCTGCACTCCCCGAGGCGGCTGGGCCGGGGCGCTGGCCAGCACTTGGAGTGAGGCAGGGGGACGGAGCGTCCACGGTCCAGCCTCACACAGCGCACGGCCAGCGGCACCTGCCCACCCCCACAGGTCACTGGGCACGGCGCCAAGGCGCGGGTCTCCCACCTGCAGGGAGGAAAAGCCGGAGCTCCACAGGAGGCCACAGCCCGGGGTAAGAGGGGGAGCAGGCTGCTGCCCCGCGCACAGGCCCCCTCCCCACTCACCAAGCCGGGCACGGGGCAGCCTGGCAGACCTCCCGCCGGCTCCCCGGCTTGCTCTCCGGGTCACACAGCTCCTCCTGGACAGCTGTCCCCAGGGCGGAGTCCACGCACACGAAGCGCAGCTCCATCTGGCCTGCAGGAAGGAAGAGGGGCCCCGGGCCCAGGAGGAGGCTCAGCCAGGACCACAGGAGCCAGCTCTCGGAAGAGCTCGAGCAGAGGGCTCGCTCTGCCACTTACCAGCTGTGACCTTGGACAAACGACCCAGCCTCTCCGAGCCTCAGGGTTTTCATATGCTGATGGCTAACTTGCAGGGGTATGTATAAAGACTATGAGGGGGAGTTACAAAGTGCCTGGCACATAGTAGGTTTACTGAGAGGCAGTATGAGAACTGCTCTACAAACACCCCTTACTGTGTTCGTCATAAACACATCGGGAACTTCCTCAAAAGAAACCTCTGGCTCCGTTCTGAGCGAGCGGAGGCTGTACTGAGAACTGAGGTTGTACTGAACGGGTGAGGTTGTATTGAGCACCAAGGTTGTACTGAGAGCTGAGGTTGTACTGAGCGCCGAGGTTGTACTGAGCGCCGAGGTTGTACTGAGCGCTGAGGTTGTACTGAGCGCTGAGGTTGTACTGAGCGAGCGGAGGTTGTACTGAGCGCCAAGGCTGTACTGAACAAGCGGAGGTTGTACTGAGCGCCGAGGCTGTACTGAGCGGGTGAGGTTGTACTGAGCGAGCGGAGGCTGTACTGAGCGCCGAGGCTGTACTGAGCGAGCGGAGGCTGTACTGAGCGCCGAGGCTGTACGGAGCGAGCGGAGGTTGTACTGAGCGCCGAGGCTGTACTGAGCAAGCGGAGGTTGTACTGAGCGCCGAGGCTGTACTGAGCGGGTGAGGTTGTACTGAGCGCCGAGGCTGTACTGAGCGAGCGGAGGTTGTACTGAGCGCCGAGGCTGTACTGAGCGAGCGGAGGTTGTACTGAGCGCCGAGGCTGTACTGAGCGAGCGGAGGTTGTACTGAGCGCCGAGGCTGTACTGAGCGCCGAGGCTGTACTGAGCGAGCGGAGGCTGTACTGAGCGCCGAGGCTGTACTGAGCAAGCGGAGGTTGTACTGAGCGCCAAGGCTGTACTGAGCGCCGAGGCTGTACTGAGCGAGCGGAGGCTGTACTGAGCGCCGAGGCTGTACTGAGCAAGCGGAGGTTGTACTGAGCACCAAGGCTGTACTGAGCAAGCGGAGGCTGTACTGAGCGCCGAGGCTGTACTGAGCGGGTGAGGTTGTACTGAGCGAGCGGAGGCTGTACTGAGCGCCAAGGCTGTACTGAGCGAGCGGAGGCTGTACTGAGCGCCAAGGCTGTACTGAGCGCCGAGGCTGTACTGAGCGCCGAGGTTGTACTGAGCGAGCGGAGGCTGTACTGAGCACCGAGGTTGTACTGAGCGCCGAGGCTGTACTGAGCGCCGAGGTTGTACTGAGCGCCGAGGTTGTACTGAGCGCCGAGGTTGTACTGAGTGCCGAGGCTGTACTGAGCGCCGAGGTTGTACTGAGCGCCGAGGCTGTACTGAGCGCCGAGGCTGTACTGAGCGCCGAGGTTGTACTGAGCGCCGAGGCTGTACTGAGCGAGCGGAGGCTGTACTGAGCGCCGAGGCTGTACTGAGCGAGCGGAGGCTGTACTGAGCGCCGAGGTTGTACTGAGCGGGTGAGAGCTGAAGGCCACTGTCTATCTCTCATTTGTCCCTCTGGTTTGGCACCAGGAGCTCAGAGCTAAATGTGGGGCCCGCAGCCTGTCTGGGCCTAAGAAACATGCTCTTGGTGCCGATACGTCTTACTATCTTTTCTATCTCTTGGACAATCATTGAACTCTCACAGGGCTGTCTGCACTTTGCCCCAATCTCCTCGTACACTGGCACTTTCTCGCGTGGCTGGAATTTTCTGGAAGCCACCAAATGCGTTTTAGAACTAAGCCAGATGCAGGCAGGCAAGAGCTAGCGAATGAGCTTGGGTGTTCAGGGGCCTCACCTCTGCCACAGGAGATGGAGCAGGGCCCCGCCAGGGGCGTCCACACGTGGGCAGCACGAGCCCCCAGCCTGGGGCCGCCCGGTGCAGATGCAGCCTCCTCCCCCTGAGGCTGGGGATCCAGCTGCAGGGGGCAAGCACCAAGCTGATGGGTCTGGGCACCCCACCTATGACCTCCACGCCCACCCGCCCCAATCCCTCAGGAGAAAGAGGTGGTCACCAGCACCCAGGCGCTGTCCTCCCCTGCCCCCTGCTGACCCGCCCCAGGGAGACCTGCTTCCAGGCCCCCAGCGATGCTGATGTGTCACCACACCCCGCCTTGGCCTCTGCATCCGCGTGAGCTCACTGTGGGCGGGGCTGAGCAAGAGGATTTGCGGCCACTGGCCTACAGCCCCCGGCCGCAGGGAGCAGCCCCCAGCCACAGTGAGCAGCCCCCGGCCGCAGTGAGCAGCCCCCAGGCGCAGTGAGCAGCCCCCGGCCGCAGTGAGCAGCCCCAGGAGCAGTGAGCAGCCCCCAGGAGCAGTGAGCAGCCCCCGGCCGCAGTGAGCAGCCCCCGGCCGCAGTGAGCAGCCCCCAGGAGCAGTGAGCAGCCCCCGGCCGCAGTGAGCAGCCCCCGGCCGCAGTGAGCAGCCCCCAGGCGCAGTGAGCAGCCCCCGGCCGCAGTGAGCAGCCCCAGGAGCAGTGAGCAGCCCCCAGGAGCAGTGAGCAGCCCCCGGCCGCAGTGAGCAGCCCCCGGCCGCAGTGAGCAGCCCCAGGAGCAGTGAGCAGCCTCCGGCCGCAGTGAGCAGCCCCAGGAGCAGTGAGCAGCCCCCAGGAGCAGCGAGCAGCCCCCAGCGCAGTGAGCAGCCCCCGGCCGCAGTGAGCAGCCCCCAGGAGCAGTGAGCAGCCCCCGGGCGCAGTGAGCAGCCCCAGGCGCAGTGAACAGCCCCAGGCGCAGTGAGCAGCCCCCGGCCGCAGT
Source organism: Cnephaeus nilssonii (assembly GCF_951640355.1). Classification (NCBI taxonomy): domain Eukaryota; kingdom Metazoa; phylum Chordata; class Mammalia; order Chiroptera; family Vespertilionidae; genus Cnephaeus; species Cnephaeus nilssonii. The sequence continues at coordinate 2,293,591 of NC_137085.1, forward strand.
GAGCAGCCCCAGGAGCAGTGAGCAGCCTCCGGCCGCAGTGAGCAGCCCCAGGAGCAGTGAGCAGCCCCCAGGAGCAGCGAGCAGCCCCCAGCTCAGTGAGCAGCCCCCGGCCGCAGTGAGCAGCCCCCAGGAGCAGTGAGCAGCCCCCGGGCGCAGTGAGCAGCCCCAGGCGCAGTGAACAGCCCCAGGCGCAGTGAGCAGCCCCCGGGCACAGTGAGCAGCCCCAGGCGCAGTGAGCAGCCCCTGGGCACAGTGAGCAGCCCCACCCGGGAGCGGACGGGGTTGGCCAGCACCTTTGTGTGAAAGCAGCCGCACCAGCCTTGGGTCCCGGACGCTGGGGGAGCCTGGCAGCCTTCCTCTGTGCAGCACCCTAACAGGGCCTGGTCCCCTCAGCACAATTGCCCGGGAGGGGGCTTCCCAGGGGAGGGGGCCCGGAGCTGTTCTAAGCGTATCTCGGGCCGGGCTCCGGCAGAGGCAGCCCTGAAGGGCAGTCCTCTCACTCGGGCCGGGAGGCCAACGGTAACCAGGGCTCCCCATTCTCCCAGTCCGACAAGCACCCCAGAACCCCAGCCACCCCCAAGCCCAGGACACTCACAGGGCCCCAGCCCGGAGGACAGGCCCCCTCCACGCAGGGCTCGAGGGCAGCAGGCGTCTGGTCTTCGGAGCAGGGCCCGGCGGTCACGGGCGCCTCCAGGCTGTCTGTCCCCGGCACGCACGTGACATTCTGTGCAGCCAGGTCCGCTCCACAGGCCACTGAGCACGCGTCCGACACCCCCGACCTGGCAGCACAGGACAGCCATCAGGCCCTGCCCCGCCATCGGCCGTCGGTGCAGCCTGGCCACGGGGCAGGGAGGACCTGCTCCCCAAATCCCAAGAACCCAAAGAGGGACCCCACAAAGAAGCAGCCTGGCCTCTCCCTGAAGGGCTGGCCGCCGGCTGCGGGCACTGCGCTGGGCCCAGGTCTCCGGGGCAGGGATCTGGAGTTGGCACCCCTAAGTCTGGGCCGCCACCGCCCGTCACCGTCACCGGGAGGGCGGCGCCTGGCCAGGGGCCCTGGGAAGGGGCATTGAGAGGGGCGGGCTCAGCGCAGGGACAAGCCCTGGCGGGGGAACCTGCCCCCCCCCCCCCGCGCTCACCTGGGGGGGCAGGGCTGGGAGCGGCAGGTTTCCACCACCGCGGGCTTCGGGGCCAGCGCTCCGCACCGGGCAGGGGGCAGCGTCCTCAGGCGGGGGCCCTGGGCCTGCACGCAGCGCACCGCCCGCTCCCGCAGGCCTGTCCCGCAGGAGGCGCTGCAGGGGCTGAAGTCTCCAGCGGCCCAGCTGAGGAGGAGAGCGACAGAGTAAGGCCCCTGCCGGTTCCGGGTTGGCTGGGGCGGCGGGGGAAGGCGGGGGGGGGGGGGGGGGGGGAGGGGAGCAGGCAGATCTGTCCAGCTGACGCTCTGCCCTGGTCTGGGCTGGGCCCGTGTCCCTTCAGGGACCCAGACACGGCACAGGGACAGCCAGCCCGCCCAGCTCTCCAGGTCCCCACCTGCACCTGAGTCTGAGGACTCCTGCACCCAGGAGGGACCGCCTTGCCTCTAGCGTCACGCTCCCACCAGCCACACCTGCCTGGGCCCGCGACGGCGACGGCGACGGCGACGGCCGGGTACTTTCCATCAGCCGCTCCGTGGCTGCCTCAAGTCTCCCCGCCCGCCCAGGTAGGTGATCACCCCCATGTCAGTGACCTCCTGCGCTGACAGGTGCACCAGGGTGGGTCCCCGACGCCTGTCCACCTGCGGCTCCGTGTCCTCTCCTGCAGCGTGGGGACGCCCCAGGGCTACGCGAGAGCACGCACAGAAGCACCCCTGCCCCGCCCAGGCGGCGTGGGCCCACGACCCAGGGGAGAGCCCCACAGGCGGCACTCACTACGGGGGGCAGGGCCCGGGGGTGCAGGGCTCTGGCCAGGCCGCCGGCTGCGGGCTCCCTGCGCACTGGGCAGCCTCCACCCGCTGGTTCCTGGCCTGGTCCAGACAGCTGTAGGTCACCCACCGCAGGCCTGGCAGGAAAGCGGGAGGCTAGGCCACCTCCCGGCAGGGGGCAAGCCAGGCTGGGGCCCGCCCTGCCCCGGGCCTCACCTGCCCCACAGCTCACCGAGCAGGACCCCCGCGTGGCAGCCCACGCCCAGGCCCGCAGCTTTGGCTGGAAGTAGGTGAAGGTGATGCGCGGGCGGGTGGCATTGCCATACTCCTCGCCATAGCGCCGGTACACCTGCAGGAGGCAGGCGCACAGGCCTCATCCAGGGGCTCCCTGGCGGTCGCTGCCACCGCCACCTCCCTGGAGGCCCTACATTCTCTCGCTCAGCAAGCAACCACTGAGGTGGCCCACGCCAGGGTCTGGGGACGGCACAGCGGGGGACCCTGTCCCGGCCTCCAGGAGCTCAAGGCGGGTGGGGTGGTGACTGACAATCCTAAAGCGCCCAGTGGGGGCAGGACAGCAGCCTCAAAGGGGTCGCAGGCTCTAGGTGGAGCAGGGGTGGGGGTGGGAGACAGGGCCTCCGACAGAGGGGAGCCAGCACGGGCCTGGGGTGAGATCAGAAGCGATGAGACCCGAGGGGGCGGCTGGAAGGGGCGGGTCGCTCCTTAAACAGGCTTTGACCCCAGGAGGCAGGGCTGCGATCCCATTCCACAGGGGAGGAGACGGAGCCTCAGATCTCAGCACTGGCCAGGCCAGCCTCCCCCACTGTCTCGCTCCTCCACCTCCTGGGCCAGGCCTGACGGCAGAGCCCCTCAGCCCCCGGGACGCCCAGGAGGAAGCCCAGGCTCCTCCCATGGCCAGGAAGCCCCTCGAGGTCTGCCCTGCCCTCTAGCCTTCTTGCCTGGGGGTCCCCTTCCTTCAGCCCCCTCATCACCCCTCCTGTGCTCGCAGGTTCCCTTGAGACACTGCCCGCGTGGCTGGCCTGGGCACCAGCTCCTCCAGGCCCAGCCCTGCCACCCTCCAGGGCAGCCCCTGGGCCTGCTGGGCTCTTCGGCCACCCCTCAGCTCCAGGGGTGCCGGTCACCTGGATCTCCACGTCCTCCTGGGTGGGCCCCGGGATGGAGAGCTCCTCCAGGCGGGGCAGCCGGTCCTCGGTGAGCGTCACCCGGTACTCAATGCGGCTGTCCTCCAGCGGGGAGGGGTGGCTGGTGCTGGGCGAGATGCTGAAATTCCCTGCCACCACGTAGCGCCCGCGGATCCTCACCGCTGGGGGAGCGAGGCCTGTCAGCACATCAGCGCCCCCCCACACCCACCTAGGAGGGGCACCACCCTCTCACGGAAGAGGCCCTGGCTTAAGGAATGGGCCAACAGGCTGCGTCTCCGTGGCCACACCTGTGACGTCCTCCTCCGGGTCCCAGCCCCAGGAGCGGGTCCCCACATCTCTGCAGGCCCTCCTCAAGGCGCACACGGGGCTGCCCCAGGCTTCCTCGCAATGGCACCTCCGCGCCTCCCCCAGAACCCGGGGAGCGCCGGGCCTGCTCCCCACCAAGCACCCCCACACAAGCTCTGCAGGCAGGCTCAGGAGCTCAGGGACCCTGGGAGGCCCCCAATCTGGGTTCAAAGGTCAGGTGTGGGCTACCCTGGACACAAAGCCCCAGGGAGACTGGGGAGTGAAGAGTTGGCCTCGCCCAATGACAGGGAGGGGACCTAGTCAGCCGGGGGAGTGTTTAAGGAGGGGCCTGGCCAACCAGGAAGACCAAACATGTGGTTCCGGGGCCTTGGGGTCACAGGGCATGAGCCAGCCTGGAGACTGAGACCATTCATGTGAGCGCTCCATCGATCAATCAGTCAATAACCGATCGGGCCTACGTAACGAAGCCCCAGGAGGAACGGGCAGTGAGCCTGGGTGAGCCCCCCGGGTTGGCAAAGCTCCATGCCCATCCCGCTGGGTGCTGGCCAGGAGCCCCGCCTCTGCCCTGGGCGTCTCCTCCTGTCCTCCCGCTTCCCCACCGAAACCGGAACAGCTGAGGCTGGGGGTCCTAGGGAGCTGTCCAACCTGACGGTGGTTTGGGGAACCCCCGACCTTCAAGTTGGCGTCAGCAGTGCGGGCCTCCTGGGGACCACGCCCTCCACCTTCGAGGTCTGGCCAACTCTGCGGGCGCCCTCCGCCCACTCACCCAGGTGTGTGAAGAGCGGCCTGTGGTTGGCGACGTGCACGCTGGTCAGGTTGGGCGTCAGCGTCAGGAACGTGACGTACTCTGGGAGGGAGCGAGGGCTGAGGCCACCGCCCGCACCACAGGCGAGGGGGCGGGTGTCGGTGCCAAGCAAAGGCTCAACAGCGCCAGCCCCCCCGGACGCCGCCTCAGGCAGCCGCGCCTCCACGGGGCAGCCAGGCCGTGGAGGGCCACCTGGGGGGAGGGGGCTGCCCCGGCGGGGGGCGGGGGGTGGGAGCTGCCGGAGGGAGGTGGGGTCCAGTCCTCCACTGACCCTCTAAGCAATGGCTTTGCAAACCACCTGACCTCTTTTATAAACAGGTCAGGGCCAGGGTTCCCGGGTACAGCCCCCCGATGGGACTCCGTGGGCCGGAGGCCAGCCCACAGCGGACCCCAGCGTCCGGCAGAGTGGGCGGCGGAGGCTGAGGCCGCTAGGAGGCTCCCCACCCTGCCTGCCCGGCCTGGGCAGGGGGCGCCGAGGCTCTGGGCTGCAGGCTTCTGGGGGCGAGGGGGCGGCCCCTACCTCGGGCTCTTCCGCCCGCGAAGGAGCCGCTGTGCGGGCTGCACGTGCTGTTGTCCCCTCCGCACACCTGGCACACGTCTGGCACCCGCCGGGACTCCATCCTGCCGTCACAGCCGAACGTCTGTGCAAAGGGGATGGCGGGGGAGTCCGGGCTGCAGCCCCCTGGCTCTCAGTCACATGACAAACGGGGCCGCGTACAGAGCACTGAGCCCCTTCAGGAGACAAGCTTAGATGGTCCCCCCACATCGCAGCACAGCCCTTAGCCCTGCTGACCCCGAGGTCGGCCCGTGGCCCCCCCTCACCCCGCGAGACCGCGCTGCCTCAGGGACCAGCGCCCGTGGCCTCGCCCGGGAGGGAGCCCCGTGTCTCGGCTTTGCTGGGACAGGCCTTGGGGCCACAGGGACGGAGAGGCGCCGCTGCCCGCACACGCCTACCCTGCAGCTGCCCAGCACGCACAGGCTGAGGGCCCCGTCCTCCCGCGGGCCGCCTGGCACACAGCGGGTGCCATCCCGGAAACTGTCCCCACGCCTCATGATGAAGCTCTCGCCAACGGCCCGGCACATGTGTCTGCACAGAGCGTCCCCTGGGGAGGCAGAGGGACAGGAACACTGGCGCAGGGGCAGGGCAGGGGTGGGACAGGGCAGGGGCAGGGGCAGGGTAAGGGCAGGGGCAGAGGGACAGGAACACTGGAGCAGGGGCAGGGCAGGGGCAGGGTAGGGGCGGGGCAGGGGCAGGGGCAGGGGCAGGGGCAGGGCAGGGGCAGGGTAGGGGGCAGGGGTAGGGGCTGGGGCAGGGCGGGGCAGGGCGGGTGACCACCCAGGAAGCAGGCTCCAGGCCCTCGCCCTGCCAGCCGCGCCGCTTCACCCCCTGCTCTTGGGCCAGAGTCTGTTCCTCCCCAGGCGGCAGCGCGACCAGGAGGTGACACGTGCTGCTGAGCCCTGAGCCCCGCCCTCTGCTCACTGTCCTCCCAGCAGCCGAGCCGCTCTCCTCCCCGCACAGCCGGAACCGGGACCCCAGGAGACGCGCTCCCAGGGCCGAGCCAGGACGCTCCCGCCCACTGGCTGAGGCACCGCCTGTGCCCACCGCCCGCCGCAGGGGAGCCATGGTGGCCGCGGTTCCCCGCCCACACCGCTCGCCGGGCAGCCCCGGGCCCCACCTTGACTGTGAGGCACCGCTGGGCCCCAATGGTAGGAGGAGGCATGGCCTGGGGAGAGGCCCAGAGGCCGCCCCTCGGTCTCCGCACACTGCTCGGCCATGAACGCCAGCTGGGTGTTCTCGCAGGCCTGCCAGACAGGGCAGGGTCAGGCACGGGGGCTGGGTGGGGGCTCGGGCAGGGGCCCTAGGTCAGGGGGCCTAGGGCAGAGGGCCTAGGGCAGGGGACCCTTGCACCTGGGGACAGCAAGGACCCTGAGGGTGAGGGCCCTGAGGGGGGTCTGAGCCTGGCTCCCGGCTGCACCTGTTCCCTGCCAATGGGGTGACAGGAGCTTTTTCTGCTGATGGGAATTCCAGGAGCACCTGGGAGGCCACGGGCAGAGGGAAGCGGGGCAAAGATCACCGCTCAGGCCAGGCCCCAGAGCTCAGAGGTCAGGGCTGGCTCTCACAGTGCCGCCTCTGGAGGCAGGCGTCCGAGAAGGCCCGGCGAGGCTTCACCAAGGCCTGCGCGGGAGGCGTCGGAGAGAAAAGGCTCGAGTGGACCGGCGGGCGGAGTGGACCGGCGGGCGGAGTGGACCGGCTGGCGGAGTGGACCGGCTGGCGGAGTGGACCGGCTGAGCGGGATGCCGCCCTCGGCTGCCCGCACACCCCCTCCCCCACCCGGGGCCCAGGCCAGGGCTCCCTGCAGGTCTGGCCCCAGTGGCCCCCGGGAGAGGGGGGAGGGCAGCTCTCACACGTGCAGACCTTAACATCAAAGGGATCCGTCCCCGCTCACACCCACTGTGATGGCCGTGACCAACACATGGGCCGTCCGCCCTGGCCGGTGGCTCGGTGGGCTGGAGTGCCATTCCACACACCGATAGGTGGGGGGCGAGTCCCCTCAGGGCACATGCCTTGGTTTCGGGTTCAACCCCCCAGTCGGGGCGTGTACGGGAGGCAACCGATCAATGTTTCTCTCACATCCATGATTCTCTCTCCTCTCTTCCTTCCTCTCTCTCTCAAATCAATAAAAACGTACCCTCCAGCGAGGATTAAAAACTAAAAGCAGACCTGGACGGTCGGTGCCGGGAGCGCGTGGAGGAACTGGAGCCCCCGCACCGGCCGTGGGGACCAGCAGGGCCACTGCTGGGGGGCAGAGTGGAGCCCCCTCACAGACCCGGCACGTCCACGTCCACGTCTGTAACCCCGAAGGCGCGGGCCCCCGGGTCAGGCCGGGCCGCGTGCGCGGAGGCTCACAGCAGCCAAAGGCCGGAAGCAGCCGCATGTCCATCCCAGGACGAAGGAGGGACAAGGGGCCATCACACGTGGGACACACAGGCCCGCGGCCCCTGCTCCGTGTGAGCCCTGAAAACACGCAGCCGAGCGAGAGGCCGCCGCCGCTCCCCGTGCGGGGCCCAGACAGGCAACCCCCAGAGCGGGCCTGGGCCCGGGGCTCAGGGGAGGGTGGGGTGACGCTGGGTGACGGAGCGCCTGGGGGCTACACACACTGTGACTGTGCCCGACGCCAAGGGCTGCCTGTGGATTCACCTGCGCCCGTAGCTCAGCGCCCCCGGCTCCCAGGCTGACCGCAGCTGCGGAGGGCGGGCGGGCGTTCTCACTGCGGACCCCGGGCGCCCAGGGCGACGCTGGGCAGCGGGACAGCCGTGTGCACGCGGTGGCCCGGGGAGCAGCAGGGGCACCCCCTCAGCGGGCCCAGGGCGCCTCTCCCCTCCCGCGCCTCGGCGCTGCTGAAGCCTTTGCCGTCCCCTCGGCATTTCCGCTGCGAACCGCCCTCTGCAGCCGCCGCCCCCCCCCGTGGGCCCCCCCCCCGTGCCCCCACCCCGTGGCCCTGCCGGGAAGCGGCCCACCTGGGTGTTGCACATCTCGGCCTGGAGGTCCGCACCGGTGCAAGCACGCCCCCCAAAGGCAGGTCTGAAAACGCCCGGAGACAGTGGTGAGAGGTGACCCCCCAGACCCCACCCAGGGCAAGTGCAGCCCCCGCCCCCCCCAGTCCCCTTCCACCCCCGCACCTGGGGTTGTTGCACTGCCGCCTCCTGGTGACCACGCCTCCTCCGCAGGAGCGGGAGCAAGGACTGGGGGGACCCCAAGCTGACCAGTGCCCGTGCACTGCCCCCATGGGGGCCAGCTCCGCCAGGGGCGCGGCAGTGACCCTTGGAACACCACTGCAAGGGGCGACAGCCAATCTCCGTCCCCACGGGCACCACCCCCACCCCACAGGCACCCCCACAGGCACCACCCCACCCACACCCCCCACCCCCACAGGCACCACCCCTCGGGCACCACATCCATCCCCACCCCCACGGGCACCACCCACACCCACACCCACACCCACGGGCACCACCCCCTCCCCCACCCCACGGGCACCAAGGACAGTTCCAGGGCCCTCGCCCTGGCTCACTGTGTCCTCCTGCCCCAGGAATAAGAGCTACCAGGCTGCAGGTGGCCTGCGCCAGCATGTGTGAGCACATCCACACTCACACTCACACGCACGCACACACTCCCACGCATGCACACACTCATGCTCACACACACTCACACACGCACACACACACTCACACGCTCCCGCACTCCCCCGCTCCTGCTCTGACCTTCTGGGGGCCGCACTCTGTCCCGTCCAGGAGCGGGAAGAGCAGACGGCTGCAGCTGCTGAGGTCCAGGGGGTCTGTGTGGCAGGAGAGTGCCTGGCACGCGTCCTGAGAGACAGGAGGCCACCACAGGGCCCCGGGGCCCGTCAGGTCCGGGCCCGCCCGGGCTGCGGGCAGTGACAGCCACACGCTCGGTGGCCCTGGCGGCGGGAGCGGGGGGGGGGGGGGGGGGGGGGGGGGGGGGGGAGGGGGGGGGGGCTGACTTGTCCATCAGGACCAGGGACAGTGGCCCGTGAAAATGTTTCCATTTCGTTTAAAATCAGAAGAAAATCACAAACTCTCAGGTCAGAGACAATGTCCTGTGTGTAACGGGACACACCGGTACTTATGCCACCGCGTGATGCCCGCACGCTTTCTAGCGCTGAGACACGTCCTTAGTATTTCCTATGGAGGAGGCCACCCAGGCCCAGGTGCCTGGGCCCACGGCGTCAGCGCAGCGGGAGGAAGTCTGTCTGGGGAGCCCGCCCCTGCGCCCCGCCTCCTGCCACCCCCGTGGGGCTCGGCGGGACCCCTCCTCTGCAGGCCCTCCAGGCCCACGGGGGCTGGCAGCCCTGGGTACCTGCCCGCTTAGGACCCAAGTCCATGGGCTCAGGGCCCGGCAGGGCCGGCTCTGCACCCTGGTGGGGCCCGTCACAACGCAAAGGTGGCGTCCCTTGCCCCCAAATTACGACCGTCTGGTGCTGGGCGCCCACAGCGCACACAGGGGCCTGAGCCCGCGGAGGGAGCTGCTGGGAGTGGGCGGGGGCGCCCCCCGGGGGAGGCGGGGGCCAGCGCCTGCCACTCACCGTGTCCTCCGGGGTGAAGGTGCAGGCCACCGCGGAGGGGCCGAAGGCCACCCGGCACTGCTCGTCCGCGCCCGTAGTAGAGACCTGGGTGGGCCTGGGGAGGGGCGCCCCCGCAGGCCCGGGACTGCGGACCCGGCGGGTCCCACACGCAGCGCGCCCGTCCTGCGCTGTGACAAGGCCCCGGCTCAGGCCCCGGGTGGGGCGGGACGGAGGGGTGGGCTCGGGTGGGGGGGATAGGCGTTCTCAGCCCGTGCTCCCCACCAGGAGCGGAGGGGGGCTGGGACAAGGCTCAGCTGTGAGCGCCGGAGCAGAGGGAGGGGGGTTAGGGGGAGGGGCAGGCGCGGGGGGGGGGCGGGGGGCAGGGGGGGTCAGAAGCAGGGCGGCAGGTGGAGGTTGGACTCAGGGAGGGGAGGGGACCGAGAGGTGGGTACGCACAGGGACAGGGGCGATGGGGGGGAACTCAGGGGTCGGCACAGGCACGGGGTGGCATGGAGGGGTGGGTGCAGGGAGGTGGCGGAGGATGGCGGGATGCGCTACCTGAGCAGGTGCAGCAGCTGCCGGCGGCTGCAGGGGGACCACGCGAGGCCCCCTCGGGCGGGCGCGGCGCCGTCAGTCCCCATCACGTGGCCGCTGGGCCCGCACCCGCTCCCGCTCCCGGGCGCGCCATCGTGCTCCAGGCCGAAGCTGCGAGGAGGCGGGCGCTGAGAGCGGCCTGGCGGGCGGGTCCCCTCCTACCCCGTAGGGCCCCTTGGCCCTGCCACCAGCTAACCCCGCAGGTAAGCGAGTCCCGTGGCCGCCCTGACGGTCTGCGGCCTCTGACCAGCCCTCCCTCTCCCTCTCCCAGCGCCAGGCCATGTTTCCAAGGCTCTTCCCTCCAAACAAGGGGGGGGACGGTGATGGGGAAGGAGCAGGTGAAGATGCAGAGGCGGAACTGCTGTGTGTGTGTTGGGGGGGGGGGGGTACCAGCTCCAGCCCTCCGGGGGCCTGGGTGGGTTCAGAAGCCCTCAGAGGGGCTGAAGGGGACGGGGGGGGGGGGGGGGGGGCAAGGAAGATAGAGAATGGAGACTCATCTTTGACGGCAGGAGTCTCAGCACTAGCTGAACTGTACAGCGAGCGAGCGCTCCTTTCCTAACGGAAGGACTGAAACTCACGAGGAAAGACCCGCTCAGGTCGGGGATGTAGGGAGGAGCAGAGATGTGCCCACAAGACGCATAATGTTCACAAGCAGGTGGCCCTGGAAACCACCCGAATACCCAGCCGGGGGCTAATTACGTAAGTGATGGCGCACACAAAGGACATTTAAAAGGCCTGGGAGCCCTGACCGGTGTGGCTCCGTGGATAGAGCGTCAGCCTGCGGACTGAAGGGTCCCGGGTTTGATTCCGGTCAGGGGCATGTACCTTGGTTTCGGGCACATCCCCAGTGGGGGGTGTGCAGGAGGCAGCGGATCGATGTTTCTAACTCTCTATCCCTCTCCCTTCCTCTCTGTAAAAAATCAATAAAATATATTTTTAAAATATATTAAAAAATAAAAGGCCTGGAGGAACGTGTGGGAGAAATATGTTGTTGCATAAAAAGTAGAGAACAGCTGTTTCGGTGGCTCCATGGGTTGGAGCGTCGTCCTGCACACCAAGGGTTTGGGTTCGATTCCCGGTCAGGGCCCACACTTAGGTTGCAGGTTCAGCACCCAGTTGAGGCGTGTACAGGAGGCAACCGATGGATGCTTCTCTCTCACATCAATGTTTCTCTCTGTCTCTCTCTCTCCCTTCCTCTCTGTCTAAAATATTAATAAGAACATATCTTCAGGTGCGGATTAAAGAAGAGAAGCAGGTAACAAACCAATAAGCAGTATAATCCTAATTTTGCAAATAAAAAACTGTGTGTAAATTAAAGACTGAAGTGAAATATTAACTATGAACAGACGCTCTCTCTAGGTGGTGGGAGGTGGGGTAATTTTTGCAGCTTAGTTTTTCTTTACCTGAATTTCCTATAAACCTCAGTTTCTAATTGCTGTTTATTTCGCTTGTGTTTTTTTTTTATTTCCTTTAGTTATTCAGTAATCATGAAGTATCAAATTTCCCAGCCCTTGCCCCACCCTCCCTGGTCCACGGGGTCAAGGGCACAGGCTCCTTCCCACGTCCAGGGCCCCTGCCAGCCTCCACCTCCCCTCCTGGGGGCCCGGGTCAGCTCCTTGGCCTGAGCGTGGGGGCTGCTGTGGGGCTCGGCTAATCAGGAGGAGCAGGCAGGGCTGAGATGGAAGGTTCTAGAAAGCAGGTGGCTTGTGGCGTCATACCTGTGCCCGATCTCGTGGGCAATGGTGACCCCCAGGTCGAAGCCAGTATCTTCGGCGATGAGGCAGCTCCACGCGGAGGAGCAGGCGCCCCCCAGCTGGGTGACCCCCCGAACCTGCCGGTTGCCATCCGGCAGCTCCAGGTCAAACCTCGGGAATAGGAGAGACAGGTGGGGCTCAGGGGCTCTGCACACCCGCTGAGGTGCCCGCCCGCCCGCCCGCCCGCACGCAGAGCTCGGCTACCTGGTGACGTAGAGGACCAGGTCGGCGTGCGCGGGGTCCGCGTCACCCGGGGGGTTGACTGTCCTGCTCCACTCGCAGACGCTCAGCAGCGATGCGGTGATGTTGGCTGTGATCTGTGGGGCGTCCTGGGGAGCAGTGGGGGAGCCCGCATTTCTGGACCCACCCAGCAAGCATCGCAGCCCTCAAGACCCTGTCACTGTCCCCTCGGCTCAGGTGCGGGCGTGCTGGGACCGGGCGGGTGGCCTGGACGCCCTGCAGCACCCAGGCGCCGGGCACCAGGAGGGGGTGGGGAGGGCAGAGACGGGGTTGCAGACCTGGGCCAGCACCCACCTGCGGCCGCGTCAGGATGACCATCCTCACCAGGTGCACTCGGAACTGGGCCCCCAGGGACGGGTCCCTCAGCAGTTCCGACGCCTGTGGAGGGGCAGACGGAGAGTCCACGTGGGTGGGGGAGCCGGCCCCCAGCGGCTGCTGACTTCCTGGGCCCCCAGCGACAGGCCTGGGGAGGGTGCTCCTCAGCGTGTGAGTGGGGGCACCCCGAGTGCTGGGCCTTGGGCTGGGGGGCAGCCAGGGAGGCAGGCAGCCGTGATCTGGACCCCCCACCCCCGCCCCCTTGCTCAAGGCTCAGGAAGAACAACCGACAGAGGGAAAAACTTGAAGCAACAGGATTCGGGAAATTGTCATTAGTCTTGGCCAGTGGTCGGCAAACTCATTAGTCACCAGAGCCAAATATCAACAGGACAACGACTGAAATTTCTTTTGAGAGCCAAATTTTTTAAACTTAAACTTCTTCTAACGCCACTTCTTCAACATAGACTCGCCCAGGCCCCCGTGGTATTTTGTGGAAGAGCCACACTCAAGGGGCCAAAGAGCCGCATGTGGCTCGCGAGCCGCGGTTTGCCAACCACGGGTCTAGTACATTCCATCCAAACACCGCTCTGTCCCAGCCGATTCACTGCCCTTCCTCATCCTCGCTCACCTTCCGGAAACAGCTCCCCCCACGTCCGCCTGCCTGACCTGCCCATGCCCAGGAGGTGGCATGATGCCCCCGAGAGCCCTTCCCTGCCCCCCCCGGGGAAGGCCCCCGGGTCCCTGCTCCCTCCACACGCCTGTCAGGATGCTGACCCTGGTTGACTTGTACTTGGTTCTTTGCGCCAGCGTGTCCGCTGAGGCGTGGCTGTCCCTGGCCTCGGCTGACCCGCGTCTGATCCGGGCTCCTGGCTTCTACCTGTTAGCTAACCTCGGAGCCTCGGTTTCCTCATCTGTCCGATGGAGCTAACCCTCCGTGGCCGCTGCTGGGCGTGGGCACAGTGCAGCGGGCACAGGTGCGGGCCCCAGGATGGCGGAGGCCACTACCACGACCACCCTCTGGGCAGAGCCTGCCTGGCACCCACCACCCCGCTGCCCTCGGTCCTCGTAAAACGCGGGACTGACCCGGGAGCTGGGCTCGCTGACCACGTCTCCGCAGGTGAGAAGTGGGAGGCGCCCAAACACAGCTCCCAAGGGACCGACAGGAATTGTGCGGCTCACTCTAGCCAGGAGCTGAGTCTGCAGGGGCCCAGCCCCGGGGGCGGGGGGGGGGGGCACGGCCTGAGACGGGGAGGCATACCTGAGGCTGGGGACCAAGTGGTGCCAAGTGCCCCACACTCTAGGGCAGTGATGGGCAACCTTTTGAGCTTGGTGTGTCAAACTTCGCCAAAAAACTGAGCATAACTCGGGTAGTGTGTCACTTTGAGGAAAAAACTAATTCCAAGACTCTAGTCGCAAATGTTTCATCCTCAGGAGCAGCAAATGTTTCATCCTCGGCATGCGGCCGCGTGTCATCAGAAATGGCTACGCGTGTCAGTGCTGACACGCGTGTCATAGGTTCGCCATCACTGCCCTACGGGGCAACTTACAGGGGCAGCGCCAGCCAGCACCTCGCGCCCCTCCCCCTCCGCAGCAGGCCTGGGCTCAGGCGCCAGGGAGATGCGTTTCCTTAATGTCCCTGAGCTTTAGCCAGAGCTGCTTTCACTGTGAGTGTGACCGGGTAGGTTTCGATCGCGTCTAACTGCACTCCGCGCGCCTGCGTGCTGAAGGCGATGTGATGGCCTCGGCCCAGAGCACAGCCCTGTGTGTCTGTGTGAGCCCCCACGGGCACCGGGTGCAGACTGCCCCGCACTGAGATGTGACCCGGGCACTGCCTCTCGCTGCCTCGTGTCCCGGAGGTGGTGGCTTGTGGGGGTCCCACCTCTTGCCCCACCTTCTCGCTGGAAGCCAAGTGGAGGGGAGGCCGGCAGAGAGGGGGTGCCTACAGGAAAGGAACTGGGAGAGGCCGCGGTGGGGGCACCCGCTGGTTGTCAGACAGCACTGGCCGAGGCTCCCATAGATCTGGGCAAAAGGCCAAACTTGAGGGTCCCCCGGGCAAAGGGACCCGAGGAGCAGGAGGCTGTGGGTACACTAGAGAGCGGCGAGGGGTGCCCGGGCGAGAGGGGAGGAAAGAGGAGACACCCCTCTCCCTACCCAGGGTCCTGAGCCCCAATGTGACCCCAGCTCAGACTTTCACCAGAGTTCAGTTCAGATCTCAAACCAGCAGAGGAGCCGGCCCACGGACGCGCCTCAGCCCCGCCTGGGACAGTGTCCCGAGGCTCCGAGACCCGGGGGGCATGCAGAGCCCCACGCCCGCGGCTGGCGCCGGAGCACGCACCATGTTGAGGTTTGTCAGCACGTAGCGCTCCGTGTCCTCCTGGTGGGCCTGGTGCACGTCGGGGCCCGCGGCCACCAGCAGCTCCAGGTGCAGGACACGCCCCTCGGCAGCGCGGCTCCGGAGGCCTGGCAGGGAGGAGCAGGCAGGGCTGAGATGGAAGGTTCTAGAAAGCAGGTGGCTAGTGGCGTTAGCCGCCTGATTAGCGGTCCTGACAGCGCTCCCGGTGCCGCCGGCCAGGCCTCCCTGTCACCTGTGCTCCCGGGCTTGGAGACCCGCAGGGTCCTGCCTCTGGCACCTGCACTTGGGGAGTGGGCAGGCCCGGGCCAGCTTCCTCAGGGGAGGGGGGCGTGAGAGCACCTGCCTGCTGGGCACGGTGACAGCCCCGTGCCCTCCCCTCACAGCCCTGCCCGGCCTCCGGGAGCCGCCCTGGCCTCAGGCACCCCGGAACAGGTGGAGGATGGTGTGTCCTCTGACCCCTCAGGGGCTGAGAGGTCCCAGGCTCTCGCGTGGCGGATGCTGTGGCTGTCAGAGCCGTGGCGCCCGGGCAGCCGGCGGGAGAGAAGCTGCTGGGCCGCAGGACAGATCAAGGGCGGGCGGAGCCCAAGGGCGGAGGTCCCATAGCAACCGCACGTTTCGGGGCCTGGGGAGCAGCGTGGGGCCCGGGCAGGAGCCAGTGTATGGCCTTTATGTCCTTTTGGTCCCCCCAAAACCCCACACTGGACACACAGTGGAGAACACGGCCACCAAGCAAAGCCCAGGACACAGCCCCACGGGTCCTCCAGAACCAGAGGTCTCCCCAGTGCCCCCCTCCCACCGCCCCCAGCATACCCCAGGCCCCGGCCAGTGTGTCTCTGACCACAGGGAAGTCCCTACAATGGGGCACCCCTAATTCTCTCCCGTGACCACTAGCCCCCCGGCCTCCAGTCCCCACCAGACTTTGGATCCAAGTCACCAGGACCTCCTCAGGCCGGAGCGGCCCGGAGGGCCCAGGCCAGCCCTCGAGGGAGGGGGAGGCTGGGCTGGGCTGGGGCCAGCGCCTGCCTGCTTCTCACAGAGGCACAAATATTTACATCCACGGCCCGAGGCCACGAGGGTTCCTGGAAGGCAGTCAGCTCCAGGGAGGCCCAGGGGCGGAAGGGGCAGCCAATGAGTGACTGCGCCCGAGACACTGAGCAGAACCCGGGGTCAGAGCCCGCTCCGTCCAGAGCGCCCAGACCAGCTTCTGTGGGCTTCACAGGAAGTAACGGAGCTCATTAACGGGCCATGCTGCGGCTCTGCCTCCTCCAGCAGGGCCCCCAAATCCCAGCCCCCCAACTCAATGGTGATTCCAAAACCCCAGCCCCCCAACTCAATGGAAATACCAAAATCCCAGCCCCCCAGCTCAATGGTGATTCCAAAACCCCAGCCCCCCAACTCAGTGGTGATTCCAAAACCCCAGCCCCCCAACTTAATGGAGACACCAAAATCCCAGCCCCTCAACTCAATGGTGATTCCAAAACCCCAGCCCCCCCAAGTCAATGGTGAGATACCAAAATCCCAGCCCCCCAACTCAATGGAGATACCAAAACCCCAGCCCCCCAACTCAATGGAGATACCAAAATCCCAGTCCCCAACTCAATGGAGATACCAAAATCCCAGCCCCCCAACTCAATGGAGATACCAAAATCCCAGCCCCCCAACTCAATGGAGATACCAAAATCCCAGCCCCCCAACTCAATGGAGATACCAAAATCCCTGCCCCCAACTCAATGGAGATACCAAAACCCCAGCCCCCCAACTCAATGGTGAGATACCAAAACCCCAGCCCCCCAACTCAATGGAGATACCAAAATCCCAGCCCCCCAACTCAATGGAGATACCAAACTCCCAGCCCCCCAACTCAATGGTGAGATACCAAAATCCCAGCCCCCCAACTCAATGGTGATTCCAAAATCCCAGCCCCCCAACTCAATGGAGATACCAAAATCCCTGCCCCCAACTCAATGGAGATACCAAACTCCCAGCCCCCCAACTCAATGGTGAGATACCAAAACCCCAGCCCCCCAACTCAATGGAGATGCCAAAATCCCAGCCCCCCAACTCAATGGAGATACCAAAATCCCAGCCCCCCAACTCAATGGAGATACCAAAATCCCAGCCCCCCAACTCAATGGAGATACCAAAACCCCAGCCCCCCAACTCAATGGAGATACCAAAACCCCAGCCCCCCAACTCAATGGAGATACCAAAATCCCAGCCCCCCAACTCAATGGAGATACCAAAATCCCTGCCCCTCAACTCAATGGAGATACCAAACTCCCAGCCCCCCAACTCAATGGAGACACCAAAATCCCAGCCCCCCAACTCAATGGAGATACCAAAATCCCAGCCCCCCAACTCAATGGAGACACCAAAATCCCAGCCCCCCAACTCAATGGAGATACCAAAATCCCAGCCCTCCTGCCCGAATGTGAGATACAAACATCCCCCCCCCCAATAGTGAGACACCCGCAGGCTCTGGGAACTCCCCTCGCCAGGGCAGCGCCAGGACGAGTACCTCGGAAGGCAGCATCAGGGCCTGAGGAGGAAGTCACCTCCTGGGGCTCGGAAGCCTGAAGCAGTCCCTGCAGGAGAGGAAGGACGGTGAGGGGAGCGAGACCCCAGGGAGTGGGCGGGGCCAACGCAAGACCGAGGGAGGGGACCTGGGCACGCGTGGGGCACCTTCTCCAGGGAGCACCCGCCATCCTCGGAAACCCGGGCGCAGATCTACCCAGCGCGAGCCCAGAAGCTGAGAGAACACCCCACTCTGCCAAGGCAGCCACCTCCTCCCAGGGCCCCCCGCCAGCGCCCTGGAAGCCCCGGTCCCCGGGCTCCTGCCCCTTCACCCACCTGGACACCGGGGAGGCCCCAGCAGCCCAGGAGGAGGCACGCAGAGGTGAGGACTCCCCACGCGCAGGGCCCCGGGGGGCGAAGCTCCCTCATCCTCAGCAAAGCCAGCTGCCGGGCAGAGATGTCGGGATCTGGTCGGTGAGGAATGTGACAGACCCGCTGGGCGGCTGGGCGCTGGGCGGGGCCCTCAGGCTGTTTACTCTTGGGAGCTTCCTCCCAGGGCAGGGGCCGTGGGGTGGGCAGCCAGTCCAGGGCGCCTCCTGCTGCAACCTGGGCCTGGGTCAGAGCCCCCACCCGGCCCTGCACCCTGGGCTGGCGCTGGACCCAGGTGCCCAGACCCGAGGAGGGAGCGCCGGCAGGGGTCTGCGCTGTGGCCACGGACAGTCTGCGGGGACTGGGCAGGGGCTCGCACTCCTCTCCGTGACCTGGCCCTGTCCTCTCCTCCCTCTCCCTTCCTCCCCCGGTGCAGACTCCAGGCCCTCGCAAACACTCCTGCAAACCCTCTGCCTCCTCCCAGCTGCCCCCTGTGGGCTGCACAGACGGACAGTCCCGGAGCCGGGCGGGTGGCATCACAGACTCGGGCCGTCCACGCCCCTGCCCGGCAGGCTCTCCGTCCCTCTCCGAAGCACTGTCTCACTCCCTCACACCCCCTCCAACGCGGCGGCTGGTGAACCGGCCTCCGTGAGTTTCCGCCTGCGCGGCCCCCTCTCCTCGGCCTGGGCCTCGGGGGCCAGGGAGGACGCCCCTGCTTCCGCTGTGGCCAAACCGCTTTCCTTGCTCAGGGTCAGAGCGGCATGGCGGCCCGAGGCTCCCCGGCCCCAGCTGCTTCCCGCTTTGTCTTTCACAGGCATCCCACCCCCATTAACGTGGGCACCCCAACTCTCTGTGACTGATTCCTGGAGACACATGGCCCCAAGCCCAGCATCCTCCTGGCCTGGTCTCTGCTTCCTCTCTCCCTCACTCCCTCCCCATTTCCCACACAGACCAGCAGTGACTTCCAACAACGCAAGTCAGATTGCATCACCCCCCCCCCCCCCCCGCCTTTAAAACAGTCGACCTTTGCCCTTGGGATACAGTGTCCAGACTCCTTCCTGTGGCCTCTGAGGCTCTACCGTCCCCCCTGCTCCCAACCCTCCCCTGCTCCCAACCCTCCCCCTGCTCCCAACCCTCTCCCAGCTCCCAACCCTCCCCCAGCTCCCAACCCTCCCCCTGCTCCCACCCCTTCCCCTGCTCACAACCCTCCCCCTGCTCACAACCCTCCCCCTGCTCCCAACCCTCCCCCAGCTCCCAACCCTCCCCCTGCTCACAACCCTCCCCCTGCTCACAACCCTCCCCCTGCTCACAGCGCTTTAGCCGCACCAGCCTTCTCTCCCTCCCTCGGGTACATCCAATGTTTTGCTGGTCCCTCTGACCCCGGGCCTTACATCCATGTTTCAGCTCAACTGTCACCTCACCAAAAAGGCCTTCCCTGTAGGACCCATCCAAGTTACCAGTTAAATCTGAATTTCAGATAAACATTACATACATGTAATTTTACATATGTGTACATGTTACAGACAGGTGTTGTTTTAGTGTAAGCACGCCCCCAACATTGCAGCCACTGCATGGGCGTCCTGCATTTTGCTGGATGCGTCAGACCTCACTGTCACCTGCGCTGTAGCTACCAGCGAGCCCGATCAGCTTGTTGCTCTGTTACGTGTGTTTCCCTGACACGGAGACTCCGCTGGGACGTGAGGAAGCAGAGGCCTGATCTGCGCTGTTTGTCAAGACGCGGCAGGGCCAGGCCTGGGTGCTGGCGATCGCTCATTGCGGTCGGTGTGTAAAGTGATGGCAGGCAGTTTGGCCCACTCTCTGCTTTGTGCCTTTGTGGTTGTTAATCCTCACCCGAGGACACTTTTCCATTTGTTTTTGGAGAGAGTGGGGGGGGGGGGGGAGACAGAGAAACTTCGATGGGAGACACATCCAATGGTTGCTCCCACACGTGCCCGCCGGGCGGGGATGGATCCAGCAACGGGGTCCGTGCCTTTAACCCGAATGGAACCCGGGACCCTGCAGGCCACAGGCCCACGTTCTATCCACGGATCAAGCCGGCGGGGGCCCTTCCTGCGCCGCTGTAGGTTCTTTCCCGGCAGCGCTGAGGGCCTTTGCAGCCCAGGGCTCTGGGACCGGGTCCCCCTTCCCGCTCCCGCCCGGCCGCCCAGCGCCCCCTGGCGGCCGCCGGCCCCGCTCCGCCGGCCCCGCCGCGGCGCCACACCGACCGCGGCCCGGGTTCGCTTCCGGCGCCGGCATGTCTCCCCATCCCGGACCTCGTGAGACCCGGGCTTACCCCGACCCAACCCCACGTCGCGGCACCGAACGCCGCTCGCTGGGGTGGCGACCCCGTGCCCGCGCGGGAAAGAGCCCCGCCGGCTCCCTCTGTGCGGAACGCGAGGCGAGGGCGCGGCTTCCCGCCGGCCGGGAGAGAGCGGCACTTCCGGGGGCTGGGACGCACGTGTCGCGAGAACGCGGGGCGCTTCCGGATTCGCTCGCCGGTGCGCGAGGCCGGCATCCCTCCGGCTGTCACCCCTCCGCCGTGCTGGCCCTGCGCTGGGTGGGCGCGTCCCGGAGCCGGGGCCGCGGGGAGGGCGGGGTGCGCCTGCCGCCGGCCCGGGGCGGTGCGGGGATGGTGAAGTCCAAGGGGACCCCCGCGCCCGCCCCGCGCGACCCCGTGGCCGAGCCAGGGCTGGCCACGAAGCTCACACGGAAGAAGAAAAAGAAAAGATTCTGGAAAAATAAGGCGCGAGAAGCCAGCAGGAAACCGGGAGGCGACCCCGCGGTTGCGCTGCGACCCCCGAGGGCCCCCGAGGCCTTTTCCCAGAACTGGAAGGCGCTGCAGGAGGTGAGGGGGCGCCTGCGCCCGTCCCCGCAGGTGGGAGACCAGGGCGCCGCGTGGGGCCTGGGAGCGGGTTCATTCGCGGGAAGAGCGGCCTGTGGGGTTGCAAACTCCTAGGAACAGCAGGAACGTGGCGGGGAGGGTCCCAGCAGGACGCGGGTTTTAAGTAAAGAGCCGATGACGGCTGCTGGGGTCCCAGCTCTTCAGACGTGCAGGCGCCGCCACGTGACCCAGCGTGTCCTGGCCTAACAGCCCCGCCAACACTGAGGGAGCCCTCCGTTATCATCTCCATTCCACAGACCCGGACATGGGCCCCGAGGTTACCTTACCCAGGGTCTCAGCCGAATGGGCAGGACCGGCAGTCTGACACTGAATCCCTGCCCTGAAGGTGGGCTGACCCGGCCTTTTTGGCATCAGTGGGCAGCACTTGCCAGGTGCTGGTCCAGGCGTGTCACTCATACATTCTCCCCTCCCCTCTGCTGTCTTCCACATGTACATACACACGTGTGTGTGTTTTTTTCAGTCTCCTGTGCGTGATGTCCAAATTAAAACTGTCGTGTATTTATTTTAGGTGTTGAAACAGAAATCACACGCCCCGGGAAAGCCTCTTGTTCTCTCTCCGCGGAATTCCAAAAAGCAGCCCCAAATTACGCAGCAGGACGGAAAAGCGGAGAGCGAGGAGGCGGGGACAGACAAGGCAGGTGGAGCGGCCCCCGCGGGCTCTGTTCCTCCAGCATCACTGCCCAACAGGAGGGTGCCGGCGCCCCCCAGGAAGGCCCGCGGAGCAGAGCGCGCTGAGAAAGCAGCCAAGAGAAGGACAAATGGTGACATTTCTCCAAAACGAGGGGACCTCAAACATAAGAAGCGGAAAGCCAAAGAGGTGACTGCAGCCCTGACCCCAGCCCCGCCCACCGAGTAAGTACCGGCCGTCTTTCCCATGGTGACCGGCGGGGCCTCCTCTGCCGCCCAGCCTGTCGTGTGCATCGCCAAGGACAAGTCCTAGCCACTGGAGCCTGTCTCCTTAAGGAGGCCGGGGCTGGGCCCACCCAGAATGAGGGCAGGGCCTGCTTCATAGCTGCTGTGCCCGGGACCAGGCAGAGCTGGGCACTTAGTGGCTCCGGGGAAGATCCGTAGAATGAACGGACGTCGAAGCCGGGAAGACCCGAGTTGGAAGCCGATTCCTGCATCTTGCTAGTTGGGTGTCTGGGGCAAGGCCTCCCGGTGGTCATCAGTGTTGTTGTCTGGGCGGGGAGGGGGTCTGTGAGATGGGACGTGCTGGCTGAGCGCCCCATGGTTACTCAACAGACCCTGTGATGGTCACTCACCTGGGAGGACCAGGGGTCAGGGCCGCCCTTGCATGGCTCAGCTGGAGGGGGCCTGCTTGTGGCCGGGCTGTGTGCGTGTCGCTGGGTTTTCGGGCAGTTGCTGAGGGGTGTGTGGAAGCAGTCTGAGGGCCGCCTTGTGTCATTGTGCGGGCCGGGCACGCTGTCCGGAAATAGAGCGGCCCCCACGGGCCCTCCCTGCTGAGGCTGAGGTCAAGTGGGGAGACAGACCATAAACTGAAGTTATTTCAGGAACTCAGTTGCTCCGGGAGGCGCGGGTCCACTAGTGGGGTCAGCAAGAGGTCCCTGGGGAAGTGACATTGAAACTGAGACGCCCTTCAGCAGGCACACACTCACCCCTGCGCTGCGGGCTGCTGCCCGTCACACTCGTGGGGTCTGGAGGGCTGACGTTTCTGTTTTCCACTCTGTTTACCTGCGGTTCCTAAATTTCAGGTAATGAGCGTATTTTCTAACTAAACAGGAAAGCGATGAAAGGATAAGTGTCCTGTGATCGGAATGGCAGGAGCAGCTGGGCACTCGGGCCAGCGCCGTGAGGGTGTCTCCCCGGCACGCACTCAGCCCGCCCCCTCTGCCTTTTAGACGAGACATCTGGTTCGATGACGTTGACCCGGTGGATATCGAAGCGGCCATGGGCCCAGAGGCAGCCAAGATAGCGCGGAAGCAGCTGGGCGAGAGGGGGAGCGGCGCGGCGCTGGTGAAGGAGCAGGCCTTCAGCGGGTACGCGGGTTGCGCCTCGGGGTGGGGGTGGCCCCTCAGGGGGAGCGCCCCTCGGCTCCCGGGGTCACGGAGCTGGTCATTGGTGGTGCCGGTCCCGGGGTCCTGCCGTGGGAGTTAAACTGGAGCCTCTGGTCCCTTCAGGCTGACGAAAGCCTTAGCCCTGGACTGCGAGATGGTGGGCGTGGGCCCCGCGGGGGAGGAGAGCCTGGCCGCCCGCGTGTCCCTTGTGAACCAGTTTGGCAAGTGTGTCTACGACAAGTACGTCAAGCCGACCCAGCCCGTGACCGACTACAGGACGGCGGTCAGCGGGATCCGGCCGGAGCACCTCCAGCAGGGTGGGTCGCTCCCAGACATGAGCTTAGAGAGGACCGGCGGGGGCGGGCTCACTCCCCTCTCGGTCCCTGTTCTGGAGCCTTCCCCGTAGCGAGGGTCCTGAGTCTCGCCTCCCCGTGTGTCCTCGTACCCGGATCTGAACTCAGCCTGTCGGCCCCTGAGGTCTGACCAGACAACGGCCGGGCTTTACTGTCGCTCCAAATCCCGTCTGGCTTGGTTTCAGGAGAAGCATTTGCTGTTGTTCAGAAGGAAGTGGCCGAGATGCTGCGGGGCCGGATCCTCGTGGGACACTCGCTGCACAACGACTTAAAGGTGCGGCTGCCCGCACCCCGCCTGTGTCCGTGGGGGTCTGTGCCTGTGCTGGGAGCACTCAGGAGCAGCATCGGACACACTTCCTGCGTGCTCCCTGTGTCCCCGCAGCCTCACAGGCATTTCCATCAGAGCTCTCGCTCTAGAGTGAACCCGGACCTAATGCCAGGCCCCTGCCCCTGCTCTAGCACCTTCCACGTAGACACAGCCAGGCCGCTGCCTCTGCAGCCTTCACCCGTCGCGGTGAACAGGGCTCCTGCGAGGTCGGGGCCCCTTCTGTTGGAAGCAGTCCGGGCGGCCACTCCCTCCACCTCGGCCGCTGGGCCCCCTCACCTCCTCAGCCTCTGTGGGGGACACATAGCAGGCGGCAGGCGAGCGGGGAGGGTCCACTCCTGGTGCCCCAGAGGGTGTGGCCTCAGGCCTCTGCTTCTGGAGGGTCTGTCCCGATGAGAACTGGGGGGCGGGCAGAACAGGAGACGGCCCTGCCTAGCTGGGTTGTTCAAACTGTGGTCCATGGAACCCTGGAGTTGGATGTTCAGGGACCGCTCCATGATGGCCGATGGCCTCCACCGCCTTTCCGAGTAAACCCTGAACCACTGGAAACTAACCTGTGCTCCGCCCACTGTCGCAGCGTTCCCACCCAGAGGCCACCTGCCCGCCGGCCTGCGCTCCCTCCTGAAGACGCCTGGGGCTGCGCGTGGCCGCCTGCGGCCCGTCCCTGGTCCTGCTGCCCCCGCAGCACCGGCTCAGATGCGGGAGCGGACAGGCTGCTGGCTGGCCGGCCTCGTCTCTGTGACTGTGCTTACTGTCGGGCATCCTCTTCAGTCAGCGTGGGAATTTCCTTCCAGAAGTTCAAATTCGCTTCAATCCCTGTTTTTATTCGTGTGTTTTGTGTTGGAATTCCTTGCAAAAAGTCACTTGAAAGAAAGGAGTTACAGCTACAAACTAAAAGTGACTGTCCCTCTTTCCTTCCAGGTCCTCTTCCTTGATCATCCGAGAAAGAAGGTTCGGGACACACAGAAATACAAGCCCTTCCAGCGGCAGGTGGAGGTACGGCGGCCGTGGGGCCGTTCTGTCTGCTGGGCCGCACCGCTGGTGCTTCTGGTCCCTGGTGGCTGGTGGACGGGTTAAAGGTTTTTGTTTGCCCTGCAACCGAACGAAAGTTTCCCTGTGGCGGAGGGCAGCTTCTGTCCACCTCCCATCTCTGAGGAGCCCAGCAGAGGGCGCCTCTGGGGTGCGCGGGGAGGGGGCTGGAGGGCCGAGCTGCAGGTGACCCCCCACCCACCCCCGGGCAGCGGCCTCCGTGGGCTGTGGGCTGGCGGGGTGGGCGGTTCCTGCAGGGCCTCTGCCCAGCGCGCTGTGCCGTCTCCCCAGAGTGGAAGGCCGTCTCTGAAGCTGCTGGCCGAGAGGATCCTGGGCGTGCGGGTGCAGCAGGCGGAGCACTGCTCGGTGAGTGGCCTGGGGCAGGCACCATGGGCCTAGCCCAGTGGTCGGCAAACTCATTAGTCAGCAGAGCCAAATATCAACAGGACAACGATTGAAATTTCTTTGGAGAGCCAAATTTTTTAAACTTAAACTTCTTCTAACGCCACTTCTTCAAAATTTAGTATTTTGTGGAAGAGCCACACTCAAGGGGCCAAAGAGCCGCATGTGGCTCGCGAGCCGCAGTTTGCCGACCACGGGCCTAGGCGACTTTAGGAGGCTGTTGCTCCATACACACTGACCTGGCACAGTGGACTCACCAGGGGTTAGGTTCTAAATGTTTCTGTTAACGGAGCACAACACTAAAAACTGTTGTAATTGGAGAAGACGACCCTAGTTAGGGCTTGGCCCAGGCCAGCCGGCCCCCTCAGCCCTCTGCGACAGGCCCTGGGGACCAGCGGAGGAGTGGGCCCTGGAACCCGTTGGCCACCACGCTGTGGTCGTCAGCCTGGGCCGCCTCTGCCCGTCAGCTTGTGCCTGGCACCAGGCTCAGCGCGCACCAGCCTCGCAGGCCTCCCTAGTGTTCACTGTGGCCCGAGGCTCCTCCCAGGAGCACGGGGCCTGCATCCTCGGCTTCCGCCTGGGACCCGGGCGCCGAGTCCCAGGATGCTCCCCACTCCCCTCCACTCACCCGGGCTCTGGCTCAGTTAGGGAACCGTGGAGTTGGCTGTCATGGGCCATGCGTGTCACCTGCTGGGACCATCATGGGTGTCCGTGTCACCTAGATTCAGGATGCCCAGGCAGCAATGAGGCTCTACGTCACGGTGAAGAAGGAGTGGGAGCGCGCAGTCCAGGACAGGCGCCCCGCCGCGGCCGCCACTCCAGACCATGGCAGGGACGACGCGTAGCGGAGCCCACCACCCCGTGGCAGCGTTTCCGTCCACAGGCACTTGTGACCAAATCACAGGACAGATGGAGTCTCCCCAGAGTGCGACAAATCGTGGCAGCGGGATGGGGCGCACGTGCTGCCGAGGGCCACCCCTTTCCTCCGATGGGAAAATCGTGTGTCCTGGCACAGCCAGCAGGTGGCGCTGGGACCCTTGTGGAGGCCGCCCATGTGGCAGCCGAAGCAGCCAGGTGTTCGCACCTTCCTCCGAGGAGGCCCCTCCCCTCCGCCACAGCAGTGGGAGGTCGGCAGCTCCGCCACGGCCTCGCCGAGTTCCTGTGGCCGCCCCTGGACTGGAGCCGGTGGCAGTGTTCCTCCCTCCCGCCCCACCGGCGCCAAGTTTAACCCCAGGGTCAGAGCCCACGCTGTGGCCACGCCGGGCTCGGGCTGCCCGCGGGGTGGCTGTTACTGCTGCAGGGCCTCCCGGGCCGGAGCCACATGCGATCTGACCAGGGCCGCGCCGGGTGCCTGAAGCCCGAGGCTTTGCTGCGGCGACAGGTACAAAAAGGCCCAACCCACTGAGGACACCATTGGACGTGAGTGCGGCTTTACTTGAGGTGGGGCTGGGGGAGCCTGTGTCCTTGCTCAGAACGTTCTGGAAGGGTGGTATCCGACACGGTCGCTGGCCCAGCTGGGGCTGAGGCCTGTACCGAGACACATCCAGCAGCTGCCCCTCCCCCTCCCTAAGGAAAAGGCCGGGTCAGCGGGCAGCCCCACGCGGCAGGACGGAAGGCACCGGGCAGGGGGCGGGGATCCGGAGGTGTTGGTCTTCTGGGGCCACAGCGGACGGCTCCTGGGCAGAGCAGGGCAGCCTGGCCGCCTCCAGGCTCTGCAGCACCCTCTCCGCGTAAGAGACCAGCTCCTGGGAGAGGGGGGTGGGCCCGTCAGCCCCACCAGCAGGCATCTGAGTCCCTTGCCTTTGAAAGCTGATGGCTGCCCTCAGGCTCAGACGCAGACCCACAGGCAGGAGGCGCCGCCAAACTGCACACAGCGGCCGGGCCGCCCCACAGAAGCCCCAGTCGGGCTCCTGGACTTAGCCACCCGGCCTGACGGGGCGGGGGGTGAGGCCTGGTTCTCGGGGCGCTGCCCACACTCACCAGGCTGGAGGTGAAGCGCTCCTTGATCTCCTGGACCAGGGTCTGGATGCCGCTGGACACCAGCTCGCACAGGATGTCCTCTGTGGGCAGTGAGGGTCCTGAGGCCAGGCCTCCTCCCTCCGGAGCCCCTCCCAGCCGAGCCGGCCCGCACTCCCAGCCCAGGCACTTCTGAGGCGGCTGGCAGGACTGCCTGGGCCCCCAGCCTCCTGAGGCTTAGCCTGAACACCCCGACCTGGGGCTCAGGAGCCAGCACCTGCCAGCCTGGCGCATGGTGGGCACTCGGACCATGTGAAGGGGACATTTCAGGGGGGCTTCCCTTCCAGGGGGAGCCAGGAGCAGGGTCCCTGCCCGCCCGCGTGGCGAGGGGTGGCGAGGGGGTCTCACGGTAGGAAGCCAGGTGGACCAGCAGCAGGCACACGTTCTCCGCCACCTCGGGGTGGTCCTTGTGCAGCTCGTACGTGTCCTTGATGAGGCCGAGGCCACTGCCCCTCTCCTCAGACACCACCACCCGCAGCGCCGCCAGCTCTGGGGGCGTGGGGAGGCAGGATGGGGTTCATTCCCTGCAGCCCCGTGTCCTCTGGGAAATGGGGTGAGCGTGGGACCGGGATGGGACAGCCTTGGCTTTCTGCAGCCGGGGCTCCCCGGCAGGTGCAAAGCTTGTAAGACGTGCCGGCTGTTTCCTAGTGGGGAGGGCATGGGGGTGCTCCACGGCGCCCGCATTAGGGGTCAGCCTGTGTGAGCAGTGACCCGGGGTGTCGTGTACACAACTCCTCAGACCCCTCTGGGACCTGGGGGACACAGCCCGCAGGTGCCAAGACACACTCCTCACCCGACTCACTCGGGTCCTGCCCACTGGACTGGGACAGCCCTGCTTGTGAGCGGAGCCCAGTCCCTCCCGCCCTTCAGAGCCCCCTCCCGGCAGCGAAGGCCCCGCCTTCGGGCCCAGGCCAGCCCGGCTCACCCGACACCTTGGCGAGGCTGGCCAGCCCCCGGCAGGCGTTGTTCACCAGCAGGACGCGGTCCTGGCACAGCCGGAGGCTTTGCAGGAACAGCACCACCACCTCCTCCAGCAGGTGCTCCTTTATGCAGCCTGCAGGGGGCGGCCTCATCACCACCTGGGCCCAGGCACCCCCCATCCCCCGGGCCCGGGACCTTACCCAGCAAGGACAGCAGCCAGAGGACCGCACAGCCAGCCTCTGCCATCTCCGTGTCCACCGGGTAGGCAGCCAGCAGCTCCGCGATGAGGCCCGGGGCCTTCTCCAGGGGGGCCTTGTCCGTGATGTCCGCTGGAACAGGAAGGGAGGATGGGGTGCCGGGCCCTGGGTACACGTGCCCCCTGACCACCCCCACCAACGCCAACACGAGAAGCTGGGGGAGAGGCCAGGTGGGAAGGGGGCTGAGGAGGGTGGGGGTTCTCGGAGTCCCGGGGTGGCTTGGGGACTTGTGCACTGGGTGTGAGTGGGGCTCTCCATGGCGAGGAGCCGTTTTCCTTGGGCAGAACTACGCCCAGGTGCTGCTGGGCCAGGATGGGGCCTCGATTCCTTCCCTGGATTAGAAATGAGGACGGCTCAGTGGCTGAGCGCCAACCTACAGACCAGGTCACAGGCCCGGGCTGCGGGCTCCGTCCCCAGTGTGGGGCGTGCAGGAGGCAGCTGGTCAGTGATTCTCATCATTGATGTTTATCCCTCTCCCTCTCTGAAATGAATAAAAATATGTCTAAAAAATAAAAAAGTGAGGCCAGAATGCCATAGCCCAGCTGACTTTGGATGCCAGGGAAGTCGGGGCGTGGGTCTGCTCCCGGCTCTCAGAGGAGACTTCACAGCCAGCTCGCCCTGAAGTGCATGAGGGGCCAGGCGAGGACCCTCACCGTCCACCAGCAGCACCCAGAGCAGGCTCAGGCCGGCCATGCAGACCTCCCTGTGCCCGGAGCAGGAGTCCAGGCGCTCCAGGATGTGCGTGAACAGCCCCGCCTTCTGCAGCTCCTCCGAGTCGCACCCTGTGGGGCCAGGAATGCGGGCCATGGAGCCCGGGGCCTCCTCACCACCTGGGCCCAGACCAGCCCCAGGGCCCCACCTCCATCCCCCGCGGTCCCGTGCACCCCACATTGCTGGGCCCCCGCCAGGCCAGTGCACGCCCAGCATGGGACCCAGAAACCAGGACAGGGTCCATCCCCAGGGCCACAAGTCCCAGCACCTCCCACCCATTCCTGTGCAGCCCGGCCGAGGGAGCCTCGCTTCCCTTCCGAGGACCCAGCCCTGCCCGGGGGCCAGAGCGGGCGGCCCTCTGAGCTGGCGCTCTCCCCGCGGGGGCTCTGGTGGACTCCTGTGTGCCCGTGCACAGCGCCCTGCTCCTTCTCGAGCGGGTTCTCCAGTTGGTCACCCAGTCTGGGCGCCCTCAGAGCCCAGCCGCCTGGAGGAGCCGGCCCAGACCCGGTGAGGCGTGCGAGGCCCTGGGGGCTGCCCTGCCTGCCTGGCCGTGGCCTCAGGAGCCCAGGTGCCCTGTGAAATGGGGGTGAGCAAGGCAGAGGGGCAGCGAGGCTTGACGTGAAAGGGACTTGGGCGTGAAGCCTGGCCAGTGCCCTGCACGTTTGAGGGAATGAGAGGAAGCAAGGACGAGCGAGGGAAACAGACCAAAGCCGTGCAGCTGCCAGCCCGGCGCCCGGCCCGCGGGCAGACCCACCCCGGCTGCAGACGATGGTGAGGAGGCTGTAGACCATGACCAGGAGCGGCTGGGCCTCGGGGTGGCTCCGCAGGACGCTCAGCAGGACCGAGGTGATGGAGCTGCCCCTCCGCACGGTGGTGGCCGGGTCCTGCGCCAGCGCTGCGGGCCGATGGGAGGGGCCTGGTCAGCCCGAGCTGGGGCAGCGGCGGGCAGGCGTGTCCCCCCTCACCGCGTGTGAAGGCATCGGAGGTCCTTGTTCCAACAGAGTGGGTCCCCGTGAGTGCTTGTGGCGTGGGGGTGAAGGCCGCGTGGGTGGGGGCCTGTGCAGCCGGCGCTGAGTCCTGAGCCCCCCGACCCCGGCCTGTGCCCGGAGGAACCGTTCCACGCGGCGGGCGGGCCCCACCTTGGCCCAGGGTGCGCAGCAGCAGGGCGCAGGCGCACAGCTGGATGTCCAGGAGCCGCTCGTGGTTCTTCATGATGGTGACCAGCACCGTCACCACCTCCATCGACCACGGCAGACCTGCCAGGGCGGTGCGAGGTGACACTTGGCAGAGGAGCAGGGGCGAGGGGGGACGGACAGGGCGGGCGCCAGGCAGTGCTGGCATCACGCAGGGGCCCGGGTGCCGAGTGCTTGCCGTGTGGCCCCATTGCGTCTCCTCGCTGCCACGGCCCTGACATCTCCCTGTGACCGCCCTCACGCCCCCGGGAGGCGCTGCTGTGACCAGCCTGCCCGGACCTGCCCTGAGAGTGGCATCTGGGTCCCCGGCTTTCCTGTGTGGCGCATGCGGTGCACCTGCCCCGGGAGGGAAGAGAAGCAGTGGCCGGCGGAGGGTCCGTCCCCACCTGCCCCTCCCCCAGCCTCTCATCGGAGAGGAGGGAGCAGCCCCGCCCGCTCGGGCTGGGGGAGAACAAGGACTAAATGCCGGCGCCCGAGGTCGAGGGGGAAACGGACCAAAGGCAATGCCACGAGCCAGGAGCAGGCCCCCGCCCGGCCCCGCCCGGCCGTCTCCACACTGGGCCGCGGCCGGAAAGGCCGCTGTGGGAGGGGGCCCCGCAGCCCCCTCCGTTTGTCCAGGAAGGCTAACCCTCCCTTCCCCCCCACGGACGTGGACTGTCCTGGCCACGGCCTGGCTCCAGGGGTCATGGGAGGGAGAGGGAGGGAAAGGTCAATGGCCAATAGGGGGTCTCTGCCGCCTCATTACAGGCAGGACGGGCCTCTGTCGTCGCCAATGCCCCAGCCGTGGGACAGGCCTCTGTGGAGGGAGGGATGGTGGACAGACAGATGGACAGTGGGTGGATGGACAGGTGGATGAACAGATGGATGGGTGGACGGATGAATGGACAGATGGTTGAGGGATGGATAGGTAGATGGAGGGATGGATGGACAGACTGTTGAAGGATAAATTGGTGGGTGGATGGATAAGTAAGTGAATGAAATTTTCAAACTGGTGTGTTGAGTGGATAGATTCTATGAAACCATGTTCGGGCAGGATTTTAAAATGAATAATTGATGGAGAGAGTTGGGGAGAGGGCTCACATGCACGCTTGGTCGGGGGTGCGTCGGTGAAAACATGAAGTCTTCCCGCCCGGGCACCAGGAGTGAGCCTCTCCAGGGCCTGGTGCAGGGCTGTCTGTGACCCTGCACATCGCAGCCGCGCCGCCCGTCACAGAGACGGCGGGGACGCGGGCTGCTTCAGCAACCATTGCCAGCTGGTAACGCTCGGAGCCAAGCCGCCCCACCCGCCCACCCGGAACAATCCAGCACAAATGGCAGCCGCCTGACCCCGCAGGTCGGAGACCTGGCCCGCCCTGCCATGTGGCTGTTGGCTGCAGCGTCACCCCATACCCAAGGTTGTGGGTTCGATCCCTTGTTGGGGTGCATGCAGGAGGCAACCGATGATGTTTTTCTCTCTCATTGATGTTTCTCTCTCGCCTCCTCTCTCTCTCAAATCAATAACAAAGCCTGGCTGGTATGGCCAGTGGTTGAGCATCAACCTATGAACCAGGAGGTCACAGTTTGATTCCCGGTCAGGGCACATGCCCGGGTTGCGGGCTTGACCCCCGGTAGGGGGTGTGCAGGAGGCAGCCAATTGATCATTCTTCCATCTCTTCCTCTGAAATCAATAAAAATACGTATCTTTTTCAAAGTTTAATTAAAATGAGAAGACACAGGGACCCTCATGGGAATAGAGCCCAGCCTCAGGGGTAAGGGACCTTGCTGGAGAGCTTGGGGGAGGGGAGCAGAGGGGTCTCTACCTAGCTGGTCGTCAGACATTCTCAGCAGCCTGTCCAGGACCTTGAGCTGGACCTCCGGCCGGCTGGGGAAGTTCTGCATGACCTCTGCAGGGAACAGGAGAGCGTGGGGCGCCTGCCTGTGCGCCCACCCACCTCGGCCAGCTCAGGGACCCCCGGCGGCGGCCCCCCTCCCAGGTGCTCTTAGGCCCCAGCATGCCTCACTCGGCGGACCTGCTCTTGCCACTGCTCCTGGGCGAGGGCCAGGCCGCGCCCTCTCTGCCTTTGATTCCCAACAAGCAATCCCGCCCCGGAGCGCCGAGGCTCCGGAAGGCTGCAGACCCTGTGCTACAGCTGACGGAGCCGGCCACCCGCTGCCCGGGCACCACGTGGGCACCTCAGCGCCCTGCTTCCCGGGAGGGGGTGGAGGCCCCAGGCCGCTCGGCGAGTGGGTGATGGGCTTCACTGGACTGTTGTAGCCTCCAAAGCCCGTGGCCATGAGACATGGGGGACAGCAGCTAGTGCCTCGGGGTGCCCCTCCCCACCTTCCAACCCTCCCGCGCCCAGTCCCCAGAAATGGGGCAGACGTGGCGGGCAGAGTGCGGGTCCCTTGTCACAGGCAGAGCCACGCAGAGGACCGAGGGCTGGAGGGGGCTGCCCTGGAACGTGAAGTGACCTCCAGACCTCGGGCGGAGCTCTGGGGTGCCAGTCACGGTGCTGGGAACCCCAGGCGCCCCGGCACCGGCGGAGAGCAGCACAGGCTGTGTGCGGGCGGCCCTGGGCCGGTGACCGTCCTGAAGTGTAAGCTGCAGACAGAGCCCCGCGCCTTCTCCCTGCAGGGACGGCCTGCGGGCCAGGGGCCTGGGCACACAGCCACCACGCAGGACCCTGCTGAGTTGGGGGGACGCGGGGTGGGTGCGGAGGCGGACGCAGGGCAGGACAGGGCATTCCGCTGCAGCAGGAAGAGGGGAACAGGGCGGGGGCGGGGCGGGGAGCGCTCTGTGGGCAATGGCAGCTGGGAGGGGGTGCGCGGGCAGCACCCAGCGAAGCGCGCCTGCCATGGTGGAGGGGCGCCGGAGGCTTCCTACCCGCTGGCCGCACAGGGGAGCCGTCCCGGGGGCGGGGTGTGGGGCTGACACAGGGGTGCCCGCCCCGTCTGGGTCCCATCGTCACCTAGAATGCGGGCCACGCAGCCTTCCGAGAGGATGGCGGAGATGAAGGGGGGCACGTCGCGCTGGTGCAGCAGCAGGGAGACGCTGGTGGGCCGGAAATCGCTGCTCAGCAGGGTGAGCTGGATCACCTCCCTGAGGGGACGCCGTGACTGAGCGTGCGGTGGGCGGAGGCTCGGGGCGCCCCCACCTTCCCGTTAGCACTCGGCACCCCGCAGCCCCTCCACCAGGCAGCGGGGGGCTGAGCCCTGGCCCTGCGCGTGCGTCGGCCCGTCCTCCACAAAAATAGACAAAACATCAGATCTGGCTGCTGCGGTGGTAAAAGGCGAATATAACCAGGCTGGCCCGTTGTCCTGGTTCACTTTCTCCTTCTGGCTTTTAACTAGAGCCAGCGCAGTTCCTGGTCCTGGGGCCGCACCCTCACCTGACAGCGAAGCCAGCCGCCCGCTCAAGGGCCAGCATGAGGCCGCTGTTTGGAGACCAAGGGAGGCAGGGCGGCAGGGCGGCAGGGCGGCAGGGAGGCAGGGCGGCAGGGAGGCAGGGAGGCAGGGAGGCAGGGAGGCAGGGAGGCAGGGCGGCAGGGCGGCAGGGAGGCAGGGCGGCAGGGAGGCAGGGAGGCAGGGAGGCAGGGCAGCAGGAAGGCAAGGAGGCAGGGAGACAGGGAGGCAGGGAGGCAGGGCAGCAGGAAGGCAAGGAGGCAGGGCGGCAGGGAGGCAGGGAGGCAGGGAGGCAGGGAGGCAGGGAGACAGGGCGGCAGGGCGGCAGGGAGGCAGGGCAGCAGGAAGGCAAGGAGGCAGGGCGGCAGGGAGGCAGGGAGGCAGGGAGGCAGGGAGGCAGGGAGGCAGGGAGGCAGGGCGGCAGGGCGGCAGGGAGGCAGGGCGGCAGGGAGGCAGGGAGGCAGGGAGGCAGGGCAGCAGGAAGGCAAGGAGGCAGGGCGGCAGGGCGGCAGGGAGGCAGGGAGGCAGGGAGGCAGGGCGGCAGGGAGGCAGGGAGGCAGGGCGGCAGGGAGACGGAGGCAGGGCGGCAGGGAGGCAGGGAGGCAGGGCGGCAGGGCGGCAGGGAGGCAGGGAGGCAGGGAGGCAGGGCGGCAGGGAGGCAGGGAGGCAGGGAGGCAGGGAGGCAGGGAGGCAGGGAGGCAGGGAGACAGGGAGGCAGGGAGACAGGGCGGCAGGGAGACAGGGAGGCAGGGAGGCAGGGAGGCAGGGAGGCAGGGCGGCAGGGCGGGGCCTTTACACCCCGGGACGCGGAGGGAAGAGATGGGACACAGAGGGAGAAACGGGAAACCTCAGTGCAGCCCCGACCCCGGCTCACCTGACCGTTATTCGCTCCGAGGGGTCGATCTGTAGCATCTGGGGCAAAAGGGAGCTGAAGATCTTGGCGTGGGGGACCCGCCTCTCCTCCATGGTCCTCAGGACGGCCCCCAGGCCGTTGGGGAGGCTCCGGATGGACTTGCGCAGCAGCATGGCCTCTGTGGCCTGGGAGACGGGACACCGCGTCCGCGTTCCAGAACCGAATGAACGTGGCCGGGACCAGGGGGAGCGCGAGGGAAGCAGGGGAGCTGCGGCCGCCACCTCCAGGGCCACCCAGAGGCCACCTGAGCCGAGACCTTCTAGAAGGTGCGGAGGTCCAGAGCAGCCAGCAGCCTCTCCCTGGGCAGAGGGAGTGGGGGACCCTCCTCCTGCCCACAGCTGAGCTCAGCTGCACCCGCTGGGGGGGCCTGTGGGTGACACGCAGCCCCTGTGCTCAGGCCCCGCAGGTCCAGGCCCCCGCGTGAGCTACAGGCACCCTTTCCTGGAACAGGGCCAGAGCGCAGCGACACCCCACGAGCCGCTCCGTGCACCTGAAGCCGGTTTTCTCATCCCTGAAGGACAGCGAGAACCCCTGGGCCCGCGGTGAGGGGCAGACTCCGGCAGATTTGAATCTCACCATCCCGGTCATCATTGCCCACAGGCCAGGTGCTGAGCGCAGGGGGTGCCCCCCCCCCCCCCCGCCTGCCGGCAGCTGGGGCAGGAGGCGGCGGAGGAGGAGTGCGGCCTCTGGGGGGAGGCACGCAGGGCCGGCTCCACGCGCCTGCCGTGGGCGTGGGGCTGCGGTGGCCCGGAGGGCGCTGGGGCGGCTCACCTCGGTGAAGGAGCAGCTGACCATGTCGAGAATGATGCAGCCCAAGGACCAGATGTCGGCTTTCTGGCTGAAGGAGAAGCGGAGGGCCTCGGGGGCCATCCAGGACTTCTGAAAGGGGTCTGCGGGCCGAGGGGTGCGTGAGCCTGAGCTCGCCGGGGAAGCAGCAGCTGGATGCCCGAGCCCTTCATCCCCCTGCTCTGAGGTGGGGCTGCCCTCCAGGCAGGTGCCCACGGGCTGGCCCACGGTGGTCGGAGAAGGCTAAGATCTCACCCCCTTTAAACACCAGGACCTGGAGGCACAGTTCCAGTTGTCCCCCTTGTTTCTACACCTGAACCCCGACAAGGAGCCAACTGAGCAGGTCCTCGGGCCAGCTGTCAGGTCCTGCGACCCCCAGCCAGTCCCTCCCTCTCTGGACTTCCATCCCCCAGCCAAACAGCAGAGGGTGGACTCCAAGGACCCTGCCGTCCATCTCCATAAATCCACCACCCATCCCTTCACCTGTCTATCCACCCACCCACCCATCCCTTCACCTGTCTATCCACCCACCCACCCATCCATCCACTCATCCACCCACCCATCCACTCACCTGTCTATCCACCCACCCACCCATCCATCCACTCACCTGTCTATCCACCCACCCACCCATCCATCCACTCACCTGTCTATCCACCCACCCACCCATCCATTCACCTGTCCATCTCCCCACCCACCCATCCACTCATCCACCCACCCATCCATTCACTTGTCTATCCACCCACCCACCTATCCACTCATCCACCATCCATCCATTCACCTGTCCATCTCCCCACCCACCCATCCACTCACCTGTCTATCCACCATCCATCCATTCACCTGT
Source organism: Cnephaeus nilssonii (assembly GCF_951640355.1). NCBI lineage: Eukaryota > Metazoa > Chordata > Mammalia > Chiroptera > Vespertilionidae > Cnephaeus > Cnephaeus nilssonii. Next base: position 2,329,024 of record NC_137085.1, read on the forward strand.
CTATCCATCATCTATCCCTTCACCTGTCCATCTCCCCACCCACCCATCCACTCATCCACCCACCCATCTGTTCATCTGTCTATCCACCCACCCACCCATCCACTTATCCACCCACCCATCCATTCACCTGTCCATCTCCCCACCCACCCATCCACTCATCCACCCACCCACCCATCCATCTACCCACCCATCATCCACCCACCCATCCATTCACCTGTCCATCTACCCACCCACCCATCCATTCATCCACCCACCCATCTATTCACCTGTCCATCTACCCATCCATCCACCTATCCATTCATCTGTTTACCTGTCCATCTATCTACCTGTCTATCTATCCACCTATCCATTCTTCTGTCCATCTATCCACCTGTTTTTTTCATCCATCCACCCACCCATCTACTGGTCCACCTGTCTACCCACTCACCTACCCATCCATCTATTCACCTGTCCATCTATTCACCTGTCCATCTATTCACCTGTCCATCCACCCACCCACCTGTCCACTACCCACCTATCTACCCACGCATCAGTTCACCTGTCCATCCATCCATCCTCTGTGCACCAAGGACAGGAGGCCAGGGCAGCCACACCGGACACCCCAGAACTCGGGAGTTCTGCCCTGTGGTGTTCCCTCCGGCCCTGACAGCTGTTAGGGGCTAGAAGCCCGGTCCCTTGCCCCGTCGTCTTTTCAGAGGAAGGAGAGCTCGTGTCGCCTACCCCCACCTCTGCCACCGCCTGGGTTCCATTAGGACTCAGTGAAGTGACCCATCCCTAGCCAGTGCCTGGCCCACACCAGGCTCCCACCTCTCCCTGACAGTCCCTTCTTCTCCCTCCATGAAGGTTAACACTTCCTGGGTGTCTTTGGGGCCCTGCATGCCCGCCCCCCGAGGAACGCCTGCTCAGTTACAATCCAGCAGGGGCCCGTTAGTATCCATAGCCCAGGAGGGGTGGGTGGGGGCCTCCTGAGCGAGGACAGGTTTGATGTTGCCTTGTTCCAGCACCCGGAGTGGCCACTGCCCTCTGGACTCCGGGAGCAAGGAGCTTCCCGTGAATGGCCCCTCCCCCACTGCTTCCCGCCACCTCGGTCCCTCTGGGGACCCCGGGCACCTTCCTCCGCCCGGATGTTCCACTTGGCTCTGTGGGTCATCAGCGCGTCGCAGCTCAGGTCCTGCAGTTTGCAGTGGTTGATGCCCACCAGGGCGATGTTGGAGGGCTTGAGGTTCCTGAAACCGAGGGGCACACCTTTGCACCCGCCCGCGGGGCCCGCGTGCACCCTGAACCTTACTTCCTGCCCCACCCAGTTCTGCAGAAGCAGCCCACACCCCTCTCTTCAATAAATGCCCCCTTGGCAGCCCACTTTTTAAATACTGTCTCCTACAAACAGAAAATACAACCGGTTGTTTAAAATTGAAAAAAACACACAACTACACAAAACCAAGCCAGCCACAGGTAGGACACCCCAGTCCTGCGGCTCCTTCCTCTGCCTGGGGCGTTTCCCACTGACGGCCTCCGACAGGAACCCGGAGCCCTGAGCTCGCCCTTCGCACATGCAGCCCCGTGCGTCCCTCTCCTCCTCGACATACGACCGACTGAAGCCATTCCCAGCCGCTCAGACCAGGGGTCCCGGCGCGTGGGCCGCGGATCGGAGCCCGGGCCGCCTGGCCAGAGGCCACGCCGTTAATCTCCGTCCCGGGCGTGCTGTTATCTGCTCGCTTTCCTTGTACTTTAGAACCAACCCGCCAGGTCAGCTCACACTTCACGGAGCTGCGTGGCGAGGGTGAATCAGCACGGGTGTGGGGGCAGTCGCCCGCCTGGGAGGGAGAGCTGTGGCCGCGGCCGCACCCCACGCCCTGGATTCCGCGCACAGGCGCTGGCTCCGCGGGGACGCGGGGCCCGGTCACCTGTGGGTGATGTCCAGCCGGTGCAGGTATCCCAGGGCGTCCAGCACCTGCCCCAGCATGTTCTGCATCCACTGCGGAGAGAGAGATGCGGGGCTGGAGGGGCCGCCAGCGCCCCGTGGGCCCCTGCAGCTGTTGGGGGTCGGTGACCACTCAGGGCGGTCTGCAGGACCACAGCATCCTGTCTCTCGTGTCCTGAGACGGGGCTGAGGCTGGCCAGCCCATGGCCCGTGCGAGAGGCTCCGCCTCAGGCTCCCGAGACCATTAAACCACGCGAGCCAGGGCGACGCCCCAGTGCCCAGACCCCGCACTCCTGTCTCCACGAGACCCTGTGCCTGGGCTCCGGCCCCGCACCCACCCCTGTGGGCGACAGAGAGGGTCAAGTCTTCAGTGCCTGTGTCTTTAGAATGAAAAGAGCCCTGGCAGAGAATGTTCTGGAAGCAGTTTGTGTCAGAAACAAGATCCAGCTAGTTCCAGGGCAGTGACTTTCAAACCCGTGTTCCTAGGAAGCCTGGGTCCCCCCAGGGTATCAGAGAGAGGCTGAGCGGGACCGGGCTTCCTCTCACGCACCCCCGCCTCCCGCCTTGTCCCCCCAGTGAAGTGGGTCCGCTTTCCTTACTGGGTTGCTGAGGACATTTTCTGCTTCGAAGGGTCCCGCCTCTCACAGAAAGTCTGAGACCCTCCGAGCCACCCTCTGAGGCCGAGGGGGCGAGGAGGTGGACGTGGGGGAGGCCCACCGAGCAGAGGGGTGCTCAGAGCCAAAGCAGGCCCCGTCACCTGGGGGATCCAGCCGGAGACAGCACGCCGGCCCTGGGGCGGGAGAGGCGCGTCCATGGCACCCAAGGCGCCGCCGTCGGAGGGGCTGAGGCGAGCGGCCTCCTGACAGGCAGGGACGCTGTTCATCGCCGTTGGGGAGTCCGGGGCGGAGGGGCCTGGGCCGCCTGGGCGGGGCTCAGCAGGGAAGAGACCAAGGACGCAGGTCTAGCCGCGCCCTCGCCTGCACAGAGCAGGTTCCCGGCGGCGGCAGCTCACCGAGGTACCCGCCACCACGGACGCAAGAGTCACTCTCCATCGGCCAGCTCAGGGGTCGAGCATCGACCTCTGAACCAGGAGGTCACGGTTCGATTCCTGGTCGGGGCACATGCCAGGTTGCAGGCTGGACCCCCAGTGTGGGGCGTGCAGGAGGCAGCCGACCCATGATTCTCTCTCATCATGGATGTTTCCATCTCTCTCCCTCCCCCTTCCTCTCTGAAATCAATACAAATATATGTAAATATATATTTAAAGGAATGAGAAAAGGGCTGGCACACTGCAGCCTGGCCAGGCAGGGAGCTCCTGCTCGCGGTGACGGCAAACCCCAGGCGACCAAGCGGGTCGCAGCCCCGGGATGTGAGCTGAGGCTGCGCTCACCTGCTCCAGCCCCCACGACGCCACGCCCGGAGCTTAGCCAGGAAGCACGAACGTCTAGGTCCCCGAAAAAGCACCCAGCAGCGCCCACGGCTACTGTCATCATGGTCCCAAACTTCAAACAGCCCAACGCTCCCAGCGCTGGGCCAGACGCGGGCTCGGGGTGGCCACCCCACGCGGCGGCGCCCGCCACGGGAAGGGACAGGTTCCGGACGGGCTCGCAGCGTGGCCGCGGCTCAGAGGCACCCGGATGAGCGGGCGAAACCAGACGCAGATGAGGACACGCTGCAGGAGCCCACGTGCAGGGCCTGCGGGCCGGCAGGAGGTGGGCCACGGCTCCCGACCGCCCGGGGCCTCCTGGCGCTCCTGGCGTGACCTGCGTCCTGGTCTGGGAGGCTGTGCGCGCCTGTGACACACCCAGCTGTGCGCCCCTGTGACACACCCAGCTGTGCGCCCCTGTGACACACCCAGCTGCCACGCGCACACACCTCCACGCGGGAACGTGAGGAAAGGGACGGCCAGACCCCAGCGGCCCTGCCTCCCCCGTGCCCGCAACCGTGGGGCTGCGACGTCACGAGGCGGGGTGGGCTGGCGTCTTACCTCCGAGTCAATGATGTTCCTTTTCTCCCTCGCCCTCTCAATGATGTTCTGGAAGCTTCCCTTGTTGTAGTCCATCACCAGGCAGAGGAACAAGGAGGAGGTCTGCGGGACACAGTTCCCTTAGGCGGGCGCCCTGCACGGGGCGCCACTGCAGGGGCTGTGGGGGTACCACCTCCTGGGGGCAGGGAGGGGCCCCATGAGCAGCTCCGGCTGCATCTCCAGCCTCACCCCCACTCGGCTCCCTCTACACTTGGACTTTGCTGAAGGCCGCCGGGCCTCCTGCCGCCGCACACGCAGATGCTGGGCCGGGGACGTCGCCCGTCACAGGCTCGGCTCACACCCATCTCCTCCCCCACGGAGCCTGCCCCTGAGGGGCCTCCGCGTCGGACTCCAGGGGGACCTGCTCTCCCTCCCGCAGCGAAAGGTCCTCTTGGCTTTCCCGGGTCTCCTTACGCGCATTCCGGGTGCTCAGGAAACATTTTGGGGTGATGACCTCTCCCCAAGGTTTTCCTCGGGGCTCAGTGTGAGGAGACCCTCCATTCCCGCTCAAACCCTTGGCTGTCAGCCCGCGATGGGGACACTCGTGTGGAGATGTGATCAGGGTGACTCAGCGAGAGGCCTGGCAGCCTTCACACCGCCGACAGGGTGAGGCGCCGGCTGGGGGCTGCCCGGCCCTGACTGGCGTCCACCCAGCTGCTCCTCAGCCTGCGAGCCGGGAAGTGGGGACAGCACCCCCTGCAGACCTCCGCGGGCCCTGGGGGCTGTGCAGGGGGAGCAGGGACTGGCTCCTGCCCCGGCCGCTCCTCCCTCGGGCGCCGGCTCTGAGCCTGGGGCTGCAGGACGAGCTCAGCGCGGCCTCCCCTCCCCGCTGGCTGGGCCACAGACTGGGCAGGACCCGGGGAGGGACTTGTCTCCCTCAGCCTCTGTGTCTTCTGGGAGCTGGGCTAACGACCCCTCCCCCGCTGAGGCTGCTGGGGCTCCCCTGGGATGATGCCAGCGAGCCCCCAGGGTGGCCCCGTAAGTGCCGAGTCAGGGGTTGCCACGTTTAGAGTCACTGCCACGGACACGCCGGGGTTCGCCGTTCCTGCAGCCGCGGAGCCGCCCGGCCGCAGCGTGGTGACCCACCTGGCCGTTCCATATGATGAACATCTCGTGGTAGATGGAGATGTGGGCGTGCCGGAGCTGCAGCAGCGGCATCAGCTGCAGGCGGAGAGCAGAGGGCCGGTCAGGAGCCCTGGTTCTCGGTCAGTGCTGCCCAGTCCCATTTCCCACCAAACACGCCGGCTCCCAGCGCCGAGCTGGGCACCGGGAAAGCGAGCCGCTGGCTGGGGTGGGAGCCACACAGTCCAGTGTGGGTCCCGGCTCCAGCACATGCGTGCAGGCTGTGCTGTGTGACGGAGGCGCAGTGCCTCAACCTCTCTGAGCCTCCTCGCCTCGCCTGAAAATGGCGGTAACAGAGGCATCTGCCTCCCGGGGTGTCATGAGGGCCGCGTGACCCCACGCAGGCACAGTGCTTGGCGGGGGGGACAGAGCACAGGCAGGGACGCTGGAGAAGGTGGTGAGGCCAAGGGAGGGGTCACGAATGTGCCCACACCACCTCGCCCCTGGTCCCGTGCCCCGTCCCCGCTGGCAGCGCTCGGAGGAGGAAGACTGGCTGCCTCAGCGACTGAGCCCAGGAGGCCAGGGCTTGCGTGGAAGGCTGGGTGTGGGAGCAGGTCGCCGGGGGCACGAAGAGGAAGGGAACGTGAGGATGTGAGGGTGGGGGCTTGGGCGGCTTGCTTTGCCTGTCAGAATGGGGCCTGGGCCCTCCCTGCACATCTTGTCTGCACCTGGGTTTAAACATGAGTCTTTGGCGACAGACTCCTGCCATGACGAGGGGGCTTCTGGCTCACAGCACGAGGCACACACTGGATTGACCCTCCGGCCCCGCCCAGCGCCTGCACAGGAGGCACCGAGCACCCTCTGGTGCTGCATCATGTCCTCCAGGGGGCGCCACCCAGAGTTACCTCATCCAGGGCCTCGTTGGCATGATGATCGTCAATGCATTCCACCTGCAGAGGCAGAAGAGGCCTAGCTCAGTAGACGTGTGGTAAGCCATCACCATCACCACCATGAGCACCGCCACCATCACCACCACCATCACCATCATCACCATCACCACCACCATCACCATCAACACATCATCATTATCACCATAATCACCATCACCACCGCCACCACCATCACCATCACCGCCACCACCATCACCACCACCACCACCACCACCACCACCATTACCACCACCACCATCACCATCACCACCATGAGCACCGCCACCACCATCACCATCACCATCACCATCACCACCATCACCACCACCACCATCACCATCAACACATCATCATTATCACCATAATCACCATCACCACCACCACCATCACCATCACCACCATGAGCACCGCCACCATCACCATCAACACATCATCATTATCACCATAACCACCACCACCACCATCATCACCATCACCACCACCACCATCATCAACACATCATCATTATCACCATAATCACCATCACCACCACCATCAACACATCATTATCACCATAACCACCACCACCACCATGACCACCATCACCACCACCACCATCATCAACACATCATCATTATCACCATAATCACCATCACCACCACCATCAACACATCATTATCACCATAACCACCACCACCACCATGACCACCATCACCACCACCATCACCATCAACACATCATCATTATCACCATAATCACCATCACCACCACCATCACCATCACCACCACCACCACCATCACCACCACCACTACCAACACCACCACCACCACCACCACCATCACCATCAACACATCATCATTATCACCATAATCACCATCACCACCACCATCACCATCACCACCACCACCACCATCACCACCACCACTACCAACACCACCACCACCACCACCACCATCACCATCAACACATCATCATTATCACCATAATCACCATCACCACCACTACCAACACCACCACCACCATCAATTGACCAGGGGTGCTAGGTGCCTACCATTCAGGCCCCACCACATGGCACCATGGGGGCCCGGAGATGCTCCTAAGGCAGGGATCCAAAAATGCTTGAGCAAAGGAAAGCTTTGCTCCTGCTGCAGGTGAGTGCAGGGGAGCAGCACCCCTAAGCTGTCATTAGGGGGTCCACTGTCAAACCATCTTGAAACAGAAGAGAAAGTAAAGGGTTGGCCTAGTGCATTCCTCCTCCAAACTGGGCAGATGGTCCTCATCCCCGCACGTGGGGCGGGGTGAGCGCACGGGAGGGGAGGGTGCGGGGGAGGGCAGCAGCTTCGGGTCTGCAATGTGCTCGGTGGCAAGGACTGCAGGGAGATGCGACCGTCACGTCTGCCAGCAGGTCCTTACCCGGGTGTGTGTGTCTGCTCACAAGACATACAAGTGAAGATCTCTGGGGGGGACCTGTGTAACGCTTTCAGCAGTGAAGACTAAAAATAATAATAAGCAAGCTAATGTAAAACCAACCAATCAGGTACTAAAACCAACCAACCAAACCATGAGATCTCTGTGACCGGTGACCGTAGACGAAGCCGCAGAGTCAGAGGGTCGCTCACTGCGCCGGGGAGACCTGGGTGCCGGCCCAGTGCGCCCGCCTGCCTGCCCCCCGATCCGGGGCTGTGCACAGGTCAGTGCGGCCACACGGCTGAAAGCCTTAAAAATGTGGCATCTTCTGTCCTAGAAATCCCACCCCTGGGCATTTACCCCAAGGAAATCAGGGACCCGCCAAAAACGGAACGATAAGGGTGTTTATCAGAGTTGACTGTACGGAGCGAACTTGTCGCACTTGAGGGGAGCGCGGGGTCAGTCACAGCGCAGCTCCCGGCGGGGCGGAGAGGAGGAGGCTGTGCGGGCAGGAATGCCAACACCGCCTGGTGCAAAGTGTGTCAGTGCTGAGAGAGGCCGCAGCTCACAGCCCCCCGCACCCCAGCCCTCTGTGGGGGTGAATCCTCCCCCGAGGACAGATTTTCCACTGAGATTTAGAAAGAGTGGGAGGGAGGGGCAGAGAGAGGAGAACATAGATGTGACAGAGACACATTGATTGGTTGCCTCCCGCACGCGCTCGACCCGCTGGGACTGAGCCTGCAATTGAGGTACATGCCCTTGACCAGAACTGAACCCACGACCCTTCAGTCCATGGTCCAACATTCCAACCACTGAGCAAAACGGGTTAGGGCCTTTTTTTATTTTATTTTTTTTTAATTTAGAAAGATTGACTTTTTAAACAGCTCCTTGATTGCCCAGAAGGCAGGTGGTCCTGCCCATGGGCCTGGGAGACAATGAGGCTGTCCCTGGTGATGGAGCAGGAGGTGGGCGAGGACTCCCAGCCCAGCCCCCCCTCGGTAGAGGCGGGCCGCTGTGCTGCCCACAGACAGGGGTGGGGGGGCGCGGGGGGCCTGGCTGAGCAGAGGGCTCTCCACCCGCAGGGGCAGCCCTGATCCCAGGGTATCCCGGCCGTCACCCAGGACCACCAGGGGGTGCCAGCTCTCTCCCCTGGACCCTGGTTCCTTTGGACGATGCGGCTTGGACACACAAAGGGCTGCCCCCTCGGGTCTGCACCCGCCCTGCCCCCAGCCCCGTGTGAGCATGGGCAAGTCCCCGCCCCCCACCTGGCTCCCAGTTGGTAAAGCTGGTGGCCCCAGGGAGTGCGCCTGCTCTGAGACCGCTGTGTGAGCCGGCCGCCCGCCCGGAGGCCCCTCTCCTCGGCTGGGAAGGCAGTCCTGGCTCCTGCTTTGCTGGGCCGGCGGGAGGCTAACTGAGACGACACCTCACTGAGTAAGTGGTAGGTAAGGCTGTGGTTGTTGTCGGAGTAAAAATGACATTTCTTCTCCGTCACGGTGAGAGTCCCACGTGCGGGGAAGCTCGAGGCGCCTCAGGGCCCCCCCACCCCCCCATCGGGCCACCCTGACCAGATCTGCCTCGCGACTGCCGGCCCAGAGGACCCCGGCGGCGGCATCAGGGAGCTTTCTCTAACCTGGGGATGATGAGCGGATGTTTGGGGGACCCCCCCCCCCCCGGGGTGCCAGGGACGTGGCGTCTTACCTGCTTTATCACGAACTTGACTTTGGTTTCTCTCTCCCTCACCACCAGGTTCACCCCCAAGGCCCCAGGATTCAGCTCGTCCAAAATCTGCCAGCGGAAAGGAGAGAAGCTTTCGGGAAATGCACACGCCTTCCGCTCCCCGCAGTGCGCCCGCCTCCCGAGCCGCCGGCGCCTCCCGAGCCTCCCTCCGGGCACAGCACGCATCTCCGCCCGCTCTGCAGACACAGGAGGCCCCCAGGAGGCCGAGGAGCCCTCGGAAGGTGGCACCCAAGCCCATCTCCCCACCTCTTTGGGGCCGATTCTGGAGCTCGTCCCACCACCCCGGGCCTCTTCTCCAATTCGCAGTGAGGTCAGTGGGCACCCAGGAGCCAGCACAGGGCCTGTTCCCTCTCTCTAGCCCCCTAGGACCCCCCACTTCAGCACCCACTGCCAAACTGGGCATCCAAACAATAAAGTAATTGGTGCAATCACGGTCACAGCCATGCCTGTGCCTGACACTGTGCCGCGTACTCTACCTGTGGTCACCACTACGGCTATCTCCATGTTCACAGTGGAGGAAACGGAGGCACAGGGAGCGAGGTCCTTGCCTGAGGCCCCGGCACTAATAACGGAGGTGGCCCGGGTTAGACTGCAACTCCAGGGTCTGACCCCAGAGGCTGTGCATGGAGCCAGCCCTGCAGAGAGATGGCTGCCGTGCCATGCGTGGGGGTTAGGGGGTGAGGCTGGGCGATGGGATCACAGCTATGAGAGGATGGAGGAAGGGGGGCAGGATGCAGAGGAGAGACGTGGGGGGATGGAACCCGGGGTCCAGGGACCTTTGGAGTCCAGAAAAGTTGTAGGATTCTGTGACCCAGCCCTGTGAGTGGTCTGAACCCCGCGCAGGGAACAGGGGCAGTGTCCGGAGTGGTTCACGCTGCTGCCCGAACGCACATGCTGAGGTCCCCTCAGGCGGCGAATTAAGTGGGAAGACGCACCTGTGTCTCAGATCAAGGCGGTATTTTAATTCCTCCCTGAAAAACTTTGCTTTTTAGAGTCTCTGGTCCCAGAAACTGCTCTGCTTCACCACTGGCTGACTGCCTTGTGGTCCTGGCTCCCCCCGCCCCCCAAAGTGAGAAACATCTAACTTACAAATTATTTTCCGGTTAATGACGCTTTTACCAAGACCAGACCTAACAGTTCATAAAGCTGACACACCATGCAGAGAAGCATTTAAACACGCATTCGCCTGCATTCTGCAGCTTTCCTTTTGTGAAATTTTCAGGTGCTGCACATTTCTCCGGCCCTGGAAAAGGCCCAGTCCCCTACTGCAGCGGCTCTCAACCTGTGGGTCGCCACCCCTTTGGGGGTCGAGCGACCTTTTCACAGGGGTCGCCTAAGACATCCTGCATATCAGATATTTACGATTCATAATAGTAGCAAAATTACAGTTATGAAGTAGCAACGAAAATAATTTTATGGTTGGGGGTCACCACACCATGAGGACCTGTATTAAAGGGTCGTGGCATTAGAAAGGTTGAGAACCACTGCCCTACTGGGACTACTGACGGCGTTTAGGGGCTCCTGATCACCGACTCTGGTTCGAGGAAGTCCTGTCTCCATGGGCCTGAGCGCGGACCCAGGGGTGAGAGGGCGGGCGTGTCTTCCACTGAGGACATGCCGACAGACGAGGCTGCAGTCCTCCAACCCACCCTTCATTTTATTTATTTTTATTTTTTATTTTTTTCCCACCCTTCATTTTAGACAGCAGTCATCAGGCCCAGAGGCAAAGGGCACGCACCGGGAGGTCACCTTTGGAGGTCCCCTATGAGCCAGAGGCAGACACTGGCCAGACAATGGGTCCCTTGCCTCCCGGGGTGGGACCTGGCTGGCAGCCTCCACCGGGGCTGTGACCGTTAGGCCAGCAGGGGTTGGGGGTGGTGGCAGGAGGTCCAGGTCCAGGGCTTGTCCCGGACCGACCGTGGGCCCCTCGGCGCCCCAGCCTCCCCGCCAGGGGACACCTCGGCACCTTGTAATTTTCCATAGTGACTCCTGGCCTCCTCCTCCCTCCGTTGGGCGCTAGAGTGCACCCCTAGCCGGCGCCCGAGGGCAGACCCTCGACTGAGCATGCTCAGTCGGGACTGCGTCTGGGTGCGCACCCCAGCCCCCACCCTGGGAACGACCCTCAGCCCCGGGTGTGTCTGCGTGACCACGTGACTCGCCCGGCCCAAACGGTATCCGTAGCGTCCCTCTGGCGAGCAGGCCCCCAGGGCCGGGCCGCTTTAAATCTCGTGCTGGGTGGAGCCTTGAGCGCGGTGGGCGGGGCCTGGAGGGGCCGCCCGGTTTGATGCGAGGTGGGCGTGGCCTGGCGCTGCGGGGGCGGGGCCTAAGAGCGCGGTGGGTGGAGCCTCGAGCGCGCCGGGCGGTGCAACTGAGGGCCGTGCGCCGAGGCCCCTTTAAGGCGCGGCCGGGGCGGGCCCCGCGGCGCGGCCCCTTTAAGGCTTGGCCTACGTGGCAGCCGCTGGAGCCGCCGACAAGCAGCGAGGCCGGCCGCCGGGCACTTCCTGTGGAGGCCGCAACGGGCGCGGGCGCCGACGGGCCGAACGCCGAGCGAGCGAGCGAGCGAGCGAGTGAGCCGAGCCTCCCGCCGCCGCCATGGGCCAGAACGACCTGATGGGCACGGCCGAGGACTTCGCCGACCAGGTGCGGCCTGCGGCCCGGCGGCCTCCCCTGCCAGGCCCCCTCCCGCGGGCCCCCTCCCGGGCCCCGCCGCCCCCCAGCCTCCGCCCGGACCCCGAGCCCCGCGGGGCCGCCCCGAGGCCCGGGCCGCGCCCGCAGCCCTCCCGACCCCACCGCCGGGGTCGCGCCCCCTCCCCCAACCGCGGCCTCCCTCCCTGGCGCGTTGCCCGGCGCGGCCCGGGACCCCCACCCCGGCCTCCGGCCCAGCCTGCCCCTCGCCGCCGCCTCCCCACGGCCGGGTGTGTGCTCGGGCCCCGCTTCGGCCCCCAGCTCGGGCGACCCGTCCCCCCAGCCGGCCCGGGCCTTCCTGGAAGGAGAGGGGTGTGAGCGGCTGCCTCCCCGCCCCCCGAGAAGGCGGCCCGAGTGCTGGGGGCCTGGGAGCGGCCTCCGACCCCGGCTGCTGGGGGGGCTCCCGCACGCTCTTCCTTCCTCTGGGCGCGCTCAGGAGGCGGCTGGGAGCTGGGATCTTGGACAGGGGTTGGTCAGACTGGAGGCCGGGGGTCCTCCCGGAGGAAAGGGGGCGCCCTGGTATGCACCCCACCTCCAGAACGCACAGCCCTGTCCCCTTTCTCTTTCCCAGACGCGTGGCCTCCGTGGGGTCCCTTTGACCCCGCGTTCCCCCCCCTGGACTCTGCCCCGGGGCCGAATGGAAGGAGCGGCTCTCTGCGCACCTGGGAGGAGGGGCGGGCGCCCTCCTGGCCGCTTCCTCCCCGGAGGGCACAGGTGGCCCCTGAGCACCGGGAAGCCTGGCTCGGGGCCGAGGACACCCGACTGGACCACAGACTGGGGTGCGGGCGGGGAGAGGACAGCGCCCCCCACTTGGTCGATTTGCTTGGCAGAAGGCGGGAGGGGATTGGGCGCCGGGGGCCCGCGGCTCATAAAGTGCCCGTTACCGGGCGCTTGGCAGCCTCGTCCCCGGGCAGATCGGGCGGCCCCTGGCTCACTTGCCGTGTGTGCTGGCCTTGCGGGGTTCAGAGTGGTGAGGCTAAGGCTGCACCTGCCTGGGGTGCATCGAGCCATCGTGCTGGGGGCTGGGGGTCCTGGGGTCCCGGGAGGCTCGAGTGTGTGATTTCAAAACAAAACAAAGCAAGCCAGTGTTTTGGGGTCAGTGACCGGGTTTCGTTGTCCCCCCCCAGGGGTGGTAATCTCTCTCCAGTGTGGCCTCCTAATTGGGGTCGCACATTTTCCTGTGATCCAACCATTTAAAACCAATTTGGGGGGTGGAGTCTGTCAACCTGGAGAAGTAGTTTTTCCTAAGGTGGTGGTTTGTGGGTACAGACACAACTTAAAAATGGGGCCCCTCGCAAACAGGGTGCTGGCGAGCGAGAGCTGCGGGGAACCACGGAGGCCTTTTTGTCCGTTTTCACTGACATCACTTCAGTGACCCGTTTTACTAGCCGCGGGGACTGAGCGCACCAACCTGGCTCTTCAGCCGGAAAACCCTGGTTTTGCAAGTGAATTTCACAACCAAATCTAGATAAAATGTCTCGGTCGCGCCGCTGCCAGTCCCCATCGGTGAGCTCTCCTCCCCTGCATCTTGTTTGTTTCTAACGAAGCGGGATCTGGGACCCAGGAGGGGCCCGGGTCGGGTCAGGTCGGGTCAGGTCGGCCTGCGAGTTCCTGTGGGAAGGAAGGCGAGGCCTGCGACCTCGCGGCTGTTGCCACATCCAGCTGCTTCCAGGCCCCGTCCCTCCTGGCACAGCGCAGGGAAGAGGCCGCTGCCTAAACCCAGCGGGCCAGGGCCCTGTCCCTGTTGTCCGTTTACCAGGGCTGGGCCGCTGGGCCGCAGTGGCCATGGCAGGGGTGTCGCCGGCAGCCGCCTCCGCCCTCCACGCAGGAGGGCAGAGGGCCCGTGCTCTTCAGAACCAAAGTCAGGAGCCTCCTGCCACAGGCAGGCGGGGCGCAGCGGACGTGGGCGGAGAGCAGGGTGCAGAGCAAAGTCGCGGCTTCCGATGCACAGATCTGGCCAAGCTGGGGTTTAACGTTTACCCGCGTAGTAAAGCAGCGCTGCCAATAAGGGCGGCATCCAGGCTTGGAAGTGAAAGCGATCGATCCTGCAGGGAACAGGGAAACAATGAAGCCACCGACCAGACAGTGCGACACCCCTGCTTCCTTCCAGCCTTGTCCTCAGAAAACAGGCGCAAACACGCAGCGACAGGATGTGACCGGAGGCCGGGGCTGCTGAGAGTGGGACCCCAAAAGGCCCGTGTGCCCCTGGCAATACCGACCCTTTAACTGCACCAGCGTGGGGCCAGGTCCTCCGTGCACGTCGCCGTGTCACCTCCGGACCGTGTGAGGTTGGCCGTGGCGTCTCCATCTTCCGCGTGGAGACGGAGGTCGCTGTGCTCGTGCGGCACACGGTGGCTGGAGGTTGAGTCTGAAGGTTGAGTCGGTGTCTTGCTCCCAGGTCTGGGCTCCTTGCCGCTCAGCAGCGCGGTGACCTTCCCTGCGGGTCTGCAGAGGCGAGCACGGCACGCCGTCTGGGTAGTTTCCGCTGGCAGGTTCCTCCCGAGCTGTCCCCTGGCATCGGGCTCCCTGCCCTGGGCAGCAGGGACAGTGTCCTGTTCGCAGGGGCCAGGCCGGGGAAGTGCTGAGCGAGCTCTGCGGCTGGGGCTGGGCACCGGGAGCCTCGTGAGCTCAGCTCTCCAGATCCCGTCCTGCGCCCCGGGCCTCGCGGCCAGTGCAGAACGCCACGCAGGCGCACGGACCCGTAAAAGGAGTGGCAGCACTCGGAGCTCTGCCTGCTGGCTCGTCCCCGCGGCCTTATTCTCCAGCGGGCCTGGCGTTCCTACCTGTCCTTCACCCGAGAGCCCGTTCTGGGAGCGGTCACCCAGGAGCCCTGGGCCTCTGGTCAGGCACTGGGTAGCGAGCGTGGCCTTACAGGACCCTGATCCGGGCACAGCCGGTGTCAGGCTCTGGATTAACTGCTCGGGGTGCCATGGGTGTGGGTTCTGAGCATTTTCCTCCTGCCTGGGCTTCGTGCCCTGGGCCACCAGGAGTGGGGGGAGGTGCCCTGCTCGCCTGTCTTCGGAGACTAAGGGAGCCACCGAGCCTCTTGGGGAGCGCGGGTGGGGACATGGGGAGACTGGCTGCTCCCCCAGGTTAGGCAGGCTCTTGGTCACACCTGGATGTTGAGTAGAAAGCCAGCCCGTCTCCAGCTTTGGGCCAGTGACACCTTCCTATCCCTCCAGGTGTAGCAGGAAGCCACGGGCAGCACTCGGGGGGACTAGGCTGGCTGGGAGTTTGGGGTCACGGTGGGCAGGCATGTGTGGGTCACTGAACTCCCGCCCCTGCCTGGCTCAGCCGAGGAAAGTCTCCGCCGCTGGCTCGTTTCAGGGGTGTGTAGGTGAGACCTGGTAAAGCGGGCGGTTGTGAGTCTGAGACCCTGTAACTGGCTGCCCCCCCTCCCCCCCCCCCCCCCCCCCCGCAGGCTCTCCCCGCTGTCTGCCTCCAGCAGTGTCCTGACGCCCTTCCGAGAGCAGCCCCTGCCCTCAGGCCCGACAGCGGCGGACAGAGCACGGGCAGGTGGCAGGTCGGCCTCGGTGCTGCCCGATGCCTGTGCCCGCTCTGCTCTGCTCTCCCGGGGACGCTGTCCGGCCCGGCATGGTGTGGGCTCAGTGGCCAAGTCTGAACCCTGGTGACCAAAACATGCAGGAAATAGGATCAAAATGGGTCTGGTCTCTGTTAGGAAGCGGTTCTTCCTTCGTGTCCGAGCAGGTGTCACTGAGGGCGGCCGCTGTAACGGGGCTCTGGGTCGGCCAGGCCCTTCCCCGGCCGCTTGCCTTGGGAAGCCAGGTGGCAGCCTGGCTCAGAGGCGAATAGCTGGGGGGTGCGCTTTCCCAGCGTGAGCAGACGGCCGTCTAAACCTAAACCCCCACGTCTGCGCGGCGGGCGGCGTGATTACCTGTCTGGAGGAAGGCTCTGCTCTGTAATCCTCTGGACCCAGACACTCAATTTAGGAGTGCAGACTCACCAGGAGACTCAGCTGCCTCCGCCGCCCCGGGCTGCCATGCCTGCCAGTGTGACGGGGCCCAGGCCACAGCCCAGTTGGGAGGCACTGCCCATGTTGGTCCCTGTGCTGCCTTTTGGGGTCACTTCCCAGCCTGGGGGTCCCACCAGGCTCCAGTCTCTGAGCCGGCCCCGCCTCGCCGCCGGGCTTCTCCCCGGCTTCGCATCCAGGTGAGGCCGTGCCGTTGCCAGGGCTCCCCCCCCCCGCCCCCCCGAGCCCGGGAGGTCTGTCTCCTCAGGGCGGGGTGGCAGCCCCGTTGCTGGGCATTTCAAAAGCGTGTGGGCCGTGAGGCGGAAATGGGGGGCGTATGGCGTCAGTCAGCGGTCCCCGAGCCCCTGTTCTGATGCGGTGTGTGTGTTTACACCAAGTGTACCTCCACTCTGTGTGTGTTCTCTGCGTGGGGTGCTTGGCCCTCTTCTTGGACAAGCTCTCTCCTGCTCATTGACGTCGGAGCGAACCTTAGCAACCTTCACTCCAGCTGCCCTCCCTTTAGAAGGTGGCACAGACCGCCCCCCCCCCCCCCCCCCCCCCGGTAACTCGGTTTGTCCTGGTCACAGTGCACCAGCTGGTGGTAGTGGAGCCAGGAGGGTGTCCCATGCCTGTAGGCTGTCTGTCCATCCTGTGACCTGCCACCACCTCGGTGGGTGAAAGGCCGAGCAAACGTGTGGAATTGACTGCTTGGGGCTTGAGCTCAGCAGGTGGGAAGAGAAGGGACACCTGCCTTGTGATCACTGGCCCCCTCCCGGCACCCCCTGCCCCCCCCCCCCCGCCCCCGTGAGCAGGCTTCTCTGTGCTCAGCAGCCGAAGCTGATGAACCAGACTGAACATCCAGAGGCCGGTAACTGCGATGGACAGCTTGAGCACTTTCTAGCACTATTAAGCAACTTTTCAGAATGCCAAAAATTAAGAAATGCTCACGTGGACACCTTCGTTTATTCCCACAACAGCGTTAATGAGCCCTCAGGGGCTGTGGCTTAATCTGACTGACCCGTGAGGGGCCAGGCTCATGGTGCCCTTTAGACTCTCGCTTGCTGACACATCACTCCTGTGGGTGGGCCCCGATCTTTCCCCGGGTTCCTGCTGTGTTATCGGTGCCCTGGCAGTTCTGTCCCTTCCTATCTCGGCCTCGCGCGGTCCGTAAGAAAGTGCACGGGAACACCTGGTGACGGTTGTACCTCGGTTGCCACGTGTGCTGGTCTCCCGGTCAGCCGTCATAAATGGCATGTCAGCCGTCATAAATGGCATGGCGCCCTAGCCGGCGTGGCTGTGGATAGAGCGTCGGCCTGTGAACTACAGGGTCCCGGGTTCCATCCCGGTGGAGGGCACATGCCTGCTGTTGGCGGGCTCGATCCCCAGTAGGGGGCGTGCAGGAGGCAGCCGATCAATGGTTCTGTTTCATCATTGATGTTTCTATCCCTCTCCCTTCCTCTCTGAAATCAATATATATATATACATATATATTTAAAAAAAATTTTAATAAGTAAATGGCATGGCTAGCATAGAGCAGGGGGAAGTTATAAATGTGTTTCTCTCTTTGACATTGGCCAGTGATTTTACACACTTGAGTCTCATTGCGGTTGGAACAGCTGTCCATCCCATTTGTTAGTGTGTTTTTAATTTGCTTTGGCCTAATTACCTGCAGGCTCAGGTTTCTTCACAACTGTGCGCACACACCTGCCCAGGCCCGACCTTGAGCTCTGGGAGGGTCAGGGCTGGGAGGAGCACCGTGGTCCCAAATGCACATCGGGGGCCAGAGCCTGGCCTTCCCTCCACTGCTGCGAGGGGCCGGGCGAGTGTGAGTCCGTGAGCTTACAGCTGGCCCACCACGAGGCCCTCCCGCCCGGACCCTGGCTGGCATCTAAGCAGACTCTCGTCTCAAGAGCACGCTCAGCTCGCTTCTGTCTGGGAGGCCCAGGGCGCAGCCCTGACCAGCAGGCTGGGTGGAGTGGGCGCCGTCCTGGGTGAGCCCCCCCCCCTCGGGGCCCTAACTTGCTGATGCCCTTGCCGGAGATCAGCGGCCGTGTCTCGGGGCCATTCTTGTGGGATAGCCACCGTTGCCATACACGTGTCTGCTGAGATGACAGAGGTCCTGGAAGAGTGTCACCGTCACCTGACGGGGTCTAGGCTGCCGGGAACTCGTGCGGTTCTCGCGCGCCCACATGCATGCTGGGAGCAGGTGCTGGGGCCAGGGCTCTGCCGCAGCCCCTCACCGCGATGTCTGTGGCCCGCAGTTCCTCCGGGTCACGAAGCAGTACCTCCCGCACGTGGCGCGCCTCTGCCTGATCAGCACCTTCCTGGAGGACGGCGTGCGCATGTGGTTCCAGTGGGGCGAGCAGCGGGACTACATCGACAGCACCTGGGGCTGTGGCTACCTGGTGGCCTCCTCCTTCGTGCTCCTCAACCTGCTCGGACAGCTCAGTGAGTGGCCCCCGCCCAGGGACTGGGGGGCTTGCTGAAGAAAGGGGCGGCCCTGTGTCGGCGTTCCCAGAGCAGATGCGGGCGAGCTGGGGCGGTGAGGAGCCGGCAGGAGAAGCCCTGGTGTCTGGAAGGGGGAATCTGGAAAGAGAAGGGAGAGACGAGGCCTAGCGCAGCTCACGTCGGCCTCAGGCCTGGCTTCTGCTCCTGGTGGCAGCCGCGGCCCTGGACACGCAGGCAGGGCCTTGCACTTCCCGCCTGTCCTGCGGGTGCCGCAGGGCCTGTGGTGGCGGTCAGCTGACCGTGAGGGGGGGCCTGCCCTTCCCCCTCCCACACCTTGATTTTTGCCTGTGGCAGGTAGTTGGGCTGCGGCTGCACCTGAGGCCAGGTGAGGCAGCCGGCCAGTGTGGCGGGGTCCCCTCACTCGGAGCCCCTGACCCTCGCCTTCTCCTTTCCAGCTGGCTGCATCCTGGTGTTGAGTAGGAACTTCGTGCAGTACGCCTGCTTTGGGCTCTTCGGAATCATAGCGCTGCAGGTAAACGGGTGGGGGTGCGGGGGAGAAGAATGGGGGAGGGCGGGTCTCACCCAGGAACCACCGCAGGTAAACGGGGCGGGGGGGGGGGGGTGCCTTGCCTTTCTTGCTGTGGTTGGAGCAGAGCCTCTGGAAAGGCCTTTCGAGGAGTCTCCCTGGAACTCCCGAGAAGGGGCTCCGTTTCCCTCCAGGCGGACGCAGGAGGAGCGGCGGCCCTCGGCTGGCGGCTGTGCCGAGTGGGGCCGGGCTCTGGGTGCCCACTTTGCCCCGTGCCTGGGTTTGCTCTGACAAGGGCGGGAGCCGCCAGGCGGGCCGCCGCCGGGCCCCCATGCTTGTCCTTTCCTTCGGAAAGAAGGCTGCCCGGCTACTCGGGTGCAGGCTTTCACACACCTGTTCTCTGGGTCCGCCGTTCTCCGGGGCCCCCGGCAGCCTGGGGCACTGAGCTGAGCTTGCCCTCGGAGCTGTCCTGGGAGGCCTGCAGCGGTTTGGTGACCTCACATTTAGAAACCTGCCTGATGCTCTCCATGCGGTGGGAAAGCAGGTGCTTGAAAATGCTGACACTCACCTCTTCTCTGCCCTCTGTCCCCGCAGACGATCGCCTACAGCATCTTATGGGACTTGAAGTTTTTGATGAGGTACGTGCGTCTGGTTGGAGGGCTCATCCTCCTTCCTCCCCCTCACCTCGGTGCTGTAACTGTCCATTGCGTCAGCTTCTTGGGGTCCAGACTGTGCTTCTTAGACTGTGGTGGATGTTGGCAGAGCCTTCACCCCACCCAGGGCCTCAGGACACGTGAGCACCAAGTTGCCTCTCCTGACCCGGATTTCACGGGGGAGAGGGGGGCCCCAGTGGAACCGCTGCTCATGGAGCCAGCTGCTCAGCAGTGCAGGTTCCACGCGTGCTCAGGCGCCGGCTGCTGTCTAGCGCACAGACACGTGTGTGTCTTCAGGCCTCGTCCCGCCTGGTCTGCGGAGAGGGGGCAGGGCTGAGTCTCCCGGCCGGTCTGGCGGCCCTCGGGCTGGCCTGAGCCCCGCGTGGCGCCTCTCCCTCAGGAACCTGGCCCTGGGAGGCGGCTTGCTGCTGCTCCTGGCGGAGTCCCGCTCGGAAGGGAAGAGCATGTTCGCGGGCGTCCCCACCATGCGCGAGAGCTCCCCCAAGCAGTACATGCAGCTGGGAGGCCGCGTCCTGCTGGTGCTGATGTTCATGACCCTCCTTCACTTCGACGCCAGCTTCTTCTCCGTGAGTCCTGCTCGCCCCGCCCCTGCCCCGCCCTGCCCTGCCGTGGACGAAGCAGAGCCCAGGGCCCCGAAGGCGAGGCTTTGGATCCTATTGAAGAATGAGCTGTCAGGTTCTTGTGTGCCCAGAGCCTGCCCCCAACAAGTGAGGTCCAGCACCGTGGGCCTGGCTGGAGGGCCTGGTGCCGGCCTCACAGGCTCGCTGTTTCCTCTCCTCCCTCCCCTTTATCTCATGGCCTTCGTGTGCCGGGCGTTGGGCGTGCAGAGCTGAAGAAGGTTCTGTCTTGTCCCCCGGGAGTTGACAGAGCAGGTCTTTGTAACCGAGCGTGCGCCCTGCCTGGCGAGGTGCCCAGGAACGCCCGGCCGTCCCGGTGTGGAGGCCCCAGGCTCCCACTTGAGCGGCTTGGGAGACCTCGGCCTGCACTGAGCGCTGCTCCATCTGCCCCAGCCCCGTTCTCACCCCACCATCTCAGCCCCACCTGTCACTCACTCCACCGTCTCAGCCCCACCTGTCACTCACTCCACCGTCACAGCCCCACCTGTCACCTCCCACCGTCTCAGCCCCACCTGTCACCTCCCACCGTCACAGCCCCATCTGTCACCATCTCACCATCACAGCCCCACCTGTCACCATCCCACCATCACAGCCCCACCTGTCACCTCCCACCGTCACAGCCCCACCTGTCACCTCCCACCGTCACAGCCCCACCTGTCACCTCCCACCGTCTCAGCCCCACCTGTCACTCACCCTGTCTCAGCCCACCTGTCACCCCGTCACAGCCCACCTGTCCACCTGTCACTCACCCTGTCTCAGCCCCACCTGTCACAGTCTCAGCCCCACCTGTCACCATTCCACCGTCTTAGCCCACCTGTCACCATCCCACCGTCTTAGCCCACCTGTCACTCATCCCACTGTCACAGCCCCACCTGTCACTCACCCCATCTCGGCCTCACCTGTCACTCACCCCACCGTCTCAGCCTCACCTGTCACTCCACCGTCTCAGCCCCACCTGTCACTCACCCCACCATCACAGCCCCACCTGTCACCACCCCACCGTCTCAGCCCTGGCCATGAGCGGCCTCCACACGCCCCAGTCCCTTCGCCCCAGCACCTGGCCGTCCCTTCTTCCTCATATTTGAGTCTCTTGCTCTCCCCTCTGCAGATCCTCCAGAACATCGTGGGCACAGCGCTGATGATTCTAGTGGCCATTGGCTTTAAGACCAAACTGGCCGCCCTGACTCTGGTCGTCTGGCTGTTCGCCATCAACGTGTATTTCAACGCCTTCTGGACCATCCCCGTCTACAAGCCCATGCACGACTTCCTCAAGTACGACTTCTTCCAGACCATGTCGGTGATCGGAGGCTTGCTGCTGGTGGTGGCTCTGGGCCCCGGGGGCGTCTCCATGGACGAGAAGAAGAAAGAGTGGTAACAGACCTTCCCTGCCTGGCTACGCCCGTGGCCGGCGAGGACTGCTTCGGGGTCGATCAACAAACGGCCGGCATTCACGTCCTCTCCCCCTGCTGCCCGGGTGACGCACAGATGTGAGAACTCTGCAGCCCTGGGAGCGATGGCTGACTGCTCTGCCCGCCACCTGCCGCCCGGCCAGCCAGCGGCCGCCAGCTCCTCCCTCCCCACGGCCAGGCCTGGGCCGCGCGGCGGGAGCAGCCGGGTGGGGTGCGGCCTCTGTCCTGGGTTTATTCCTGTGGGTGGTGGGGCCTTCAAGCTGTACCCTGAGCAGATACATCTGTGTATCATTCAAAGCAGTCTCCCTCTTATTTTTTTTAAAGTTTACGTTTTTAGCTGAAACTAAATGATTTTGGGTGGCCCAGCACATCAGCCACTGGCCGCTCGCTGCCTCGCAGTGTCACTGTGAGGACGGGAGTGCTTAGAGGAGCACCCCACAGCGCAAGGCAGTGTTAGGGGGCCCTGTTCACGGAAACGTCCTTGCTTAATCAATCAGGACGCGGCCCAACGGTGCAGCTCATATGGGTCACCTCCCGGAGCTTCCGTGGCCCGGGTGGGTGGATATTAGAAGCCGTGCGGAACGCCGCCCAGAGCCCAGGGACCCTCGCGCCCACCCCCACGCCCCACCCACACGTCTGCAGGTTGGCCTGCCGGGAGGAGCAGCCCCGCCAGCTCGCAGACCAGTTACCTCACAATCGGCCTTCGCAGCCTCGCGGCCTGGGCGCGCCCTGGAGGCTGCCTGGTCTCCCTGGCTGAGGGACGATCCCAGGCGGCGGCCGCGGCTCCGGCTCGGCTCCGGCTCCCGAGGCTGCTGCTTGCTCAGACGTCTGTTTGCTATGCTGCACACGGCCCCAATTACTTCTTACTGATTTGTGATGCCTTACCGATCGATCTGACTCCTGTATTTAAAGTTTTCTAACGTTGCCTTACACTGTGTTTCTCTTCTTGGGGGGTGAGCGCTTCCTGCTGTCCTCCGCCAGGCCCCGTCCAGTGACGGCGCGGGGGGAGTTGGGACACGTCTGTGCCTCCCGCTGTCCTCCCCCCAGATCCTTGGGGGACAGACCTACCTGGCCAGGCCCACCGAGAGCCTGGCCTCAGGGCTTAGCTCTCTGGTCTTCAGCGAGGTGTGGGGCCTGAGGGCCGGCCCTGAGGCAGGTCCAGGTCACCTTCCAGACCAGAGCCAGGTGAGGGGGCCTCTGTGCCCGAGGCTTTGCGGGGAGGGGGCTGCCTTTTGCCCCTCAGGGCTCTTACACCTCATCTGGCTCTGCAGCCTGGACCCCTGACCAAGGGGAATGATGGCGACCATTTCACTCCCACCCGGGCCCCAGCCGCGACAGAGGCTCGTCCTGGTGGCAGACAAAGCCGGCCAGAGGGCACGTCTATTCCTGGTCACTCGGACGCTCACTACACACTCTGACTCAACCTGGGCCGCGTGGTCTCTTGGTCCACACCCCCTCCCCCCTTAACACGTCCTGGCAGCCCCCACCCCTTGAGTGACAGCCCCAGAGTGGCACCTCAGCCAAGCGCATCTCGTAGGGCTCCTCCCTGACTCTGCTGAGACCTGTGTCGACCGCCCCGGTCGCTGTGATGCGGCGGTCACTCCCACCCCCCTCCCCGCCCAGAGCTGGCCAGCGCCTGGGCCCCGGTAGGAGGAGCGGAAAATAATCTACCAATTGGTTTTGGCAAAACAATTTGATAACTTTTTGCTTTATGTGGGAAATAGTATCGATCTCATTTTATGCTGTATTTTATATCTTAGTTGTGTTGGAAAACCTTTTGATTTTGGAAACATGGAAATAAACAATGGCATTTGTTGTACGCAGTGTGACCCTCGGGTGCCGTCCAGGGGGGTGGGCCGAGCCAGGCTCCCAGCTGCCACATGAGGCCCACTCACTCAGCCATGTCCACGCGACTCTCCCCCCAGGGTCCCCACGGGACGGACCCAGCCCTGCTCCTGGGGCAGCCAGAGGAGCGGATGGAGAAACCCCAGGACCCCCCACCCGCCGGGAGGGCACGGGGGCAGCTGGGCGACGCGGGGTGGAAATCCCAAGGACTCGCGAAGGCTGCCGGTCTCTGGCAAACGTTTATTAACCCGCCTGCTTGGAAGAGCGGACGTGCTTCGGCTCGCGGTGACGGCTTTTGAACTTCTTTGATGGGCCCGACTGCTGCTGTGGCGGGGACAGAGTTCCAGTGAGTTCCCGGGAGAGCGGGTGCGAGGCAGCCGCCCCGTCCACAGGAGGGTTCAGCTGGAAACCCCTAGGTCAGCTCTCCGCCCAGTTTCCCTCAGAGCTGCTGGCTCAACTAAGGCAGCGCTGCGAACCCCCAAACGCAAAGACCTTGACCTCCTCTAGCCCCGCCCCTTCCGCACAGGCTCAGGTGCAGACCCAAATGAGCTTGGGGTGTTCTCTGCACAAAGGGCTGTTTCATTTTTCCAGGGACATGGAACCATCGCTAAGGACACTGCTGCCGAGTTAGCAGCCCTGGGGGACCACTCACCTTCCGGCGCTTGAGGGCCAGCTCCCGGGCCCCGCCCCTCCCCTCTCCGTCCCCAGCGCCCTCTTCTCGCGGGTGCCTCGGCCTCTCGTCCTCATCGGTCAGAACGTCATCAGCGCCGTCCCCGCGCTCGGCCCCTGCCAGGTCCTTTTTGGTGAACAGCTCGGCTGGAAGGAAGAGGATCTGGTGAGGGTCATGCTGTGCAGGGGGCTCGGGGCACGTGGAGGAAGGAGCGGCCAGAGCCCCCGCTGCTGGAGACGGCCAGGCCAGCCAGGGGGAGCGGGAGCGGGAGCGGAGGGAGCGGGAGGGGCAGGGAGCACATCCCGCTTACGTGGGTACAGGTCGGCCATGCTGTCGTCACTGTCACTCGGGGCCGTGCCGTCACCATCGCTGGACTCGGGCTCCCAGAAGGCTGGTCTCCGGCGGGGTGGCCGGTCACTGTCCGTCTGGTCTTCCCTCCTCCTCCTCTTGTGCAGGAGGCAGGCGGGCACGTACTCCACGCCCTGCTTCCGACACTCCTCATCTGCAGAGGGGCCAGCACAACACACGGCTCTCCTCGCCTCCCGTCCTCCGGGCCCCACCCTCTAGGCACAGAGCAGCGGAGGCAGAGAAATGCCGCCAGCTCGGTTCCTACCAGGACAGGTGAGGCCAGCGGGGTGTGGCCGGTGGGCAACAGGGCACAGATCTACTGGGCGTGAGCACCCGCCTCTGGCCGGGCCCGCCAGGCTGCAGGGGCCCAGGGCACCTGACCTGGAAACCGTGCCGGCCTGTCACCGGAGGCAAGCACAGTGGCTCATGGAATGGGCGCCCCGCTGTTGACCTCTGGCCGGAGCACAGGGCAGGAACGGGGATGGAAGGATGGAGGCTCCCTGTCCTTCCTGCACTGAGGACTCCCCGGCCCTCCATCAGCACAGGCCTCCCCAGTGCAGTGCAGCTCCCCGGGGGCCTGGCTCTCACTCCCCCCAACTCCTGTCACCATCCATGGGGTGGACGAGCCTGCTGGGGTCATTGCCCACTTCTGACCACCTCCAGGACCCGATCCCCTCTCCGTCTCTGCCACCCACTCCGGCCTCGGCACGACCAGAACCCCCACAGGGCATCCCCTCGGCCCCCTCGGCCAGGCGCCCTCGCCCCACGCAATGCCTCCCCATGCTCTCTCTGCCCGCGGTTCAGCCTCGTAGTGATTCTCACTGATGGGGAGCCAGCCCAGCCCCCCGCCCCTCCTGCCTCCGGGCCGCTGCCCGTGACCAGAGGACCAGCCCCTTCCGGCGCTGGCACGGGCTTTGTGGGGCCAGTTTGTGGGGTCAGAGACGGGGGTGGAGCCTCCTCTCGCCCCAGGGGAGGGCAGAGCCTCCGGCCTCCATGTCCTGTCTTCCCACCCATCCCACCTGACTGCCCCTGCCTGGCCCTCCTCCCCGCCTCCGGCTGCGGCCACTGCCCTCCAGCCTGGCTGTCCCCGCCTCGGCCAGCTGCCTGTCTCATCTCCAGCTCACCTTTCTCTCACCTCCCCTTGGCTGGCATCTGATAAGAGTCCCCCTTCCTCTCTGCCCGACACCTGGGTCCTCTCACCTTCCCAGGGCTCCTTGGTACCCAGGCCCCACCCTGTCCCTTCTCAGCGGGCTCCGTGGATGCCAAAGCCACGTCTGTGTCAGTGATTTGCATCACCTGAGAGCTGGTCCATGCGTCAGTCCGACAGCCACTGTCCCTGTCACACCTCCCATTTAAAGTGCTCGGGTTTCACTTTCAATTTCCCCCGAAGCCTATTCAGACCCCACGCCCCTAACTTCACTTCATGGTGCCGCTGTCACCTACCAGTTCTCAAGTCGGGAACTTCCTGCCCCTCACTCCTCATCTGGCAACCCCACCGCCAGGTTAGAACCTGTCCACAGCGTTCCACCCTCCCTGCCCACACCTGGTGACCCCATGGAACCCGCCACCTCTTCATTCACCTGGGTGCCCGCACGACCCACTCCCCTCCCCTCTTCCACTCCTCGCCGCCCGCCCCTCTGCTCCCAGAGGAACAGGGATGGAGACGCACCGGTCACGCCAGTCCCTGCTTCACCCCGTTCACGCATCCGGCGGCACGTGCTCCTGACCACGGCCTCCAAGGCCCTCTGTGCTCCCCCCCCTCCTTTCTCCCCCTCTAGTGTGTGATGGCACCCGGAAGGCAGGTCCTGCAGGGCCTCCCACGCCCAGCCTGGGACCTGGCCCAGGTCCTGTCCTCTTCCCGCTCCTGAGTCAGGCAGGCCCTCCTGGCTGCCCAGCACCCCCTCACAGCACTGAGCACAACCTGCCATTACTGCGCAGGTCTTCCAACCGCGCCCTTCATTGTAACGTGGATGAGAGGCCGCAGGAGCTTCCCTCTAGTTTAGGTCAACTGAGCCTGCCGAGCAGTGAGTGAGGAGCACTGTTCTGGGAGCTGGCTTCCTGCTTTGCACCCCTCTTCACTGCGCGCGGCAATCCACCGGGCACTGCCACAGAATGGCCCAGACCACTCCTGCCCTCGAGGGGTGCGCATCCTGGGGAGGGCAGGCATGCCCCCAAACACCCGTGACCGGGCAGCTGTGCCCTCCCCCCACTTACATTTGCACAGAGCTTTCTGGTAGCGGCGGCCCCGTGTATGCCGCAGCACGTGCTCCGGGGACCGGTTGATGTGCCGCAGGGTGAGTTTGCAGAACAGCTGGTGCCTAGGGGTCGGAGAGAGCTGTTTGCAGGAGCAGCACAAGCAGGGAGTCAGACCTGCTCGCCAGCCCGGCCACCTCAGAACCACCGAGGCCGGCGGGGGAGGGGCGCCCGGGAAGTGGTCTGGGCACCCCGGTTCTTACACGCTCCTGAGCAGGTCCACCCCTGCCGTGCGGGGGGCCGCCGGGCCAGACGGACCTGGCCTCACGTTTGCTTGGCGCGTGGCCTGGCCAGCCTCCCCGACTGCTCTGCTGTGAGCACGCATGTTGAGGACTCAGCGTTCAAGTTCATGAATGCGCGCCCGCCAGGCCATCACCTCTTCCTCGGCACAATTTCTGTCACCCACACCCTCACCTAAACCAGTCCCCCTTAAAGTGCAAATGGGCGCCTGACCTGGAGCAGAGCCTGGGGGCGGGGGGGGGGGGGGAGCACCGGCGCTCCCCGTCCCCTAGGGAGCAGGCCAGCCTCGCGTTCCCAAAAGAGCCAACTCCGCAGGCACGGGCCTCGACGGCCTCGCAGGGACTGTCGGCTCCCGGCTCCCGGCTCCCGGCTCCCGCGAGCAGCCCGCCTCCCAGCTCCCAGGCGGTGGGCGCCCACAGACAGGGGTGGCATGTGGAGTCTCCCCGAGCAGCGGCCAGGGGCGGCTGCAACTGTCCCACCTGGGGTCCTGGCGGTGCCAGGCTTCTTGGTACGTACGGGTTCTTGGTGCTGGGCACGATGTGCGGCTCGAACTGGTCGTAGGCGAAGGCAGGGGAGGCGCGGGCCCGCCGCCGGTACTTCTTGCCGCTGGTGTAGACCTGGAGCTCGTGCAGGCGGCAGGGGAGCTCGTGGCCCGTCAGAGCGCACTTCACCTGCGGCGGGGGCCGGGCGGTGAGGGGGTCCCGGGGGCAGCCGGGGGGCGGGGGCAGGCAGGGAGGCAGGGTAGTCCTGGGGGTCCCGGGGCGCTCGGGGGGTCCCGGGGACAGTCGGGGGGCGGGGAGGCAGGGTAGTCCTGGGGGTCCCGGGGCGCTCAGGGGGTCCCGGGGACAGTCGGGGGGCGGGGGCAGGCAGGGAGGCAGGGTAGTCCTGGGGGTCCCGGGGACAGTCGGGGGGCGGGGAGGCAGGGTAGTCCTGGGGGTCCCGGGGCGGTGAGGGGGTCCCGGGGGCAGTCGGGGGGCGGGGAGGCAGGGTAGTCCTGGGGGTCCCGGGGCGGTGAGGGGGTCCCGGGGGCAGTCGGGGGGCGGGGAGGCAGGGTAGTCCTGGGGGTCCCGGGGCGCTCGGGGGGTCCCGGGGACAGTCGGGGGACGGGGAGGCAGGGTAGTCCTGGGGGTCCCGGGGCGGTGAGGGGGTCCCGGGGGCAGTCGGGGGGCGGGGAGGCAGGGTAGTCCTGGGGGTCCCGGGGCGCTCGGGGGGTCCCGGGGACAGTCGGGGGGCGGGGAGGCAGGGTAGTCCTGGGGGTCCCGGGGCGCTCGGGGGGTCCCGGGGGCAGTCGGGGGGCGGGGAGGCAGGGTAGTCCTGGGGGTCCCGGGGCGCTCGGGGGGTCCCGGGGGCAGTCGGGGGGCGGGGAGGCAGGGTAGTCCTGGGGGTCCCGGGGCAGTGGGCCCCGCCCGCGCACCTTGCGGGCGCCGGGCTGCAGGCGCAGGCTGGGGTGCTCGCGCAGGAAGGCGCGCACGTCGGGCGGCGGCTCGCTCATGGCCGGGCGGCCACGGACCTGGAAGCCTGGCGTCGCTCGAACCACCTCGGGGCCGGGGGCGGGGCTTGGCGGTGCCCCGGAAGCAAACGCGGTCCGACCCCGGAAGGGCTCGCGGGGCGATGGCGGCGGCGCGGTTGCTGGGGCAGTGGCTGCGCGCCTCGGGCGCGGGGCCGGTGAGCGGGGCGGGGCGGCGGGGGAGCGGGGGGAGCGGGGGTGCCCGCCCCGGGCCGGGGAGCTCAGCGGCCCCCGCGTCTCCGCAGGCCCCGGCCCGCGCGGTCTGGAGGAGCGTCCTCGCGGTCCCCTCGCGCGCAGGTGAGGACTCGCCCCGGAGGGACCTGGGAAACGCGCCCGCGCTGCACGGGGCGGGGTCTGGGGGCGCGGAGACGGGCTCTGCCCGCCTCGTAGACTCGGTGCCTCCTAGCGGAGCCCTGACTGCGCCGGGGACGCTCACTAACCGGCGTCTCGTTGGCCGAATGAGGGCGGGTTCGACCTGAGCGGAACCCGGTGTCTGAGACCCGGGAAAGCTCGTCTGCTCGGCAGGCGGCGTGAGGCCCCTGGACGGCAGCAGGGGCGGCTGGGCGTGTGCAGTGCTGTGCCCCCAGGAGGGCACTTTGTTTAATATTTTTTATTGATTTTTTTTTACAGAGAGGAAGGGAGAGGGAGAGTCAGAAACATCCATGAGAGAGAAACAGCGATCAGCTGCCTCCTGCACACCCCCCACTGGGGATGCGCCCACAACCAGGCTACATGCCCCCGACCGGAATCAAACCCGGGACCCCCCAGTGCACAGGCCGACGCTCTATCCACTGAGCCACACCGGTTAGGGCAGGAGGGCACTTTGTAAGCCCCCCGCCCAGGCCCGCCTTTCTGCCACCCAGGAGGCCATGGCGCTCTCCTGGGAAGGGACTCCTCTGAGACCCTCAGCGCACTTTCTGTGCATCTTGTTCCGTCTCTGGATTTGTGAGCAATGAAAAGGGCAGCTCAGATGGTTAGAGCATCCCCTGGATACGCCAAGATGGAGGGTTCGATCCCTGGTCCGGGTACATAATGAATGCATACATAGGTGAAACAACAAATTGATGGTTCTCCTTCTCCCTTCCTCCCTTAAATGAGTAAATTTTTTTAAATCTCTCCCTCACGGGAGCACGCCTGAGCCTAGGCAACCCAGCTGGCTCGCTTCTACCTCTGTAACTTTGTAAATAAATTTTCTTTTAACTTGAAAAATAAAGGAAAGGCAAAGCTGTTACGAGAGCTCTGTGGAGCACTGTCCTGAGTTTCTATCACATTCCTGCCTCTTCAACCACGTTAGTCCACGCGGTGCGTCTCGGCGCAGTAGAATACACACACATCACAGCACCCTCCCGCGTGGAAGGCGTGGGGTGGGACCATGAGTCACCCGAGTCTTGGTCGGTGGCAGCCACGACCAAGCCCTGGGGCTCATTCAGTCAGTGAACATCCACAGAGTGCCACGTGCGGGGCCTGGGCTGGACACGGGAGCTGCTAGCTGGCTCCGGCCTGCAGGCTGTGGGCCCTTCCCTCCTGGGTGCACCCCGTGCTCCCCGGGGCTGGCGACCCCAGGCCCGTGTGGAACTCCCTAGGGCTGGCCTGGAGGCCGAGCAGGTGCGGCAGCTCCGCAGCAGAGGCGCCTGCCACCAAAGCAGAGGACGACTCCTTCCTCCAGTGGTTCCTGCTGCTCATTCCTGTGACTGCCTTTGGCCTGGGGACATGGCAGGTAAGACTGGCCTCCGGCTCTCGTGGCTCCGAGCCCTGGACCCGCTGCCGTCTGCTTGGGCTTCTGCTGTTTCCGTAGGTCCAGCGTCGCAAGTGGAAGCTGAAGCTGATCTCAGAGCTGGAGTCCAGAATCATGGCTGAGCCTGTCCCGCTGCCCGCAGAGTGAGTGCGGGGCCGGGGCTGGGGCTCCTCGCACTGGTCAGCCGTGGGGCGGGCTGCTTCTGCTGGGGTCCTGGCCCTCAGGTGGGCGGCCCTGCTGGGCTGCTCGCTGACATGGTCGCCCTTGGGAAACTGCCCGAAAGGATAGGAAAGCCTGCGGTCCTGGGTTTCACCCTCTGCAGGCCGTGTGCCTGAGGGATCCCCAGTGCTGATGGCCCCTAACCAGGAACTCTTAGCTGGAGGGGGAGCCGGCATTGTCCCCTCTTAGTGGTATTTTGAAAGTGCCCCAAATGATGCTACTGCCCTAGAGCAGTGGTCGGCAAACTGCGGCTCGCGAGCCACATGCGGCTCTTTGGCCCCTTGAGTGTGGCTCTTCCACAAAATACCACGGCCTGGGCGAGTCTATTTTGAAGAAGTGGCGTTAGAAGAAGTTTAAGTTTAAAAAATTTGGCTCTCAAAAGAAATGTTAATCGTTGTGCTGTTGATATTTGGCTCTGTTGACTGAGTTTGCCAACCACTGCCCTAGAGGAATGGCTATGTTCAACAAAGCCTCCATTTAGGGGCGCAAACAGGGTTTTAGCCACACTGACCAAGTCCATGCAGGAGTCCCCCTTCTGGCTTCTCATGAAAACGTGGACTGGTTGGCAGCACAGGTCAGCTGTCCCTGTAGCGGGCACTCCCTGCACCCCAGCTGCCCCCCTCATCACCCACATCCTGAGGCCGCGGCGGGTTTTGTGGCTTGCAGCCCTGAGGGTTTGGCTTCAGCTGCACTCGTCCCCGCTCCCGCATAGCCCATTGGAGCTGAAAAACCTGGAGTACAGGCCGGTGAAGGTCAGGGGGCACTTTGACCACTCCAAGGAGCTGTACATGATGCCACGGACCATGGTGGACCCGGAGCGGGAGGCCCGGGAGGCTGGCCGGCTCTCCTCCTCGGCCCAGAGCGGTGCCTACGTCATCACCCCTTTCCACTGCACCGACCTGGGGTGAGTGACACGCAGGGAGCCTGGCAGGTGTGGTCAGGGCAGCTCTTCATCTTCCCTTCTCAGCCCCCCACCCTGGGAAGACCCTGGGGAACCCAAGAACCTAGAAGGTTGGATTCCATAAAGGTTTTGTAACCCAGACATCGAGCTGACTCATCCTGGGGGCTCTGAGAGGGGAGGTGCGAACGGTCTGTCCAGTGGCCCCCTCATTAATGATGGCACAGCGTGAAGGGATAGTGACCGGAGCTCCGGAGGGAGCCAGCTCAGGGAAGGTGTCCAAGGTGCCATCTGGGCCAGACTTGGAGCGAAGAGCATTCCAGGGAGAAGAGCCAGCGCAGAAGGGCAGTGCAGTAGAGCCGCTTCCCAAATGTCAACGGACAAATGAAACCCTGGGGCCCGGTCACCCACAGCCTCCTGGTTGGCACTGGGATGGGCCCGTTGGGCTCTAGCAGGCTGCGCTGCCCGGCTAGTCTCCGCGGGTTAGAAGCGGGGAGAGGAGGTGGGTGCGCAGGCTGCTGCACCCAGGCCTTCAGCGGGGAGGGAGCCTGAGCCCACGCCCGTCACTGGCTGCATGCTGCAGGTGCGGCACAAGGAAGGTATGGGGGTGAGGGACCACCTTGGCTTCCCTCCAGGGGTTGGTGGCTCTTACCCATCAGGACACGGGCAGAGGAAGGCCTCCCCAGTGGCACGCGGCCCGTCTCCTGCCCTGGTTTCAGCCCTCCCGTGGCAGCACCAGTTGTTCCTGAAGGCGCAGAAGCCAACGTGATCCTAAGCCCTTTCCCGCCTGAAACCGGCTTTCCCATCTAGGCTGAGCATCCTGGTGAACAGAGGGTTTGTCCCCAGGAAGAAACTGAATCCCGACACTCGGAAGAAAGGCCAGGTAAGGGGCGAAGGGGTGGGACTGTCCCCCAGGTGAGCAGGGCTCTGGGAGCCCCCTCCATGCTGTGCCCTGAGGGACACCCTCACTTTTTTTTAGATTGAGGGAGAAGTGGACCTGGTTGGGATGGTGAGGCTGACAGAAACCAGGAAGCCTTTTGTTCCGGAGAACAACCCAGAAAGGAACCACTGGTACTACAGGGACCTGGAGGCCATGGCCAAGCTCACAGGCACAGAGCCCATTTTCATCGATGCAGACTTCAGTACGTGACCGGCCAGGCCAAGAAGCTGTAGTCGGTTCTTACTGTTTTCACCCTAGTGTGCTGGGCGGGTGGGTGGGTGGGGTAGGGAGGGAACCTGGCCAGGTACAGGTGGAAGGTCCTGTTGAGGTGACCTGAAATTGGCGAAGTTCAAAACTACAGCTCCGGGAGAGCTGGCTAGCAAGGCCCCAAGGAAGCTGCTGGCCAAGCGGCTGGCGGGAGACCAGTGCCAACACCCACCGTCTCCGCAGAGAGCACAGTCCCCGGAGGACCCGTCGGAGGGCAGACCAGAGTGACCCTGCGGAACGAGCACCTGCAGTACATCCTCACCTGGTGAGTCCCCACCTCAGGTGCTCCCTGGCCCCTCCCCTTCAGAACCGCTCACCGACACTTCCTTCCAACCCAAGGTACGGACTCTGTGCGGCCACGTCATACCTGTGGGTTAAGAAGTTCCTACGCCGCACTCCTGGCACGTGACAAGATTACTGATGTAGCCTGTCCTGGGAGTCACTGAATAAATATTTCAACCGACTGGGCTTAACTGGGCCACATGCTTTCGGTATAAACAAATCATCGCCACCTGAATGAGCGAGTTACCTGGTCGATCAGAAAACCCAGGCGTGGCTCAGTGTTGGAGTACGCGTACGGCTGAGCAGCAGATGCAGACAGGGTTTTTTAAATGGACCCACACACAGCAACTTGCACAGTAGTTAGTTCAAGGCCCCCGGTTTGAAAATGCACGTGTCACCATCCCAGGCTTCTTGCCGGCAATAAATCACCTTCACACCAAGTGCCCAAGACGCTGGCTGAGGAGAATTTTTATTACTTTTATGTACAGAAAACTCAACAGTGCACACTTAGCCCAGCTTAGTGGCCAGCTCCTTAGCCTTGGCCTTCTCCAGCTTGGCGATGCGGGCCACCGACTTTGGACCCAGCACGTTGCCTCCCCAGTGGCGGCGGATCTGCAAGGACAAGAGCAGGAGTTAGTCTGGCCTGGCGGTCCCATTTGCACGGCTCATGAGGAGCCAGGCCGCCCTCGGGCTTAAGGCCTGATTCACCCAGACAGACAGTGCTGCACGTGAAGCGCTTCTTACCTCATCGTATCTGTCGTTGTAGTTGGTCCGGATGGCCTCCACCAGCTTGGCCAGAGCTCCCTTGTCCTCCCTAAGGAGACAGAGTGTGGGTCAGCCTGCTGGCCCTTCCAGAGCGGAAATGGGGCCTTGTTGGCTCCAAACACAGCAAGCCCTTTGCCTCAGACACAACATGACCACACGGTTTATTCAGGTGAAGAAATTCGTAACCATCATCGGCAAAGGTTCAGCTAAATGTATTTATTCCTTTAAGCTAGAACATTTGCACTTTTAAGATAAAATCCAAAGAGACGAAGTGAACTGGGGGGCAGAGCGGGGGTGGGAAGGCTGTCCCCTGCGCACACTTGGGTTTGGGGCCGAGCGGCGTACTTACGAGTTAACCTGTGTGAAGGCGACAGTGGTGCAGGTCTTCCTGTGGACGAGGCGCCCCAGCCTGGCCTTGCCCTTGATGATGCAGTAGGGGACCCCCATCTTCCGGCACAGGGCGGGCAGGAAGACCACCAGCTGGAAGACAGCGTTAGCTCAGAGTGCATTCTGACCAGGAGCCATGATCTAAGTTAGCTGGGCAGCAATTGCTCAGGGTTAAAAAGCTCATGTATTTGCACTTCAAGGATGAATTCAGTGAGAAAGTCACATCATTGCAAGAGCCACAAGGCAAGCTGGGTCCCTTGTCAGTACTGTCCTCAAACGAAAAGCTGTCAGCCCACTCTGGCCTCTTCACGTGTCAGGCTCAGAAGGAAGCTTTCTCTGCAGGCACCGACAGAGACCCAGTCTCAGTTCAGCTGCCAGTGCTCAAGGCCACGTACCTCGATGGGGTCCACGTCGTGCGCTATCACCACCAGCTGCGCCTTCTTGTTCTCCACCAGGGTGGTGACCGTGTTCACCCCTAGAACACAGCCAGTCTGCATGAGCAGGGGCCTGGGTGCTGTTCACAAAAGCACCTCTACACAGGGCCCAGCTGTGCCTCGGGATTAGAGGGTCCATTTACTCTTCAGTGACTACAGATGAAGAAGTCCACACCTGACTACTGACAGCCTGCCTCCCTCCCTCCCCCCGCCCCCCACCGCCAGGAGAAACCCATCACCTGCTCGAAGGACAGGAGGCCTCTTGGTGGGAACATCCCCTTTGCCGGCAGCTTTTTTCTCAGCCCGGGCCAGCAACCGCTGCTTCTTCTCTTGCTTGGTCTCAGGCCTGTACTTGTGGGCCAGCTTCAGCAGCTGAGTAGCTGGGGAGAGACCACCCGCTCAGGCTCGTCGGCTAAGGGCTACCCTTCCTCACCTCACGCAACGAGGGTGAGGTGCGAGGTGCACTTCCATGCACACAATCCCTTCAGTTATGCCACCTTCAGGGTCTGGAAACTAAACAGGAAGCCCCGAATTTCAACAAACCCGTCTACCGTCAACTACCCAAATCAAGACGGTAAACACGGCCTTGGGCAGGAACTCCCTCCCAGCGCTGGCTTGAAGCCACACCACCTACCTGTTTGGCGGTCCAGGGCCTGGGTGAACTGGTTAATGGCAGGCGGCACTTTCAGCCGCTTGTAGAGAATAGCCCTTTGCCGCTGCAGACGAATGTAGCGGGGCCATTTGACAAAGCGGGTGAGGTCCCTTTTGGGCTGGATGTCCTGTCCTGCGAGGCAAAGGCCAGCACTGAGCGCGGCTCGCTCACCTGGTTCACGTCTGGGGCCGCGAGTGCAGGCGCATCAGCGATCTTGGTGGTTCAGCGTCATCACATCTCGCAGAACAAACGTTCTCACATCATCTGCACGCGGCCACCCCTCCCAGGGGGGGCAGGGTAGGAACGGGGCCCAGTTTACAGCTACAAAGTGGCAAACGGAGAATCCCCATCACGGCAGCCCCCCTCCAAGCCCACTGGTAAGGACATCACCCGTCCAATAAATGCCACTTTTCGCCCCCCTTCTCACTCACCAATGCCAAAGTTCTTGGGCCTTTTCTCAAACAGGGGGTTGACCACCTTCTTGGCCTCCTGCTTCTTCACGACAGCAGGGGCCGGCGCCACCTTCTTCCCCTTGGCCTTCTTCCCCTTCGGCTGGGCAGAGGAAACCAGGTAAGCCTCCGCCCCGCCAGCTCCTTCGGGGCGCCGGGCCCGGGCTGGGGCTGGGCGGACCCCTCCGGGGCAGGGCTGGGCCCCAGACTCACGCCCACGCGGCGCGGCAGCGAGCCCGGCCCCCGGCTCGTGCATCAGCGATCTTGGTGGTTAGGGACGTCCTCACCATTGCTCAGATAGCAAATATTCTTTCACATCATCTGCACGAGCCGAGACAGCCACGTTGCCGCGGCGCTGCCCAAAGGCTGAGGTCAGAGCTTTAGAATGCGGACAGCCGGGACGGCCCCGTCCCACAGCGCTGCACCCCCAACACGGGGACAGTGGTCCCCTCGGGAGTCCGACTCCACAAACAACAAGGGCGGACTCAGAACCCCTCGCCTAAGGCCCCGCCCCGGGGCAGGCTCCAGGCCGCATCCGATCCAAGCCCCGCATTCGCAGCGCTTGCCGGGTCCTCCTCCCCCGGCCCGGACGCCGGGGAGTCTATCCCGGCCCAATGCCCTCAGTGCCAGGCCCCGCGGGGCTCTCCTCGCTCCGGGCGGTGGAGGAACCCCCGCGCGACCGAGTCCCGAGGAGGATGGCAGCGGATAGAGCCCAGGCCCGGCGCCGACATACCGTATCACGGAAACACTCACCATCTTGGGCGACAGGAGGAGAGAGAAAGAAGAGAGAATTGTGGGAAATATGTATGCGACCTCAGAGATCGCGAGAACTGGAGAGTGCGCGGGATTTCGAATTTAAAGCGACAGCTCCTTTCGCCGGCCCTTCGGTCGGGGGCGGTGCCTAGAGCAGGGTGGGTGGGTCTGTGAGATCGGAAGGGGCGTGGATATGGCGGCGGGACACTCCGGGTGCTGAGTGGCGCCAGGGAGCCGGCACTTCCCAGTGGGGGGGGGGCGCTTGCTCGTCCTCGAGCCCATCCTGGCCAGGTGCCCGCCGGGCCCGAGGTCTGCGGACAAGGTGCGGGCGCTGGAGTGGCGGGGCGGGGCGCCGTGTGCTGTACCCCAGAACGGCGCAGAGACCGCCAGTTGGGTCCTTTGGCCGTGCGCCAGGCCCCGGGCCGAGCGCTGGGGCACAGGGAGGGAGGGTGGTCCCGACGAGACCCCGGAGCGGGGAGGCTGTCGGCGCTGGGTGACGGACGGGGTAGAGTCGTAAGATCCGCCGGGTAAAGAGGCGGGGCAGGGTTAGGGGCGGGAAGCCCGGCAGCGGGCAGGGGCGCTCCTGCAGGCCTCTCGCGGGCGTGTGTGGCCTGGCCTCGGAGAAGTCTGGGCTGGACCGGGACAGGGTGTTGCGGGCTTGCCAAGGGTCCTAGGATGAGCCCTCCCGGGGAGCGGGCGTGAGGCCCCGCAGTGCACGGTGTGCGAGTGGTTGCCCGAGTTTGGCAGGAAGGGAATCCCCGAGAGCTGCACGGTCTCTGGGCCCTGGAGGGTGAGCGACTGGGGATGGCTCTGCCTACATCAGACTCCGGTCCCAGGTGCTGCCTGCACGGACGGAGGCCCCGCCATGGCCCAGCAGAGAGCCCTGCCGCAGAGCAAGGAGACGCTGCTGCAGTCCTACAACAAGCGGCTCAAGGACGACATCAAGTCCATCATGGACAACTTCACCGAGATCATCAAGACCGCCAAGGTGGGTGGGGCCGCCCGTCTGCACCTGCTGGCGTGGGGACAGTGAGCCCAGGACCGCCCTGCTCTGGTCCCGCGTGTCACAGAGCACCCTGGCCAGGGGGGGATACAGCTGCCGTGGGCCCTTGTCCCCATGCCGAGAACATGTGGGCCGATGCTCTATCCCCTGAGCCAGATCAGCCAGGGCTGAGAGTTTTGTAAGATAATGATGGTCAAGGGCTTACACGGTGTCTGGCACCCAGGAAGTGCTCCGTAAGTGGTCACTTTAAAAAGGTCCTTGTTGCCCTGGCCAGGGTGGCTCAGTGGGAGCATCGTCCTGTGCACCGAGGGCCACCAGTTTGATTCATGGTCAGGGCACATGCCCGGGTGGTGAGGTTTGGTCCCCCGTCAGGTGTGTGTGAGGGGCAACTGATGGATGTTTCTCTTTCTCTCTCTCCTTCTCTCTCTCCCTCTCAAATCAATAAAAAGGTATTTTAAAAAAATCATTCTTCTTTACTTATCTGTTCCGTTTACTGAGTGCCCGAGCTGGTGGCACTGTCTGCACGGAACAGGGCTCCAGGGCTCCACACCCCAAAGGGCATGACAGGCCCTCCCTGCACCTGGCGCACAGTCAGCCTGCAGGCACCCATCTGTCCTCTCCTTGGAGCAAGAGGGAAGCCGACGGTCGCCGCGGAGTGTGCTGTGCAGCCGCTGGCGCCTGCTAACGTAGACTTCCTCATCTGTCCTAGATTGAGGACGAGACGCAGGTGTCCAGGGCCACTCAAGGCGAGCAGGACAATTATGAGATGCACGTACGCGCCGCCAACATCGTAAGTCACCAGGTGCCAGGCCCGGTCCGGGCTCCAGCCCTGGGGGTCCCCGTGTGGTCTCCTGGGAGGGGGGCTGTCCGTGGCAGCGTGAGGGGCGGGCAGGGAACCGGCCTCGCCCGTCCTGTAGCGCCCCGTGCGGTGCCTGGAAAGGGTCGGCTCTTCCTTGTTGACGAGAAAGTTCCCTGGATTCATTAGGAGAGCAGAGGCGAGTTTCTGAGTGAAACGGGACCTGCGTTTGGTCCCCTCTGACGTCACCGAACAAGCACATCAATCATTTCCTTGGGTGTGTGCCCACGGGTGAACACACAGGAAAGCTCCCACAGGAACCGCCCAGCTGGCAGGGGAGCTGCCCCCGGGCAGGGCGGGCAGGGCGAGCGCTAACGGGACAGCATTCCCCTCTGCGGGCCCGGGGTTTTGAGGCCGAGCGTGTGCTTGCACAACCTGTGTGACTGGAGATCCTACCACCAGCTCCGCGCCAGGGGCCAAGCGGGGTGGGGGCTGGGAGCTGATGCCACCTGCCGTCTCCCCTGGGCCGCAGTCGGGGTGCGGGGTGCTGTGGACCCTGCCCTCCCGCAGCTTACCTCCTGGCGCTCTCGCTTCTCACGGTGGCCCCGAGAAGGTCAGGGCCGTAGCCCCACTTTGCCGATGAGGAGACGGAGGCCATGGCTCCGGCCTCTAGCCCAGGGAGACGGTGCTGCACGCCCTCACCTGCCTGCTCTGGCCGTCACCACAGGTCCGAGCCGGTGAGTCCCTGATGAAGCTGGTGTCCGACCTCAAGCAGTTCCTGATCCTGAACGACTTCCCGTCGGTGAACGAGGCCATCGACCAGCGCAACCAGCAGCTCCGGGCGCTGCAGGACGAGTGCGACCGCAAGCTCACCACCCTGCGGGATGAGGTCTCCATCGACCTCTACGAGCTGGAGGAGGAGTACTACTCGTCCAGGTACCAATAGGGCTGCACCGGACCGCAGCCCGCAGCCCCAGCTCCTGTTTTCCACACCCCGCCTGGTCCCGCAGCAGAGCCCGGGCCGGTGTCACAGCGCACCTCCCGGTCAGAGCGTTCGACCAACAGACACTCCCACCCCCCGGGCCCTGGGCCCTGGGGCGAAACTCACAGAACTTCCAGGCTTGGCAGGCCAGAGCCAGCGTTCCTGCCCAGGGTGCGCCTGCCTCTGTTGGGACCTGCCTGTCCGAGGCTGGGCTGGTTCCTCATGGCCGCCCAGGCTATGCCCAGGGCGCCACTGCTTGCCCACCGAGGTGATTCCGTGTGGGCACCACCCGGCGCCCACACTGTGCGGGTGCGGGTGCGGGGGTCCTGGGAAGGAGGAGGGAAAATCCCAAGTAGCGGGGGCTCAGCCTTGTCCCCAGAGCCAGAGCCCCCTCCATGCCAGGCCCGGGCTGTGCGCAGGGATACAGCAGTGGGCGCAGCCCATCACCCAGCCCTCGTGGGGCCACTTAGAATCCTGAAACCTGAGGCCTTTGAGAAGTCCTAGTCCACGTGTAACTTATGCGGCCTTATCCTCCGTTCCCGTTAGCTTGTCCGCAGACATGCAGCCCGGGCCCCCTGATGCTCTCCCAGACAGCCGTCCCTCCCGGGGTAGGTTCCCAACGCTCCATGCTGCCCCGTGGGAGCCGTGCAGGGGCCACGGAGGCTCAGAGCCAGCGTGCTCTGTGGTCTGGTGCTTGGTTCCCTGCCTTGGGTTCAATGTCACCCGCATGGTGCCGCCCAGCGTGGCCTCTATGGGAAGGGTCATTATGTCACTGCCCGGCTGGAGTGGTTCTAGACTTTTCCAGAGTGTCTGGGGCCGCCTCTGGTCCCTGAGACCCATCGGCTCAGCAGACTCGTGGCGATTGCCTCCTAACACACCGGCCTTCGGAGAAGGGTCCCGAGTGGGTCCCCGTGGGGGAGCTCAGACCCTGCTGGGGACATGACCCGGTCACACTGGTTTTGTACAGTCCCTTCGCACACCCGTCATCCCTAAGGGCCAGGCCTCTGGCCTGAGCAGCTACAGGGCAGCGATTCGGCCTTGCCGCTTGAGGGTGAGGGCCCGGAGGAGCGGACCTGCCCAAGGTCACTCGGCAGGGCCTGAGTGCCAGGCTTCCCACACCTGCCCGTCAGCCTCTGGTTCGCCCACAGGGGTCTGGGCCTGCCTGGTGGCCCCGCCGGCATCCCGAGCCCCTCCCTCATCCGTGATGCCCCGTGCGGGCTGTGTACCCTCCCTGCTTATCCCCTGGCCTGCGCCCCACCTGAACCCCCAGTGCTCAGCCCCCTCCACCCTCTGCAGCCCCGCTCGCCCACCTCCACGCTTGCTCGGCCGCTTTCCACTCATGATTTGCTCTTTGTCTGCTTCTCCCTCTGCTGTCCTCGGGACACTGCTCTGTGACCAGGGTGGTTTCTGAGACTGAACGCTGAGGGCGGAGCGAGGGAGCAGCCACAGGCAGGGCAGGACGGTGCGGGAGAAGGGCCGTCAGCCCCCATACCCCGCGAGCCCTGCTCTTCCCCTGCACCCTCACCGCCTCCACAGCCGTGATAGGGAGGTGGGGTACAGGACCAACACCAGGGCCTCTGTTCCTGTCGCCCGTCCAGGCTCTGTCCCAGCCAAGGGCAGACCCAGAGATAAGACGGAGTCTCTGCCTCAGGATTCTTGCCAAGTGTGGGAGCCATGGGCTCTGGATGCGGGCTGCCACTACCGGTGACGCTGGCCACGCCCCGCCCAGGATGGGGTGGCACCAGGGGCTAGGACAGCCAGGTGACTCTCAGACAGGGTGGACACCTGCTAGATCAGCGGAGGGACCTGCTGGGGCCACACAGACCTGCATGGGCTGGTCCTGGACAGCCCCCCCTCCCCCTTTGGGGTGCTGAAGGACCCTGACACGGGGTCCCCATGTGCCTCCCACTCAGCCAGGCCTGCTTGAACGAGCGCCTACCCAGAGGGGAGAGGCAGGTCTGGGGTCCGGTCTGTTTTCTTAACTCTGCTCCTGTCTCGCTTTCCCTCCCTGGCGCCCCTCTGCCTGCTCCTGTCTCCCGGGCTCTGGTGGTGGAAAAGCTCCAGTCTCTGCGAAGCTAACGATCTGCCTCTGTGCGAAGCTTACTGGAGGCTGGACCTCGACACAGACGCTGCCGATGGCCTCGCCGCCCCCCTGCGGGCCTCCCCAGAGCCCAGCGCTGGCCCCCTGCAGGCCGCCGCCGCCGCCCACTCCCACGCTAGCGGGCCTGGCCCCACAGAGCATGCCTGAGCCTCTCCGCTCTCTCCAGCCCCTGGGATTTAGGAACAAAATCTGGCGCCCCGCTCGGCCTTGGCTTCCGCCGGGGAGCTGCTGTGGCCTCCTGGGGAACCCCGTCGGCCCAGGGACAGCCCACCCAGGAGTGTGGAGGGAGAGTAGTTCCCCCCATTTCCAGAGTGGCCCACTCTTCCTGGAGTCACCTCTGTTCACTACCTTCCGGGCTGCTGGGTGGAAGGAAGTCTAACAGCCCGGCAGACAGCATGGCCGATGCCGGGACCCGAGCCTGCTGTTTAAAGTGGGGAGGGGGCTCTGGGTGGACCACCCTGGCCAAGTCCACACAGGCCCCCTGTGCAGCCAGCATTCCGCCTCGCCCCAAGGGTCCCTGCAGAGCTGGGGGTGGGGGTGCTGTGGTTCACGGGAGCCCGGTGGCGGGTCCCTCCTGGTTCCGCGGCACACGTTCTGGTGGCTCATCTTTTGTGCGAGACGGCTGAATAAAAACAGCACTGCCTGTGGCTTCGGCTGGTTCTTCCGTGCTCACACCTGGCCGCCCAGCACTGCCTGGGACCTAGGTCCTTGACGTGAATGAATGAATGAATGAAGCGCTGCTGCCGTGCTGCATGTTGCGCCACCCAGGCACCGGCACTCTGGTCCCTTCCAGTCTTCACTGCACTTCAGGGAGGCGTGGGGAGGCAGAGGGCAGAAATCAACCCACAGAGCCCAGGCCCAGCGCCACTGCCGGGTCACCTGGGAGAGGGGGCGGGCGGGCTGCAGCCCTGGCCCTGTCCCTCAGGCAGACACCTCCATGAGGGAGGCCTGGTCCTGGTGTGTGGAGGAGGTAACGAACAGCCCACCACCCGCCTCAGGGGTGGGGGGCACAGCTGACCCCCCTCAGGTCCCAGAGACCCCACGGCCAAGCAGAGGCACCAGACGGTGGCGCCTGCCCGGGTGGCTGGGGAGTTGCTCCCCCATTGGCAGATGGGCGGCCTCCTCTTCCCGCGGCATTTTAACTGGGGAGGGAACTTGTGCTGAACCTCGAGGGGAGAGATTTCAACCCAGAGGAGTGCGTGTGGGGAAAGGCGGAGGGGGCGGCCCGTCCGGCCCTTTCTCCGGAGCGTTCCCCGTGACCGCCCTTCACGCATCGTCTCCGCGCCAGTCGCCCCTGAAACAAACGCCGAGGGCGCAGTGTGTGCCTTCACCCCGGTACCCCGAGGGCTCGGGACCCGCCGGCACCTGCGCGGCGCGCAGTCCTTTCTGGCCGAGGCGGTCCGGCCAGCCTCCCCCTGGGCCCGCGCCCCCGAGTGCGAGGCCAATGCCGGGGCGCCTACTGGGCGCGGGGCGCGGGGCTGCGGACGCAGAGGCCGGGCCTGGGGGTGACCGACGCCGGCCGGGCCCCTGGTGCCCCCGGAGGCCACGCCCACGGGCCCCGCTCCGCCCGCGGCCCACAATGCGCTGCGCCCCGCCCCGCGGGCCTCTTCCGGTGGAGCCAGGCGTGGCCAATCGAGCACCGCGCGGGGGCGACTCGGCGCTCGACTGGCGGCGCCTGCGCACGTGGTGTTCCGGGCGAGCGGCGCCGCGGCCGCGACCTGGGTTGTTAGGGTCGCGCGGGCGGGGCACCGGGTGTGAGTCGCAGGGCGAGACCGGCCCGGGCCTGGGACGCTGCGCTCTCGTACCCGGAGCAGCACCCCGAGGGAGCCCCGCCCGAGCCTCCGGCCATGGCGTCCCTGCTCGCCAAGGACGCCTATCTGCAGAGCCTGGCCCGGAAGATCTGCTCCCGGCCCAGCCCCGAGCCGCACCCGCGCAAGTCGGGTAAAGCGCAGCCCGCGGGACCGGGAGGGCTTCGGAAGGGGGTGCCCCCTCCCTGCGCGGCCTGCACCGCACCGCACCCCGAGGAGCCTTGGGGTGGGCTAGACACGTGTGTGCGTGAACCGAGCACGTAACACACGGAAAGGAAATACAAGTCATTTTAAAGTCCCCGTGTTTCCCTGGTGGTCGGGCGCGTCAGCCTGGGGGTCCGCGGGTTCCAGT
This sequence comes from Cnephaeus nilssonii, assembly GCF_951640355.1. Lineage (NCBI taxonomy): Eukaryota > Metazoa > Chordata > Mammalia > Chiroptera > Vespertilionidae > Cnephaeus > Cnephaeus nilssonii. Next base: position 2,372,101 of record NC_137085.1, read on the forward strand.
GCCTCTGCCCACCCCGGTTCCACCTGAATGACGGTGTGATGTCCTTGAGGCGAAATCTGTGTGTGAACCCAGCACGCAATCTCACTGCTGGGTCTCGTGTGGGCACGTTGACCAGGGTTTTGATTCGTGTGGCCAGTCTCGGAAGTTTGTGGTTCTGAGCTCTACGGATAGGATCCCGGGATCCTTCATCCTGGTTCGCCTTTGGCATCTTCTGGGATCAAAGCCTTTGCAAGTCCTCCTGCCTATTGAATGGGTCGCAGAGATCGGCACAGCATCACTGTCTCGTTTTGTTTTCCAGTGGGCAAGACTCAAGGCTCGGACGCTGCCGGACCCCCAAAAAAGAAGAGGAAGAGAGCACAGAAGAAACCCCGGGAGCAGAGGGAGAAGGCCGTGGAGTCCAAGGCCCAGGCTCAGGGGGAGAAGCCTCGGGCAGCTTCCCAGGCCAGGAAGCCCCTGGCAGACAAGCAGGAGAGGACCTCTGGCTCCCCTGGGGTCCCTGCAGGTGAGGAGGGCCAGGACGCTGGGCAGGGCCAGCTGGGATCCATGCAGACACGCTCCCCTCGAGTCATAAGAAAAGGTGTCGTCAGACACACTGGGGTAACTAACGGGGGACTCCCCAAAGAGCGGTCTTTCAGAGGACAGACCACAGAGGCTCTGGGTGGATGGGATCCCAGGATGTGCACGGTGGTTCCAGGCCAAATGGTGACCGGGATCTGGGGCACGGCAAGGCTGTGAGGACCTGGAACAGCTTGGCTTCAGGAGAATCCCTGCCCTCAAGCATCTGGAGGGCCGTCGTGAAAGCTGACTTGTTCAGGCGAAGCACAGGCTGCAGAAGTTGAAAAATGGAAGATGGGTTTGGCTTACCCTTAGGAAGCGTTCTATCCTAACACAGGAGCGTCCTGACCCTGAGGAGGTCTGGGGCCATCCAGGCTGAAGAGGTGGCGGGATTTATTGGGACTGCCTTGCAGGCCCATCAGTGGCCACCAGGGGAGGCAGTGCTGAGACTCAGCTTCGGAGCTGGGCCCTGGGGCGGGGAGTCTCAGCCCTCTGACTCCTTCCTTGCAGATGGCCCCGCCCCGGAGCCTGACTCCCTCTTCGCCCTGGACGTTCTGCGGCAGCGGCTGCATGAGAAGATCCAGGAGGCCCGGGGCCAGGTAGGTGGGGGAGAACGCGGGTGCCAGGAGCCGCGTGTTGGCGGCAGTGCTTCCCCCTCTGCCGGCCACGGCGGGCCTGAGCCGCATTTCAGGCGCATGCGGGCTGACAGGAGAGGTCGGGTGTTCTTGTCTCGGGAGCCTCAGTCCCCAGGGTCACGGCCTTTTGCTGGCCCAGGAGAGGCTCAGCCCCTCCCCTCCAGGATGCCTTTTTGCTGAACACACGTTGGTGGCGCTCCGTCCATCGGGATGGCACAGCAGCCGTGCGGTAGGCGGGGCCGGGATGAGGTGACCTGCCCAAGGCTGGGGCCTGAACCAGCCTTGGCGTTTCTGAATGGCACTGTTCGCCCTCTGACTCTGACTCGGCCACCACTGCCCTTGCGCTGGGGACCCCCCCGCCCCAGGCCTCCAGCCCCCCACTTCTTTCCGCACTGCCCTGGGTGATTCAGCTCCAGGCCCTGCCTTCCTGCCGTGGGGTCTGGGTCGTCGGGTCTGGGCCCCTGTGTTGGCCAGGGGGTCGGGGAGTCGGGGGGTGGGGGGTAGGGGGTAGGGGTGAAGGCTGTTGGTGAGGCGGAGCTTGGGCTGGTCACAGAGCAGTGCCGTGGTCCGCACGGGCGCCCGGTGCTGGTGTGGCCTTGGCCGAGCCACCTGCCCTGTACAGTGGTGGGCAGCATCTGCCGGGTCGGGGCGCGGGGAGATTTGGTGAAACGGAGTCTGTAAAGCACCCTGGTCATTGCCCGGGGCCTGGAAGCTGTGGTTCTGACTTGGGGGTCCCCTTGTCCTGCACAAGGGTTTCCTCCCGAGCCCCCTCCCTGAGCCCACGCGGGCGGGGCCGGAAGTTGGGAGAACCGTGGACGGGCTTTCCCTCCCAGGGCGGCCCCCAGGAGCTGTCCCCCGCCGCTTTGGAGAAAAGACGGCGGCGGAAGCAGGAGCGGGACCGGAAGAAGCGGAAGCGGAGGGAGCTGAGGGCCAAGGAGAAGGCGGCCAAGGCCGCGGGGCCCGCGGAGGCTGCGGAGCCGGCCCCCGCCCCCGAGGCGCCCGGCCAGGAGGCGCAGGGGCAGGCGGGGCTGCTGTTCAACAAGGTGAGGCCGGGCCGGGCGGGTCCCCGGGGCTGCGCGAGTGGGGAGTGGGGAGCGGCGGTGACCGGCCCCCTTCTCCCCAGGTGGAGGTGGAGGTGGAGGAGGGCGGCGAGCAGCCGGCCAGCAAGGCCCAGCGCAGGAAGGAGAAGCGGCAGAAGCTGAAGGGGAACCTGCCGCCGCTCACGGGCAGGAACTACCGGCAGCTGCTGGAGCGGCTGCAGGCGCGGCAGGAGCGGCTGGAGGCGCTGCGGGAGCGGGACGCGGGGAAGGCGCGGGCGCTGGAGAGCAAGATGCAGTGGACCACCGCGCTGTACCGCGCCGAGGGCGTGCGGGTCCGCGACGACGAGCGCCTGCTGCAGGCCGCGCTGAAGCGCAAGGAGCAGCGGCGGGCGCAGCGGCAGCGGCGCTGGGAGAAGCGCACGGCCCACGTGGTGGAGAAGATGCAGCGGCGGCAGGAGCACCGGCGCCAGAACCTGCGCAAGAAGAAGGCGGCCAAGGCCGAGCGGCGCCTGGAGAAGGCCCGCAGGAAGGGCCGGGTCCTCCCGCAGGACCTGGAGCGGGCCGGCCTGGCCTGAGGGCACGCTGCCCCCCCATCCCCGCGGCTGCACCTGGGCCAGCCCCCCGCCTGTGCAGACTCACTCACAGGCTCCGTCACCTGGGCGAGGGAGGACGTCACTGAGAACAGGACCCCAGACCCCAGGGGAGGGGTGAACCAGATGGGCTCCCGCCTTCTCTTGTGAAACCGGGAAGCCTCCGCCCCCAAGTGTTCAGGCTGAGGGTCAAGGGAGCAGTGTGGAGGCCCTGGGGACTTGGGGTGCTCGATGCTCCTCCTCCCCTGCCGCGTCCCCAGGAGCAGGAAGGAAGGCCTTGGTGGCTGCCCGCGTCAGTCCAAACTCACTTGGAAGAGACAAAACCCGGCGCCTGTACCCGAGCCCAAGACGGAGCTGACGGCTGGTCACTGGGGTGACCTCCGGCGGGACTGGAATGGGATTGCTCTAAGTTTATCTGTAAGAAGGGTGGGCATGCCCGTTAAGAACCCTCAGAGGACTCCTAAGAGAGAGGAGCTGTAGTAACTGAGAGGGGGACAGGGCAGGGCAGGGTGGCTCAGCCCCAGAGGCAGAAGGGCGTGCTGAGCTGAGGAAGGCGGTAGAATTGAGCCCCAGCCCGCAGGCGGGGATGAATGCAAGTGGAAAAACTCAGGTGGGTTTGGTGGGAATGTGGATTCTATTCCAGTGAAGCTGTTAATAAAGTTCTTTGACGAAACCCCAGCAATGAGCTGTAACTGCAAGGAAGCTGGCGTGGCCGTGCTGTTGGACACAGGGACGCAGGCAGAAAGCGCCGCCAGGGGTGAGGACTCGCCAGGTGTCAAAGGGGGTTCAGTCAGAGCAGCCCTAACGTGGGCCCCGGTACAGCTTCCAGGCTGCTGGGCAACTGCAGGGAGACCACAGTTCACATAAGAGTGAGAGGTTTAAGAGTCGCCCTAGCCAGTTTGGCTCAGTGGATAGATCGGACTGAAAGGTTCCGGGTTCGTTTCCGTCAAGAGCATGTGTATCAGTTTCAGGTTCCTCCCTGGTCAGGGCACGTGCAGGAGGCAACCAATCAATGCAATCCATGTGTTTGTCTCACATCGATGTTTCTGTCTTTCCCTCTCTGTTCCACTCTCTAAAAATCAATGGGAAGATACCCTCCGGTGAGGACTGAAAAAGAATGAGTTCACTGTTGTCCAGCTGGCATGGCTCAGTGGTATGAACCAGGAGGTCACGGTTCGATTCCTAGTCAGGGCACCTGCCTGGGTTTCAGGCTCCATCTCCAGTGTGGGGCATGCAGGAGGCAGCCGATCAGTGGTTCTCATTGATGTTTCTCACTCTCCCTCTCTCTCTGAAGTCAATAAAAATATATTTTAAAAGAAAAGGAATATGAATGATGTCACTTGAAGATGAAAATTTAAGTAATGGAGGCGTAAGTTTATTCAGAGTAAATATTTAGACACAAAGTTGATTATGTTAAGTGGGGAGGGAAAAGAGATGAGGAGTGAGTTAATCTCAATCATGATAGGGCATGAATATGTACCTTGTTTAAGCAGAGGATGGAAGGTATTACATGAAATTATGACTATAAAAATTTTCCCATGGGTTAAAGTCCAACTCCTTTTATTATTATTACTAGAGGCCTGATGCACAAAATTCGTGCAAGGGGCTTGGCTGTCTGGTCTAATTAGCATATTATGCTTTTATTATTATAGATTACTGATTCTTAGAAGGCGGAGAGAGAGAGAGAGACATCAATTGGCTGCCTCCAGCACGGCCCCCACCGGGGATGGAACCTGGAACCTGGGTGTGTGCCCTGCCTGGGAATCGAACCGGTGACCTTTGGTGCATAGGTTGATGCTCATCTACTGAGCCACACCACCTGCCAGGCTAAAGTCCTGACCTTCTAAATTATTGAGGGGAAAAACAAGCCACACAGGGTAAGGTCCTCTGCTATAAAAGCAAAGAATACCAACACCTTCACTGAGCTCAGTGACCACATCGTCGTAGCTGTAAGTGCAAATGCCTTCGATGTGCTTATGAGAGCGCCGAGGCCGGAGACAGGTGGGGGAGTGGGGTGAGGCGAGTAGGGGCGAAGCCCCGGGCGTGGTCCTGAGAGCAGGAAGCCACTGACCGGCCGCGTGCGTGCCTCGGTCCATAGAATACCTATTTGCCCGCGGTGGTTGAGCCTCAGCTCAGGACCTAGCGGAAGGTCTTTCCTGGCACTGAGCTGCCTGGCTGCCAGACCTGGACAAACTGGAAAGCTGGCTGGCTCCGCCCACCAGGAGGGGCGTGGGGCTGTGCCCTGGGCAGGGACTGGGCGTTGTCCTCAGACTGCTGTGACTGAGAACCCGAGGTCAAACACAGCTGCCAGGCTTACCTCCACCTCCCATTCCTGGCCTCTGCCTCCAGGCACCTGGCCTGGCCTGCGGTCCTCAGAGGAGCCATGGAGCCCTCAGGTGAGCGGGGAGGGGCAGGGTCTGGGCGACCTCCACAGGGGCCTCAGGGCTGCCCGTGTGTGTGTGTGTGTGTGTGTGTGTGTGTGTGTGTGTGTGTGTGTGTGTGTGAGATGACGGTGCCCGGGGAAGTAACAGACAGAATGTGGCCAGGGTGGTGGCGGCCTGGGTGAAGGCAGACCCTCGGGCGATGTCCTGATTGCGTGATGACCTTCGAAGCTGCCAGCCGGCTGCCCCCGCAGGTGGAGCCCCTTCCCCTGTCCCCTCCGCTCCTTTCTCTCGCGTCCCGGCCCCAGAGGGTGGTCAGCAAGGGGCCCCCCTCCTGTGTGAGGTCCGCCCCTGACGGAGCAGGTCCTGGCCCTCCGAGGAGCTGGTGGGGGACCCAGGGCACCTGCTGTGCGTGGGAGGGGGGAGGGCAGAGGGAGAGGGAGGGAAAAGGAGGGGCAGAGCACCACTAGGCCCCTTCCTGCCGGCACCCCTCACCTGGTCAGGACGGTGGACTCTGCGACACTTTCCTGGGGGCGGGTGGCCCTCCCCCAGCGGCGGTCTCTGCCTGGGGACAACTTATTAGAGTCAGTGGCTGCAGACAGGGCGGGGGGAGAGGGGACCGGGCTCTGGGGTCCTCAGGACCCCCCTTCAGAGGAGACCCAGTGCAGTCGGCACCAGCAGCAGGCACGGGGAATGGCGGAGGGGCTGGCCCATCTGCTCAGGGTTCGGCGGGGCTGCCCTGCGACCACCTCTGACCCTGTCGCATGTGCCCTCACCTGTCCTGTGGGCAGGACCAGGCCCTGCTTATTCACTCTCTCCCCTGGGGCCTTCGCCAGGCTCGCACACAGTGTGGCCTCGGTGAACCTTCCAGAACGTCACTCCTAAGCACGTACCCAGCTGAGTGGTTGTGAACACGAGCCCTGTGGGCCTGGACCTCCCAGGCCCACCCGCAGCGGGTCACCTCCAGCCCCTGGCGTCACCCCTTCCTGGACCGTGGAGGAGGGGCTTCCCCGGGAGCGGGAGGCGGCGACCGGGGAGAAGCCGGAGGCCCGGGAGGAGGACAGGCCCCGTTCCCCTCTGTTCCCGGGGCTCCAGGGGCGGCGGGACTGGCTGTGGGGCCCTGCCAGAGCCTGTGAGGGCCCCCCTCCTTCAGGGAGTCAGGGAGCCTGCTGACCGGACCCGGGCCGCGTGCCCGAGGAAAGCACGTCTCGCTGGACGCTCCTCTTTATGGAGCTTGGTCAGTTGCGAGTGTCCCCCCCCAGTCCCGCATGGTTCAGGGTTCAGGTTCAGGGTTCGGGATCTGGAGGAGGCCGCACGCAAATGAAAGAGATTAGACAGGAAAATACAAATTTGGAAATATTGGGGGCCAGGCCGGAGCCCAGCTCCAGAGGAAGGACTCCGCTCTGCTCTGGCCTCGCCATCCCTTTTATTCGGGTTTTGGGATCCACCCGTAGCCCTTAGGCAATCCCAGTAACAGCTCCAGGACAGCCCGTCAGCCAGGATTTACCGGAGACGAGCAGGTGGGAGTTACTTCCGCTCCCTTTGTCTCCACTGGACAGGGGGTGCTTGGCTCTGGCCTTTCAGAGCTTCAAGGTTGACCGCCTTCGCCTTCCGTGTTCCTTGTCCACCCCTCTCTGCCGGTGAGGACAATGGGCGGCTTCCCACAGCCAGTCAGGGCCTGGCCTGGGCCTGAGGCAGGTGCCCGACCGAACCTAATCCTGTCCGCAGGCCCGGAGGGCTGTGCTGGGGGGGAGGAGGGGGGCTGTTACTGTCTCTCTTTTTGTTTTATTTTAGTAATTCTTTATTGTTGAAGGCACTACATATGCCCCCCTTTCCCTCCATTGGCCCCTCCAGCCGCCCCGGTTCCTCTGTCGCTTGTTTCCTGAGAGTCTGCGGTGCTGGGGCGGGAAGGCCTACCAGCCACAACCGGATCTGGAGGTCAGGGACCAGGCAAGGTGGCAGACTCCTCCCAGGTGGCGTAGGCCGGTCCTGATTTTAGCACCTCCGTCCTGGGTCCTGGGGACCAGCGGGTCCTACACACAGCAGGCAGGGTGTCACCCTGGACTGGGTTTGGGCTCTAGCTTTGCATGAATGCTAAATGACCGGGCAAAGCTGTTCCGTGGAAAGCCGCTCCCTGGCCTGATGCTTGGCGCTGTGGCCCGGGCTCTCCTGGCAACGCCCTGTTTCCCTCCCTCCTCTCCCCTCCCCCCCAGCACTAAGCAGATGTTTCCATGGAAGTTCAAGACTACAGGGGAAACGCCCTAAGCCCTTTGGATCTTTGATATGAAAAGCAAAGAAAAAGTGGTTTTAAATTACTTCCTTGACTAGTGGCAACTGACGTGTTCTCTGCTCTTTTAACGTAGTTGGCCCAACGGCAGTCTAGGGACACATTTGGGTGTGTCTTTCCCTGTGCCTTTGCGAGCCTGCCAAGACTGTCCAGCCTTACAGATCCCCTTCCCACCAGCCCCCTCCCTCCCTGTGCTCATGTCTCACCATCAAACACCACGCCACCATTTTGCCCATCCTACCCAGACCACCCCAGGGCCTGGTGTTCCGGCTTCGAGTCTCTCTGGGGGTGGCCTCTGCTTCACCTGTGGCCCCTGGATCCTCCGACATCAGGTGGTTTCCTGCTGCTGTTCCTCTCCGTGGCCCCTGCCCCTGATCCTGCCCACCCGCCATGCCCCTCCCGCCTCTCTCTCCTCCCTGTGTCTGGCCTGTGGCCCAATGGCCCAGCCCTCAGCTGGGGGCGTGTTATACCAGCACCAGCCTCATACATCTTGTGTTCCCTGCACCTCTGATTTGCATCATTTTCTCTTGTGTGTGACTTAACCTTGTGTTGTTTTGTACAGTAACATGCCACACAGGCGTATAGCCCAGGGGCAATAGGGTCGACCACACAGCCTAGGTGTGGAGTGCGCGGTACCATCTAGGTTTGTGCATTCTATGTGCCGAGCTGGCACACCCATGGGTGAACCTGAGAGGGGGCGGTGAAGGATGGAGAAAAGACAGATAAGAGAATAAAGCTGGGGCTAGGTGGGACATGGCTCTCGGATGGAGAGACAGCGCCACAGCCTGCAAGCCAAGTCTTTATTTTATAGCCAGATTCCACGAGGCAAAGTGAGGGTATGGTCAAGATGTTGACAACGTTCTTGTGGGTTTCGAATCTACTCAATTACATGCACCTGATCAAGCTTTGTTTACTTGCTGCACCTCCCACAGCCCATATAACTCAGCCACGTGGGACCACAGGTTCGGACCATAAGGTCAAGCTGACAACCATAGCCTTTGGCTGTAATTGTGCTGGGACTTGCACGTGGCTTTGCCACGAGAGGATCGTGCCCTCTCATTAGTCCCAGGCTTGAACCTGTCCAAACGCTGTAACCGCTCTCCACATGTTTGTACAATGAGATCGCCTAACGACGCATTTCTCAGTATGTGTCCCGTCTTTAAGTGGCACGAGACTGTACTTCCTGTCTGGGTGAATTTGGTTTCTCCGGGCCTATGGTTATTGTTTGCTGGATATACCTTTTACTCCCCTTGCACACCAGACCTATGGGTGTCTTCATTTCTAAAGTACGTCTCCTGTAGACAGCTTAGAGTTGAAGCTCTTCTTTAAATCCAGTCTGACAATTTCTGCCTTCCGATAGTGTTCAATCCCATTCAATGTTGTATTGCTGTGGTTGAATTTCCAGCCACCATTCAGCTATTGGTTTTCTCTATGTTTTGTTCTTTTGTTTTGTTTTGTTCTTTTGTTTCTCCTTTACGATATTCTTTTACATTAAATAGATATTTTCCATTGCACCATTTTAATTCCCTTGCTGTTTTTAAGGATATATTTTTAAGTTATTTTTTTTAGTGGTTTCTCTGGAGAGTATGCATTCTAATGTACACAATTGACTTCAGTCTATACCAACTTAATTCCTGCAGAATACAGAAACTTCGCTCCAATTAGCTCCATTTCTTCCCTCCTCTATTGTCATGTGTCAATTTAAAAATACTATTTTATTTATCAGAAAGCATGCAACACTTAGGGATGAACTTACCAGATTAAGAGCAATGTCTATACAATTAAAACCACAAAGCATTGCCAGAGAAGTGTAAGAAGATATTAATGAGTGGAGAGAAAAAGACTATGTTCATGGATTAGAAGATTTAGAGTTGTTAAACTGTCCCTTCTCCTCAAATTGATCTATGGAATTACATAATCCCAACCAAAACTCCAGAAGGCATTTTTATAACAATTGACAAGCTGATTCTATAATTTATATAGAAATGCAAAGGTCCCAGAATAGCCAAAACAAATTTGAAAAAGGAAAAAGAACTTTTAGGGCTTACACTTTCTTATCTCAAGATGTATTGCAGAGCTGCAGTGATCCGTACAGGTTGGTATCAGCATAGACCTGCACATCCATGGGACAGGCTCCAGGCTCCAGACAGACAGATTATCCTCCAAAATGTATACACACACTTCGAATAGTTATAAAGGCGGTGTTTATTAAAATCATTTCATTTTCAAAATTGAGCTATCAGCTGTTAAAGTGTATATGCATTTGGGGGGACACCCTGTAGACACACACACACGGATTTTCAACAGAGTGCTAAAAGAATAAAACGGGGAAAGGAACGCATTTTCAATCCAAATAACTGGAATTACTGGATATCTGTCTACAACAAGAAAAATAAAAAACAAAGAACCTCAATCCTTCACACCATATATAAAAGTTACAAAATTTCTGCCTGGCCGGCATGGCTCAGTAGTTGAGCATCGACCTATGAACCAGGAGATCCTGGTTTGATTCCCGGTCAGGGCACAGGCTCGGGTTGAGGGTTCAATCATCCCCAGTGGGGGGCGTGCAGGAGGTAGATGATCAATGATTCTTATCATTGATGTTTCTATATCCCCTTTCCCTTCCTCTTTGAAATCAATAAAAAAATATATTTTTAAGAAGTTACAAAATTTCAGGAGAAAATATTATGACATTGGAATATGCAAAAACTAGTTGAGAACAGGAAAAAAGCTCAAACCATAAGAAAAAAATGGACTTCGTCAAAATGAAAACTTTCACTTCAAAACACAAAATTAAGAAAGTGATTAGATAAGCCTCGGTAATTCGCATATTGTCACGGAACTCGGGTCCACAATATGTAAGTAACTTCAACTTCTCGGTCCTAAACCGGGAAACAACCCAACTTAACGTAGGAAAAGATTCCAGGAACACAAACGGGCCGGGACACACCGGAAGCAGCTTTTACAAGCCGTCTTGGCCGCAGTGAGATACCACTACGTGTCCCTGGGCCGGGGGACGCGAGGTGACCCAGTCTCACAGGTTGGCCGGCACCGGGGCACTGCAGTCCTGCGCTGCTGGCGGGAATGGGAGACCCACCACCGCTTTGGAGCAATCGGGCGGCTTCTTAAGTGAAACCTGCCGCCTGCGTTTATGTGGTCGGCGCTTAGTCACTCGAGACAGTCGGAAACGCGTGTCCTCGAGTACACCTGTACCTAAATGCTGATAGAGAGTGACAGGCCCAAGTGGGGGGAGGGGCCTCAAAATATCAGCAGGTGAAGGCACAAATCCTGCCACGTCCCCGGAGGCTGCTCAGCAACGAAGGAACGAACCTGGTGCGGGGGCAGCAGGAAGATCTGGAACACGCTGCGTGGCTAACGGCAGACAGACCGTGTATCCTCTCCTCTGTTTTCCAGGAAAATCTAAGTGCTGCTCGCTTCGACCTCTGACCTTTTTCCTGATCATCTTCCTCCTGGTCTTCTTTGGGTAAGAAGCGGGCCAGACCCTCTGGGTGTGCGGGCTCGGGAGAAGCCGCAGCAGGAGCCCATGGGGTCCCAGGGGGGCGCCCTGAGCTGTTCCCCCCAATCCCGCCGCCCCGGGGTCACAGCTGTAGTGACAGGGCTGCTGACAGCCGCCTCACGGCCCCGGCTGCACACTCCCTCCTACGGAGGCCGCACCGTGGGGAGTCGGGCGAGGCCGGGACCCCTCCCTGTGTGGCTGCGAGTGGGGAAGCTCCCTGATGGACAGGGTCCTGGAACCGGGGAGTGAGGGCACGGCCGCTCTCCTGGGGCAGGGACCCTGCCGGGAAGCCGTCGCTGGGCAGCCTCGGACCAGCCGGCCACGCACGGGACCCACTCCCGCCACGCAGGGGCCTGCAGGGGGCACTGGCCGCCGTGGCCGCCCCTCCTTGGGACCGGTCACCTGAGCTTAGGGGACACTGGCCCCCGCCCTGCCCGAGGGCAGCTGCTCTGGGGGGCTCGGGGTCATGACCTGGGCTCCCCTCCTGCTTTGCGTGGGGAAGGTGGACAGGCCGTCCCAGGACCAGCTCCTCAACGAGGGCCTTTGGGGGGCTCCTCCACAGCATGGGGGTCCTGAGCCCGAGAATCCCGATGCCGAGGACCAGGCCCGAAGGAGAAGGGTGAGTGCGTGAGGGCGGGTCCCTGCCCTGACAGCCCGCGCTGCTCCGGGCTCTGAGGGCCCAGCCCCCCATGCTCAGAACAGCTTGGCCAGGTCCCTGACCCTGCGGGGTCACCTGGGCAGGACTGGCTTTAGCTTCGACCTCCCTCTGACCTCCTGCCTCCGGGGCCCTGTGTGCCCCGTGACTGACCTGCTTGCCTGCCGCCTCTGCCCCGGGCCTCTTGTCCTCCGGACAAGCCTGCGGTCAGACCCTGGGCTTTTGCACCTGCTGCGCCCCTGCCAGGCCCTATTTATTCCCTCCCCGCCCTTGGCCTCGGGCCAGCTCCTCCGCATCAGCCCGGGTGGGGGCTGCAAGATCAGTGTCCCCAAGAGAGACAGGCTGGGCTCAGCCCCTTGGTGACCTGGCTTCCGACGTCCCACAGCATCAGCTCGTATGCATTTGATCTGTCAGAAACGGGACCGAGGCCGGCAGCGTGCGGGGCGGGGGGCGGGGCCCAGCGGCTCCGCAGAGGGTGAGCCTCCGACTGCACGGCGGTCCCCACATCTGAGATGTGCAGGGACACAGGCCAGCGCCGGGCCCACTGCCCACAGTGAGGGCCTGTTTACGATGAAGTCCATGGCCACACGCCAGGCCGCCCCGTCCCCCTCCACGGGGACCCCAGCTCTGATCCCTGCACTTCAGCCCAGTTCTCCTGGTAAAACCCTCTGTTCTCATCCAGCATCGAGGCCGATAGAAAACCGCCCGGGATGCAAGTTGTGAAACTACCGAGGTACAGTGTCTTCCATGGCCGCCCGGCGGACACCCGCCCTCCAGGCCCAGTGTGTGTGGGGGGGGTAAAAGCGGTGGCGGGGGGACAGAGGTGGGATGCTGGGGACAGATGGAGGTGATGCTTCCTTCCCCAGGGCCTGGTCAGACTGTGCCCCCCTCCGCCCCCCCGGAGAGACCCACATGGGGCTGCTGCCTGCCTTGACCAGTTGATGGCATTTGGCTTTGAAGGGGTGACCACCCGGCTGGCTGGCCTGGGCTCAGTGGGTCCTGGGCTGTGGGGGTCCTGGGCTGTGGGGGTCCTGGGCTGTGGGAGTCCTGGGCTGTGGGGGTCCTAGGCTGTGGGAGTCCTGGGCTGTGGGGGTCCTGGGCTGTGGGGGTCCTGGGCTGTGGGGGTCCTGGGCTGTGGGAGTCCTGGGCTGTGGGGGTCCTGGGCTGTGGGGGTCCTGGGCTCAGCGGGTCCTGGGCTCAGCGGGTCCTGGGCTGTGGGGGTCCTGGGCTGTGGGGGTCCTGGGCTGTGGGAGTCCTGGGCTGTGGGGGTCCTGGGCTGTGGGGGTCCTGTGCTCAGCGGGTCCTGGGCTCAGCGGGTCCTGGGCTGTGTGGGTCCTGGGCTGTGGGGGTCCTGGGCTGTGGGGGTCCTGGGCTGTGGGCTTTTATTGGAGCTGAAAGGGACCGCCTCAGGCGATCTGAGACAGGGCAGCCACCCTGCATTTTTTGTTTTAAAATGTTCACTGTAGTAAGTAAGATACACGTGGCCGAGACCCTTACGTCTGAACCATTTTCAGGAGTAGACTTGGTGGCATTGCGGACGTTCACACTGTTGGCAGCCGCCGCCGCCACCATCGCCAGGACGTTCCATCTTCCAAACTGACGCTCTGTCCCATGGAGCACCCCCTCCCTCCCCGCTTCCAGGCGCGGCAATGCGACTGGTGTGGGGACCTCACATCACAGTGTTGGTCCTTTTGCGCCCGCTCATTTCTTTAATTTAATTAATTTATTTTACTTTTTTAGTAGAAATTACTTGCTATTTATTTATATTTTTTCTTTATCTTTATATTTTTAAGTAAAAAATATTTTTATTGATTTCAGAGAGGAAGGGAAGAGAGAGAAACATCAATGATGAGAGAGAATCATTGATCGGCTCCCTCCTGGAGAGAGAACCCGAAACCTGACCTGGAATCGAACCAGTGACCTCCTGCTTCATGGGTCAATACTTAACTCCTGAGCCACGCCAGCTGGGCCAGGCTGCATGACTTCACCGGCACAATGGCCACAGGGCCATCCATGCACGGCGTCTGTTAGAATTTCCTTCCTCTTCAAGGCTGACACCCTGCTTCCAAAGCCTCACTTGAGGATTTAAAAAAACTGGTTATAGAGAAAGAGAAAGGGAATAGAGAGAGAGAGAGACATCGATGTGAGAGAGAGACATCGCTCGGTTGTCTCTCATATGTGCCCCAACCCAGGATCGAACCCACCACCTTTGGTGCACGGGACGATGCTCCAACCAACCGAGCCCCACCATCCAGGGCAGGCACCGGCGTTAGGTGCATCCGGGGTGCACGTGGCAGTCATTTGACAGGGACCCCTGTGGGGCGCGGCCACAGTGTCTGCACAGGTTCAGGCCTCGGGCTGACGAGAGGGCACAGTCCTCACGGCCACGTGCAAGGCCCAGCGTGGAGGGCAGAGCCTCCCAGCACAGTGATAGCCAACAGCTGGGGTTGTGAGCGTGAACCTGTGGTCCTAACACGTGGCCGACGTGCCTGAGTGATAGAGGCTGCAAGTAAACAAAGCTGGACCAGGTGCCTGTAGTTGAGTGGGATCGAAACCCAGAGAATGCTGTAAACACCCTGACCCGCCCTCACTGTGCCGCGTGGCATCGGCTGTAAAAGAAAGACACGGCTTGTGAGCGTCCCATCGAGACCCAGCTTCATTCTCGTCTGATTTTTCTAAGCCTTTCACCGCCCCCACTCAGGTCACCCTTGGCCGTGCTGGCGCGGCACAACCCCCGGCCGCTGGCCCCGCTCCGGGCCTGCACAGGCTTTGGTTGGGACTGGCCGCTGGTCCTGTGGCGGCCACGGCCGGGGTGTTCCTGTCGCCCAGCCAGAGGCCCAGCAGGGCCGCGTGCGTGTCTGACGGCCGTTCCTCTGGGCCAGCTCCCTCCTTGCCCCCCCCCCCCCCCCCAGAGACCACTTCCAGGCCCTCCGGCCCACAGTGAGCTGAGACGGGACCCTGGGCCCCACCACTCCGGGTCAGAGGGGGCAAAGGCCCGAGGCCTTTCGTTCCAGGGCCCAGTCACAGGGGAAGCCACACGCAGAGGCTGAGCCTCCCCCACGACCCCCCAAACCCCCCGAGGTGGGGTGCGGGAGGAGACTGGGCTCCGTGTCCCGGAGGAGGACAGCCTGGCCCTCAGCAGCCGCCCTGCCCGCCAGCGACTCCCACGGGGTCTCCCGACACTCACGCCCGCTGCGCTGTGTTTCAGGATGCTGTACCCGCAGCCCGCGGTGCTGACGCCCTCGTGAGTAACCCTACCGCGCCCGCCACTCTCGCCGTGTCCTAACGGGCGCTGCCCACTCCGTCCCCTCTGGTCGGCCTGGGCTCCGAGCCTGGAGCCCCAGAGTCTCTGTCCTCCCCCCTGCCCTGCGCTTCCTTCTCTGTCTCTCACCAGACAGTGTGGGGGGAGGGGCTGCCCCAGGGGGTCCCCTTCGCCGGCCAGTCCCCGCTGCCCCGGGCCCTCAGGGTGCAGTGCTGGGAAGGGGGGCTCTGCCCAAGTTTGCATCCGGACTGGCGTCCGCAGGTTTCTGGCAGATGCCACGTCCTCCTGGAAGGATGGTCGGCCTGCGGCGCGGAGGGCCTGGGGCCGGGCGGGGGCTCCGGGCGGGCAGGGAGCGCAGGCTGAGTGCCCCCTCCTGCCGCTCACGTGCGCCGTGGGCTCTCGGTGCAGGAGGAAAGACGTCCTCGTCCTGACCCCGTGGCTGGCGCCCATCGTCTGGGAGGGGACCTTCAACATTGACATCCTGAACGAGCAGTTCCGGCTCCAGAACGTCACCGTCGGGCTCACCGTGTTTGCCATCAAGAAGTAAGTGGGTGCGAGGGCAGAGGGGGGAGCGGCAGGTCCATCAAGAAGTAAGTGGGTGGCCCTGGACAGTGTCTCTAAGCAGGCAGTCGGCTTAGGGACCGAATGGTCCTGGGTTCGATTCGCAGTCAAGGGCATGCACCTCGGTTGCAAGTTCCCAGCCCCGGTAGGGGCGCAAGCAGGAGGCGACCAATTGATGTGTCTCACGTCACATCTATGTTTCCCTCTCCCCCCTCCTCCCTCCCTTCCAATCTCTCTAGAAAGCAATGGGAACAATAGACTCGGGTGAGAATGAAAAAACAGTGAGTTGGAGTGGCAGGTCCAGGGGGTCTGTCCCGGGTCCAGGGCAGAGTGGGTGGGGTCCTGCCTGGCCTCCGCAGGGGCGGGTGGGAGCCCAGACCCACACTCACCGGCAGTCCAAGCCGGCAGGTGCATCTCAGCAGGGGTGGGTGCGAACCCCCTGCCTAAGCCTAGTGCTCCCCTTCCTGGGAGGGATTTACCGCCTGCCAGGGGCGGCGCAGGCCCAGGGAAGCGCCTCAGTGCTGCCCGGAAACCCGGGGTCTCAGGGCTCAGCACACTGGCCTGATGGGGGAGCTGCTGTCCCCACGGGGGGGGGGGGGGGGGGGGGGGCGGGCGCTGGCCCTGGAGACCTCAGGGAAGAGCCAGCGTCCCAGGCACTTGGGGAAGTCGTCCCGGGTCGGGGAGACCACGAACTGGACCTGGCCGCCACGCCCTGGGACTGCAGTAGGGCCTGAGCAAGCCCCTCATTTTCTGGTCCCCCGCTCCCCTCCTCCTCAGGGGCTGGGCCTGATCTAGGATTCTGAGACGGGGGTGGGGTGGGGAGCAGTGAGTTCAGGGGTGACCCCTCCTGGGACTGCCAGCAGTTTACTGAGGACCCTATCAGCAAGGCACCCTGCACTGTCCAGGGAGGACCGTTTGGGGGTACAGACAGCTGGACAGGGACAGGGACGGCCCACTTAAAAGGCGGGGTGGGTGGCACGGCCCTCCTGGGTTCAAGCAGCCTGCCAGGCATGACAGGAGGCTGTGCCAGCAGGTGCTCGGCTCAGGCCAGGTGGGTGGGGTCACCAGGCAGGGTGGGGTCACCAGGTGAGGTCACCAGGAGGTGTGGGGTCACCAGGCGGGACGGGGTCACCAGGTGAGGTCACCAGGAGGGGTGGGGTCACCAGGGGGGGTGGGGTCACCAGGAGGGGTGGGGTCACTAGGAGGGGTGGGGTCACCAGGAGGGGTGGGGTCACCAGGCGGGACGGGGTCACCAGGTGAGGTCACCAGGGGGGGTGGGGTCACCAGGAGGGGTCACCAGGAGGGGTGGGGTCACCAGGAGGGGTGGGGTCACCAGGCGGGACGGGGTCACCAGGCGGGACGGGGTCACCAGGTGAGGTCACCAGGGGGGGTGGGGTCACCAGGAGGGGTCACCAGGAGGGGTGGGGTCACCAGGAGGGGTCACCAGGAGGGGTGGGGTCACCAGGAGGGGTGGGGTCACCAGGCGGGACGGGGTCACCAGGTGAGGTCACCAGGGGGGGTGGGGTCACCAGGAGGGGTGGGGAGTGGGTCCCCGTTAGGAGCACTTTCTCCTGAGTCCACACCTACTCCTTCCTCCTGCTCGCTGCGCCAACTGTTGGGTCCGAGCCCCTCTGCCCAGGACGGGCCCTCCTGGGACGCCAGGTCTTAGGCGAGGAGACTGAGGCGTCGTGGGGACAGGAGACAGTCTTCATGAGCCCGAGGGCCGTGGCTAAAGGAGCTTCAGACACAACAGCTCCGCCAAGCAGCCCCTGAAGCAGGCAGCCGCCCCCGGCGGGTCACACACATCCTTCCCGCAAGGCAGCCTCCACACATCCTTCCCGCAAGGCAGCCTCCACACGAGCCACACGCAGCAGCCCCGCTAACACGGCAGCGATTCCAACCCCAGCACCAGGCCCGGCAGCGATAGCAACTCTGACACAGAGGCTTCTTGCCACCACGGTGACCCCGCCTCGGGCGAGAGCCGGGCACGCCTGGGCAGTGCAGTTCGATGGCTGTCCTTGCACCTGCGTCTGGGAACCTGGCCTTGGCCTTGAACATCTGGCGTCCTCTGGACAGGGCCCCACAGTCCCCTTGAAGAAGGTGCACGTGCTGCGTGGCCGGGTCGGGCCCTCGCCTGGCTCCCTGACCCTCCTGCCCGCCTCTCCCGCCCCAGGTACGTGGTCTTCCTGAAGCTGTTCCTGGAGACGGCCGAGCAGCACTTCATGGTGGGGCACAGGGTCAACTACTACGTCTTCACCGACCGGCCGGCCGACATGCCCCGTGTGGCGCTGGGCGAGGGCCGCCGCCTGGTGCTGCTCCAGGTCCCGGGCGCCACGCGCTGGCAGGACGTGTCCATGCGCCGCATGCAGATGATCAGCGACTTCTGTGAGCGGCGCTTCCTGCGGGAGGTGGACTTTCTGATGTGCGTGGACGTGGACATGCGCTTCCGCGACCACGTGGGCGTGGAGATCCTGTCCCCGCTCTTCGGCACCCTGCACCCCGGCTTCTACGGGGCGACCCGCCAGGCCTTCACCTACGAGCGCCGGCCGCAGTCCCAGGCCTACATCCCCCGGGACCAGGGCGACTTTTACTACTTGGGGGGCTTCTTCGGGGGGTCGGTGTCCGAGGTTCACTGGCTCACCGTGGCCTGTCACCAGGCCATGATGGCCGACCACGCCAATGGCATCGAGGCCGTTTGGCACGACGAGAGCCACCTGAACCGGTACCTGCTGGACCACAAGCCCACCAAGGTGCTGTCCCCGGAGTACCTGTGGGACGAGCAGCTGCTGGGCTGGCCGGCCGTCATGCGGAAGCTGAGGTTCGTGGCCGTGCCCAAGAACCACCAGCAAATCCGCAACTGAGGGGTGCGCTGGGGGCTGGGGCCATGCTCCCTCGGGGCCCCCAGGTTGGAACCTTTATGGCCCTGGGCACGCCTGCGCTTCCCTCTTCTGTCCTGTGGGGGGAGACTGTGGAGGCCTGGCACTGCCCCAACCCCCAAATACAGGCCTTGGGGCACCTCCGCCCTGTGCCCACCACGCTCAGGCATGCGGGAGACAGGCCCCCTCCCCTGGGCACGGGGCCTGGAGTGGCCTGGCCATCCGCTCCCACTGGGCGCTCCTCAGGCCCTTCAGCTCAGGTGAGGCAGGTGGTCCCGGCCCCACCTGACAGACAGGGGCCCAGGTGAAGTCACTCCCAAAGAGGGCAGGGGGTCCTAGCCCAGGCCCAGGGCCCCGGGCCCTGCTTGAGGCCAGTCCCTTCCCTTCCCGAGTCCTCTCAGAGCTGAATGGCGCCTTCAGTGTGCAGGCCCAGGTGGAGGTGAGGAGGCCCAGGTGGAGGTGAGGCCCAGGTGCAGGTGAGGAGGCCCAGGTGGAGGTGAGGCCCAGGTGCAGGTGAGGAGGCCCAGGTGGAGGTGAGGCCCAGGTGGAGGTGAGGCCCAGGTGCAGGTGAGGAGGCCCAGGTGCAGGTGAGGAGGCCCAGGTGGAGGTGAGGCCCAGGTGGAGGTAAGGCCTAGGTGGAGGTGAGGAGGCCCAGGTGCAGGTGAGGCCCAGGTGGAGGTGAGGAGGCCCAGGTGGAGGGGAGGAGGCCCGGGTGGAGGCGAGGAGGCCCGGGTGGAGGCGAGGAGGCCCGGGTGGAGGCGAGGAGGCCCAGGTGCAGGTGAGGAGGCCCGGGTGGAGGTGGGGAGGCACAGGTGGAGGTGAGGAGGCCCGGGTGCAGGTGAGGAGGCCCGGGTGCAGGTGGGGAGGCCCCGGGTGCAGGTGCGGAGGCCCCGGGTGGAGGTGGGGAGGCCCCGGTGGAGGTGGGGAGGCCCCGGGTGCAGGTGGGGAGGCCCCGGGTGCAGGTGGGGAGGCCCGGGTGGAGGTGACGAGGCCCAGGTGGAGGTGAGGAGGCCCAGGTGGAGGTGACGAGGCCCAGGTGGAGGTGGTGAGGCCCAGGTGGAGGTGGTGAGGCCCAGGTGCAGTTGAGGCCTGATTCCGACCCCTTGGCAGCCGCCTGACTGCCCTTCCGGCCCAAGGCACTGCCCACTGGGAGCAGGGCAGCCGCTCCCGTCGCCTCAGGCCACCCTGCGTTCACTGGGGGTCGCAGGTTCCCTGGGACTGAAGCAACTCTTTCTGCCCGAGAACAGGACGTCGCTAATTGTCAAGCAAACCTGTGTCTTTTGCCCCAAAGGACATCTGTGCCCCCCGGGGAGGCTCCTGGCCCCGCTCGGTCCCTCTCCCGGGCAGGGACAGGGCAGTCGCCCATCAGCAGAGGTCTCTGTCCTCTGTGGTCTGTCCCAGCGGAATGCCCGGGTGCTTTGCAGCGGTAAAGGCTTTGATTTCGGGCAGCCATCACCCCCTCCATCTCCAGGGTGTCTCACTTCCCCACCGGATACCCCACCCACTACCACGGAGCCCCAGCCCCTCCCTGAGCCCTGGCACCCACCCCGTCCTTCCTGCCTGTGTGAGCCGGGCACCTCTCGGTCCCTCCGTGAGAGGAGTCTCCAGTGCCTGTCAGGATTCCCACGGGCTGGCTGACAGCTGGGCCTTCATCACCCCCACTCCCAGCCCCTGCTCCTCCCTCCCGCCCAGTGTCAGCCCCAGGCCTCCAGGCCCTGCTTTCCCAAAACAAGGCTCAACGTGACCCCGTGACCCCGGATGTAGGAAACTGCCAGGCCCCTTACAGGCGTGTTGACGTCGGACGGAGAAGCTCCCCTCCCAGACGCCTGTCCTAAATGAGGGGATGGATGGTCACAGAGCTCCCTTCAGGGTGAAGGCGGCGGTGGCGGGGGGCGGGGGGTGGGGGGCGGATCGGAAACGGCCCACGTCCCGCAGCAGGGGCTCCGGAAATCCTGATGCGGGGACACAGGCAAGGCCCACGGGCAGGAGGGCGGCCTGGCCGTGCCCACCGCCCGGGAACGAGCTTCCGGAAGAGCACACGCCCCAGAACCCCCACAAGTGCCCGTGCACACACGTGAACACGCACAGGCACACACACAGGCACCCTGGGCGCGGAACACAGCGACACACGTGCACACACAGGGAAAGGACTGGGACAGTGAGCGCCCCGTCACGGCTCTTCTCCCCGGAAGGACCTTGCTCTGTCCTTGGTTCGGGATTCCTTTTTGCACCGCAACAAATGCTGCTCGTCCTTTTACAAGTCACAGCTAGCCCAGCCCGGCCGGCGGGGCTCAGTGGTTGAGCATCGACCTATGAACCAGGGGGTCACGGTTCTATTCCTGGTTGGGGGACGTGCCTGGGTTGTGGGCTCGATCCCCAGTGTGGGGTGTGTAGGAGGCAGTCAATCCATGATTCTCATCATTGATATTTCTCTCTATCCTTCTCTCCCTTCCACTCTGAAATCAATAAAATTAAAACAACCCCCAAAAAACCACAAAACGCTAGCCCAGCTTGGCATGGCTCAGTGAGTGTGGACCCATGAACCGGGTCACGGTTTGATTCCCGGTTGGGCCACATCCCGGGTGTGGGACCGGATCCCAAGTAGGGGGCATGCAGGAGACAACTGGTCAGTGTTTCTCATCGTTTCTATCTTTCCCTCTCCTTCCCTCTCTCTGAAATCAATAAAAAATACATTTAAAAAAGTAAAAGCTAAATAATGTACTTTTCTCCCTAGATGAGCAATACACGGAGAACACTGAACACGTGTCTTCAATATTCAGAACGATAAGTCACATGCATTGCAAAAACTTAGACGAGACTTGCAAGTCCCGCCCCAGAGGGGACCATCACGAGTGGTTTATGGGCATCTCTCAGGCTCCGCCTGTCTGTCTCTGTTACATGCGGACTCCTTTACACGTGTGTCTGCCTATTGAAATCACACATGCATGGTCTAATGGGTGGGATCCTGGATGCAGAAGGTTCCACGTGTCTCACCCAAGAGGACCCTGAAGTCTGTCGGTGGGCACGTGGAGACCCTGCGCCCACGGCAGCAGCCGCTCAGCTTGCCCCAACTGCGTGGACCAGGATCAATGGGTCCAATCTCTCTCTATGGACGTGTCTTCCAATTTCTGGCAATTTCACCAGCGCTCTGATGGGTAGTCTCGAAAACACATCTTTTTTGAAAAAAATATATTTTTATTAATTTCAGAGAGGAAGGGAGAGGGAGAGATAGAAACATCAATGATGAGAATCATTGGTTGCCTCCTGAACACCTCACACTGGGGATCGAGCCCACAACCTGGGCATGTGCCTTGACCGGGAATCGAACCATGACCTCTTGGTTCATAGGTCGACGCTCAAAAATACATCTTTGCAAAAGGGCAAGAACGCCTGCGGGGTGGCCTCCCAGGACAGCGCTGCGGGAGGTGCCGCCGTGGGACCTGCGGGCCTGCGCCCTGTCTCCCATGGGGCCCGGCCCTCTTCTCTCGGGGCGCGCCGGGGCCTCGGCTTCCTTTCGTTGGAAGTGCACATTTGCCCTCGTCCCTTTGGAAACACTAGCTTTCCAGAGTTTTCTGCACACGGGGGCCATGCCTTCCCTGGGAGTGACTTCACCTGGGCCCCCGTCTGTCAGGTGGGGCCGGGACCACCTGCCTCACCTGAGCTGAAGGGCCTGAGGAGCGCCCAGTGGGAGCGGATGGCCAGGCCCCTCCAGGCCCCGTGCCCAGGGGATGGGGCCTGTCTCCCGCATGCCTGAGCGTGGTGGGCACAGGGCGGAGGTGCCCCAAGGCCTGTATTTGGGGGTTGGGGCAGTGCCAGGCCTCGACAGTCTCCCCCCACAGGACAGAGAGGGAAGCGCAGGCGTGCCCAGGGCCATCAAGGTTCCAATCTGGGGGCCCCGAGGGAGCATGGCCCCCAGCCCCCAGCGCACCCCTCAGTTGCGGATTTGCTGGTGGTTCTTGGGCACGGCCACGAACCTCAGCTTCCGCATGACGGCCGGCCAGCCCAGCAGCTGCTCGTCCCACAGGTACTCCGGGGACAGCACCTTGGTGGGCTTGTGGTCCAGCAGGTACCGGTTCAGGTGGCTCTCGTCGTGCCAAACGGCCTCGATGCCATTGGCGCGGTCGGCCATCATGGCCTGGTGACAGGCCGCGGTGAGCCGATGAACCTCGGACACCGACCCCCCGAAGAGGGCCCCCATGTAGTAAAAGTCGCCCTGGTCCCGGGGGATGTAGGCCTGGGACTGCGGCCGGCGCTCGTAGGTGAAGGCCTGGCGGGTCGCTCCGTAGAAGCCGGGGTGCAGGGTGCCGAAGAGCGGGGACAGGATCTCCACGCCCACGTGGTCGCGGAAGCGCATGTCCACGTCCACGCACATCAGAAAGTCCACCTCCCGCAGGAAGCGCCGCTCACAGAAGTCGCTGATCATCTGCATGCGGCGCATGGACACGTCCTGCCAGCGCGCGGCGCCCGGGACCTGGAGCAGCACCAGGCGGCGGCCCTCGCCCAGCGCCACGCGGGGCACGTCGGCCGGCCGGTCGGTGAAGACGTAGTAGTTGACCCTGTGCCCCACCATGAAGTGCTGCTCGGCCGTCTCCAGGAACAGCTTCAGGAAGACCACGTACCTGGGGCGGGAGAGGCGGGCAGGGGGGTCAGGGGGCCAGGCGAGGGCCCGACCCGGCCACGCAGCACGTGCACCTTCTTCAAGGGGACCCACCGCCCTGAGCGGGAAGACTTGGCCTCCCTAATCCTCTGTTCCCAGAGGTGGGGGGCCGGCAGCACCCCATCTTACGGAGGAAGGCCTGAGGCTCCGGGGCTGGAGCAGGAGCAGCGCCTGGGTGGGTAGAGGTGGAGCTGGGTCCCGCCTGTGCTGGGCCCCCGGAGATCCCTCACCCCCTGGCTGGCCCCATCCCATCATGCCCTGGACACAAGGACAGACCCTGATGGACCTGCCGCTCCCCCCTCCGCTCTCCGCCCTCCGCCCTGCACCCACTTACTTCTTGATGGCAAACACGGTGAGCCCGACGGTGACGTTCTGGAGCCGGAACTGCTCGTTCAGGATGTCAATGTTGAAGGTCCCCTCCCAGACGATGGGCGCCAGCCACGGGGTCAGGACGAGGACGTCTTTCCTCCTGCACCGAGAGCCCACGGCCGCGCGTGAGCGGCAGGAGGGGGCACTCAGCCTGCGCTCCCTGCCCGCCCGGAGCCCCCGCCCGGCCCCAGGCCCTCCGCGCCGCAGGCCGACCATCCTTCCAGGAGGACGTGGCATCTGCCAGAAACCTGCGGACGCCAGTCCGGATGCAAACTTGGGCAGAGCCCCCCTTCCCAGCACTGCACCCTGAGGGCCCGGGGCAGCGGGGACTGGCCGGCGAAGGGGACCCCCTGGGGCAGCCCCTCCCCCCACTGTCTGGTGAGAGACAGAGAAGGAAGCGCAGGGCAGGAGGGAGGACAGAGCCTCTGGGGCTCCAGGCTCGGAGCCCAGGCCGACCAGAGGGGACGGAGTGGGCAGAGCCCGTCCGGGAGCGACGTCGGGGCAGCGCCCGTTAGGACAGGGCGAGAGTGGCGGGTGCGGTAGGGTTACTCACGAGGGCGTCAGCACCGCGGGCTGCGGGTACAGCATCCTGAAACACAGCGCAGCGGGCGTGAGAGTCGGGAGACCCCTTGGGAGTCGCTGGCGGGCAGGGCGGCTGCTGAGGGCCAGGCTGGCCTCCTCCCGGGACACGGAGCCCGGGCTCCTCCCGCACCCCACCTCGGGGGGTTTGGGGGGTCGTGGGGGAGGCTCAGCCTCTGCGTGTGGCTTCCCCTGTGACTGGGCCCTGGAACGAAAGGCCTCGGGCCTTTGCCCCCTCTGACCCGGAGTGGTGGGGCCCAGGGTCCCGTCTCAGCTCACTGTGGGCCGGAGGGCCTGGAAGTGGCCTCTGGGGGGGGGGGGGGGGCCAAGGAAGGAGCTGGCCCAGAGGAACGGCCGTCAGACACGCACGCGGCCCTGCTCGGCCTCTGGCTGGGCGACAGGAACACCCCGGCCGTGGCCGTCACAGGACCAGCGGCCAGTCCCAACCAAAGCCTGTGCAGGCCCGGAGCGGGGCCAGCGGCCGGGGGTCCCTGTCAAATGACTGCCACATGCACTCCGGATGCACCTAAAGCCGGTGCCTGCCCTGGCGGGTGGGGCTCGGTTGGTTGGAGCATCGTCCCGTGCACCAAAGGGTGGTGGGTTCGATTCCTGGTCAGGGCACCCAGAGGCAGGAGGTCAGAGGGAGGTCAATACTGAAGCCAGACGTGTGGAGTCAGTCCTGCCCAGGTGACCCTGCAGGGTCAGGGACTTGGCCGCGCTGCTCTGAGCGCGGGGAGGGGGACGAGGCGAGCAGGAGGCCTGGACCCACCAATGTGTCACCCGGGCGGGGGCTGGGCCCTCAGAGCCCGGAGCAGCGCGGGCTGTCAGGGCAGGGCCCCGCCCTCACGCACTCACCCTTTTCCTTCGGGCCTGGTCCTCAGCATCGGGATTCTCGGGCTCAGGACCCCCATGCTGCGGAGGAGCCCCCCAAAGGCCCTTGTTGAGGAGCTGGTCCTGGGACGGCTTGTCCACCTTCCCCACGCAAAGCAGGAGGGGAGCCCAGGTCATGACCCCGAGCCCCCCAGAGCAGCTGCCCTCGGGCAGGGCGGGGGCCAGTGTCCCCTAAGCTCAGGTGACTGGTCCCAAGGAGGGGCGGCCACGGCGGCCAGTGCCCCCTGCGGGCCCCTGCGCGGCGGGAGTGGGTCCTGTGCGTGGCCGGCTGGTCCGAGGCTGCCCAGCGACGGCTTCCCGGCAGGGTCCCTGCCCCAGGGGAGCGGCCGTGCCCTCACTGCCCGGTTCCAGGACCCTGTCCATCAGGGAGCTTCCCCACTCGCAGCCACACAGGGAGGGGTCCCGGCCTCGCCCGGCTCCCCACAGTGCGGCCTCCGTAGGAGGGAGTGTGCAGCCGGGGCCGTGAGGCGGCTGTCAGCAGCCCTGTCACTACAGCTGTGACCCCGGGGCGGCGGGATTGGGGGGAACAGCTCAGGGCGCCCCCCCGGGACCCCATGGGCTCCTGCTGCGGCTTCTCCCGAGCCCGCAGACCCAGAGGGTCTGGCCTGCTTCTTACCCAAAGAAGACCAGGAGGAAGGCGATCAGGAAAAAGGTCAGAGGTCGAAGCGAGCAGCACTTAGATTTTCCTGGAAAACGGGGTGCAATCGCGGTCACGCCATGCTGCTCCTGCCTCCGGGCCGGTCTGTCGGCTGCGATGGGGACCCTGGCCCGGCCCCGCCAGGAGCACCGCCCCCTGCAGGGCGAGCTTGGAGCCAAACTGGAGCCCCTTTGAGACCCAGTCCAATCCCGACGTTTGTCCCGTCTCCTTCAGAGGGGCCCCCGTTCTTCCTCGCAGCACCCCCAGGGCACCCCGACTCCCAGATGCCCGGCCTCCCCAGGCCTCTTTCCACTGAGCCCCCGTGACTGACATGACCCCAGGGGCATGAGCTGAGCACCGAGGACGGCCGCTGCCCCCCACCGGGGCGGGGGGGGGGAGGGGTGAACGGGGGCTGGAAAGAATTTCCTTTCAGCTTTGAAAATACTATCTCACGTTTCCTTTTAAAGCTTTTAACACACACGCCTATCTGAGGGATCATTACATCCGATAAAACGTAAGCATTTTAAGTGCGGAGGTTGATGAGTATTTAACAATGTGTGCACGTGTGTAACCGCCACCCCAGTCAAGCCAGATGCACAAGTTCCCTCCTGCCCCTGCGCAGCCAATACCCCCACCCCCGCCCAGGGGACCGCTAACCTAACCGGCTCCCTCACAGGTTCTCTCCCCGTGTCTGTCTGAGCGACCAGATACACACACTGCTGCCTGGCGCCATTCACACACCATCCTTAAGATTCTCCCGGTGTCGCCGCATCAAGAGTTGGTTCTGGGGCCTCCGGGGGCAGCCGCTGCCTGTGCCCGCCCGGGGCCACCTGGGAGGGGCTGCAAAGGGCTCGGTGGGGCAGCGGCCTGAGCTGGGAGAGGCTGTGCTGGGGACTGCGGCTGCGTGCTGGGCGTGGGGTTGCTCAGCAAGAGGCTCAGGCAGGCTGAGGCCAGACGCTGCTGGTTGGGGTGTTTTGAACCTCGGAGAGACTTTTAGAAAAGTCCACAGGGCAGGCCCGGGCCTGTCTGCCCACAATTTAGACAACTTGGATGCCATGCACAGACGGCTGGAAGTCTCACCTAGAAGGAGACAGGGGACTACATGGTGTGACACTGGGCTAAGCTAAGAATTCTTACAGTTCACACCGAAAGCACCAAGAATAAAAGAAAAAAAGTTCAATAGGAGTTCATCAAAATTAACACTTTTGGACTGGGGGTACTGGAGGAAAGGTGAAGAGATTAGCCAAAGAACACATGTGCACAACCAATGGACACAGACAACAGAGGCGGGGGGGGGGGGGGCTGAGTGGAGGTGGGTAAAGGGGGAGAAATGGGGGGCATCTGTAAGTGTCAACAATAAAAATTAAAAAAAAAAACTTTTGCACTTCAACTACACCATTAAGATAGTGAGCCCAGCAGGCGTGGCTCAGTGGTTGAGCGTTGACCTATGAATCAGGAGGTGGGGGCTCGATTCCCAGTCAGGGCACATGCCCGGGTTTTGGGCTCGATCCCCAGTATGGGGCGAGCAGGAGGCAGCTGATCAATGATTCTCTCTCATCATTTACGTTTCTATCTCTCTATCCTTCTCCCTTCCTCTCTTAAAACACACACACACACACACAAAACCTAAAGCGTAGAAACAACCAAAATGCCCACCAGTGGGTGAGTAGATAAACAATGGTGTGCCCATACAGTGAGATTATTTAGCAATGAACATGAATGAAATACTGAAACACGCTACAGCATAGATGAACCTTGCAAACGTGATTCTAAGAGAAGTCAGAGGCAAAAGATCACATGTGCCTTGACATGAATGTATGATGTCTGTGAAAAGTCCAGAAAAGGTAAAGCTAGAGAGACAGAAAGGGGCTGACATGGGCACTAGAGAATTTGGGGAGCTGATGGGAAAACTCTAAAATGCATTCCACATATCTGTAAATGGACTAAAAATAATTTAATATTACACCTAAAACAGGTAAACGTTATGATATAGAAATGTTTTCAATAAAGCTATTTAAAAAAAAAAAGTGCCACCAGAACCTAGCCGGTGTGGCTCAGTGGACAGAGTGTCGGCCTGAGGACGGAAGGGCCCCGGGTCCGATTCCGGTCAAGGGCAGCTGCCTGGGTTGCAGGCCCCCAGCCCTCGTGGGGGACATGAGGGAGACACCAAAGGATGGATCTCTCTCACATCGGTGTTTCTCTCTCTTTCTCTCCCTCTCCCTTCCACGCTCTCTAAAAATCGATGGGAAAAATATCCTCGGGTGAGGATTAAAAAAAAAATGTGCCACCAGTAGGAGACCACTGGCCCGAAGCTGACGGAGAGAGAGGAGCGGGTGAGTTTGGTGCAGGGCTTGAAGTTCTGCCTGTGATTCTGGTGAGACCTCGGCCCCACGCGTCCCGTCCCTGAGACCTGCCACAGCCAGAGCACAGCAGGGCCCGGGGTGCTGCCACCTTGCAGAAGCCCTGCCCTGGCTCGTCTGTCCTCAGGGGTCCGGGGGTGAAGGAGTCAAGCGTCTCCTGAGGCCAGGGCACCCCACACCCAGCTCACCACCTGCCAACTTGGTCCTTGACTGTCATCTCCGAGGATCTCGATGCCCCTTCCTGCCTCTCTGTCTGTGTGCCTTCCTCACGTCCCCGCCCTCCCGCTCTCCCTTAACCCGATGGACTCACCTCCTGTGCCGTCCCCTGTGCCGGTCCTCCCCTCGCTGCACGGGGGCCCTAGACTTGCCCACACAGGGCATGCCCCCCTTCGTGTCCCTAAGCGCCTCCTCACCTGGCTCGCTGTGGCAGGGTCCTCCCAGCTCCGGTGACTTACCAAGTGTTTTAAAACATTGGCTGAATGAACACCCCGATGAATGAATGCGGGGAACCTGAGAATGGGGGCTAGTTTGCCAGGGTTTCTCAAAAGACCCGAACTTCTTAATCTTCAAGTTCACATCCAGCCCGCTCATGGGCCAGACCTCACCGGAACCGGGGTGTGGGGACCAGCGGCAGAGTGCCCGGTCCTTCGAGGGCCCCAGAGCAACCACAGCACTGGTCGCGTGGAGCCTGGGGCCGCTGAGACAGCAGAGCGCCCTGGGACCGGGAAGCTGGGGAGGTGTTCCTGACCTTGACTGGGCGACTGCTCCAGGGGCGTCTTCATGGGTCAGAGCTCACCCAGCTGTGCCCTTTATGTGTGACTTATTGCTTCAAAGTTGTTAAAATACTTTGAGAGGAAAAAGGGAACAACAAAATAATGAACAAACAGGAGGAAGGAGGACGGGGAAGAGCTGGGCGGTGCGGAGGGAGGTCTTGAGGTCGGACCCGGATCCCAGACTCCATCCTGTCCCTTCCTACCCGCACATTTAGGACAATGTCCTAAATCTCGATAAACCCATTTCCCGGGTCTGTTATCCACCAAGGCTGCCTGAAGGGTCTGCCCTGAGCAGAGCCCTGGCCCCGGGTCCACATGAACAAATTGTGCGGTCACTGAGGGCAGGGGCAGGCCGCGGCACCCCATCCACGGGTTCTCGGAGAACCCTCCTCTTCCTCGGTAGCCTCCAGGGCAGCCAGCCTGCCTGGCCTCCCCCGCCCCCCAAAAGCCGAGGTGAGGCCTCTGCTCTATTTTACACCCTCCTGAACCCAACCCAAAAGTTCTGTCCTCAAATGTGTACCCACGAACTAGCTGAATGAATGGGCCATTTGTCCCTGTGGCCTCCTCGGTCCTGGTTCTCCGGCCCCTTTCCCAGCCGGGCAGTGGCACCCCGTGCCCACGTGAGTGTCTGCTTTCCGGGCACAGCTCCCACTGGGCACTGCACTAAGGGTGCCAACTCTGCCAGGCCACAGCAGGTGTGCAGGTGGCTGGTGACTAAGGCAAAGGGGCAGGACTGGGGGGCGGGGCGCAAGAGCGACCCCAGGGCCTTCTGGAGGGGAGGGGAGGGGAGGGGAGCACCCACCAGGGTCAGCCTCCGGAATCCCAGTTCCGGGAAAGGCCAGTGTGTCAGGGAGGGGTGGGAGCCCAGCCTGCGCGGCTCAGTGGTTGAGCATCCACCTAGGAACCAGGAGGTCCGGGTTTGGTGGTTGAGCATCCACCTAGGAACCAGGAGATCCGGGTTTGATTCCCGGTTGGGGCACAGGCCCGGGTTGCTGGCTGGATTTCAGGGAGGGGGGGGGGCGTGCAGGAGGCAGCAGATCAATGATTCTCTCTCATCATTGATGTTTCTCTCTCCCTCTTCGAAATCAATAAACATTTTTTTTTTTTTTTAAGAGAGAGGGAGTGGGAGATTCCTGGAGACGGATGCGCTGTCTGCAGGGCCACCGGACCGAGCCAGGACCAGGACCCCAGGCTCCCGGCCGCTCCCCAGCGGCTCCAGGAGGCCCCCGAGGCGCGCGGCACTGGGCGCCCACGGGGCTCAGCGATCGGGGTGCCGGGTTCCCCCGTCAGGACTCTTCCCGCCCAGGAACCGCGGGGCCCTGGGGCCGCCACTCACCCGCCGGCGTCCGCAGCAGCTCAGCCATCGCGGAGCCCGGGCGGCCGCCCTCCGAACCTGAGAGAACGGCCCGCGGCCCCAGGCGGCCACGCGCGCCCGCTCCCCGCGAGGCTGGGACTCTCCGCCGCCCGACCCCGCACAGTGACAGCGGGGACCGGGCCGAGGCGGAGGGTCGCGAGAGGAAAATCTGGGTCCGCAGGGACCCCGCCAGGTGGAGGGGCGGGGCCGCCTCAATAGGCACCAATGAGGACGCGCGCCCCTCCCAGCCCCGCCCCCTCCGCACCCAGACGTCCCGCCTCCCGCACCAGCGGGGAGCGGTCGCCGGTCCCCAATCCCTGACGCCCCGCCCCGCCCCTCGGCGCCCCAGCTCCCGGTCCTCGGGTTCCACCTGCAGAGCCCTGGCTCCAAGGGCTCGGACCGGTCCAGGCCGCCGCCATCGGCCGCCACCATCTCGCCCCGCGGTGCGGTCCCCGCTTCGCCCCCTGGGGCCCCTTCGCTGTCCCGGGACCCGCTGGAGCGTCTGCTCCTGCCCGCGGGCTGCGCCCCGCCTGCGAGGCCACCGTCCGGGAGTGGCGGCCGCCCAGGCGGAGGTCGGGGGCGGAAGGGACATCCTGAGGGCGGGCGGGAGGACCGCGAGAGCCCTCCCTTCCCCTCCCCTCCCCAGCCCGCCTGCCTCCACTCACGTTCCCGGTCATCAGAACTTCCCTCCCCTCTGCATCTGCTCCCGGGCGCAGGGGGGCGCAGGGGGGCGCAGGGGGGGCGCAGGGGGCGCAGGGGGGCGCAGGGCCCACAGGAGCCTAGTCTCGGGGCTCGATGCTCCTCTTCCTCTCCAAGCCCCTCCGGTCTCTCCTGCTCCCGGGTTACCTGCTGAGGACCAGGTCCCCTCCCGCAGGAAACCAACCAGGGTGGGGTCCCCTGGGACTCTGTATCCTGAGGAAGAGGGAATTGCTCCCCCCCCCCCCCACCCAGGAGCAAGGGGTCCGATCCTGCTAGGGGCCCCCCAGCTCTGCCGGGAGCACTCAGGTGGAGGGACTCCTCACTCCCTGGGTTCTAGCGCAGGGCCCTGCTCTGCGGAATGAGTGTGTGTGTGTGTGTGTGTGGGGGGGGGGGGGGGCTTTTATCGCACTCCGCTAGGCCCGGCATTGTCTTAGTGCTTTTCCTGTAGGAACTCATGAATCTCCACCCGAACCCTGCCTGTGAAAGGAACAACCAGGAGGCCACGCTTGGATTCCCGGTCAGGGCACGTGCCGAGTTGAGTCGCGGGGCTCCATCCCCAGTAGGGGGCGTGCAGGAGGCAGCCGATCAATGATTCTCATTCTTGATGTTTCTCTCTCTCCCTTCCTCTCTGAAGTCAATAAAAACATATATTTTTTAAAAGGGCACAGAGCACAGAGAGGGGCAGGGACTGCACAAGGTGAGCGGAGAACCAGGATTTGGACCGGAGAGACCTGGCCTGGAGGCCGCCCCACCGTCACCCAGCACCTGCTGGAGTCCCAAACCAATCTCATGGCTCCCAAAAAAGCTGCCCTCAGACTTCCCCGCTCTCCCTCAGCCCCAGCTGTGTCCCCCAACGCTGGCTGGGCCCCGGGGGCAGCTTCTGATCGGGTGTATTGAGAACTGGGAAGGGTCTGAGATTTGACCCCACTTGCCAACTAACAACCTAGCCCCGTGGTCGGCAAACTGCGGCTCGCAAGCCACATGCGGCTCTTTGGCCCCTTGAGTGTGGCTCTTCCACAAAATACCATGGCCTGGGCAAGTCTATTTTGAAGAAGTGGCGTTCGAAGAAGTTTAAGTCTAAAAAATGTGGCTCTCAAAAGAAATTTCAATCGTTGAACTGTTGATATTTGGCTCTGTGGACTAAGGAGTTTGCCGACCACGTGGTCCTAGCCTGCCACCATGCCCTCGATGCTGGCAGACGGCAGGGCTCCGGGTCAGAGACCACGGACTCTACTGGCTGTGCGGCAGAAAGCACAGCCTTGCGACTCCAGGGGGTCCCGGCCCCGGAACCCCGGGAACCTTGCTCGGGCCTCTGTCTGAGCGGCCTCCTGAGCATTGAGTCTGCGGGGAGGGCACCCTGGACTCAGGTTGCGGAGCCCACCTCCCGCCTGCCGAGCTGTGTGTGGTCCTGCGGGCAGCGTTCACACTGTGTCTGTGGGAAGCATGAGTGGGTGAGCGCCAGCCGCACAGGGTCGCCTTCATCGTCTCTGCCCTCCTTCTGCCCTCCCCGACCTCCACCTTAAGCAACCACTGATCTTTTTACTGTCTCCATAGCTTCGCCTCTTCCAGAATGTCACAGAGTTGAAATCATCTAGTGTGATTTTCAGATAAACGTCTTTCACTTAGTCATGTGCATATAAGGTTCTTCCATGCCTTTTCATGGCCTGGAGTTCAATTATTCTCAGTGCTGGACAGTCCACCAGCCCACCGTCAGTACACGCTGCAGTTTATCTAGTCACCACTGAAGGACATCTTTGTTGTTATTGTTCATCCTCACCCGAGGATATTTGTCCATTGATTTTTAGAGAGAGTGGAAGGGAGAGGGAGAGACAGAGAGAAACATCAGTGGGAGAGAGACACATCGATTGGTTGCCTCCTGCACGCACCCGGACCAGGGCCAGGGAGCCTGCAACCAAGGTACATGCCCTTGACCGGAACTGGACCTGGGACTTTTTAGTCCTCAGGTGAATGCTCTATCCACTGAGCCAAACTGGCTAGGGCTGAAGGACGTCTTGATGGCCTCCAAGTGTTGGGCAGTTATGAATAAAATTTCTATAAACATTCCTGGGCAGGTAAATGGTTTTTGTTTTAAACATATTTTTTATTGATTTTTAGAGAGGAAGGGAGAGGGAGATAGAAACATCAATGATGACAGAATCATTGTTCTGCTGCCTCCTGCACGCCCCACAATGGGGATCGAGCCCCAAACCCAGGCATGTGCCCTTGATTAGAATTGAACCTGGGACCCTTTAGTCCGCAGGCCGACGCGCTATCCACTGAGCCAAACCAGCTAGGGCGGCAGGTAAAGGTTTTCAGCTCCTTTGGATAAATACCAAGGAGCACCATTGCTTGATCCTATGGTATGAATTTGTCCACTTTGGGAAGAAACCGCCAAACTTTTTTTCGAAAGTGGAGGCTCCATGCTGCATTCCCACCAGCTACGACTGAGAGTGACTGAGAGTCCCTGTCGCTCCACAGCCTGGCCAGCACTCGGGGGCCTGAGCCAAGGAGGACCCACCCTAACGGAGAGGCAGGGCGACGCCCAGCGGGTTTTCCCACTGTGCTAGCTCCCATGCTCTTCTGAACACATTAAAGCCCCCCGCCCCCCCATCGTTGCTTCTCAGGCCCGGCCCTGAGTTCCCGGACCCGTGCTTCTCGCCCTGGAGCCGGCCCTGGGTTGTCCTGGGGCGCAGACCAGACAGACAGACAGGGGACAGCAGAGGCCAGCGGGCCCCGCGCGCCGGGAAGCCGGGCCGGGTCTGCGGTGGGCGGAGCTGCGGCGGTGGGCGGGGCGAGCGGGCTGGTGGGCGGGGCTGCGTCCGTAGGCGGGACGAGCGGCTCGCTGACCTCCCCGGCCCCGCCCCCGGCAGCCGGCCTTCCGTCGGGCCGCTCCGCGCTCTGCCCCAGGCGCCGGGGCCGCGGGGTCATGCGCAGGGCCCTGGCGAGGTGAGCCGAGCCGAGCCTGCTCTCCAGGTCCGGGTGAGCCCCCGCGTCCGTCCTAACGCCGGTCTGGCCTAGGGGTGAGTGTGCACCCCCCGGGACGGCTGTGCTCCCTCCGCCCCACCCTGTGTGCGCACGGCGCCTAGGCCGAGGAGGAGCGCCCCGCGCCCGCACGGACGGGCGGAAGTCGAGGTGCGCGCTCGGCCCAGGCTCCTGGGTGCGCCCCGGGCTGGGGCGGACTGGGCTCGGGCCTGGCTCTGCGTCAACGGAGCGGCCCCGGCGTCTTGGGCCCCGCGGGAGACAGGGTCTGGCGGCACCGAAGAGGAGGCAGGGGCTTGGAGGACGCTGCGCGCCCTGGCCCGCGGGGGAACCGAGGCCCGCGGAGGGAGGCAGAGGGGGCGGGTGCCGGCGGCCACCGAAACTCCAGCTTCGGGATCTTCCTCTGACCGCGGGCGGACCCCCGCCGGGCTGCCTGGGTCCCTGGATCGCTGTGACCCGGACCGAGCCTAGCGCTTTAGCCCTTCCTGGTGCGTCACCCTCAGGGGCGGTGCGTGTTGTCCTTCCTCCCCGCCGACCCAGCCCTTCACCCGGGAGATCCCCGAGGCTGCGGTGCGGCGGGAAGAGTGACTGGTCACGCCTCTGAGCCAGTGAGAGCCGGAGCGGCCCCGCGGCCCCTGCAGGGACCAGGCCTCGCCTCCCCGAGGAATGCGCTGCCGCCCGCCCGCCTCCGGGGATCGCGCCGTGTGCGGGCTGTGCAGGCTGTGCAGGCTCCGTGTCCTCACGGTTGCTCTCGGATTCTTCTCCAAGTCCTGCCCAAACGCCCGGCTCCCGCGCTGTCGCCCCAGTCTGGGGGCTCTCTTCTCACCGTCGTGGGAGGAGTTTTGAGGGAGGCCTGAGAGCCCAAGGCGGGGGGGGGGGCCATGGGCCAGGCCGGGCGCCTCTTCCGAGGCTCAGCTGAGCGCTGAGCTCGTGGGAGCTGGCGCCGGGGGTCCCCTTCCCCTGGAGGGCCGCCGGGGGAGGGGGCGCAGGGCCACAGGAGGGGCACTGCCTCTGGGTAAGGAGCGTTTCCTTGCAGGTGTTCCCGCAGGACACCGGCTCTGAGAGAGGAGGGCTGATCGGCTCCGGCACACCCACCCTCCGCGGGTGCCTGGAGGGGCGCTGCACCCGCCATGCGCTGCCGCAGACTGGCCCTGGGCCTGGGCTTCTGCCTGCTGGTGGGCACCGCCCTCTGCGCTCTGTGGTGAGCATGCCCAGGGAGCCCTCCAGCCCCACCTCAACTCCTCTCTCGGCATCTCGGCCCCCACACCTGACCCGTTCAGGGGATGCCCACCTCTCCGGGCACACCTGTCCCCCACCCCCAGGAAGACCGAACGAGGCTCTGGATTTTGCCTGGGACTGGCCTCCTGCCTTAGCACTGCTCTTCGTCCGCCTCGCCGTCCTTCTACCCTGTTGATGCTCCCAGTTCGCCCTGTGCGTTCCTGTGGCGTCCGCTGGGCTGCCCCTCACCACACCTGCCCCCCTCTTGTGCGCAGGGCTGGAGTCCGAGGGATGAATGACTTCCGGGGTGACTGGTGACTGCATGCTGGACGACCGGGAGGCTTTGTCCCCCGCGGTCAGCCAGACCAAGGCGCCGTGGGGACCGCAGATGCTCCCCGGGGCCTTTGCTCCCACCAGGGTGCCCCAAGGGGGTTCCAGCCTCGGGGGCCCTCCAACCAGCGGTGTTTTTCCTTCCCAGGGTGTATGCCGACAGCTGGCTGCCATTCTCCTACGTCCCCTATTACCTCCCCTGCCCAGAGATCTTGTAAGTACGGGGCTGGGAGAATTGGGGGCCCTGTGGGCTGCACGGAGTGGGGGAGATGCGAGTTTTTAAGGTCACTTTATTTTATTTATTTTTTATATTTCTTTATTGATTTCAGAGAGGAAGGGAGAAGGAGAGAGAGATAGAAACGTCAATGATGAGAGAGAATCATCAATTGGCCGCCTCCTGCACGCCCCCCATTGGGGATCGAGCCCGCAAACCAGGCATGTGCCCTTGGCTGGAATCGAACCCAGGACCCTTCAGTCCGCAGGCTGACGCTCTATCCATTGAGCCAAGCTGGCCAGGGCTTAAGGTCACTTTAAAGGAGGCAGGGGCTTGGAGGGCGCTGCGTGCCCTGGCCCGCGTTGGAACTTGGTCTGCAGGTCTTGGGTCCTAAGCTCACCACGATCAGTGTGATGAGTGTCCGGGAATTTATGGGCTGCCCTGTTTCAGCATCTGTCTCTGCAACGCTCCCGCCGCAGCCAGGCCTTGAGCATGTTGCGTAGCTCCGAGCCTCACTCGTCGCATCTGCCAGATGGGGTGGTCGAGGTGCCCCTCCCGGCTCCTGGGGTCACGGAGTGCCAAGGTGCCTGAGTAGCCTGGGGTGGCACGGGCCTCCGAGTGGGTGCTCAGGAAATCGTGCTTCTAGGACTTGACCATTTTGCTCAGCTCTGTTCTCTGTGGATTCAAGGAGCTGATGAACATGTGACTGAAGTCTTGCCCACAGCACACGCCTGACTTTTGACAGCTCACAGCGAAGAAGGGGGTTGGGACCGTGTCCTGGGGGCATCTGGCCCCGGCCTTGTGCTCCATGACAGCGAAAGGGAAGTTTAAAACCTGGAGCACAGACTGTTGAGGAACAAGGCGTGTTTTATTACCATGAAAACATTGACTGTTGCACAGCCGGCGGCTCAGGTGGTTGGAGGGCCGTCCCCGACACCAGAAAGGTGGTGGGCTCAGTTCCCAGTCAGGGCACATAACTAGGTCGCGGGGGGGTTCAATCCCCCGACAGGGTGCGTGGGAGAGGCAGCTGATCGATGTTTCTCATGTCGCTGTTTCTCTCTTCCTCTCTCTCAAATCAATAAAAACAGCACTGGCAGGTGTGGGTCAGTGGTTAGAGCATGGGCTCTTACACCGAAGGGCCGCAGGTTTGATGCCCAAACCGCCAGGGCTTGTGCGGGAGGCCACCAATCAGTGTGTCTCTCTCTCTCCCTCTCCTCCTTCCCCTCCTACTGTCCTTTTCTCTCAAAGTCAATGCAAAATACATCCCCTGGTGAGGGTTAAGATAAATAATAATAAAGTGAAATCAATAAACACATATCCTCGGGTGAAGATTAAAAACATTTTGGCCACAGAAGACAGTAAATTGGGAAGCTGGAAAACAGAAAAGACTTAGAAAAAGCCCTCTGGGGTGCCACTGAGCCGAGCTTTGCTCCAGTTTCCAAGTCCGTGGGCAGCTTGTCGATTGCTGCGCTTCCTGACGGAGCACACTGGGCATCTCGTTGGTTCTGAAAGCAGGAAGGCTGCTTGCCGTTGAGAATGGCTGTGGCCTCCGATGACAGCTCGTGAAATGGGAGCAGTCAGCGGCGCCTCCCAACAGACGGAAGCCCTGCGCCGACGGCCTCACAGGTGAACTTCACCAAACATCCAAAGGACGGACACCTGCCTTCAGCCATCCCAACAAACCCACGCTCACCTTATGAGGCCAGCATAACCCTAATTGCAAACCAGATAAAGACACAACAAAGAAAGAGGATTACGGGTCTATATCCCCCATAAACAGATGCAAAAATCCTGAACAAAATATGAGCAGACCGGATCCGGCAATATATTAAAATGGTCGCACACCATGACCAAGTGGGATTTACTGCGGGGATGCCAGGCTGGTACACTGTCAAAAACAGGAAAGCTGTGATCGGAATGTGTTTGCGATGTTTATCCTGTTCCCGGAAGTGGCTTCATTTTCCGGCCTGAGGCCGTACCTTCGGGGTCACCATCGGTTCATTCCCCCGGGGCCCGGGCTCCAGGTGCCCAGTGAGCTAAGTGAGCTCGTAACGAGCAGCTTTGGATGTAAAGCTTTTGCCATCTTCAAGGCCCTTCTGTTGTTAATCCTCACCTGAGGGTATTTTTCCATTGATTTTTAGAGAGAGTGGAAGGGAGGGGGAGAGACAGAGAGAAACATCGATGTGAGAGACACATCGATTGGTTGCCTCCTGCATGTGCCCTGAGCAGGGCCAGGGATCAAGCTGGCAATCGAGGTACCTGCTCTTGGCCAGAATCGAATCTGGGACCCTTCGGTCCGCAGGCCGACGCTCTATCCACTGAGCCACACCGGATAGGGCAGGGGAGGTTCTTGATCCAGCTTGTCAGGCTGCTTTCTGGAAGGGCCAGGGCACCCCCCCCTCCCCCCACACACACACACACTGCCCCTGGGCCCCTACTGGCGGGACCAGGAGCTAGAAAAACTAAAAGCAAGCTCCCCACCCCCCTCCCCCCGCTGGGATTGCTCCAGGCCCTCTCCCGAAGGCTCCATGGGTCCCACTTCCTCTCCCAACCCCCTTCTCCCTTCGGCCCGCCTGCGGTCCTGTCATCACCCTTGGCCGAGCAGTTTTGCTACATTTTCCCCCTCCAGTGTGTCTGTCTTTGGGTTCTACCCAGTTATTTTTCTGGACACCAACCAGCCTGCCACTCGGTGACCCTGGACAGACGCTTCTGTCGCAGCCCAGCCCCTGCAGAGCGGGCAGAGCCCTGGGGAAGGTTCCGGATTGTGCACGGAACCTGGGTGCCTGCCCCGTGGGGGCTGGGTTAGCCTCAGCTTCATTCTGCCACCGCCTGGCACTGACGGCTCTCTCGCCTCTGCCCACAGCAACATGAAGCTGCAGTTCCGGGGGGAGAAGCCGTTCCAGCCCGTGGCACGGTAAGCAGCCTGTCCTTCCCCGCTTTGTGGCCCGGGTGGGGCCGCCTCCCTCACCACTGGCCCTTCTCGGTCGCAGGTCGCAGTACCCTCAGCCGAAGCTGCTGGAGCAGAGGTGGGTGCTGCCTGGGGCCTGGGTGCAGCCCGGAGACCGGGGTTGGAAGGTGGGGGGAAGAGCTTTGTAGTTATCACCGTCCCCCCCTTTCCACCCGGGGATGCTGAGGCCCAGAGACAGGGACGAAGCCGCCCGGGGTCACAGGGCGTGGGTGGCAGGGCCCACGTGAGCCCGCGGTGCTCGCGGGGAGGGTCTCACGCCCTCGGCCGCCCCTGCTGCCAGGCCCACCGAGCTGCTGACGCTCACGCCCTGGCTGGCGCCCATCGTGTCCGAGGGAACCTTCGACCCGGAGCTCCTGCAGCTCATCTACCAGCCGCTGAACCTGACCATCGGGCTCACGGTGTTCGCCGTGGGGAAGTGAGTAGCGGGCCGGGCGGGGGAGGGGAGGTCCCCTCTGAGCCGCGGGAGCTTCCAGCCCACCCCGCCTCCCTGAACCAGGTGCTGCGCAGGGGGAGGCGGAGAGGAGCGTGAGCCGGGGGCGGGGGCAGCCCAGGGGAGGGGCAGCAGAAACCCGTGTCAGAGACCCCGCACCCCTCTCCGCTTTTCCTGAACAGGCAGGCAGGCAGGCGTGAAGGAGTGGGAACCCCCTAGGCTACCTCATAGAAGTGGGGGTCCATGGCCAGGCCCCGCCCTCAGGACCCTCTCTTCCCCACCCCCTGCTGCCAGCTCTCTGGGTGTCTCCTGTCTTCCTCTCTCCTCCCACGTGGCTTTCCCTGTAAGAGCCACCACCTGGCAGCTTCCCTCTCGGTCCCTTTCTAGGACTGTGAGAGGGACCATGATGGGGCCCTATGGCCTAAAGTGCTGGCCAGGTGATGGGCGGCCCACCTGGCCCACTCAGCTGTGGCCTGGAGGGCGGGGCCCCGTAGTTTCACCTGCCCTGCGCCCCCAGCACCGCTCACCTGCCCTTGAAGCAGCCACTGACCTGCTCGGTCCCTTTCCTCTCTCCGGGACGCCACGTCTCTGCCTATACAGTGGGTGACAGTGGGATCCCGTAGGCCCGGCCGGCACTGCGCAAGTGCTCAGTGAAAGTGAGGTGGGCTTGTGATGTGACGTCAGCGCCCCTCAGTCATTCATTCTTCAGGGGCAGGTGCTATGATGGTGGCATTTGACAGACGAGGAGCCCTAGGGTCAGAGCGAGTGAGAACTCAGGGTGGGGAGCGGAGAGGTGCCCCAGCCGGCCGGCTCGAGGCCCCGCGCCCCGTGCGGTGCCGGCACGCCATGGGGACCTGGGCGGGCGCTGCCGGGCCACCGGGATGATGGGCTTTTGCACCAGGTACACGGGCTTCGTGCAGCGCTTCCTGGAGTCGGCCGAGCAGTTCTTCATGCGGGGCTACCGGGTGAGCTACTACGTCTTCACCGACACGCCCGCGGCGGTGCCCCCCGTCCCGCTGGGCCCCGGCCGCCGCCTCCGCGTCCTGCCCGTCCAGAGGCACGCCCGCTGGGAGGAGATCTCCACGCGCCGCATGGAGACCATCAGCCGGCACATCGCCCAGCGGGCGCACCGCGAGGTGGACTACCTCTTCTGCGTGGACGTGGACATGGTGTTCCGGAACCCCTGGGGCCCCGAGACCTTGGGAGACCTGGTGGCCGCCATCCACCCCGGCTACTACGCCGTGCCCCGCCAGCAGTTCCCCTACGAGCGCAGGCACGTTTCCACCGCCTTCGTGGCGGACGGCGAGGGGGACTTCTACTACGGCGGGGCGGTCTTCGGGGGCCGGGTGGACAGGGTGTACGAGTTCACGAGGGGCTGCCACATGGCCATCTTGGCGGACAAGGCCAACGGCATCATGGCGGCCTGGCAGGAGGAGAGCCACCTGAACCGCCGCTTCCTCTCGCACAAGCCCACCAAGGTGCTGTCCCCCGAGTACCTCTGGGACGACAGGAAGCCCCGGCCCCCCAGCCTCAAGCTGATCCGCTTCTCTACGCTCGACAAGAACACCCGCTGGCTGCGGAGCTGACGGGAGAGCCGGGCTGCCGTGGACGGGGACCCAGCGGAGCACCCAGCAGCCCCAGGGAGCACCCAGCTCACCCCAGGGAGCACCCAGCAGCCCCAGGGAGCA
Organism: Cnephaeus nilssonii; assembly: GCF_951640355.1. Lineage (NCBI taxonomy): Eukaryota > Metazoa > Chordata > Mammalia > Chiroptera > Vespertilionidae > Cnephaeus > Cnephaeus nilssonii. The sequence continues at coordinate 2,412,606 of NC_137085.1, forward strand.
CCCAGCTCACCCCAGGGAGCACCCAGCTCACCCCAGGGAGCACCCAGCTCACCCCAGTCAGTGCCTCACCTCCCAAGCCTTAGCTGAGACCTGCCCTGTGCGGCCCGCCTCCCCGTCAGGAAAATCCAACTGGAAAGCGACGTGGAAGGGCCTTCAGAAACTGTAAAGGGCTGTGCCCACATGAGAGCGCAAACCCCGAGTGTCGCCTACGAGAGGGGGATGGGGAGGGGCGGCTAGTGGTGAAGCGGGCGGGGCCCAGAGGCTCCCAGCAGACGTGCCTTCTGCCCTGCTCAGCCCTGCGTGCCCACCCGGCCCCCTTTTGCTGCCTGTTGCCTTCGAGGTCACTTGTCACTGCTGGTTGTGAAGGGCATCCAGGTCCCCTTTCCTCCAGCTGCAGGGCTCCCAGCCCTCACTCAGGACCCTCTCTGGTTTCCAGGCCAGCTGCACCCCACTCCCCATGGCGGCCACGCTCCCTGGCACTGGCCGCCTCTTTTGTAAGGTGGTTGGGGCGGTTTTAATAAAGGTGGCGCGTGCTGGGTCCTACCCAGGCTTCCCACCTGTGCCTCTGAGCAGCATCCTGGCCATGGAAAGGAGCGATGGAGGCAGGAAGGGGTGCGCTCTAGCCATATCCGGGTGAGCACCCACCCTGGAAAAGCTGGGTGCCAGCCCAGAGCCCACTCCTGCATCATGTGGTCCGGCTGGTGATCACAAGGGTCGGGCAGACCGAGGGCCCAGTATGAGGAGAGCCTGGGCCGGAGAGGCCCTGGGGTGCTCCTGAGGCAAAGGGTCGGGGTGGACCCGTGGCCTGTGTGTCCCCAGTGGGGGGTCTTGGCCTGCCCTGGGGAGGCAGGTCTGAAGCAGGGCTGTGTGAAGGAGCAGGCCTGCCCCACTGTGGGCCGAACCCCGGCCAGTGTGGCTCAGTGGTTGAGCATTGACCTATGAGCCAGACAGTCATGGTTTGATACCCAGTCAGGGCACATGCCAGGCTGTGACCTTGATCCCCAGGAGGGGTGTGCAGGAGGCAGCTGATCAGTGATTCTAGCTCATCATTGATATTCCTCTCTCTCTCTTTCCCTCCCTTCATCTCTGAAATCAATAAAAATATATATTAAAAATTTTTTAAAAATAAACGTCAGAAACCCCAAACGGATCTGTCCTGGCAGGATTGGTACCTGTAGCTCAGATGTGATCTTGTCAGACGGGCTGCTGGGCTGTCTCCAGGCCCGCCCCGCTCCCTGCTCACCCCACCCCCTTCATCCTTCCCACCCAGGGAGCACCCCGGCCCCCGGCCCTCAGCTCCTTTTAGGGGAGAGCCTGGCCCCTGGCTGGGTTCCAGGAGTTGGGTTCTGTCCCTGGTATCGAAGGGCCATGCCCTGGGTGGGGCCCAGGGTCAGCCACAGTCCCCAGGGGCGTGGGCCCAGGCTGGGAGGGGCTGGGCTCTCCTCCCCTGCAAGGCGGGCTCAGGGCCACCTCCTGCGGGCCTTCCCTGGCCAGGGAGCCCCAACAGAAGACAAGGCCTTGGTGGTCAGCGCAGGGTCAGGGATGCAAAGAGCGATGATTCTGAGGCCCTCCCCCCGCCCCCACTCACAGCTGGAGTTGGTCACTCAGAGCTGAGAGGTCCTTAGTAAGGGGCCACCGCTCATCTATAAAGTGGGTGAAAGCACTGAGGGTCCAGGGGGCTCCCCAATAACACTGGCCCATCTGGGGTGGAGCTCTCTCCTCCACGGCCCCTCAGCCCTCTTCCTCCAGCCAGGGCGGGGCAGGGACAAGATGGACCCCCGCGTCTGGGGTCCTGCCAGGAAGAAAGGGGAGGGGTACAAGGAAAGGTAGAGGGGCGGCCTCACCTTGCTGCCTACTCGGTGTCCATTCCCATTCCAGGTCCCCGGGCCCGGCCATCCACCCAGCTACCTCTGCAGGAGGCAAATGGGGGCCAGGACGACAGGGTGGGGTGTCCATGCGGTGACTCCCGTGCCTGCAGGTCTCCATGCCTACACGGCCCAACACGGGCGGACTTGGCCCGGTTGGGTTTGGGGTGGTCGGAGGTGTTGAGGGGGCGCAGGGAGCACGCAGCGGGCTGCGAGGGCGGGGGGCGCGGGACCGCCGAGCTGAGTCCCGGGTGCGCTGCGCGCGCGGCGAGGCGGGGCTCCCGGGGACGCGCGTCCGCGGCCCGAGCGCGCGCCCGCGGCGGATCGCAGGCCCCGCCGCGCCCGGGGTCCGGGGCCCGAGGGAGGCTGTGCGCGCGCCCGAGCCCGCGCGGGTCCGCCCCTCACACCTGCGGCGGGAGGGGCGGGGCCTGGCTGACCCCGCCCACCGGCCGCGGCCCGGAGCCCGGGCGGAACCGTGCGGCGGGGCCCGAGCGGCCGGCGGGCGGCGCAGACAATGGGAGCGGCGCTGGCGGCGGCGGCGGCGGCGGCGGCTCCCCGGGCGCGGCGGGGACGGGAGGCCGCGCCATGAGCCTCGCAGCCGGGCGCCCCCCTGTGCGGCGCGCGGGCCGAGGCGAGCGGCCTCTGCGAGTCCCGGGCCCCACCCCGGGGCCGGCGATGCGCTGCCAGGGCTGAGGATGATGGTAGATTGCCAGGTGAGTGCCACGCCCGGCCTGGCCGCCCTCCCCGGCGCGGCGCGGGTGGAGGGAGGTCCGCGTGTCCCCGCCACACCCCATCCGGCGGGGAGGGAGCGCGGCACTGCGTTCACGCTCCGCGCGCGCTTACGCAGTTCCGTGTTCAACCCCTCCTGGTACAATGGGGAAACTGAGGCCCGGAGAGAGGCAGGGACTAGCCTGGAGCTCACGCGGTGGGCAGGATCCAGAGGCGCAGGGAGGGTTCCAGCCTCCTGGACCAGCCTCAGTTCTCCCGTGGGGTTTCCTTTGGGAATGAGGACCCCTAAGATCCTGGGGGAACCCCTGTCCACCCCTCCCTTGTGGGGCCCTTCCTCCGGGCATCCCCACGTGGGCACAGGCGCACGCACACACAGTGACTTCACAGGTGGGGGCATGGAGTGTGTTCAGAGGAGGGCGCAGGTGACAGGGGGGAGCAGGAGGCTGGAGGCAGCCGGCCATCAGGCGCCTCTAGTCTCCTAGCATCACACCGCGGGCCCATAACCTGGGGAGGGGAGAGATGCCAGGCTGATGCCAGGGGTCCCAAAGGTGCCCGGGGCCTGCGTGGGCTGGGCCACGGAGAGGGCAGCCTGGAGAGGACTTGGAACCCTTCGTCCTCCACTCTGGGCTCCTGGAACGAGGAGGAGACCCCCTCCCTACTGTGGGGGGGGGGCTCCAGGAGAAAAGGCCTTAGCCTATTTCTCTATAAGCTGGGTGCACAGATGGTGGGACACCGAGGGTCCCACCGGCCCCTAGAGGAGTCTGTTGTCCCTGGCTCTCCCTCCGTGACCCGCTGTGCTCCGAGTCCTTGGGACATGCTTTCTACTCCCTGGAGGTCCTCTGAGCAGCCTGGGGGTGGAGGGTCCGGGGACCGGGGTAGCAGAACATGGCAGAGCACTGGACCGCTCCTCTGGGGACCAAGGACAAGGCCATCCTTGTAGGAGCCTTGGGGTCTTCATTTGGAAGTGGGTCCGGAGTTACTGCCCTGGCTGGGGTGAGGCGGCCTCGTGAATGAACTAGACACCAGGAGAGTGGGGAGCAAGAGGGGAGCGAGCGAGGGTCCTGGGGTCCCAGGCATTGCTCCTGGAGCTCGCAGGTCCTGTTCCTCTGCCCTCGGTGACAGGGAGAGCAGCTGCCTTGACTACGTCCAAACAAAGGTGTGTGTTTTGTTTTCTGGTTTTCTTGCCTGGGGCTGCAGTGCTGGGGATGACCGCCAGGGGGCGGGCGGTGCCCACTGTGCTCCATGGAGCCGCTGGTGCAGGGAAGGGACACCCAGGGGTCATTCTGGGCATCCGGCTGCGTCGGACACAGCATGCACCTTTTATTACTGGTCTCCATGTCCACAGGGTGAGCTGCTCAGAGGCGGGAGGGGCTCTGAGACCCTCTCTTTTTTTGGTTTCTGCGCCCCCAGCACTCACCCTGAGCAGGAGCCCGCATGGTCCCTGCCCTCCCGGAGCGCAGGCCTGGAAGGCAGATGGACAAAAGCACAAAAGCACATCCTGTGGGAGGGAAGAGCAGTGCTGGGGACAGGGAGCAGGTGCGGAGGGAGGGCGGGGCCCTAGGTGGGCCTCACAGCCTCCAGGGTGACATTTATGCTGTGACCCCAAGGACGAGAGGAGCCCGCCCTGCACAGGTCTGGGAACAGTGTGTGGCTTGGCGGGTAGGGGGCGCTCAGGTGCGGAGACCCTGAGGTGTCCTGTGGTCAGGGTTGGTTCGAGGAGGTGCAATGCTGAGGATGATGGGGGGGGGGCGCGAGGGGGCGGGGAGCAGAGGTGGGCTCAGTGGGGCTGCTTTAACGAAGTCCCACAACCGGGGTGGCTCAAAACAGAAGTGCCCGGCTGGTGTGGCTCAGTGGTTGAGCATCGACCTATGAACCAGAAGGTCAGGGTTCGATTCCCGGTCAGGGCACATGCCCAGGTTGCAGGCTCGATCCCCAGTGGGCCGTGCAGGAGGCAGTCGATCGATGATTCTCTCTCATCACTGATGTTTCTCTCTCTCTCCCTCTCCCTTCCTCTCTGAAATCAATTGCAAAAAAGAATAATAAAAAAAAAAAAACCCAGAAGTTTCTTCACTCCCAGTTCTGGAGGCCAGGAGTCCAAAATCAGGGTGTCGGCAGCGCCGTGCCTCTGAAGGCTCCCGAGGAGGGACCTTCCCGCCTCTTCCTGCCGGCGGTGGCGGCTCCCTTAGTGCCCTTGATCCGGGGCCACCGCTCACACGCTGCTTCCGCCCGCACCTGGCCTCCGTGTCTGTGTCCGCGTTCCCCTCGTCCTCTGAGGACACCAGTCACTTGACTTTGGGGAGGACCGCCCCCCGAATCCAGTGTGACCTCACCTTAACTTGGTGGCGTCTGCCAGACCCTGTTTCCTAATAAAGTCTTATTCCCGGTGCCGGGTTAGTTAGGGTCCTGACCTGTCTTTGGGGAGTAGGACGCGAGGCACAGTTCAGCCCACCTCGGGGACAGGAGTGATTCTCTCCTGGGGCCAGGCACCCAGGGGCCACAGGTGCAGGAGGAGCCGCTGGGTCTGAGGCGCCTCTGGCTTCTGCCGGCAGCTGGGGCTGTGGGTGTGAGGGGAGCCTGGGGTGTGCTGGGGACAGCTGGCTCCCCTGGCCCGCGCGTCCTGGAGCGGCGCCAGCAGGTGGCGCTGTGACCCTGGGGCCACCCAGCGTGGCTGTGAGCGGCAGCCGCTGAGACAAAGGTCTCACCTTCCTGTTTCCAGGAGACGACACTCAACTGTCAACAGACCGGAGCACAGTCATTTCAGGGGTGACATACTCCGGAGGAGGTCAGAGAGGCGGGGTGGGGGTTAGGGTTGGGCAGCCAGGGGGCCCGGCGGGATGCGCCCCCTCCTGTACCTGCAGGCTGAGCCAGCCCTTCTCGAGGGTCCAGGGGTCCAGGCAGCTCTCCTGTTAGCGCGGGGCGGGGCGGGGCGTGGCGGGGCGTGCCCGGGTGGGATGGGTGGGCTGTGGGGCAGGTCGAGGCTGGAGGGGTTCCTTCCCCAGAGACCTGTCCCTCAGTGGGCGGTGCAGTTTGACTCCCCCCGTTCGCCTGGTGGGGTTTCACCCTGTCCTCCTGTACAAAGCAGGGGGGCCCCCGGGTCCCCGCCAGAGCGTGGGCATCAGCGAGGGAGCAAAGTCCTGGAGTGGAGGCGTCCCTCACTGTGACCCCTGGGCGCTTCTGACGCCGCAGTCCCGATGCCGCTGGCTCTTGACCCCGGGGCACTGGTTCGAGCGACACATACTGATCCAGGGCCTCTGCGCGCAGGCCGGCCCGGGCCGAGCGCCTCGGCTCCTGTCGGCGGGCATGAGGCCGCGGGGCAGGGCTGTGGGCACGGGAATAGAACAAGGAGCCTCTGGAGGGGGCCCAGGCTGCCGGTGGTGCCCGGTGCCCGGCTGTGGGCCGCGCTCTGCAGGGGAGCCTCCCGCCGCTCGCGCCTCTCCTGGGCCCTGGAGGTGCCTGGGGGTGGCCGCTGGCCCAGAGTGCCTCCCTGCGCCTGGCCTGGGGCTGCAGTGCTTCACGGCGCCTGTGAGACAGGTGCCACCGCCATCCTCGGGGACAGGGGGGGAAACTGAGGCGCTGGAAGGCGAAGGGACTCCCGCTGCTAAGCAGTGGCAGGGCTGGTGGGCAAGTCCCTGGGGCAGACAGGCCTGGCCGGGGGGGGGGGGGCGCCTGGGTGCTGGGACCATATTTCTTCCAGCGCCAGTGAGCGTCCAGCGGTCAGGGCTGGGCAGGCCCCGGTCAGGGCTGGGCAGGCCCCGAGGTGGTGGTTAGCAGCGGGCGTGGAGGCGAAAACAGGGCTAATGAGCCCCTTCCGTGCGCTCCCCGCGCTAATGAAGGCCTTGGGCTCCGGTCTTGGCGTGCTCAGCGATGGGGCAGGAGGTGGGCAGGCTCTGGGGCAGGTTCTGGGCTTTGAACCTCAAGGCGTCTTCTCTGCGGTCACAGCTGGGGGGGGGGGTGTCTGTGGGGGTGAGGGAAGGAGCATGAGCCCAGAGCCTCCTCCTAGGACAGCCACGCCAGGGAGAGGGCATCCCCCTAAAAAGGACAAGCCAGGGAAGGGAGAGTTTCCACGGCAACCCAGAGCAGTTGCTTAGCAACTACAGGACCCCAAAATACTTGCCTGCAGGAAGGCTCAGGGCGTGGGGCTTTCCGATGGCCTGGGTGGACCTCAGCTCCTCGTGGCTGATCCGCCCCCCTCAGCCCCTCCTCCCCCGGCCCCCTCGGTGCTTCCTGGGGAAAACCCCAGCCAGCTCCCCACTCCCCAGCGCCCCACTCGGAGCGAGCCACCTGGCACCAGGCCAGTCCCCTAGCAACAGAGGCTGTTTCCTGGATACCTGAGTGACAGGTGACAGTGATGGGGCCAGAGGTGGTCAGCTGCCAGAGGGAGCTAAGATGCTAAGATCTGGGAGTGCTGTCCCCACCACCCTCTGCTCCCTGAGTGGTGGGGGCTGCTCAGCCCGCCCGCCCTGAAGAGGGGGCGGAGTCCACCCTGGGGCTGGAGGGCAGCCCGGTCCTGCCCGCCTCCTGGGATCCAGAATTACTTCTCCTGGGAAGGCACCCGGGCCTCTCCCCGGGCACCCCGAGACTCCGGTGTGTCCCCCTCCCTGTACAGCTGGTCAGTGAGGGGAAAGTGCCCTTGGCCAGTGAGTGGCCCGGAGTCCAGGAGCTTCCCCACCTGCACCCCCACCCCCGCCCCCCACACACCCCGTCAGGGCTCCTCTGAGCGCAGGCCTCTGGCCCTGGAGGCCTTTTCCCTGTCGCTGTCCAGCCCCAAACTGGGAGGCCAGCGTGTATGGGGAGGCGGGGGTCCTTCAGGCCTGGGCTGTCACCACCTGGACTTCACCCGTCCCAGGGGGGTTTCCACTCTGCCTCCCCCGTCTGGCTTGGGCCCGGCCCCGGGGGCAGGAGGGAGGTCAGGCTGTCTGGAGGTGAAGAGGGCCGGGGGGGCTGGGGGGAGAAGACAGAGTGGGTTGGCAGGAACAGGCAGCTAGCTCCTCACTGCCTGCCTTGGTTGCCTCGCCCGTGCACTCAGGGGTACCAGGGTGTGTGAGGTGTTCCGGAAACAGCTGGCACCAGTCACCAGCAGGCCCTCTGCAGGGGCAGGGGATGTCTGCTCCCCCTGTGGCCGCCCAGCTGTGGAGAGGGCAGCCTCGACTGCTCTTGGGGCGCTGGGCGCGGGCCTGAGTTGCATCCACGTTTTTCCAGGGGGAACCGGGGCCCAGAGAAGCTGAGCAAACCGCCCGGGACAGGGTGAGCCCCACCTGGATCACCCGCTCCCCGAGGCCAGCGTGCAGGCCTGAGTCCCGCAGGCTGTGCCAGCAAGGAAGTGGCCGGGGGTGCCCTTTGACCCTCTGGCTGCTCAGGGTTGAGATTCCAGGGTGAGGCAGTGGATCTGGCCCGAGGCCCTGGTGGCCGAGAGGAGACAGCTGCGGGCTCTCGGGCCGGGCCGTGTCTCGTGTCGGGCAGGGCAGGGCTGAGCTGGCCTGGCCGCCTCCCTCCCAGCAGACGATTGATCGAGATTCCTCAGGATTTCACGGGAGCTTCCTTCCCGGACTCTCAGGACCGGAAAATCCCGGCACAGAGCACGCGCCGCCTCCCCCCTCTCAGCCCTGGCAGGGGGCGGGCACGGGGCGGGCCCTGAGGGAACAGGCACAGTGGGGCACCGTGGCCCCCGGGCTCCTGGGGGTGCAGCCCTGCGCCTGCACGGGGAGCGGGTGTGGGTGTCGGGGAGCATCGCCCTCCTTTGGTGTCAGGTGCACCTGTGAGTGACGGTGTGACGTGTGCCTTATCGTGCGCCACGTGTGCATGGCAAAGTCCGAGGTCTGGCAGAAGGACAGTGGCTGGCGGGAGGGTGGGACAAAGGCAGTGTCTCTCAACCGGGTCATTCAGCCCCAGGGCCCTGGGAACCCAGGCATTGCCCCCCCCCCCCGCCCCCGCCCGGGCCGCCCCCGCCCGGGCCGCCCTGGCTGGAGAAGGCTGTGGGAAAGAGGGCAGCGGGCAGCAGCCCCAGCGCCTCCCGGCCGCCAGCTGGAGCCCCGGGTCCTCTCCGGAGGCCAGGCCGCTCGGGAGGTCCCCTCTGAAAGGACGGCCTGGCTTCCCGGCCCCTGAGCCCCCACAGGCGGGTGGTGGCGCCGGGCACGCAGTGTCCCTGGCACGGCCGGCCGCCTCCTCACTACAAGGGCCCGTTTGTCCCAACTTCCCTGGCCCTGAAACCCCAAGGGACCGGGCTCTGCTGGGCACAGGGGGGGGGGGGGGGCACGGCGTGCTTTTCCGAGGGGCCTCTTAGCCCAGTCCCAACCCTGAGGCAGCCTCTGCTTACCCGGGAGCAGAGACCCGTGCCCCGCTCCAGGGCGTGGAGCGCACACATGTAGGAAGGAGAACGAATGCGGGTTGAACCAGAGCTGAGCTCTGCCTGCCTGCCTCCCGCACTGGCACCCGAGGCCGCCTGGTGTCCGGGTCTCCCACCCCCAGAAAGCTTGGCTGCCTCCCGCCCGGCTCGGGGCCTGGGCTCGCCTCCCCGCTCCTGGCAGAGGGCCCGCTCGTCCTGCTTGCCCCCTCGGGCTCCTCTCCAGCCCCGTCACCTCCCCCGGGAAGCGCTCCTGGTGACCCGCCCGCAGGAACTCTTTGGCCCCGGACTCTGAATATTTCCCGGTCCCGGAACTGTGACGCCGAGGAACCATCTGGACGGTCGAGGCCACTTGTTCACCCGGGTCCTGGGTGGGGCCCCCTGTGTGCCAGGGACCGAGCCAGGGACGTCCGGGAACCAGTCCGCGTGCTCACACCCCTTCCAGTTTTAACAGAGGGAAGAGCCCTGGCCGGCGGGGCTCAGGGGTTGAGCGTTGACTCGTGCACTGAGAGGGCACCAGTTCGATTCCCGGTCGGGGCACAGGCCCGGGTGGTGGGCTCCCTCCCCAGTGGGAGGCGTGCAGGAGGCAGCCGATCCATGGTTCTCTCTCATTGATGTTCCTGTCTCCCTTTCCCTGCCTCTCTCTCAAAAACCAACAAATTCACATTAAAAAAAACCAAAAAACCCGAGGGGAGAACTGAAAAAGCGCGGCGCACAGTGCGCTGTGCAGCCTGTGGTGTGCGTGCACGCTGCGTCTCCCGCGGCCCCGAGCGCTCCCTCCAGGCCGGGCAGCGTCCCTCGGGCGCTGGGCATGAGGCGGCCGGGACAGAGGTGGCCGGTGCCCTCCGGGAGCTTAGAGCCAGGCCGGTGGTGGGGGCGGCATGAAACGCGTCCCAGCCGGTGCATTGTCATTAGTGTCCTCGCTGCCTGTCACTCTCTCAGCTCCCCGCGCTCCTCATCGGCCCGTCCTACGTGCTTCCATATTTCACTTCGCCTGGCAGGCTTCCGGGGGCAGAGGTCGTCCCATGCATGGCCCAGGAGAGCCTCGTCCCGGGAAGTGCCGTGCCAGCTCCCAGCCAGCCCCCGGCAGGCGGGTTTGCAGGGAGGCCGCGCTCTAGCTGCGCTCTGACCCTGGCTCCTTGGAGCGGGACGCGGGGGCAGGCCCAGGGCCGGGAGCTGGCCTCGCTGCCCCCGGAGGGGGCTGCCTGTGTCCTTGGCAGCGCTGGCTCCAGCCGGGCATGATGCCAGCTGGAGTGGCTGGGGCAGGGCCCGGATTCTCGGATCCTCAGCTTCTTGGCAACCTGCGTGACTCAGTGGCTGGGAAAAGGCGGCCAGCGCAGCGGAGCCTGTGGCGGGGAACAGCGGCGGGGTTACTCGTCTGCCTGCAGTGGGGCCAGCCCTCTCTGCCTGTCCCCCAGCAGGTGCTGCCTGGGGCGCTGCCATTCCGGGGTTCCCTAGGTCTCCGCCTTCTGGCAGCTGTCCTTCCGCAAGTCACTCTGAGGCTGCGGCCCCCGTCAGCCCTCTTGGAAAGCGGGGCGCCTGCCACCGAGGGGCACCGTGAGCACAGACGCGTCCTGGCCTCTTGTAAAAGCTGGGCGCAGCCCGGCAGCGGGGGCTCAGTGGTTGAGCAACGACCTAGGAACCAGGAGGTCACGGTTCTAGTCCCGGTCAGGGCACATGTCCAGGTCGTGGGCTCGATCCCCAGTGTGGGGCGTGCAGGAGGCAGCCAATCAGTGGTTCTCTCTTATCGTGGATGTTTCTGTCTCTCCCCCTCTCTCCCTTCCTCTCTGACATCAATAAAATATGTTAAAAAGTAAAAAATTTAAAAAAGATGATAAACTTAAAAACAAAAAAGCTGGGAGCAGCCTCAGTGCCAGGCTGCCGTGTGGCTTTGGGTGAGTTTGGTGCCACCTCCAGCTTTTGTCCCCGAGCTCACCCGCCAACCGGGCTCACATGTCGTGGCTGTTAGCTGGTCCCCACACCGGCGCGTCAGTGAGGAGTGGAAACACGGAGGGTCCCTGGCTCAGGCTTAGGCCGGGGGCTGGTGGGGAGGGGACGGGGAAGAGAGGTCAGGATCCTGGCTGGGCCTCACAGGGGACAGACTGCCCCCCACTTGTGATCTTGAACCTGTGCAGAGCCCTGGGGTGGGGGCAGCCTGCTGGCTACTTGCCTGTCACAGACCCGCCCTGCCGCCTCGGCACGCCACTTGCCCTCTGGGCCTCGATTTTCTCGTTTTACCACAGGGATCGTTACCGTGGCTTCATCAGCGGCTGCATGGAAAGGGCTTTGTCCCGCCCTCGCTGGCGGGGCTCAGCGGATAGAGCGTCGGCCTTGGAGGGTTTGATTCCCGGTCGGGGCACATGCCCGGGTTGCGGGCTTGATCCCCAGTAGGGGGCGTGCAGGAGGCAGCCCAACAGTGATTCTCATTCATCATTGGTGTTTCCCTCTCTCTCCCTCTGCCTTCCTCTCTGAAATCAATAAAAATACGTTTAAAAAAAGAAAAAAGGAAGTGCTTTGTCCCCATGAGGAGCACAAGGCCTGGCCAGGCTGGGCTCCGGGGAGTGGGGGCTGCAGGTGGGGTGGCTGCTGCGCCCCGGTCCCGGGGAGTCTCAGTCCGAGCCGGAGGGAGAGGCCGGGTGCAGATGCAGCGCAGACCCAGGCCCGCTTCCTGCTCAGGGCTGGGCCGCTCGCCCTCACCGCTGCGGGTCTCCCTGCCCCGCAGAGCCGGGCTGGCAGGGGCTGCGTGTTACGCGAATAGATCGTGGGCCTCAGGTTCCCAGAAACGAGGGGGCGGGAGTGGGGCCGGGCCGGGCCCCAGGTCAGGTCAGGAGGCTGCAGGCAGAGGAGCGAAGGCCGGGTGAGCCTCCCCTCTGCTTCCTGGACGGGACGGGACGTGGTGCTGTAAACAGCTTCGACGGGAGTCACCCTCCGGCTGAGTCACAGCTCCTAGCGACAGCCGCGAACTGTTTATCAACAACGGCTTCACCCCCACAGGGCCTGCCCCCAGCAGCTGGGGGAGGGAGAGGCGCCCGCAGATGTGGGCTGCAGCCGCCCCCTCCCTGCACCCTGTTCCTCCCCGACCGAGGGCGGAGCGTGGGCACAGGGAGCGTCGGTGCGCGTCTGTGCTCACGTGTCCGGGGGCCGGTTTGGCTACGCCTGGGCTGTTGTGTGGCTGGCCAGGTGTGATATCCCGTGGCCACCTGGCGTGGAGGCAGAGCCCTGTGGACAGGTGGCCGGTCACATGACCTCGGTGTCCTGGGACAGGCGAGGGTGTTGGCGGTGACCTCGGCACCAGGTGTTCCACGGGCAGAGTCAGCCCGGGCCGTCCAGCTAAGAAAGAATTCAGAGCCAAGACTCAGACGATAAGAGAAAGTTTATTCAGAAAGTCGCAGAGGTCGAAGGCACGGGCTCAGGAAGCAGGGACAGGAAAGAAGGGCTTCAGAGCTCAGGAAAGCGAAGGGGAAGGCGAGGAGCCAGGGGGAGAGGAGGGGGGAGAGCGGCGGGGTCCTGTCCTCTGGGCCTTGAAGGGCAGGGGTCTTAGGGGAGGGTCCAAGGGAGGGTCTCAATAGAATATGCATCAGCGTCCAGGTGTCCCAGATTTCAGGGCCTGGTCTCCACGGATGGGCGGGCGCTGGGCAGGGTCAGTAGTCAATGGTTGTGCTGCTTTTCTGGGCCTGGAGCTAAACCCCACGGAGGCCCTGACCCGGTCCCTGGGGCTGAGTGTGTTAGGGAGCGGTGGTGCACGCGCCCGCCCGCCCGCCCGGGAGTCCGCGAGGCCACTCTTGGGCCCTTGTTCCTCCGGTCCGAGCCGTGTGACCAGTGATATGAAAAGTCAGAGCCAGGCATCCTCACACCGCGTCCCGCGGGCCACATGCGGGTGTTTTTGCCGCTTTGTTTTTTCACTTCAAAATAAGATATGTGCAGTGGGCATAGGAATTTGTTCATAGTTTTATTTATTTATTTATTTTTTTAAAATATATTTTATTGATTTTTTACAGAGAGGAAGAGAGAGGGATAGAGAGTTAGAAACATCGATGAGAGAGAAACATCGATCAGCTGCCTCCTGCACACCCCCCACTGGGGATGTGCCCGCAACCAAGGTACATGCCCCTGACCGGAATCGAACCTGGGACCCTTCAGTCTGCAGGCCGACGCTCTATCCACTGAGCCAAACCGGTTTCGGCTGTTCATAGTTTTTTTTAAACTATAGTCCGGCCCTCCAACGGTCTGAGGGACAGTGAGCTGGCCCCCTGTTTAAAAAGTTTGAGGACCCCTGGGTCAGAGGGTCTAAACCACACGGCCAGCGATAGGTCAGGGAGGAAAGGTTACCCTGGGGACCAGGGCCTTGCTTTCCTGGTTGCTGGGCTCCGGGGCTGCCCGCCCTGGTGACCTTCCTTCGGTGCCGGGCCGTGGTCCTTGTCTGCCTGAGCTCCTGCCACAAGGGCCCGTGACCGCGGGCAGGGCTGGTGGAGTGCTCCCAGAGGCCATGGCTGCACAGAGCTCCGTGCACAGCGGGTGGGAAGGGGTCCCTGGTGGGCCCAGCCCCCACGGGGGGCAGCGTGGTGGAGGTGCAGATGGAACGGCCCTAACTGTCCCCAGCCCCCAGAGCCCTGGCTCTCGGTGGCCAGTCTGATCTTAGTTCCAAGTGGTGGCAGTGATGTGGTGCGTGCGTGCGTGCGTGCAGGGGACACCAGGCCTGCAGGGAACACAGATCTCTGCACCTGCCCCTCCCCTCCGCAGGCCCCTCCCTCTTCAGGCCCCGCCCCTCCACAGACCCCTCCCCTCCGCAGGCCCCGCCTTCCTTGCCTGCAGCTGGTCATCCTGCCCCTTGGCTGTGACTCAGACCCACTGCCTGTGGCCGCTGGGCCTGGCCGGGCTCTGAAAGGAATAGCGGTGACCTGGGTTGAGGTCAGGCCGACCTGTGCTGGAGGCTGGGGCAGGGGAGATGTGGGGGTGACAGGCTGGGAGGCTGGGGGGTCGGAGAAGAGCCCAGGAAGCCTTCTCCGGGCTCAGGAGCATGGAAGAGAGGCGGTTCCTCGCACGGGCCTGCTCCTGGGAGGCCCAGTGATGCTATTGGATCAAAGGCATTCACAGCCAGACACAGAGCAGGCAGCCCGGTTCCCGCGGGGCCCGTGCCCCAGCGCCTCTCGCGCTCGCCCCACCCTCAGACTCGGATGGGAGCGCTGTCCCAGCCAGTTTCCCATCGCCCCTTCCACAGCACCGGCCCAGGGTCTCACCTTGAGAGGAGGAGGCCACAGCTCAGGGAAGGCCCCCCATTGCACCTAATGCCCCCAAACACTCCGGGGAGCTCCGTGGTGCACCGACAGGGCGGCCAGGCTGCCGCAAGGGATGCCCGAGGCCACACGCTGGGCAGCTGGCCACAGGGGTGAGAGGTCAGGTTGGGGACAGCCCAGGTGCCCACGGCTGTCTCGCTCCTTGGAGCTCTGCTGAGCCCTGTCTCACCTGGCCCTGCTGGGGTCTGCCCTCCGGCCTGGTGCCGGCCTGGCCTTGGGGCGGGGGCGGGCCGGGGGCTGAGCATGGTCTGTGCCCCCTGGTGGCCTCCCCGCCTGGGGACCAGGGCTGCTTGCAGCGCTCGGCACGGTTTGCTGCTTCTCGACAACAGACGTTTCCGAGTTACCCACTGGGACCCGTTGCAGGGCCCACGCTGAGCAGACAGACGGCAGACGGCGACGTCCTCCTGGCGCAGGGCAGCACCGCCAGCATCCACTGGGTGTTCACTACGTGCCAGGCGCGGGGGCAGGCACGGGACCACGGGAGAGGATCAGAGTGCAGGCCCCCCGAGGGCCGACCACCGGCCAGGCCCATGCCGAGTCCCTGTCGGATCCTCCAGCACCCATGTGCCCATTTTACACATGAGGAAACTGAGGCCCGGAGTTGCTAAGTCGCTGGCCCAGGGGCCAGAGCCGGCTGATTCAGAGCCCGGTTACCTCTGCTGTTGCTTGAAGGTCAGGGTTCAGTGTCCCCGTGCACAGCAGGCTGTGGGGGTGGGGGATGCAGGGGTGCCTGGGTAGAGGTGAGCACAGGGGGGCGGTCAGGGGCTAGGACTTTGGATTCTCCTGTGGGTGGGACAGAAGCTGTTGAAGGATTTGGGGGCAGGTGGAGAGTGCTCTGGCTTTAGGCACAGGGAGGCGGTGCTCCGGGGTCCCCCTGGAACCCCCAGCTCCGTGTCTCTGGTGCCCACCTGCATCCCCTGGAGAGACCCGGGCCCCAGGGCTTCCTGGGTGTGCGTGGAACCCCTTCTTCCGTGAAGGCAACTGCTGCGAGCCTAGTGGTGGGAGCTCCAGGTTGAGGGCGGGGTGGGAGGAATTGGGGTGTGAAGACCTCTGTGCCCCCCTCCCTCCACGGCGGGGCAGGAAACAGGCTCAGCGAGAAGAGGAACCTACACGCCCACAGGGAAGCAGGTCTCTGCTCACGGGCCCGAGCTGCCTGCTCAGCCGGGCCCCCTGCGCCCGCAAAGCCACCGGAAGAGGATGTGAAACGGTTCCAGAGCCGGGGCCGGTGCTGGCGGGGCTGGGCGGCAGGGCGGCATGCGGGGCCCCGGCCGCCCCCGCAGTGCCCACCATGTGCCGACAGGCCGGCTGCGGAGCCTCTGCCGGAGCCCCTCTCCCCCCGACCCCCGTGGTCCTGCGCGCCCCGCCGGCTGCCCGCCAGGGTCCCAGGAGGGTAAGGAAGCAGCCCGGCTCTGTGTCTGGGTCGCCCGGTGGCTCTGGGTTTGGGGACGGGAGCTCTGAACGCTGGGGCAGGAGCGTCCGTGGCTCTGCATTCTCCCTGCTCCCCGGCCTCAGTCTTTCCATCTGTCGAATGGGCGTTGGGCTCGCCCCGCGGCTGCCAGTGCCTGCTCGCAGCAAAAGGAGGGCAATGGGGACAGTCCTGAGTTGTTCTTAAATGTGCTCGTTGAACGACTGCCCTCCGACGCGAGCCCGCCGGGCCGCGTGTGCTGGCTTTTCGGAAGTAACGGTAGTTGTGGGGACAATATTATGGTTTTTGTTTCCGTGCTCGCACAGTAGACAGTTGCCACCCTGGTTTGGTTCTGCAGTTTAGCATGAGGTCCCGTGTCGGGTGCCAGGGGTGGAGGTGCCCTGGGCAGCAGTGGGGGGCGGGGCCGGAGCTCCCCCCACGCGCCTGGCGGGTTCACGCTCACCTGGCGGTCCCACTGGCGGAGCCGTGTTTAGATCTCGGGGACTTGTACCCGCCACCTTTCTGACCCGGGGGGTGACCTCCACAGGCAGGGGGCCGGGGGCAGGGCCCGGGGTGTTGGAGGAGACAGCTGGGCGCACCCCACGAGAGCAGGCCTGGGCTGGAGCCTGGGCCCGGCTCGGGACGGAGCCCCATCCGCGCGTCCTTGGCTGGCCCGTGGCCGGGTACAAGCGGGAATTCCTGGCCCTGCCCGTCACGGGAGCAGGTATGACAGCCATGTGGGTGACTCCAGGTCTAGGCACTCGGGTGCTTGACTCCACTGGGGCCGGCGGACAGACGGGCAGACGGGCAGACGGCAGAGGGCTTCGCGAGGCGGCCGGCTCGCACCCGCCATGGCCCGGGCAGGCAGGCCCGCCGTGCCCAAGGGCAGGAAGGGCTGGGTGTTCCTCGCCTGCGTCTCTGTGGTGACTGCCAGGAGGTGGGCCATCGCCCGCCGTCCCAGTCCTCCTGTCCCGAGCCCCACGCCCTGGCCAACGCCTCTGCTAGCCCCCGCCTCCGAGGTGAGTTTCCAGGGCAACCGGTGCCTCTGCGAGAGGCTGGGCGCTTCCCCTGTCCCCCCCCCATCCCCCCCTCCCCGTGGGAACTGGTTGAAGGAGTTCGGCTGGAAGCCGCTACAGGGGAGTCTCCACCTGCCACCTGGGGTGTGTGTGGGGGGGCCGCTGCCTGTGGTGCCCGAGTGCCCGCCCGCCGGCCTGTCTGCCTCTCCTGGCGGGTGGGTGGCCCTGGGTCAGCGGCTCCTGTGAGGGGATGGTGTCTCTCAGGTTACAAAGGGCTTTTGTGCTGCATTTTATCGTCTGCTCTGCTGAGAACCCGAGAGCCAGCTGGCGGCATTACTGTTGTTGTTGCTGTTGTTCCCATCTTACTGATGGACATACTGAGGCTCAGGAAGGGGGAACGGAGGCTGGGAAGGTGCAGGGCAGGGGCTTGAACATAAGCCTCGGCCCCAGATCTTGAGAGAGAGAGTTTCCCAGACACACGGGGAAGAACGGTGCTGTCGGGACCGGGTCGTCCCAGGCCCCACGTGCGGTGGCCGCTGGCTGACACCCAGCAAGGAGGGGAGGTCAGGGGCACACTGGGTCCCTCGGGCGTGATGGGCGCTTCTCAGGCAGGTATGGCGCCTCCCGCCAGCACTGCTGTGGGACATCGCTGCCTCCCGATCAGTGCCCGCCCCCCCCTCCCCGCTTGGGGACAGGTTTGGGGCCCCTGTCGGTTATTCTCCGTGTCAGGCTCAGGGGCAGAGTCTCAGTCTCCGGTCTGTCTGTGTCCCCGCTGCTTCTCTCCCTCTCTCCTCCTGCCTTCCACCTCAGGCTGTCACCTGTTGGACTGGTGTCAAGGTCAGGGCCCGCTGGCGTGGGGGGCACTGAGCCCTCCGGGAGGTGCGGGTGGGGGGACAGTCCTCAGGGCAGCCCAGTTCCCACTCTGTAGACGGCATTTATCAGTGACCCCGGGCTGTGCGTTTGCTCTGAGTGTCTCCATCAACCTCGAGGGTCAGAGGCAGGGCTGTGAGCGCCCCTTTGTGGGGGCGCAGTGGGGGGACAGCAGGGCCCGCAGTGAGCTCCTGGCCCCCGTGCCGCGCTGTCCGCTGTCCGCGGTGTCTCTCGTTCTGATTGTCCTGGGGCAGCGACGCCCAGTGAGGTCAGAGGTTGGTGGTGATGATGCCACACCCTCCACCAGGACAGGCTGCTGAGGTCTGGAGGTGGCGGTTCCCGCCTGCTGAGCCCCTCGGCTCTGCGTCCTGCCCGAGGCTCCCCTCCTTCTGGGCGGAAGAGAAGGCCCCTGGGGGTTCCCAGAAACCTGGCGGGAGAGGAGGCGGGGCTGAGCCAGGCGCTCCCAGCCGGGGCCCAGGTGTGTCACCTCCTGCCAAGGTGTGTGCTCAGCCGCCCACAGAGGGCCACCCCAGGGCCCGGGCAGGCCAGGAATGGTGACGTGCGTGTGGGGAAATGACTGGGGAGCCGGGCCAGGCCACACCCTCTTTGTGTCCTCCCTGGCTCTAAATATAGACCACGGGAGGCAGACCGATGGGGTGCCCTTACCTTCCTCCCCCGCGGCCTGGCCTGGGCACCCGGCCCCTGGTCCTCGCTGGGCCACAACATCCTCCGTGGCCGTGGCCAGCGCAGGCTGGAGGAGGGGATGCCAGGGCCTTCGCTCACCCAGGCATGGCCTTGAGCCCAGGTCTTGCTCTGAGCCGCCCTGGGCGTCCTGCGGCGCCCCCGTCAGGTACCGTCGGCGGGGGTGGGGGGGGGGTTGGGGGTGGGAAGGATCCCCCGGCCCAGGACGATGGCTGGGAACCCTGGGGGTGCTGCAGTTCTGAGCGAGCCTGGCTGGGCGTGGCCAGAGACCCAGAGGTGCCGCCGGGGCCTCCCCGGCAGGTGGTCTGCCCCAGGATGTCTGTGGGCAGGTGGGGAGCTCTGCAAGGGTCACGACCTCTCGGGCTGCCTGTGTTAGCGGACGGGGTAGGATGGACGTGGGAAGAAACAGGGGCCCAGGTGTGGCCTGAGCACACCTTCCCCTCAACTGGGGAGGCTGCTCAGGGGCAGGGAGTGATGGGGCCCAGCGGGGCCTGTGGCAAACCCAGACCCGCCCCGGCCAGAGGGACGGCTGTGGTCAGCTCCTCCCGGCCTCCTGCTGCTCACGGAGACACGGACCTCGTGTGGCCAGGTCGCCCGAAGTTGCCGGAGAAGCCAGAAATGTGGGTTTTTATGTGAAACCACCTGACCTTTCGCTGCTGGCTCCAACATCGGAAAACACTTTGCAAGCCAAACAGAACGCGGGGGCGGGACTTGGGACTTGGCCGGGGTCTCATCCCGGGCCCTTCGCAGCCCGTCTTTGCGGCACCTGGACCAGGGCCTCCGCCCGGGGACTGGTCTCTGCAGCGCAGCGGGGCGCATGGGGGCTTCTCGGGACCCCCAGGGAGGGGCGGGTGCACCCCCAGGGAAAGGGTGGGAGCCTGGGACAGCTGGGGTCGGGTGCACTGAGCAGGATGAGGGGGAAAGGAGTGACCCATTTATCATGGCCGCACACGCCCCACCGTGCTTTGCGCCCTGTTCCTCCCGGCAGCCCCTTGGTGCCAGGTGCTCGGTGGTGCTGTCTCGTCAGTCATGCCCCCTTCACACAGAATTCTGTTCCTGCAGCGTGCGGTGACCTGCGGGGGCTGGGGTCACACAGTAAGAAGGGGTGGGGCTGGGCTCAGACCCAGCTCGCAGTGCCTGAACCTGTCCAGGCCACATGCCACCCTGGGAACCGGGTGTGTGTGCGTGCGTGTGTGTGCGTGTGCGCACGTGCGCACTCAGCTGAGCCGTGAACAGGCTCACCAGGACCCCGAGGGGCGCCCCAAAGCCAGGGCCTATGTAATGATGCACTGCCCACGCCTCACCGCCCCGCCTACCGGGCACCCCCAAAGCCAGAGCGGTGGTGCGTGGGGTGCCCGCCTCTGTGCCCCGATGAGCTGCTCGGCCTCCAGGCGGCTCCTCCCCCCCCCCCCCCCCCCCCCCCCCCCCCCCCCCCCCGTGAGCTTGCTTCCCGGGCGCCTCCCGGGGAGAAAGATCAAGGTGCGGGTTCCCTGACAAGTTCTGAGCGCGGGGCCAGGAGGAGGACCGGAGGAGGCACTTCCAGCCGAGGGCAGTGTCCGGTCCCGTCCCAGCTTTGCTGCTCTTCGAGGGCGTCCTTCTCATGTGCCCCCCCACCTCCCCTCCCCAGGGCAGGCCATGGAGCCTTCCTACCCGCCTCCTAGGGACCTCCGCTCCAACCCAACCTACCCGTCTTGCTTAAAAACAGACAAACCCAGCACTGGTCACAGGAGTGATTATACAAATGCGTTAGGAAGACTGGGGAATTCAGAGAAGCCAGAGGGAGGAGTGGAGCCGCCGGGACAGCGCCGCGGCTTGCCGAGCCGGGCCCTCTGTTCACCGGCACGGCGTCCTGTCTGCAAGCGGAGCGGCATCCCGGTTCTCACGGGCTGCCGAGGGGCCGGTCAGTCGGCACGGGGTGTCTGCGTGACTGTGGGGCAGGGGTGTACCCGAAGTTCCCGTAAATGTGCTCACTGAGCAATCCCAGTGCACGCCCCGGACCGCCGGCTGAGGGTGAATTCCTAAGAGTGGGGTTGCCGAGCCAATGGGCATATCCTTTTTACTGTCCCATAGAAACTGCCCAACTGTTTTCCTCCACCCCCGCCCCCGCCCCCACCCCACCGTCCCCGGTGCTCGGGTGGGCACAGAGGGTGGGAGCTGCGGGCCCTCTGCCCAGGGGTCCCTGAGGCTGGGCGCAGGTGGGTGCGCGGCACGTGCTTGTGGGATGTGTCGCGTGGTCCCGCCCTCCTTTTACCGGTGGGACGCGGGGGCTCGCGGGGGCGCCCGTGCACGCCCTCCCGGCCCGGCACCCAGGCCCCGCCCTCCCCGCCGCCGGCCCCGCCCTCCCCGCCGCCGCCCCGCCCTCCCCGCCGCCGGCCCCGCCCCCGCCCGCCCCGCCCCCCGCATGACCTCAGCGGCCGGGCGGCGGGCACAGAGCGCAGCAGCGCGGAGCCGCGGGGGCCTCCGCCGCCCGCGCCGCCCCGGGTCCCGCGGCCCGGCCGGCCGCCCGCGCCGCTGCGAGCCGCCCATGGTGCAGCGCATGTGGGCCGAGGCGGCCGGGCCCGCGGGCGGGGCCGAGCCGCTGTTTCCGGGCTCCCGGCGGAGCCGCAGCGTGTGGGACGCCGTGCGCCTGGAGGTGGGCGGCCCCGGCAGCTGCCCGGTGGTGCTGCACAGCTTCACGCAGCTCGACCCCGACCTGCCGCGCCTGGAGGTGGGTGAGCGGGGCGGCCCGACCGCGGCCCAGCGAGGGGGGGGGGGCAGCGTCCCGATCGGTCCGGAAGGAGGTCCCTCTGCAGAAAGCCCCCCTCCTCGCTGTAACCCCAGGGCAGCAAGGTGGACCGGAGGGGCGCGAAGGGAAGGGGGCCGCCCGCGCAGCTGGTCCGGCCGTTTAGGGACCGGCCCTGGGTCCGCCTGCCCCTCATCCACCGCAGGGTTGGCCTCGCGGAGCCCGGGTGTGCCCGCCTCGCGCCCTCAGCCAGGTAGACCTGTTTCCGCGGGCTGTCACCTCTGCGAGCGGGGCCGGGCCTGTTTCCTCTCGGCTGCCAGCCCCGGCTTGCACAGGCAGTCCGCTCCGCCATCCAGTGCCTAGAGCTTAGGGGGCAAACTCCTGGCACGCCTGCCCAGGGCTGGCGGGGACACAGTGGCCTTCCAGACAGCCCTCTTTAGGGCCAGAGGCAGAGCCGATGTTCAGGACTGCTCAGAGGACCCGGTGTGGGGCCAGGTGTCTGGCAGGGAGGTTGGGACAAGGCCCTCTCATGCCCAGAGGGTGACGGACTCATTGCTGCTTGGTTAGGAAATGCCCAGCGCCAGCCCTGGCCGTAGCTCGGTTGCTTCGAGTGTCGCACAATATGCCAAGGTTGAGGGTTCGATCTCTGGTCAGGGCACATATAAGAACCGACCAACAAATGCATACATAAATGGAGCAACAAATTGATGTTTCTCTCTCCCCCTCTCCCCCCTCCCTCTCTTCCTCTCTCTCTAAAACCAATAAATACACATTTTTTTTTTTTTTTAAAGGAAAGGAAATGTCCCAACACCTTAGGTTTGGGAGGATTCAGAGAAGGGGAGCTGGGCCTGTCTCCAACGGGGGCGGGACTCTTGTTCCTGGTGTGCTCTCAGTGGGTCATGGGGTCACACAGGTTGCGGGGAGCGATACCTTCCTCCCTCCTGCCTGTGCACCTGCCCCTGCAGCAGAGAGAGCAGCTCCAGGGTGCGCCCCTCACCTGCTCTGCCTGGGCCCGGGGCCCGGACAGAGGCCAGCCCTGGGTTGAGGGGCTCAGCATGTCACGGCCGAGCCAGAGCCTTAACAGTGGAGTTCCTGAGACCCCGCCCCCCTCCAGTGCTGGTTAGGGCCCCTTGGGGTCCTGCACCCCCTCCCCCCATCACTGTAGGCCTCGCTGTGTTGCGATTGCCGGCAGTCTGCGGCCTGGGTCTTGGGCCTCTGTGTGTCCCCAGTGTTTAGCCAGGGCCTAGATGCACATTTGCCCAAGGACAAATTGTGTCTCCATGCCCAGCGTGGGGGGAGCGCGGGGGCGGGGGGGACCCCAGCCTGGGAGACGTTCCTCCTGAGCTTGGCGTGTCCGGGACCCTCATCCGGGACCCAGAGCTTTGGCTTTATTGGCGGCTGCAGCAGGACCCAGGCCTCCTCTGACTTGCATTACATCTGGCAGCCAGGCGGGCTTTGTGTGCCGGGAGGGTCTGGCCTGCGCGCTCAGGGCCGGGAAGGTTCCTGGCCAGGGTGGGGCCAGCTGCTCAGCCTGTTCCCTCCCCCCTCCCTCCCTCTCTGATCATGTGCATCCCTGAGGACCTGAGGGAGAGGCCGGTCTGAGCCCTAGCCTTGCCCAGGGGTGGCCGGCCTTCTCTCTGGCTCCCCTCCCCGCCCTCCCCCTCTCCCTCCCTCTCCCCCGCCTGCTGCTGCCATCCGGGCGTCAGCACCAGATCCAGGCCGCGACCACTGTTTAGAATCTAAGGGGAAGTTCTGGCTGGAGCAGGAAAACCAGGGTCCTGGCCGAAGAGGAGTCCATGCCGGAAGCCAAACACAATGGCCATTTACCACGGGCGGTGGAGGGGGCGGGGAAGTCCCTGTCCCTCCTGCCAATCCCCCCCCCCCCCCCCCCGGCTGGTTTCCTGGTTGCTGTAGTGTGCCAGAGCTGAAGCAGCACTGCTGGGGTCCCTGTCCTCTCTGGAAACCCCCAGGCAGTTTCTGCCTTCCTCCCCCCGCCCCCCATTTCCCCACCAGCCTCCACCCGGTCCTTCCCTCGCCGGCTGCCAGATGTCCTCGCACATCTGGGCATGTGCTCCCTCGTCATCTTGATTCTAAGCCAAGCCACCGCTGACCCAGCTGCGCCTGTGCGGTCTGTGCTCTCGGGAGGTCACCGGCCCCGGGTCCGGGCGGCCGCTGCCTCGGCCAGGCCGCTCTCTGGCCTGTAGCATCTACTGGATGCAGGCGCCACCTCCCCCTCCAGCCCTCCAGGCAGGTGCCAGCCCCCCTGTCTAGGGCAGCGGTCGGCAAACCGCGGCTCGCGAGCCACATGCGGCTCTTTGGCCCCTTGAGTGTTCTAACGCCACTTCTTCAAAAGAGACTCGCCCAGGCCGAAACCCGACTTCTGCGCATGGGCCACGAAGTTTCTTTTCTTTTTTTTTTTTTTAATATATTTTATTGATTTTCACAGGGAGGAAGGGAGAGGGATAGAGAGCTAGAAACGTCGATGAGAGAGAAACATCGACCAGCTGCCTCCTGCACACCCGCTACTGGGGATGTGCCCGCAACCAAGGTACATGCCCTTGACCGGAATCGAACCTGGGACCTTTCAGTTTGCAGGCCGACGCTCTATCCACTGAGCCAAACCGGTTTCGGCGGGCCACGAAGTTTCAATCGCACTGTACGTGCGCGCCCGCACGTGGGATTTTGTGGAAGAGCCACACTCAAGGGGCCAAAGAGCCGCATGTGGCTCGCGAGCCGCAGTTTGCCGACCACTGGGCTAGGGGACCAGAGCCCCTGAGCTGGACGTACGCACAGCACACAGCCGAGAAGGGCGCAGCCAGGACTTGAACCTGGGCTGTGTTCTCCTGGGCACCTACTGTGCACTCGGGACCAGAGGGGTCAGAGACGGCTCGCCATCGAGGCAACGTCAAGTTCACGAGGAGGACGTTGGGGCTGTGGGAAAATGGAACCAGGCCCAGGCAGCCCAGAGCCGTGGCCAGGTGAGGGGCAGGGATGCTTAGAGGTCAGAGGAAGGCCAAGTGCTGTGGCCAGAGCACGCTGGGGGGAGAGGGGGGGCGTTCCAGGAAGATGCAAGCCCTCAGCAAGCCCCCCAAGGTTTAAGATAACAGCGCATAGGAGCCAGAACTCTGTGGGAGGCCCAGTGCTGAGTAATTCCATGCATTGTGTCCCCCGCGTTCAGGACTGTCAGCCCATTTAGCAGAAGGAACAACTGAGGCGCTGGAGGTAATTGGATCGCACAGCCTCTCGAAGCGAGCAAGTGGCAGAGGCAGGGCTCTGACCCAGGCAGCGGGCCTGCAAGGCCTGAGAGAGTCTGTGGGTGGGATGGAATGGGGGGGAGCGCTTCTCTGTTCTTGGGGTGGAGACACACGGGGTCTCCTTCCAGCCTGCCTGCCTCCTCAGGGTCATCTGGCCTCCTGACCACACTGTACGCAGAGCTTCAGGTTAGCCCCCAGGGCCTTGACCCTGGAGGCCCCAGAGGCATGGCCTAAGGTGCCCGTGTCTGTGTCTGCCTGCCATTTGCAGGGACCCCACAAGCCCCCGGTTCCCTCTTGCTCTGCTCCTCAGGGGCTGCAGGAGGAGGGCGGGTGCCCGGCTGGCTGGTTCTGGCTGGGGAGACTTGAGCACGCTGGGCTGTGTGTGCGGACGCTCAGGGAGGGCCCGGGGTGGGAGTGGGGGTGGGGTCAGCCCTGGGAGAAGCGGGACCGCCCGTGAATTGGACGTACCCGGCCCCGTCTTCATTGGAATCGGTTTAGCACCGGCCCTCCGTGGCCCCTGATCGAGCCGGTGGGGCGGTTTCAGGGGCTGCTGGCTGGTGGCCCCGACGGCTCCCTGGGCGTGGCACTGCGGCCCCTGCCCAGGCGTGGGCCTCCAGCCTGGCAGGTCCGGAAACGCTGTGCTCCTGGACCCACAGCTCCAGTGAAGCGACTCCTGACCCACTTCCGAGGATCCGAGAGTTGACGCCCGCGGCCTAGCGCAGGAGGCGGCGGGGCCGGGAGTGAGCGGAGAGCCAGGCGGCCGGGCGGGCAGGGCGGGAGCACCCGGCACAGGGCTGCGGGGGGAATCCGGGTGCGGGTGTTGCTCTGGCACTTTCCTCGCCGAAGGTGGGCGGCCTGCACAGCCTGCTCTGTCACGCCTCGGGGTAAGGCTGTTCTCCAGCAGGAGGGGCCCTGGAGTGCTGGCTCGGCCCGCAGCCTGCCCTGCTCCTGCGCCCTGGGCCTCGGTTTCCTTTTCTGTACAACGGGCCTGTGCCGGTTCCTCCGCGGAGGCTTCTGGGGAGGACCGCGCGAGACAGGCGGCCTGACAAGCAGTCCCCGCAGCGCCTGGCACGGCGTCAGAGCCGACAGGCGGCGGCTGCCCCGGTGTGTGTCCTGCCCAGGCTCCGGGGGCCGTCCTTGGAGCTGAACCTCGGGCCTGTGGGGGCCCATCTGTGGGTACGCTGGGCCTGCCACCCCCAGCTGGCTGGGTGACCCCAGGAAGTCCTTCCCATCACTGGTCTCTTTCCCGCATCCGTGTGACCAGGGAGAGACTCTGTTCTGAGGCTGCCTCCACGGCGGCCACCAGTGGAGCGAGGCCTGGGTGTGTCTCCGTAGGACAGGAGAGTCACAGGCCGGGGTTCAAGTCCCTGCCCCAGCTGCCACTTCCTGGCTCCTGGCCTGGGCGAGCTCCCGCCCGCTCTGTCCTCATCCATCACGTGAGGTGTGGGGAGGATTAAATGCAATGAGTGTGCCCGCCGAGGGCCTGGCGCCCAGGAAGTGCCCAGGTGTGCTGGACACCGTGGTCCGTGCCATTGCTGTTGGGACTGGACCTTCAGCCAGCCCCACCCTACACCTCCGGGGGCCAGGCCCCCCCCCCCTTCCTCCTCGGCCGTCACCAGCCATGTCCCCTCGCAGGCCTGGCCCCCGGGGACCCCTGGCCCTGACCGTCAGGATGGGCAGGAGGGAGGATGGGAGTGGGCAGGGCCAGCCTGCAGGTCGGTCTCTCCTCCCCACGGAGGCACATTTAACGAGCTGGGCTCAGGCTGGTGGCAGGTTCTTGGGGAGACGGGTCAGCCTCTTTGGGGCTCAGCACAGCCTCCAAACTCCGATTTCTGGAGTCACTGAGCTTTGTGGCTGCCCTGGAAATCAGACGCCGTGAGGGGCCCCAGCCCAGGCTGCCTCTGTGGGTGAGGGTCCCCCAGCCCAGGCTGCCTCTGTGGGTGAGGGTCCCCCAGCCCAGGCTGCCTCTGTGGGTAAGGGTCCCCCAGCCCAGGCTACCTCTGTGGGTGAGGGCCCCCAGCCCCAGCTTCCTCTGTGGGTGAGGGCCCCCATCCCAGGCTGCCTCTGTGGGTGAGGGGCCCCATCCCAGGCTGCCTCTGTGGGTGAGGGGTCCCCAGCCCAGGCTGCCTCTGTGGGTGCAGTGTCTCGCCCGGGAGAGTGGCCCACCCTTATCCAGGCTGACCTTACGTCCCCTCTGGGCCATCTGTGCTGTGGGGCTCCGTGCAGGCACCAGCAGGGTCACGTGTGAACGACATCTTCATCCTCCCGGCCCTGGGCCGATGCCCTAGTCCCGTGGTCGGCAAACTGCGGCTCGCGAGCCACATGCGGCTCTTTGGCCCCTTGAGTGTGGCTCTTCCACAAAATACCACGGCCTGGGCGAGTCTATTTTGAAGAAGTGGCGTTAGAAGAAGTTTAAGTTTAAAAAAATTGGCTCTCAAAAGAAATCTCAATCGTTGTACTGTTGATATTTGGCTCTGTGGACTAATGAGTTTGCCGACCACGGGTCTAAGAGACGAGCCAGGACTTGGATCTCTCCTCAGCCCGGACACTGTCTGCGTGGTCCTCCTCCGGCCTCAGTCTCCCGCTCTGTGTAATGGGCGCCTGGGGCTGAGGAGCGTGGCCTGGTCCCTGGAATCCCTGGGTCCCTCTTGATCTGCCTCCCGTTGGAGCGCCTGCTTTCGAGCAGAAGGCGAAAAAGTCAGCAAGCTGCGCGGCTGGCTCCAACCCTCAGACGTTCAGGGTGAATCGGCCCCCCTCCGGGTTCCCGGAGCCTCTGGCAGGTCTCCCACAGGTTTCCCGGGAGGTTTTTCAGCCTCAGCTGGGCCGGGGGGGGGGGGGTGGGAGGCGGGGGGAGGGAGGGCCTGGGACGTGCCAGCCGTCCCACAGCAGCAGCAGGTCCCGCTTCCTGGGCGCTTCCGTGTGCCAGGCGCCGGTCTGGGTGCGAGCCTCGTGGCCGCCACTGTGACCCCGTTAGAGAGAGGCTCTTCTCCCCATTTTACAGGCGAGCTCACTGAGGCCGAGGGCGGAGGCTCGGTAGAGCTGGGAGTCAGAGCCCTTCAGGCGGGGCCGTGCTCTGGGGTCTGCTGGGCTCTGGGAGGGGCTCATGCACCTGGGGCTGCGGGGGCTGGTGGGCTGTGGGGGCTGGTGGGTTGCTGGGGGCTGGTGGGCTTGGGGGGCTGGTGGGCTTGGGGGGCTGGTGGGCTTGACCTACAATCCCTGGGGACAGCACCCTGCTGGCCCGCCCCTCCGAGAAGGCTGACCCGGTGACACATTAACAGATGCCACCCAGGGGCTCGGGGCTGCACCCGGAGGGACAGCGGGCTGTGGGACACCCTGGGTGCCCATTCTGCTGGCCT
The DNA here is from genome assembly GCF_951640355.1 of Cnephaeus nilssonii. Taxonomy (NCBI): domain Eukaryota; kingdom Metazoa; phylum Chordata; class Mammalia; order Chiroptera; family Vespertilionidae; genus Cnephaeus; species Cnephaeus nilssonii. Next base: position 2,440,159 of record NC_137085.1, read on the forward strand.
CTGCTCACCAGGGCCTGGGGGCACCCCACTCCTTCACTCCCCTGGACCCAGGTGCTGGAAGGCGCAGCTCGGAGGGGGTCCCAGGGCCCTGGGGTGCCTGCGTGGGTGGGACAGGAGGCTCTGCCCCCTGAGGACACAGCATCCATGTGACAGTCTCCTCCTAACAGCTCAGTGCTGCCCTGTGGACGCCGACCCTCAGGACAGCTGTCTGCTAGGCCGTCCCCCTCCCCGAGGCCCCCAGCCCCTGCCAGTGCCCACGGGGCCTGCTGCCCACGCTGCTGCTGGCCCGCAGCCCGCTCTGCTCACAGGTGGCCCAGGGTTACGTGTGGGCTCTGGGGGCGGATGCCCGGGCTTCGGCTGCTTTCCTTCCCTGGCAGGGGGGTGAGCGCAGGGAACCGGTGCCCCCCTCCGCCCGGGACCCGGGAGCTCCCCTAGAGCCTGCGCCTGCCTCTCGGTAGCCGGCTTACACGGTGCCCGCACTCAGATGCTGCCGTGGTCTGGGCTGTCCCTGCGGCTGCTGCGGGAGGCGACAGGGAGGACGGGGTTAGCTCCGCTGGGGCAGTGACTCCCCAGCCCAGCCTGTGTGCTCAGCATCCCGCCCTGCCCCCCAGCCGGCTGGCAGAGGGGGCCCCTGGGGTGGGGGAAGGGCTCAGGGATCACATGACGCCCAGGCAGGGCCAGCCAGCTGCTCCCAGCCAGCAAGGCCCATGGCTCGGTGCAGAGCCGCTATTTAGACCTGAGGCCGGGCCCTGCCCGCGGGTTAGCCTGGCCAGGGAGCGCTCTGTCCAGCAGGCCTGGATGGAGGCCCGGGGGAGCCAGGTGCTGTGTGGGCTCCCGAGGGGTTCAAGTCCAGTGCCCTCTGGCAGCGGGTCCTGCACAGCCTCCAAACTGGCAGGACCGTGGGCGCTCAGGACGGTGTGGCTCCCAGCGGGGCCAGATGTGGCTGGAATCCCAGGAGCGGGACAGGCCTCTGTGGGAGGCAGCCCCTGGGACTTGGAGGAGACGTGGGGGCGGCCAGGCCCTGGCTGGGTGGGGGCGGCAGGGCTAACAGGCCCCTGAAGTCCTCGTCTGCCCCTCCCCCAGGGGCTCTTCCAGGCAGGGCGGGGTGTGGGGAAGGCTGGACGCATCTGTTTCTGTTTTTCTGCTTCAGGAGGAGGAATTCCCCTCCTCGCTGAAGGGCTGTGGGGGGTGTGGGTGTGGGAGGTGCTGCTGGTGGGGGCACGTCTGCTGTGGGCTCCCTGCTAACTTCCAGGAAACGCCTGGCTGTCTCCCTGGAGGAGGCGGCGCAGGCTCAGGAGCCGGTGTGATTGCAGCGGCTTTCCCGCTGGTTCGGTGCCCAGAGCAGGAGGGCGGCCTTGGGTCGGAGGACATGGGCTTCCGGAAGGCGGCTCCCGGGCCCCCCAGAGCCTCCCAGGCCCCCTCCCGGCCCTGACTCCGGGGGGCCGTCACCTCGGGTTATGGTACAGGATGCCGGCACCAGGTTCCGGCCCAGGAGCCCCCGCAGGCCCGGGCTTCAGGGCAGGGCCGTCGTGGCCCAGGCTGAGTCAGCGCTTGGCACTGGGCCTCCTCTGAGGTCCACGCCCACCCTGCCGGGGGCACTGACCTGTGCGTGGTCCCCGCTGCTGTCACTGACCGTGTGATTGATGGCCGTGTGCCCGCCGGCACCTCCCCCCGGCTCCTCCCGAGCCCTCGGAGGTTGGCACCTTTACTCCTAGGCCCCCTCCCCCTGCAGTGCACCCTCCCCTGGCAGGGCCGGCTGACCGTGGGACGGGGCCGCTGCCTCCGAAAACAAGGGGGCCGGGCTGCAGCCGGCTGACCCCGCTTCCTGGCCCAGCCGGTCCCATGGCTTTGGGCCCCCGCAGAGCCCCGGCCGGCAGCCTGCTCAGCACTGTCCTCTTCCTCACCCTGTCCCCGCGCACGTGACGACGGGGAGCGGGGAAGTCCTCTGTTGCCCAAGAAGGCACAAGGCCTGAATGAGCAGAAAGGGAAGGAAGCGGCCTCGCACGTGGCCTCGGGGAGGCCCCGCAGCTGCCCAGCCCCGTGATGCTGGCTGCAGGCCTGGGCCGGGAGGAGCCGCTCTCCTGCGGGGTCTGCTGGGGTTTGGGGGCAGGCTGCGCGGAGGAGGGGCGGGGGGGGGGGCGCCGTGTCCCCCTGGGTGCCTCTGCCGGGGCCGGGGGGTCCCAGGTCACCGCTCACCTGCAGCCGCGTGACTCGGACAGGTTGCCCTTCTCCCGGCCTCCACGTGCCCACCTGTGAGGTGACCGGTCACGGTGCTTGTCTGGGGGGGCACCCTGGGCAGGAGCAGGCTGTTGAGAGGTGGGCTCGTCTTGTCCACACCCGGCTCCTGGCCGGCGGCACCGAGGGGGTTGCCCCGAGAGAAAGCCGTTCTCAGGCTGTCCTGGTTCATTCTGGATTGAGGTGTGTGTGGCCACTGATGGGGCCTCCCCGGGGGACAGGGTGCAGGGGGCGCCCCCTGCAGCGTCGGCCGGCAGGGCCCTGACCCCGCCCGCGCCGGGCGCTGTCTTTGCAGAGCTCCACACAGGAGATTGGCGAGGAGCTGGTCAACGGGGTCGTCTACTCCATCTCCCTGCGCAAGGTGCAGGTGCACCACGCGGCCGGCAAGGGCCAGCGCCGGCTCGGGGTGAGTGTGGGGGGCTGCGCAGCGTGGCGCCGAGCAGGCCCGGGGTCCACCTGCCGCCCTGGGACTGCACCCACTTTCCCCCAGGGCTTTCCTGCCCTGGGCCCCACAGCCCAGCTCCCAAAGGAATCGCCCCCCGCCCGCCCCAGCGTGGCCAGGTGCAGTCCCTGCTCGCACACGTGTGTGACATCGGAAAGGACGCTTTCCACCGGCCCCTCCCTGCTCGTTGGGGAGTGTTTGTGCGTCCGGCCCGCGTTTCCTGTTTTGGCCGCTGCTCCCCGCCGTCCCGTGGCGCTGTTCTGACCGTCCTCCCACACCTCCGAGCCTCAACATCCCCACACTTCGTAGGAAGGGCTGTTTTCACCCCAAAAAGGGGGGGGGGCTGGCTGGTCTCTCGGTGAGCACAGCCTGTGGCCCCTCCAGGTCGGAGCCGAGGCCGGCATTCCAGAAGGGAGGCCGGTTGCCACGGTGATCCAGCCCCTCAGGGCCTGGGACCTGGTCGGCTCCCGGCTCCCGCGGCCATTGGCACCGCCCTGCGCTCAGTGCCCTGTGCGCCCTCCCTCCCGCCCTGACAAGCCGCGTCCTTGCCTCTGGAAAGGGCCGTGCCGCCAGGGCTCGGGGGATGCTCTCACCACGGGGAGGGGCTCAGCTAGCAGGTGGCCTGCAGGCCTTGCCTTTCCCATCACCCCCTCAGATCAACTTCTTTTTTTATTTTTTTAAAATGTATTTTTACTGATTTCAGAGAGGAAGGGAGAGGGAGAGAGAGAGAGAAACATCAATGATGAGAGAGAATCATGGATCAGCTGCCTCCTGCACGCCCCCTACTGGGGGTCGAGCCTGCAACCCAGGCATGTGCCGTTGGCCGGAATTGAACCCGGAACCCTTCAGTCCGCAGGCCGACACTCTATCCACTGAGCCACACCGGCCAGGGCTCAGATCGACTTTTAAACGTGAGGACCTTTTTCTGGGGGGACACTCACGTCCCACCTCCTGCCACAAGTCCCCGCGCGCCTGGGAGCTCATCTGCGCTCCAGCCCTCACCCTTCTGGGGGTCCCTGCTGCTGCCTCTGCCCACACGGCCTCCTCTGCCCACCCCAGTGTGAAAACGAGTCGGCCCTGAGCCTGTACGAGACCTGCAAGGTGCGCACGGTGAAGGCGGGCACGCTGGAGAAGCTGGTGGAGCACCTGGTGCCCGCCTTCCAGGGCAGCGACCTCTCCTACGTCACCATCTTCCTGTGCACCTACCGCACCTTCACCACCACCCAGCAGGTCCTGGACCTGCTGTTCAGACGGTGAGCGCCCGCCCTCCACAGCACGGCTCCCCCACCTGCTGCTGTGTGTCTCCGGGAGAACCCCTCGCCCTCTCTGAGCCTCGGTTTGCTCATGTGAACACCAGCAGCCTCCCAGGTTGTCAGGACTGCTGGGGGCTGACTTAACTCTCCCGCCAAAGCAGCTCTCTGCCTCAAGCCCCGTCGCCCTGTGCCCTGGGGTGAAACAGCTCTCATTTGAGTAGAGGTTCCAGCTTCTATCTGGGGGTCCCCTCCCCGAGTGCCAGCGCAAGGGCCCTGGGGGCGGGGTGGGGGCCCCAGGCCCACTCGGACATCTGTGAGGTGCCAGTTGGGGTTCATTCATCCCACAAACGTGTGTGAAGCCCCTCCTGTGTGCGGGCACTTTTCTGGGCACGGAATTGGAACATAATTAGGTGCAAAACGCAGATAAACCCCTGCCCTCCAGGCTCCGGCCCAGCGGGGGGCGGGGCGGCCAGTAACAGCAGCCGTCACAGCAGGTTCGGTAGATGTGACGCCCTCACGGCCTCCTCTAGATACGGATGCATCCTCCCGTACGCCCACGAGGACGGCGGGCCCCAGGACCACCTGAGGAAGTGAGTGCGCTCGGTCCTGGGAGGGCCTCGTCGCCGCGGGGGGACCTTTGGGGCCGAGGCTGCGGGGTGGGCAGAACCCTGGCCCCCGCTTCCCTGGCGCCTGAGGGCTCCTGCAGGAGGGAAAGAGTGGGGAGCTGTGGGTGGGCCCTCGGCCCCAGGGAGCAGAGGGAGGCTGGGGACCCAGAGCCAGCCCCCCGGAGAGAACCGTCCTCCCCACAGCCCGCCCAGCCCTGCTGGCCCCGTCCCTGTCCGGGCGCCCGGGACAGGTGGTGTGGGAGCGCCCGGCTCACACCCGGCCCTACCTCGTCCGCCCCGGCCTGCACAGCCCAGTGCGGTGGGCAGGGGGACTGGCCTCTGGATGGGCAGGGACGGGCCCAGAGTCCAGCCCGCACGGGCCATGGGAGGGCCGCATGGAGGGGGAGCCAGGCCTTTGACTCTGCTGCCCCCCGCCCAGTGCCATCTCCTCCATCCTGGGCACCTGGCTGGACCAGTACTCGGAGGACTTCAACCAGCCCCCGGGCTTCCCCTGCCTCAAGCAGCTGGTGGCCTACGTGCAGCTCAACATGCCTGGCTCGGACCTGGAGCGCCGCGCGCACCTGCTCCTGGCTCAGCTGGAGAGCGCAGAGCTCACGGAGGCGGAGCTGGAGGGTGAGGAGAATGGGGGTGGGCCGTGGGGTGGGGTCAGTGCTGGACACAGAGGAGCCTCCAGAGGCCGGCGTGGGGCAGGCCAGGAGCAAAGACTGGCCTCGGACTACCCACCTGGACTGCGGGTGGGGAAGACGTCCTGGGCTGGGGCTTCTCCTGAAGGCAGTGGCGTGGGAAAGCGGGCGTGTTGCTGAACTTTTCTCCTGTTACAGCTCTATCACCAGCTCCAGCTCCAGCTCCAGCACCCAGTCCTGTGCCAACTTCAGAGCAGGAGCCGGCTCCATCGCCTGCTCCAGCGCCCGCTCCAGCGCCCAGTCTAGTGCTCAGTCCAGTGCTGGCTTCGGAGCAGGAGCTGGTGCTGGCTGGAGAGCCTGAGCCCACTCGCGAACCAGCTCCAGAGCGAGAGGCCGCCCCGGGACCCACTCCAGCGGCAACCCCAGAGCTGGAGCCGGCTCTGTCGCAAAGTCTGGAGCTAGAGCCGGCTCCAGCGCCTGAGCCCCCCTGGCCTTCGCCTGTGGCCGCAGAGAACGGGCTGCGCGAGGAGAGGCCTCACCTCCTGGCGTTCCCTCCCGACCTCGTGGCAGAGCAGTTCACCCTGATGGACGCGGTGAGCAGTCTGCTCCGCGGGCGGGCGGGAGGGCGCTCCGTCCTCCGGCTTCGGCTGCCCACGCGGGCGTTCCCTGGTCCAGAGCTGGTGCCCTGGCCCCACCCCCACCCCCAGCTCCAGCACTGCAAACCGGGGGACCCGGGCAAGCTTCTTGTCCCCAAGGCCTCCATTTCCCTGCGGACTGTGGAGCGGGGACCCCACCCCACCCCCTCTGCACAGAGTAACTGAGGGCTAAAGGAAGTGGAACAATAGAAAATTGGGGAGCCTGGCTGTTTGGGGGGGGGGAGGGAGCTCCCCCATCTGCCCAGGAGGCCTCACCAGCCCCAGCACCTCCTAGGCACCGGAGGTATCCTGGCCCCCGGGCAGCCTAGGCCACACCTCCAGCTGTGGACCCACAAGGATGAGCATCTGGACCGGGAGGGGCACAGGTGGAGGGGCTCAGGGCCCCCCGGTGCCGCTTGGGGTGGTGCCCGCGGTTAGTGAGGGCGGCTGGTGAAGACGCCACACGCCCCGCCAGCGTTTCATCCCGGGTCCCTCGCGTGCCGGTGCCCACAGGCAGGGAACAAGACCCAGGGGCTCCGCCGCTCAGCCACAGCCTCCGCTTCCAGGCCCCCAGCACGGACCAGGGCCCTGCCTGGGACTGGGGGTCCGGTGCTGGCGGGGGTGTGGGGGGCCGAGTGACACGCCCCTCCCCCCAGGAGCTGTTCAAGAAGGTGGTGCCCTACCACTGCCTGGGCTCCATCTGGTCCCAGCGCGACAAGAAGGGCAAGGAGCACCTGGCGCCCACCGTGCGGGCCACCGTCAGCCAGTTCAACAGCGTGGCCAACTGCGTCATCACCACGTGCCTGGGGGACCGCAGCGCCTCGGCCCGGGCCAGGGCCAGGGTGGTGGAGCACTGGATCGAGGTGGCCAGGGTATGGGGAGCCCCTGGCTGCCTTCACCCCCTCCCAGGGCTGTGGGCTGTGGCGCAGCCCTTCTGCGTCAGGGCCTCGATGACCTTGACTTGTCTGCCCTCCCCGCTCCCCCGCCCCACCCCACTCACTTCCTCCTTAGGTTCCTTCCTGGGTTGAGCTCAGGCCCCCCAGGGATATTCATGGGGCGCAGGCCCCCTGGGAGGGGGGCTCCCAGGCATCTCACCCAGAAGGGGAGGTGCCAGCCCCCCTCACCCTGCTCCCCTCCCCCCAGGAGTGCCGGGTCCTCAAGAACTTCTCGTCCCTCTACGCCATCCTCTCCGCGCTGCAGAGCAACTCCATCCACCGGCTGAAGAAGACGTGGGAGGAGGTGTCCAGGTGGGCGGGCCTTGGGGCTGGGCCCTGCCTCCGTGAGCCTGTGGCCTGCAGGGCCCTCAGTGGGGTGGGGTCTCGAAGCGTCCATTGGCCTTAGGCCAGCAGTCCTGCCTCAGGACTCAGTTTCCCTATCTGTCAGGCCCTGGACTGAGCCACACAAAGTCAGAACTGGTCCCAACAGAGCCACGCAGTAGAACTGGGAACGGGACCCAGGTGACCCACTCGAGAGCGCCCTCCCCAGGCCCACGGAGCCCTTAGGACCGCGGGACCAGCGCCCGGCAGCTCGGGCCTTTGGGCTCCACGAGGAAAGGGGATCTGTGCTCACCCCCCGCCCCCCCTCCCCCCCCCCCCAGGGACAGCGTGCGGGTCTTCCAGAAGCTGTCGGAGATCTTCTCAGACGAGAACAACTACTCGCTGAGCAGAGAGCTGCTCGTCAAGGTGAGGTGGGCGGGGCCCCTCAGCGGAAGGCTCTTCGCAGACTTCTGGGCCTGTCTTGTCTGGACCTTGGGGGGTGGGGGGCCTGGCAGGGTTCAGTCTCCTGCTTCCGTGTGTCCCTCCTACAGTGTCCTCTGGGCTGGTGGTGATGGCGTCGTGGTGGGCATCCCTTCCCTGCCCAGTCCAGCTTGTCCCCTGGGCAGGCCCTGCCACCCCCTTCCGTCTGAGCTCACTTCCCAGGGCAGGGCCCGTGCCTGCCCAGGTGTCAGATCCCAAAGGGGCTGCCCAGGCGTGGGTCCGAATGACTAGACAGATCTGGGTGCATGTGGGGGCGAAGGGTGAAGGGAAGAAGGCCTCGCTGACCCCATCCTCAACCCTGGCAGGAGGGCACCTCCAAGTTTGCCACCCTGGAGATGAACCCCAAGAGAGCCCAGAAGCGGCCGAAGGAGACGGTGCGTGTGCCCCAGGCCCGGGGGGCAGGGTGGCCTCCCGCGTCCCCCTCCCGCTGCCATCGTGCCTGACCTGCCCCTGAGACCAGCTGGTGTCCAGGAGGACTAGTTGCAGCCACCAGAGCGAGGCCCTGAGAGCTAGGCTCTGGGGATTCGGGGGAGGGGGGGCCGTCAGAGACCCGGTCATCTTGGGGATTTGCCAAATGCCAGGCCTGGAAGGTCACCTGAGGGTTTGGGGTCCGTGGGCACTAGGAGGGGGATTAGCGCCTAAGGGTCCCCAGGCTGCTCCGAGTGGGAGCCCGGGGTTGGGGCCGAGGCCGAGGGGCTCCCACTTATCACCGCCCACCTCGCTGTCACAGGGTGTCATCCAGGGCACCATCCCCTACCTGGGCACCTTTCTCACGGACCTGGTGATGCTGGACACGGCCATGAAGGACTACCTGTATGTGAGTGAGCCGGGGCGATGCGGGGCAGGGCAGGCCCTGAAGCCCAAGGAGAGAGCGCCCCTCAGAGGAGAGAGCGCCCCTCAGCGAGCCCTGAGCTCCCAGCCCCTGGTCCCTGTGTATCCCAGTGGGTAACCAGCTCCCCACCTGGCTGTGGGGCTCAGAGCTGCAGGGAGAGTTTAGCCAGCCGTGCCCATGGGCGAGCGAGGCCACATCCTCCAAGGTCAGGCATGTGGTAGCCAAGGGGTTCTTCTTGTCTGAGGATTCAGTCGCTGAGGGCTGAGCGAGAAGGTCGCCCCGGCGCCCAGCTCCCAGGACCCAGCCAAGGTCCAAGCTTGTGTGCATGCCCTGCCCCCTGGTGTTCGCTGTCGGTAGTGCAGCCTGAGAGGGGGTCCGTGTGGTCATGGGCGTGGGGACACGTTCTGATGGGCGTTGGCTGTCTGCCTTGCAGGGGAGACTGATCAACTTCGAGAAGAGGAGGAAGGTGAGCAGCCACCGCCCTCACTTTGGGGGCTGGAAACCAGACGCCCCCTGGCTTCCCCCTTCCTGCTATCTTCATGGGGAGAGCTGGATCCAGCAGGGAGAGCCTCTCCCAGAGGAGGGGGCGGGCGGGGAGCAGGAGTGAGAATCCAGGACAGTTTCCCGGGGAGGGGCTGTTGGAACCCAGCTGAGGATCGGGTCAGGCCTGGGTGGGGGCAGAGAAGAGGAGGTGACCCCGCACCCCACTCAGGCCCTCCCCGCCCTGCCCTGCGCTCTGGCCCCAGGAATTCGAAGTGATCGCCCAGATCAAGCTGCTGCAGTCCGCCTGCAACAACTACAGCATCGAGCCCGAGGGGCAGTTCGGGGCCTGGTTCCGGGCCGTGGCGCGGCTCAGCGAGGCCGAGAGGTGAGGCGGGCGGGGATCGGGCGCATCCCAGGCTCGAGGGCCTGCGGCTCGGGCTCTTGTCGGCATTGACCTGTTGCCTGGCGAGGTGGCTGGGTGCCCACACTCCAGCCGCTGGCACATTGCGGGAGGGAGACGGAGCGTGGCTCCGGGAGCTCACAGCTGCCGCCCTGTCCCGCAGCTACAGCCTGTCGTGTGAGCTGGAGCCCCCCTCCGAGTCGGCCAGCAACACTCTGAAGGCCAGGAAGAGCACGGCCATCGTCAAGCGCTGGAGCGAGTGGGTGCCGCGGGCTGGGGGGCCCCCAGGGGGAGCGGGAGGCCGACAGCTGGAACGGAGATCCCAGCTCCTCACCGGCCAGCCCTGTGACCAGGGCCTCGGTGTCCTCCTCTGAAACGGGGCTAATGCTAAAGGATGGCACACGGCCTCAGCAAATGGGGTGCCTGGAGCAGAGTGTCGGGGGGCAGGGATGGGATGTGTCCCAGGGGAGGCCTCCCCCAAGTCACCCAGCCCTTCTTGCAGCCGCCAGGCCCCCAGCACGGAGCTGAGCACCAGCGGCAGCTCGCACTCCAAGTCCTGCGACCAGCTCAGGTGCAGCCCCTACCTCAGCAGCGGGGACCTCGCCGACGCACTCAGCGTCCACTCAGCCGGCTCCTCCAGCTCCGACGTGGAGGAGATCACCATGAGCTTCGTCCCGGAGTCCCCCGACGGCCAGGAAAAGAAGGTGACTGCCCCCAGCCCTGCGCAGCCCCTCTCTTCCGGGTCCCAGTGTCCCCCCCTCACCCACAAAAGGGGCCAGGAAGCCCCTCAAAGCCCCCAGAGCTGGGCCCCACCGGGGGCGCCCTTCAGGCCTCGGGGCCGCTGCTGACCGCGCCGTCCCCACAGTTCTGGGAGTCGGCCTCCCAGTCGTCCCCGGAGACCTCGGGCGTCAGCTCGGCGTCCAGCAGCGCCTCCTCCTCCTCGGCTTCCACCACGCCCGTGGCCAGCGCCCGCACCCACAAGCGCTCCGTCTCGGGGGTCAGCAGCTACAGCGCCTCGCTGCCGCTCTACAACCAGCAGGTGGGCGACTGCTGCATCATCCGGGTCAGCCTGGACGTGGACAACGGCAACATGTACAAGAGCATCCTGGTGAGCGGGCGGCGGTGCCCCGTGCCCCCACTCTGCCAGGCAGCACAGGACGGGACGCCTGTCCGTCCCGCCCTCCTTCCAGCGCGTCAGGAAGGGCAGGAGTGAAGAAGCCGGGCTCGGCGATCGGATGAGGGCAGTAGACATTCGGGCACAGCCAGGGAACGGGTCTCGGGGAGCACTGGGCAGTGACCCAAGGAGGGGGGTCCCCAGGGGTTGGAGGGGCAGTGAGCAGGCCCGAGGTGAAGAAGCAGGGCTCAGGGTAAGCGGGTCAGGGAAGTGTCGGGGGGAGACGGGAGTCCCTGGAGGTTGGAGCAGAGGGGGGCAGAGAGACCTATGACTGCCTCCGGGGGACGGGCTGGTGCCCGGCTGGTGGCCGGGGGGGAGGGGAGACCAGCGATCAGACACTGCATGGAATTTGAAGGTTAAGATCAAGCCAGCAGGACTGACCTGTGGGGGTCCCTGCCACACCCCACCACTGGGTAGGGTGCCCCGTGCCTCAGTCGCCTGGATGACCCTATGTCTGAAGCCGCTGCTCTCTGGCCCTCGGGGTGGACGCAGCAGGGGTCGGCCTGGCCTGTGCTGACCACGGCGGCAGCCTCCACCCTGGGCGGGCCGTGGCTCCCGCCTCCAGGGTGGTCTGGCCCCGGCCTCGTGGATACTGTTGTGGAGGGGCAGTTGGTTTCCCAGGAAGTGGGGGGGGAGGTGGCAGGCTTGTGAGAGGAGGGGGAGCAGGAACAATTGGAAAGACCCCTCATCCTTGCCAGGCCTCCCCAGGGTGGTGGCGAGCCCCCCGCAGACCGAGCACCCGGCCAGAGGCTGTGAGCCCCTGTGCGCGGTTCGGGGGGCCCCTGGCCGCAGCCCCCTGACGGCCTGTCCCCGCCCGACCCAGGTGACCAGCCAGGACAAGGCTCCGGCTGTCATCCGCAAGGCCATGGACAAGCACCACCTGGATGAGGAGCAGCCGGAGCACTACGAGCTGGTGCAGGTCATTTCAGACGAGAGAAGTACGCGGGGCCGCGGGGAGGGGCCACGGCGGCTGGGGAGGCAGGGCGGGCGGGCGGGAGCGGCACCAGGCCCACCCCTCGGACTTGCACCAGCAGGGGCGGGGGAGGCTTCGCACACACACTGACCTCTCCTGGCCGGGCCTGGACACCCCGTGTTTTCTCACTGTCCCCCCTCCCCCCCGCCCCCGCCCCTGGGCTTCTGGGCCTGGGTCTCGAACCCGGTTCAGAGCTTCAGTGAAGAAAAAAGGCGTTTCTCCTGGGAAAAGCAGCCGTGCGGCCGAGCCCACAGCCATCGGGGCACTTTCTGGCTGGGATGGGAAGTACCGTATTTTCCGGCATATAAGACGACTTTTTAACCCAGGAAAATCTTCTCAAAAGTCGGGGGTCGTCTTATACGCCGGGTGTCATCTTATAGGGCGGGTATATCCCAAACTCTCTCTCTATATATTTTTGTAAATATATTTTATTGATTTTTTACAGAGAGGAAGAGAGAGGGACAGAGAGTTAGAAACATCGATGAGAGAGAAACATCGATCAGCTGCCTCCTGCACACCCCCCACCGGGGATGTGCCCGCAACCAAGGCACATGCCCTTGACCGGAATCGAACCCGGGACCCCTGAGTCCACAGGCCAATGCTCTATCCACTGAGCCAAACCGGTTTCGGCCCAAACTCTATATTTTAACTGGAAAAGTTGGGGGTCGTCTTATACGCCGGAAAATACAGTATGTTAACATCCACTCGCTCGTGTCACCAACCACCACAGACCGGGTGCCTTATGACCAACAGAACCGTATTTCTCACGGTTCTGGAGGCTGGAGGTCCAAGGTCAGGGTGCCTGCCATGTCGGCCGAGGGCCCTCTCCCGGTGGCAGACTCTGACTTCTGGCTGTGCCCGCACGTTGGGGGCTGGGGCTCTCTGGCTCTCTTTTATGAGGGCGCTAATCCCTTTCACAGGGGCCCCACCCTCACGAACGCATCGCCTTCCCAGAGCCCCACCTCTTGATCCCATCACCTTGGGGTTTGCTTTCAACAGGAAAGTTGAGGGGAGACAGACATTCAGTCCACGGCAGAGGCTGCTGAGGGGGAAGCTCAGGACCCTAAACTCTGGGGAAGGGACCGGCGTAGCACAGACTCGGAGCCAGAGGCTGGGGCTCGGGCCCCCGGGCAAGCTCCCGTGTCCACCCCCCACAGGGACGTAACACAGCCAGGGCGGGGTGGGCAAAAGTAGGCGTACAGTTGCCAGTACACCAAGCACAGAGTTTCTTTTATTGTTTGTTAATTATTGTTTGGTTTTCCATACGGACACGGTAGACCTACTTTTGCCCACCCCGGTATACGCTCATGGTACATACGTGTGCCATAAAGCTTAGCTGTAAGTGTCACCCCCCACGTCCTCTCCCCTGAGCTGCTCACCCTCTCCCCGGCATGAGCCCCGACCATCAGCCAGGCCCCCACAACCCCGGGGAGTTGGTTTCTAAATCCCCTCACCTTCCTGCACCGTCTTCGTGAGGTGGGACGCGAGGCCGACACAGGTGAAGGACCTAGGGAGCCATGCGGGGCAGCGGGCACGGGTTCCAGCGGGTAGTGGGGCCCAGCAGGCTCCGGGCCAGCCGGGCGGTGAGAAACAGGAGCCAAGCGTCAGGGCCTGGGGGTGCCCGGCCCCCCGGCGGCACAGGGGTCTGCCCTTCGCTGGGCCCCGCGCTCTTGTGCTGAGCAGGGCAGGGCTCGGGGAGGTGGTCTGGGGTCTACAGAACCTATTCCTGCTTGAGATCCTGGTCAGCGAAGGCAGCGGGGGGTGGCGGGCGGGGGGTGGGAGGCAGCAGGGTGACCCTCCCCTGCTCCAGAGATGGGGCCGTGGAGCCAGACCCTCTGTGGGGAGGAGTCGCTAGGTCTCATGGGCCAGTCCGCCTGCGCGGTCTCCCCGGCCCGTGCCGCTGAGGGGTCCCTGGTGGTCCTGGAGGTGGTTTGGAGGTCTCGGTGCTGAGCCCAGGCCTATCCCGGGGGCTCTCATACTGACCACCCCTCTACCCTCCCCGACCAGAGCTGAAGATCCCGGACAACGCCAACGTGTTCTACGCCATGAACTCCGCCGCCAACTATGACTTTGTCCTGAAGAAACGGGTCTTCACCAAGGGCCCCAAGGTCCGGCACGGCGCCAGCTCCACTCTGCCCCGCATGAAGCAGAAGGGACTCAGGATTGCCAAGGGCATCTTCTAGCTGGTCCCTGGCGCTGCCCAGCCACACGGCTGCCCGCCAGGCTCGGGCTGGCTGGGCAACCAAGCACTTACGGACGACAGTGGCCCAGGCCAGGCGGGCACCGTCTGCCCAGCCTGCCCCCGGGCCACCCTCCCCGCCTCCGGGTTCTCCCTGGACCTCCTGCTGCCGGGATTGACGCCTGCCCGTCACCAGGCTGACCTGGCCCCCCCCCCCCCCCCCCCCCCCGGGACCACTCGCCGCCTTAGGTGCCTTCCGCTCTCTGGAGCCAGAGGACTAGCCGACATTGCCCAGGAGCGCTGCCGAGGGGCACGGAGCCCTGCCCGCCACGGGCCACGCCCTCGCCACACCGCCCGCACACCTTCCCGGGTGTGGTCACTGCCACCTGTGCCCACGGGCAGCCCAGGGCACCCACTCATCCACTGGATCTGACCACTGCGGTTTCTCCTCGCGCCCACGGATACCGGCCGTGCCATCCACGGGGCCCGGCCCCGCCACCACTCGAGCCTTCCGCAGGCTGCACCAAAGATCCACCGTCAGGCCACTGAGTGCGGGGGCCCCCGCGCGCCCGCCTCCCTCGGAGAGGAGGGACCCTCGTCACCTGCGAGTGAGGACCAGCCCCGCGAGTCCCCGGCCGCAGCCTGAGTGCTGTCTGCCGCTGCACCTGGGCTTCCCGGGACCACACGGGCCGGGGGGAAGGAGGATGGGGGGAGGGAGGGGGTTGAACATTTGTATAAAAGGCAGAAATCATGTTTACCAGTGGGGGAGGGGCAATATTTATTTGTTGTAAATAGTAAATGCTAGACGTGGATATTATATTAAAACCTGTTTCTACCATAGCCCGGGGTGGCGCTTTCGTTCTTTTATCTGTGCTCCTTTATTTAAAAAAAAGGTATTTTTATTGACTTCAGAGAGGGAGGGAGGGAGAGAGAAACATCAATGATGAGAGAGAATTATGGATCGGCTGCCTCCTGCACGCCCCCCACTGGGGGTCGCGCTCACAACCAGGGCCTATGCCCTGACCAGGAATCGAACCTGTGACCTCCCGGTTCACAGGTCAGTGCTCAACCACTGAGCCAGGCCGGCCAGACACATCTGTGCTCCTTTAAACGACATGCAGTCGCCCATCTGTGTTCAGACAAGAAGCTGTGGGGGGCTGTGGGCTTCTCTGCAGGAGGCAGATGGGCGGCCGTCTCTGGCTCCCACAGATACCTCCTCCCCCCGCTCTCCCCCCCTCCACCCCCGTTGCGCCTTCCACAGGGTGTGTGGTGACCGGGGCATCGTGGACCTGGGCAGTGAGCTGAGACCGAACCCTCCGGACCCCTGGCGGGAGAGGGCGAGGGGCATTCACAGGGCACAGTGACCACCTCTGAAAGGTGGGTGTCTAAAAACTACATTGGTGATCCCCTGTCTCTCTCACATCCACCCTTCTCTCCCTCCCGTCCTCTCTAAAAAAATAAAAAATAAAAATCAAAGAAGAAAAATTAAAAAATAAAAATCAATTAAAGAAGAAAAGAAATATCTAGAATAGGCAAATGGAGACAGGAAATGGAGTAAGAAGCTCCGGGGGTCATCTCTCCAGGAGACAACCGTTCAGCTGGGAGGGGAACCTACCAGAATCATCGAATTTGGACTCTTGCACCTCATCAGACACAGCAGCCGGGTGCCTGGACTCGGCCGTGCCGCGGTCCCTGACCCGGCGACGACGTCGCTGCCCGGTCCCGCGCTGACCACAGGAGCCAGAGGACAGGAACCGGGGACCACCCGCAGCCAGCAACACAGGCTTCGCAAACTCGCTGGGGAGCGTCCCATAGGGACGGGCTGCCCCTCGGCTCTCAGACTCCCGCCGTGGGGCTCGGCACCCGCTGCTCCACACCTGCCAGGGCCCCGGGGACCGGCCTCCTTCCAGGGAGACGCTCGCAGACGCCGGCGCGGGGAGGCCGCCCAGGCTCCGTCCTCAGGGCCCTCCGGGCGGCCTGACTAAGGACTTTCCAGAAATAAAAGGGTCCTAAGAGCACAGGCACGATTCTGTGCCAAACACCACCCACGGGGATGTCATTCAGCCGCACAAAGGAGGGGCGTTCTGGTCCCCACGCAACAGGGTGTCCCCGGAAAAGATGGTTTCTTTAGCGGAGGTCTACCCCTGGCCGGGTGGCTCAGTTGGTGGGAGACTCATCCCATTCACCAGAAGGTCGTGGGTTCAATTCCCAGTCAGGACATATACCTGGATTGTGGGTTCGATCCCCTGTCCCTCTCTCACTCCCTGCCTCTCTCTCAAAAAAAAAAAAAAATCAATAGCCCGGCCGGCATGGCTCAGTGGTTGACCGTTGACCTATGAACTAGGAGGTCACGGTTCGATTTTGTCAGGGCACAGGCCCTGGTTGTGGGCTCCATCCCCAGTAGGGGGCGTGCAGGAGGCAGCCGATCCATAATTCTCTCTCATCATTGATGTTTCTATCTCTCCCTCTCCCTTCCTCTCTGAAATCAATAAGAATATAAGAAAAAACAAAAGTCAATAACAAAAAGAAATATCTAGAATAGGCAGGTTGAGAGGAAACAGAAGAGGCTAGCAGGAGTCGGGGGAGGGGCGTGCTGCTGAATGGGTGCAGAGTCTCTGTTTGGGTGATGAACAGATTTGGAAAGAGGGAGTGCGGATGGTTGCACAACCGTGTGACTGCAATTAATGTCACCTTAGAAGTTAAACCAGAGTACTTTACGTGATGTATATTGTACTCCAATTTTTTAAAATTTAAATTCTTTATTGTTGAAAGTATTACATATGTCTCCCTTTCCCCCACTGACCTCTCCCCGGCCACTCCCTGTCCCCCAGCACATGTCCCTGCCCCCGACTATGTGTGTCCGTTGGTTATGCTTATGTGTGCGCATACAAGTCCTTTGCTTGATCTCTTACACACTCCCCCCACCCCACCCTCTTTACCCCAATTCTTAAAAAATAACAGTTGTGGGAACCAACTCCTGACCAGGACAGGGCTGCCTGCCTTTGGAGGAAGAGGGGAGTGTGGCTGGGCGTGTGGTTTCTGCTCCCCAGGAGGAGGAATTCGTAGATTTCAAGTTCAGATGGGAACCCAAACAGCACTAAGTGGGGGGATTGTGGACAGATCAGAGCCTGCCACTGGGAAGGCGAGGCAGGGAGTCCTGGCCAGTGGCCTCTGTCGGGGGACTTCGCATTCTGTTCTCCAGGGGACGGGCCTTCCTTTACGGATTGGAACCCTCCGGGAACCCTGTCCTGGGAAGGCCTCTCAGGCGGCGTTGTGTCTGGGGAAGTGGGGAGAGCGGCTACAGTGTTTGGACAGGTTCAAGCCTCGGACGAATAAGAGGGCAGGTCCTCTCATGGCAAAGCCCTCCCAGCACAATTATAGCCAAAGGTTATGGTTGTAAGCTTGACCTTATGGTCCGAACCTGTGGTCCCATGTGGCTAAGTGATGTAGGCTGCGGGAGGTGCAGCAAGTGCTGCCAAAACAAAGTTTGATAGAGTTCAGGTGCATGTAATTGAGTAGATTTGAAATCCGAGAGAACAATGTAAACATCTTTAGCACTTTGCTTAGTGGAATCTGGCTATAAAATAAAGACTTGGCTTGCAGTCAAGAGAGCAGCGTCCCACCTTGCCCCAGCTTTATTCTCTTGTCTGTCTTCTTTAACTCTTCACTGACCGCCCCCCCTTCACCCCTAGCCGTGCTGAGCCAGGCACAGGAAAGGATTTGTGATGCAGCTTATTGAAGGCGACAGCTGAGCCCTGGGAACCAGAGCTGCAGTTCTTCACAGGGTTCATTTCTCCCAGGACCAGGCCCTGGACCACCCCCCTCGCTCTGCCGGCACGTGGTCTGAGGAGTCCCAGGTGAGTGTGGGTTTGCAGGATAAACGTGCTGATTCCTGCCCCCTGGCTCCCCTCTGGCCCAGATGAACCCAGGGCTGTGAGGTCTGAGGTCCCCATCTTGGGTAGTTACCAGCTTAGACTCACTGTCCTGAGGGTAGACGGGCTGCAGCCCTGAGAGCCCGCAGGCCCTGGCTGGCTGCCCTCGTTGTCCAGGTCTGTGCTGTGGTTCTGCCATGGGGAGGTGGGCGATGGGAACCTCTGGTGGGGGAGGTGGGAGGATGGGGCAGGGAAGGCGGGGAGGAACAGCACCAACACTGCCCGCTATACCCACCGCCCGGCCAGGGAAACACGGGACCGTGTGCATCAATAAGGATGGATGGTTGATCCCATGAAGCTGCCCCCGCCATACCCCCACCCCCCAAAGAGGAACCTTCTCTCCTCTGAGCTCTTACGCCCACTCTGAGCTGACACGGTGAGCTTTGGAGTCTCAGACCTGGGCGTGAGTCCTTGCTGTGAGGGCCTGGGCACGTGGCCCCTCCTGGAGCCCTGGCACTGTAGGAAATGGCCAGCATGGTCAGCTTCTGATGGGAGCGGCGGCTGAATCTCCCCAGGCACAGAGAAGGGAGCGGGAGGGAGAGGATGTGAGACCAAGGACCCGTGGGTGTGGGCCAGCATCATGGTGGACACCCTCAAGGCACTGGCCTCAGCTAGACAGGGGGAGGGGGGACAACTAGAAAAGGCTCAGCCCAATTTTCTTAAAGGGCCCAATGGGAGGACCTAGTGGACGTGTCAGGAAACCGGTGAGCCCGGAGTACTCAGCCAATGAGGAGCCGGAGGAGGGGCCGGATAAATGGGCTGTGTTCCTGCCCAGGGGGTGTCAGTACAGCTGGGCGGACACCCGCTCTGGAGAGCGCATTCAGGTCTCCTTTCACCGCTGTCTCCTTTCACTTCTGTCTCCGAGTGTCATTAGAGTTGGGACAGGTGAGCATTTCTCACAGTCACTGTCTACAACGGGGTGTCCACAATGCCCACCGCCCGGGCCATGTGAGGTCAGGAGGGGGAGCCTCGGTGCAGGTGGTGCTCCGTCCCAGACCTTGCTGGGGTGGCCAAGGCCCTGTGTCTAACCTCTGCCTCCCGCTCCCCTCCGGACTCTTACAGAGCCAGCGGGCAGCACTCTGGCCCAGCGGGGGGCACCCACGGCCCAGCCCTGGTACCCTCTGCTCTGAGCCTGCGGGATGCGTTACTGTCTCTGCCTGGGATCCAGCTGGAGGCGAATGCGTTTCTCTCCCAGGCCATTCCCAGACCCCAGAACACAGAGCCTGCTCCCCGCATCCCGATGATGTGGCTAAGACTGGGCCCACTGGTCCAGAGGCAACTGCCCACAGGGCCCGCTCCCCACTCAGGGCTGACCTTTCTCTGACCCTCTCTCCTCCTCTTAACTGAGGTGGCACCCACCCCCGGAGCCGGACACGGGCAGAGACTGGGCGGGCGGCTGCGGTCATGAGGGCAAAGTGGGTTGCCAGAGAGATGCGGCTTTATTCAGGAAGAGCTGGGGCGGGAGGTGGGCTCCCTGGGTCCCACCTGTGGCCTCGTGGGCAAGGACATTAGAAGCCCATGGCTGCGGGCATCTGAGCCCCCTCAGAGTCACCAGTGGGGGCTCAGGGAATGGCCTCAGAGTCGTCTGAGGGGGGCTGGGGGGCAGCCCCGTCTCCGGTCACGGTGGGCAGGGCCTGGTAGGTCTGGGTCCAGTACTGCAGGTAGCTGCTCCTCAGGTGCTGCTTCATGGACTGGCCGTCCATCTTCTTGTTAATCTCCAGGTAGTTGCCGTTTTCCTGGGTGTAGGGATCCCACTGGGTGGGCACAGCCGAGTGGCCCTTGTTGGGGTCCCTGCACATGAGAGAAAGGCTGTGTGGGGGCTGAGGGCTCACGGGAGGCCTCCATGCTGACCCGAACCACCAGGGCACCTCACTGTGTCCTGGGCACTGGCTGGGCATGTATGTGTTCTGTGCCCAACCAGTAGCTCTATCCTCACACACAGAGGGGGTACTGGGGCTCAGGGAGGTTAAGTTTAGGAGAGGGGACAGGCCTGTGGGGCCCAGGTGGCAGGAGACCTGGCCCAGCCTCACCCGCCTTACCCAGTCCTGGCAAAGTTGGTCCAGTAGGCGATCATGGTCCGGGAGACAGTCCTGTCTTGGGGCCGGTAGATCAGGGGGTTGTTGAAGGGCTTCCCAAACACGTACTGGAGGTCAGTGATGTGGTCGGCCCCCATCCAGCTGGGTAACAACGGAATGCGAGAGGGGTGGGAGAACAGGTAGGTGTAGGTCCGGGCACTCCTGAGGAGGAGAGGGATATGGCCCAGGTTGGCAGGGAGCTCACCTGGGCTGCCCACCCAGAGCTGGGCCCTGGAGGGAGGCCATGGGGAGAGCAGGGCGGGGCCGGGTTATCCCTGGACTTAGGAGGGACCTGGGTCCCTGCACCCAAGAAGGGAAGGCCGTGGGGTTGTGGTTCTGGGATTTCAGGTGCATTCACTCTTCCCTCCACAAAGCCTATGGAGGCGTCTTTCTCCCTTTTCTCTGCAGATGAATTTGTGTCTTCGTTGGGAACATAGCTGTGCCGTCCCATGAAGAGCTCAAGTTCCTGTAGTTGCGACAAGCTTTCTGCCTACACTTCCTGGGCATCGTTTTCTCTCCCTTCCGAGGAAGCATCCCTAACTTCCTTGTCATTTTCACTGGAGGTTGACCAGGTGGCCACAGGCCAGAGTTGATTTGAATGTTGGCCAACTCCAAACCCACAACAGAGAGCATCAGCCTGTGTTCTGTCCCCCTCAGCCTGGGGGTTGCAGGGAGGCTGCAGACACTGTAGGGGAGGCCTGTGGGCTGAGTGAATGGGGGACTTACAACCTGGTGGATAGAGCATCTGACTTAATCTGAAAAGTAACCCTATCATTTTCAGTCTTAGAACAGGTATACTGATGTGAATAGGGGTTAAGTTTTCTTAAGTTTCCTTTGAAGGCCTGTGCAAAGCAATGAGGAGGTGACTCAGCTGTGAATCCAGCAAGCAGAACCGACAAGCAGGGACAGACAGACCAGGAGTGAAAACATCATGTCATCCATATCATCTCATCCACATCTACTCATCCTCATCATCTCATCCACATCTACTCATCCACATCATCTCATCCACATCATCTCATCCACATCATCTCATCCACATCTCATCCACATCTACTCATCCTCATCATCTCATCCACATCTACTCATTCACATCATCTCATCCACATCATCTCATCCACATCATCTCGTGTGATGACTGTAATCGCTGAGGTCTGTGGACCCCCATGTCTTCACATAGCACCTCAGCCCCCTCCCCTTTATAGTCCAGTCCCCTGCACCTTACTAGAACACAGGATTTGAATGCTTGTAAGCGCCCTGTCTTCTTGGTTGGCTGGCCTTTTCAATAAACGCCTCATAGGATTCCACTGGCCTTCGTTATTGGACACAGGGACAGGCAGCCTGAGCCCAACCGGGGGTTTTCCAGTAGCAGGAGGAGGGTTCTGTAAAGGCCCCTGAGCTGGGAGGTGAGGAGGGACCTTCTTAAGTCCCCTCAGGCCTGGGCAAGGCAGATGGTGCAGGCACTTCTGGGTCCCCATCCTGGCTTTCCTGGGGCTCCCTGACTCCCTGAGCCGCCCCTCGAGAGGCCTTGTTGGGCTGGTAGTTGACCTTGGTGGGCCTCCCCTGCCCCGACCCTCACTTGGCGTTGGCTCTGTGCTGGGCCATGACCATCTTCGTGGGCATCAGGAAGTGGACGTCGGTCTCAAATTCCACCACCGTCTTCTTCTTGGCCTCCTGGGAGGAGTCCTGGGCCCAGGACGCCGTGTAGAAGTCAAAGGTGGCGTTGGCACCTCTGGGTCCCTTGGCCATGGTGAACCCGCTGACCAGCTTGAAGAAGTCCTCCCTGCAGGGACAAGCCGGCACTGGACAAGCCAGCGGGAAGCATCCTCCCACTCTGATACATGGCCCGCTACACCTCCTGGCCTCCTCCCTCAGCTGATGCCTCCCCAAGAGGCCTTCGAGGACTGCCCTGGCCTGCGCACTACTCACCTTGTGACGGTCAGTATGTCCACGTTGATGGCCGGCAGGTCAAAGCTGGCAAAGAGGTGGCCGTCCATGTTGTTGGTGCCAGCGATGTAGTCGATGTCGGCCGCATTGGCGAAAAGGTTGATGGGGTCGTCGGGGATGAAGTCTCCATCCACAACAGGCAGGAGGCCGAAGTAGTACAGGTAGGGGTCTGTGTGGAGAGCAGGGGTCCTCGCACCTTCCAGAGCCGCCTGCCAGACCCCAAAGCCAGGGGCAGCCCCTGCCTCCTCGGATCCAGACCAGGGTCCTCAGCCTGTCCCCTGACAGGGGGCCTGGATCATTCCATGTCCTGGGCTGCCCTGCGCGTGTGGAGCAGCTTCCCTGGCCCCGTCCGCCCGATGTCCCCTCTCCCCAGGATGGCAGCCCGGACTGTGTGCAGACTGCCACGGGCTCCCTGGGCCACACCGTCCCGCTGACAGCCACTGCGCCTGAGCTCCCCAAGAGTGGGTGCAAATGACCGTTTCTGCCCATTGTTGGGGGACAAGGTGCACCAGCTTCCCAAAGGGGTCAGGACCCAGGGAGGATCAGAGGGAGGGATGGCGCCCGCGGCACAGCCAGTCGAGGCCACGGAGGCAACAAGGGCCCTGGCGGCACCGGGCTCCCAGGGACGCCATGAGCAGGTGACGGGCCAGGCAGCAGCCCCTCAATCCTCACTTCTTTGGGAGCATGGCCGTCCCCCCATGTGGAGTCCCACTCACACTCGTTGCCCACCAGGGGTATCTTATAGGCCAGCGTCAGAGCCCGGGGGTTGGTGACCTTCAGACACTTGGCCATCCTGGCGGTATCGTCCAGGGGGCAGCCCACCTTCTTGGCGATCTGGGGGTTTGGGGGGAGACAGGTGGGTGAGGCCAGTGTGAGGCCAATGGCCATGGGGACTGGGAGAGGGCATGGAAAGGACGTAACCCTCTCGTTCCCGCACCCCCTCCACAGCTCCCCTTCACCTGCGTAGCCCAGGAGAGAGGGTCCTTCTGGATGGCCCAGGGGGACAGCGCCACGCCGCTCTGGCTGATGGCTTGCCGGATGAGGCCCTTGTTGTAGGGAGAGAGGATCTGCGACACACAGCGGTCCTGTCACCATGGCCTCGCCTCACCTGCCCACCCGGGCTCCACTAGCGACAGCCAGTCTGTCAGCTTCATGCTGTCCCCACAGCCCCCATCAGGTCCCCCAGCCCCCAACAGGTCCCCCAGTTCCCAACAGCTTCCACAGCCTCCATCAGTTCCCCCAGACCCAAAAAGCTACCCCAGGACCCCGTCCGCTCCCCCAACCCCCCGTTAGCTCCCCCCAGTTCCCATTACCTCCCCCAGTTCACATCAGCTCTCTCAGCTCCTGTCAGCCCCCTCTTGGTCCCCCCATCAGCGTGGGAAGAAGGCCCACCCTCCTGGGTTCCCCAGACCTGCAGAGAGACGCTGGCACCCCCGGCTGATTGCCCAAAGATTGTGATGTTGTCGGGGTCCCCCCCGAAGGCCACAATGTTCCTCTTCACCCACGCGATGGCCATGTGCTGGTCCCGAAGGCCGTAGTTACCTGGGGCGGGTGGGGGAGCCCATCAGGGACTGGGGTGGGGGGAGAGCTTCCTCCATTGTGGAGACCCCTGTCAAGCCCCAGGATGGCGCACACTCAGGTCCCAGGAGGCTGTGGAATGAGGTGCTGGAGGGGGTGTGGGCTCAGGCAGGGGACCAGGAGCAGGAGGGCCAGGCTGCTCATCTCTCTCCCTGACACCGTCCCTCTTGTTGTCTGTCCTATGGCTCTGTGTTCCCCGAGTCACCACTTCAGTGTCTCATCTTCTGTCTCTCCCTGGTTCCCTATCCCATCTCCCTGGGTTCCTGTCCCTGCTCTCGGGTCTCCCTGGTCCCTGTCCCCGCTCCCTGATCTTCCTGGGTCCTTGTCCCCGCTCCCTGATCTCCCTGGGTCCCTGTCCCCGCTCCCTGATCTTCCTGGGTCCCTGTCCCCTCTACATGGTCTTCCTGGGTCCCTGTCCCTGCTCCCTTTTCTCCCTGGGTCCCTGCCTGGTTGCTGGCAGTCTCTTCTCTCCCTACACTTGCCTATGAGCTTCTGTGTCTCACTGTCCATCCCCAGCTTCCTGCGCTGCCAGTAGAATTCTGGGTCTTTCTGGGAGACTGTCAGGAATTGTTGGGAGAAACCGATGCTAAAGGGACCCTGTCAGCTCCCTCACCCCGTCCCAAGGCGCAGGGCACACCTGGCAGGTGGGCGTCCCCAGTGCTGAGGAAGCCCAGTGGCCCGAGGCGGTAGTTGAAGGTGACCACGATGACGTTGCCCCGCGTGGCGATCTCCTCTCCTTCATACTGGTAGTCACAGAAGAAGTTGAACCCTTGGCCGGACCCAAAGATGAAGGCTCCTCCGAAGACCCAGATCATGACAGGCAGGTTCTGGGAAACTGAGGCAGGAAGCAGGCCCGGTGGCCCCAGCTGTCCCCCCCCATCCCCTCTGGGTGCTTGTTTCAGGGAATTTCAGCTCTGGAGCCCCCACACACCCAAGGGGCGGGGCAGGGCTGGGCCTCTGGCTGCCTGGGCGCTTTCTGCAGGTTCGGGGACCCGGAGGCCATGGGGTGGGGGATGCACCTTCCTTCCGGCCCTGGGGGACCCAGATGTTGAGGTAGAGGCAGTCCTCAGAGCCCCAGGTGTTCAGTTGGGTGAGAGTGACTTGCAGGCATCGCTGCTTGAACTCCTTGGCCTTCAGGGTCCCTGTGGGTGACCAGAGGGGTTGGCATGAGAATGGTGACCCCACCGCCACCCCAGGCACAGGGCCAGCCCAGCCCCCACCCACCCACTCCCACCTTGCCAGCCGGGGTGCTGCTTGGGGTTCTCCAGGGCCTTGGGCGGGGCGGCGAAGGGGATGCCCTTGAAGACGTCCACAGAGCGGCCGCCGATGCCCAAGAAGCCGAGCTTCTTGTTGACGCCCTCCACGAAGCCCCCTTCCGTGTGCACCACGCCCAGCTGGGGAGAGGGCAGGCTCATGGGAGCAGGCTGGGCAGGCCAGCGGGGTGGGGTGACCCCAGCAGGCTCCTGGGGTCCAGACAGCCTCCAGGTGGGGCCCCTAGTCATGCCTGCCAGGAGCTGTGGGTTCCTGTGGAAGCCCCGCCCTCACCCCTGGCAGGGCCCTGAGGGAAGGGATCCTGTAGGTGCCCCGAGGCTCCCGACTTCCCAGGAAGGTCCCAGCCACTGGCAAGCAGGTGGATGCCTCTCCGACTCGGGGACCGGGCTCAGGGCTCCGGGTTGAACTAGACCGAGGTCCAGACTCCTGTTCCAACGCTGGGGCTGTGATGGGGAAAATGCCGGCCTGCTCAGAGCCCAGCGCCCTTCTGAGCCGGGCCATGGCCACCCCCGGGCAGAGGGCGAGCCGAGGGCCCTGGAGGCCCAGGCAGATGCGCAGATCAGCCCTGAGGGCCCAGTGACTCTGGGGCTGTGGGGACAGGCGCCTTGTTTGTGTTGGGTAAGGGCCCCTGTGTGCCCTGGAGCGCCTGGCCAGCCCTTCCTCGTGGTCCTGACATTCTCGTTCCTGGGCGTCCTGGCTGTCAGCTGCGTGGTGCCAGCCTGTGAGCGCGAAGGCAGGAGCGCAGGGGAAGGGCCAGGGAAGCGCTGGGCTGGCTGTGGGCTCTCGGGGGCTCTCTGTGCCAGCGCCCACCTGCCTGCCCCTCCGCGGAGCCGTCCCAGGTCCCAGGCCAGGTTAGGGGAGCAGAGGAGCCCCTGCCGTGTCCGCTGGGCTCTCACTTACCTTTGCTGCGCTCACTCCTGCCAAGCAGCAGGCGAGGCCTAGGACAGCCAGATCAGGGCGTCCCATGGTGCATGTGCCTGCTTGCGTGCCCTGCCTCTGTGCGTGGGTATTTATTGGGCGGGAGCCATCCGGGAGACACCCAGGAGCCGGGACTGGCAGTTGCCTGTGGCTGGTTCCCTTCCCCTCCTCCTCCTTATGCCCCTTCTATCAGGCAGAATAGCTGTCCTTTCTAGCCAGGCTCAGGGCCAAGGTCATGCAGGTGCGGGCACACAAACAGTCAGACATACATACACACAGGCTTCCATAGCTGCCATTTCCAGGCGGGCTCAGGGCCAAGTTCATGCACGTGTGGGCAGAGACACACACACATAATAGCTGCCTTTTCCAGGCGGGCTCAGGCTGGGCCAATGTCATGGAGATGCGTGCACACACATAAACACACACGCACACACGTGCGCACGGGTGCAGGGATGGTCATTCTCATCCAGGACCGGCTGTTCTGAGTGCCTGATACCCACAGTGCACCTGGGCCGGTCACTGGGAATAGTCAGGTGGCCCAGGCCAGGGGTACAGGGGCTCAGCTGGGTGCACAGTGCCCTGCATGGTGGCTCCTTTACAAGGGCCTGGGCTCACCCCAGAGAAGAGGGCCTGCTTGCCTCCAGGCCCTGCCTGGCCCCCACCTGGAGCTCCGGAGCTCAGCAAAGGGAGTTCATAGGGCATGGGCGTGTGGCTTCTGGGACAGAGAGGGCTGTGTGCTCCTGGGCAGCCACGTGGCTGAGCCTGGGTCGGAGGGCCCACTGGTGAGCTGTCCAACTGGGTGTGGGGACCCAGAGCAGCACAGGGGGGTGATCCTGCCCTCAGGGAGGGCACACCTCACACTCAGCACCAGCAGCCCTGGGAGGCAGGACTGGAGGCTCAGGTGGGCACAGGTCGGGAGGGAGGGGGCTCCCGCCCAGCCTGGTGGCTTCCCTGAGGAAGAGGAAGCGCCTGGCTTCAGAAAAGCACCACGACCTGGAGCACAGCAGAGAGACAGAGAGGGGGACAGACAGAGGGACAGACAGAGGGAGAGACAGAGGGAGACAGACAGAGGGAGGGACAGACAGAGGAGAGACAGAGATAATGGGGACGCGGAGAGGCAGAGGGAGGGAGAGCTGAGCGGAGTGAGTGAGAGCAGAAGGGCGTGTGGCTCGGGGAGCGTGTCTCACTCGGGAACCAGAGGAAGCTCCAGGGACAAAGCCCGGGGTTCCTGCCTTTGTGGCGTTGGCAGCACTGCCCTCTCCAGGGCTGGGGGTGCGTTCAGGGCCCGGGGACAGCACAGCCCTCCTCGGCCAGCGCCCCCTCATCTGGGCCCCTCAGCCCTTCGCTACCAGGAGCCGGTGCTTGTCCGCAGGCCACAGCCCGGCTGACGTCACGCCTGGGGCTGCCCCAGCACCACATGGATCCACAGACACCGGCCAAGCCGGCTGCCCACTGACCCAGAGCCCAGGTCTCCTGGGATGGAGTGGGGAGGCGGCAGGACAGTGGGCAGCAGGAGCCGGGCAGGCCGGGCCGCGAGGGTGAGGACCGGGAGCAAAGTGCTTGAGAGTGCGTTTTTTAACAGCCCCAGTGCCCATCAGTAGACGAGTGGATAGAAAGCTGTGGTACATGTCCACCAGGGATTACTAAATAGAAGTAAAAAGAAGGAACTCTGACCCTTTGAGACAGCTGGGAGGGACCTGGAGAGTAACATGCTGAGCGAAATAAGCCAGTGGGAGAAAGACAAGTATCACATGATACCACTCATGTAGAATCCAATGAACCAAATAAACTGATGAATAATCAGATTCATAGACATGGACGCATGGAACAGAAGGACAGATCTGGGAGTGAAGGTGGAGGGAAGGAAGAGATGAATCAGAACTTATAGGCATATAATCTTAGACAATAGACAGAAGAGAGACAGGGCTGGGGTGGGAGGTGGGTGGAGAGGGGCAGAGAGGGGAAATGGCAGAAGTCTGCAATACTCGCAGCAATACAAGTTCAAAGTAAAGAAAACAGCCCGGCCGGGATGGTTCAATAGGTTGAGCATCTTCCCTGCACCATCAGGTCACCCTTTCCATTCCCAATACTGCACATGGAGCCTCAGTCCCCAGTGGGGGGCGTGCAGGAGACAGCCGGTCCGTGTAATTATCAGATCCGTGTTTCGCTCTCTCCCTCACTCTCTAAAAAAGAAAATCAATAATAAAGGAAAAATGTTTAGAATAGGCAAATTGACTGAGACAGGAAGTTGAATAGAATAGCAGCAGTTGGGGGAGGAGAGATACTGAGCAGTGCACACAGTTTCTGTTTGGAGTGGTGCAATGATTTGAAACCAGATAGTGGTGATGGTTGCACAACAGTGTGACTGCAATAAATATCACTGAATTGAGCTCATGCATCGTTAAACTGTCGTGTTTTATGTGATTTAAATTTTACCCTGATTTTTAAAAACAGTTGCAAGGATCAACTCCTGACCCAGGTCGGGCTGCCTGCCTTTGGAGGAAGAGGGGAGTGTGGCTGGGCTTGTGGTTTCTGCTGCCCATGGGGAGGAATTCGTGGATTTCAAGTTCAGATGGGAACCCACCAGCACTACGTGGGGGATTGTGGACAGATCAGAGCCTGCCACTGGGAAGGCGAGGCAGGGAGTCCTGGCCAGTGGCCTCTGTCGGGGGACTTCGCATTCTGTTCTCCAGGGGCCAGGCCTTCCTTTACCGATTGGAACCCTTCGGGAACCCTGTACTGGGAGGGCCTCTCTGGAGGTGTTGTGTCTGGGGAAGTGTGGAGAGCGGCTACAGTGTTTGGACAGGTTCAAGCCTAGGACTAATGAGAGGGCAGGTTCTCTCGTGGCAAAGCCACGTGCAAGTCCCAGCTTGGAGGGCAAAGCCCTCCCAGCACAATTATAGCCAAAGGTTATGGTTGTAAGCTTGACCATATGGTTTGAAACTGTGGTCCCACCTGGCTAAGTGATGTAGGCTGTGGAGGTGCAGCAAGTGCTGCAAAAACAAAGCTTGATAGAGTTCAGGTGCATGTAATTTAGTAGATTTGAAATCGGAGAGAACAATGTAAACATCTTGAGAACTTTGCCTCCTGGAATCTGGCTATAAAATAAAGACTTGGCTTGCAGGCTGTGGCACTGTCTCTCCATCTGAGAGCAGCGTCCCACCTAGCCCCAGCTTTATTCTGTCTGTCTTCTTTAATCCTTCTCCGCCCCACCTCAGGTTCACCCCTGGCCGTGCTGATCCAGCCACAGGGAAGGATTTGTGATGCAGCTTATTTAAAGCAAAAGCTGGGCCCTGGGATCCAGAGCTGAAGCTCTTCACGGGGTTCATTACACCCAGGACCAGGAGTTGGACTGCCCCCGTTGCTCTGCCAGCACATAGTCTGAGGAGTCCCAGGTGAGTGTGGGTTTGTAGGATAAACGTGCTGATTTCTGCCCCCTGGCTCCCCTCTGGCCCAGAGGAACCCAGGGCTGTGAGGTCTGAGGTCCCCGTCTTGGGCAGTCACCAGTTTAGACTCACTGTCCTGAGGGTAGACGGGCTGCAGCCCTGAGAGCCCGCAGCCCCTGGCTGGCTGCCCTCGTTGTCCAGGTCTGTGCTGTGGTGCTGCCATGGGGACGTGGGCGATGGGAACCTCTGGTGGGGGAGGTGGGAGGATGGGGCAGGGAGGGCGGGGAGGAACAGCCCCAACACTGCCCGCTGTACCCACCGCCCGGCCAGGGAAACACGGGACCATGTGCATCAGGGTGGCCGGGTGGTCCCTGGAGCTGCCCCCACCATACACTCCCCCCCATACCCCCGCGCATCAGTCAGGAACCTTCTCTCCTCTGAGCCCTCACGCCTGCTCTGAGCTGACTCGGTGAGCTTTGGAGTCTCAGACCTGGGCGTGAGTCCTCGCTGTGAGGGCCTGGGCACGTGGCCCCTCCTGGAGCCCTGGCACTGTAGGAAATGGCCAGCATGGTCAGCTTCTGATGGGAGCGGTGGCTGAATCTCCCCAGGCACAGAGAAGGGAGGGGGAGGGACAAGGATTGGAGACAAAGGACCCGTGGGCATGAGCTCAGGGAACGGCCTCAGTGTCGTCGGAGGGTGGCAGGGGGGTGGCCCCGTCTCCGGTCACGGTGGGCAGGGCCTGGTAGGTGTGGGTCCAGTACTGCAGGTAGCTGCTCCTCAGGTGCTGTTTCAGGGACTGGCCGTTCATCTTCTTGTTAATCTCCAGGTAGTTGCCATTTTCCTGGGTGTAGGGATCCCACTGGGTGGGCACAGCCGAGTGGCCCTTGTTGGGGTCCCTGCACATGAGAGAAAGGCTGCGTGGGGTCTGAGGGCTCACGGGAGGCCTCCATGCTGACCCGAACCACCAGGGCACCTCACTGTGTCCTGGACACTGGCTGGGCATGTACATGTTCTGTGCCCAACCAGTAGCTCTATCCTCACTCACAGAGGGGGGTACTGGGGCTCAGGGAGGTCAAGTGTAGGACAGGGGACAGGCATGTGGGGTCAGGGGGCTGGAGGCCCGGCCCAGCCTCACCCGCCTTACCCAGTCCTGGCTAAGTTGGTCCAGTAGGCGATCATGGCCTGGGAGACAGTCCTGTCTTGGACCCGGTAGCCCAGGGGGTTGTCGAAGGGCTTCCCAAACACGTACGGGAGCTCATCGGCGTGGTCGGCGCCCACCCAGCTAGGGTAGAACGGATTGAGAGAGGGGTGGGAGAACAGGTAGGTGTAGGTCTGGGCACTCCTGAGGAGGGGGCTCCCGCCCAGCCTGGTGGCTTCGCTGAGGAAGAGGAAGAGCCTGGCTTCAGAAATGCACCACGACCTGGAGCACAGCAGAGAGACAGAGAGGGGGACAGACAGAGGGAGAGACAGACAGAGGGAGAGACAGAGATAATGGGGATGCGGAGAGGCAGAGGGAGGCAGAGCTGAGTGGAGTGAGTGAGAGCAGAAGGGCGTGTGGCTCGGGGAGCGTGTCTCACTCGGGAACCAGAGGAAGCTCAAGGGACAAAGCCCGGGGTTCCTGCCTTTATGGCATTGGCAGCACTGCCCTCTCCAGGCCTGGGGGTGCGTTCAGGGCCCGGGGACAGCACAGCCCTCCCCGACCAGCGCCCCCTCATCTGGGCCCCTCAGCCCTTCGCTACCAGGAGGCCACAGCCCGGCTGACGTCACGCCTCGGGCCGCCCCAGCCCCACATTGATCCACAGACACCGGCCAAGCTGGCTGCCCACTGACCCAGAGCCCAGGTCTCCTGGGATGGAGTGGGGTGGCGGCATGACAGTGGGCAGCAGGAGCCGGGCAGGCCGGGCCGGGAGGGTGAGTACCGGGGAGCAAAGGGCTTGAGGGTGCGTTTGTTAACAGCCTGAGTGCCCATCAGTAGACAAGTGGATAGAAAGCTGTGGTACATTTCCACCAGGGATTACTAAATAGCAGTAAAAAGAAGGAACTCTGACCCTTTGAGACAGCCAGGAGGGACCTGGAGAGTACCATGCTGAGCGAAATAAGCCAGTGGGAGAAAGACAAGTATCACATGATCTCACTCATGTGGAATCCAATGAACCAAATAAACTGATGAATAATCAGATCCATAGACATGGAGCATGGAACAGAAGGACAGATCTCAGAAGGAAGGTGGAGGGAGGCGGGAAGAGATGAATCCAGAACTTATAGGCATATATTCCTAGACTATAGACAGGGGAGAGAAAGGATTGGGGTGGGAGGTGGGTGGAGAGGGGCAGAGAGGGGAAATGGCAGAAATCTGCAAAACTCTCAATAATACAAGTTCAAAGTAAAGAAAACAGCCCGGCCGGGGTGGTTCAATAGGTTGAGCGTCTTCCCTGTACCAACAGGTCACCCTTTCCATTCCCAATACTGCACGTGGAGCCTCAGTCCCCAGTGGGGGACAGTTCTGTCTTGGGCCCGGTAGCCCAGGGGGTTATCGAAGGGCTTCCCAAACACGTACGGGAGCTCATCGGCGTACATAGACAGTTTCTGTTTGGAGTGGTGCAATGATTTGGAACCAGATAGTGGTGATGGTTGCACAACAGTGTGACTGCAATTAATATCACTGAATTGAGCTCCTGCATCGTTAACCTATCATGTTTTATGCGATTTAAATTTTACTCTGATTTTTAAAAACAGTTGCAAGGACCATCTCCTGACCCAGGACGGGGCTGCCTGCCTCTGGAGGAAGAGGGGAGTGTGGCTGGGCTTGTGGTTTCTGCTCCCCACGAGGAGGATTTTGTGGATTTCAAGTTCAGACCGGAACCCACCAGGACTAAGTGGGGGATTGTGGACAGATCAAAGCCTGCCACTGGGAAGGCGAGGCGGGGAGTCCTGGCCAGTGGCCTCTGTCGGGGGACTTCGCATTCTGTGTTCCAGGGGCCAGACCTTCCTTTACCGATTGGAACCCTCCGGGAACCCTGTCCTGGGAAGTCCTCTCTGGAGGCGTTGTGTCTGGGGAAGTGTGGAGAGTGGCTACAGTGTTTGGATAGGTTCAAGCCTCGGAAAATGAGAGGGCAGGTTCTCTTGTGGCAGAGCCAGGTGCAAGTCCCAGCTTGGAGGGCAAAAACTTCCTAGCACAATTATAGATAAAGGTTATGGTTGTAAGCCTGACCTTATGGTCCGAACCTGTGGACCCACATGGCTAAGTGAGGTAGGCTGCAAAAATAAAGCTTGATAGAGTTCAGGTGCATGTAATTGAGTAGATTTGAAATCCGAGAGAACATTGTAAACATCTTGGGCACTTTGCCTGGTGGAATCTGGCTTGCAGGCTGTGGCACTGTCTCTCCAACTGAGAGCAGTGTCTCACCTAACCCCAGCTTTATTCTCTTGTCTGTCTTTAATCCTTCACTGCCCCCTCCCTCAGGTTCACCCCTGGCCGTGCAGAGCCAGCCACAGGGAAGGATTTGTGATGCAGCTTATTGAAGGCGACAGCTGGGCCCTGGGAACCAGGAGCTGCAGCTCTTCTCAGGGTTCCTTTCACCCAGGACCAGGCGCTGGACCGCCCTGCTTACTCTGCTGGCACGTGGTCTGAGGAGTCCCAGGTGAGTGTGGGTTTGCAGGATAAACGAGCTGATTCCTGCCCCCTGGCTCCCCTCTGGCCCAGATGAACCCAGGGCTGTGAGGTCTGAGGACCCGTCTCCGGCAGTCACCAGTTTAGACTCATTGTCCTGAGGGTAGATGGGCTGGAGCCCTGAGAGCCCGCAGCCCCTGGCTGGCTGCCCTCGTTGTCCAGGTCTGTGCTGTGGTTCTGCCATGGGGAGGTGGGCGATGGGAACCTCAGGTGGGGGAGGTGGGAGGATGGGGCAGGGAGGATGGGGAAAACAGCATCAACACTGCCCGCTGTACCCACCGCCTGGCCAGGGAAACACGGGACCGTGTGCATCACGGTGGCCGGCTGGTCCCCTGAAGCTGCCCCTGACATACCCCACCCTCAATGAGGAACCCTCTCTCCTCTGAGCCCTCACGCCTGCTCTGAGCTGACAATGTGAGCTTTGGAGTCTCAGACCTTGGCTGTGAGTCCTCCCTGTGAGGGCCTGGGCACGTGGCCCCTCCGGGAGCCCTGGCACTGTAGGAAATGGCCATCATGGTCAGCTTCTGATGGGAGCGGTGGCTGAATCTCCCCAGGCACAGAGAAGGGAGGGGGAGGGAGAGGATGTGAGACCAAGGACCCGTGGGTGTGGGTCAGCATTATGATGGATACCCTTGAGGCACCAGACTCAGCTAGACAGGGAGAGGGGGGGCAACTAGAAAAGGCCCTAGCCCAATTTTCTTAAAGGGCCCAATGGGAGGACCTAGTGGACCTGTCAGGAAACGGGTGAGCCCAGAGTACTCAGCCACTGAGGAGCCGGAGGAGGGGCTGAATAAATGGGCTGTGTTCATCCCCCCTGGGGTGCCAGTACAGCTGGGCGCACACCCGCTCTCGAGAGAGCATTCAAGGTCTCCTTTCACCGTACTTCTGTTTCCAAGTCCCTCATTTGAGTTGGTACAGGTGAGCATTTCTCACAGTCACTGTCTACAACGGGGTGTCCACAATGCCCACCGCCCGGGCCATGTGATGTCAGCATGGGGAGCCCTCGGTACAAGTGGTGCCCCATCCCAGACCTTGCTGGGGTGGCCATGGCCCTGAGTCTCACCTCTGCCTCCCGCTCCCCTTTGTCCTCTGCCAGAGTGAGCAGGCAGCACCCTGGCCCTGCCGGGGGCACCCACGGCCCAGCCCTGGTACCCTCTGCTCTGAGCCCAGCGGGATGCGTTACTGTTTCTGCCTGGGATCCAGCTCAAGGCGAATGCGTTTCTCTCCCGGGCCATTCCCAGACCCCGTTACACAGAGCCTGCTCCCTGCATCCCGATGATGTGGCCGAGGCTGGGCCCACTGGTCCAGAGGCAACTGCCCACAGGGCCCGCTCCCTACTCAGGGCTGACCCTTCTCTGACCCTCTTTCCTCCTCTGAAATGAGGGTGGCACCCCACTTCCGGAGCCAGACACGGGCAGAACCTGGGCGGGAGGTTGCGGTCATGAGGGCAAAGAGGGTTGCCAGAGAGATGCGGCTTTATTCAGGAAGATCTGGGGCAGGAGTTGGGCTCCCTGGGTCCCACCTGTGGCCTCTTGGACAAGGACATTAGAAGCCCATGGCTGTGGGCATCTGAGCCCCCTCAGAGTCACCAGTGGAGAGTCCAAGGGGCGGCCGCAGCGTTGTCCGATGGAGGCATGGGATGGCCTCAGTGTCGTCAGAGGGGGGCAGGGGAGTGGACCCGTCTCCGGTCACGGTGGGCAGGGCCTGGTAGGTCTGGGTCCAGTACTGCAGGTAGCTGCTCCTCAGGTGCTGTTTCAGGGACTGGCCGTCCATCTTCTTGTTAATCTCCAGGTAGTTGCCGTTTTCCTGGGTGTAGGGATCCCACTGGGTGGGCACAGCCGAGTGGCCCTTGTTGGGGTCCCTGCAGATGAGAGAAAGGCTGCGTGGGGTCTGAGGGCTCACGGGAGGCCTCCATGCTGACCCGAACCACCAGGACACCTCACTGTGTCCTGGGCACTGGCTGGGCATGTACGTGTTCTGCGCCCAACCAGTAGCTCTATCCTCACACACAGAGGGGGGTACTGGGGCTCAGGGAGGTCAAGTGTAGGACAGGGGACAGTCATGTGGGGCCCAGGTGGCAGGAGACCGGCCCAGCCTCACCCCGCCTTACCCAGTCCTGGCAAAGTTAGTCCAGTAGGCGATCATGGTCCGGGAGACAGTCCTGTCTTGGGGCCGGTAGCCCAGGGGGTTGTTGAAGGGCTTCCCAAACACGTACTGGAGGTCAGTGGTGTGGTCTGCGCCCACCCAGCTGGGTAACAACGGATTGCGAGAGGGGTGGGAGAACAGGTAGGTGTAGGTCTGGGCACTCCTGAGGAGGGGAGGGACACGGCCCAGGTTGGCAGAGAGCTCACCTGGGCTGCCCACCCAGTGCTGGGCCCTGGAGGGAGGCCATGGGGAGAGCAGGGCGGGGCCGGCAAATCCCCAGACTCAGGAGGGACCTGGGTCCCTGCACCCAGAAGGGAAGGCCGGGGGTTGTGGTTCTGGGATTTCAGGTGCATTCACTCTTTGCTCCACAAAGCCTATTGAGGCGTCTTCCTCCCTTTTCTCTGCAGATGAATTTGTGTCTTCGTCGGGAACATAGCTGTGCCGCCCCATGAAGAGCTCAACTTCCTGTAGTTGCGACAAGCTTTCTGCCTACACTTCCTGGGCATCGTTTTCTCTCCCTTCCGAGGAAGCATCCCTAACTTCCTTGTCATTTTCACTGGAGGTTGACCAGGTGGCTGCAGGCCAGAGTTGTTTTGAATGTTGGCCAACTCCAAACCCACAACAGAGAGCATCCCCCTGTGTCTGTCCCCCTCAGCCTGGGGGCTGCGGGGAGGCTGCAGACACTGCAGGGGAGGCCTGTGGGCTGAGTGAATGGGGGACTTACAACCCGGTGGATAGAGCACCTGACTTAATCTGAAAAGTAACCCTATCATTTTCAGTGTTAGAATAGGTATACTGATGTGAATAGGCGTTAAGTTTTCTTAAGTTTCCTTTGAAGGCCTGTGCAAAGCAATGAGGAGGTGACTCAGCTGTGAATCCAGCAAGCAGAACCGATAAGCAGGGACAGACAGACCCACCAGGAGTCAAAACATCATCTCCTCCACATCATCTCATCCACATCATCTCGTGTGATGACTGTAATCGCTGAGGTCTGTGGACCCCCAGGGCTGCACGTAGCACCCCAGCTCCCTCCCCTTTATGTCCTGTTCCCTGCACCTGCTGGAACACAGGATTTGAATGCTTGTAAGCGCCCTGTCTTCTTGGTTGGCTGGCCTTCTCAATAAAAGCCTCATATGGTTCCACCCGGCCTTCGTTATTGGACACAGGGACAGGCAGCCCAAGCCCCAGCACGGGTTTCCCAGTAGCAGGAGGAGGGCTCTGTAAAGGCCCCTGAGCTGGGAGAGGAGGAGGGGCCTTCTCCAGGCCTGGGCAAGGCAGATGGTGCAGGCACCAGTGGGACCCCATCACGGCTTTCCTGGGGCTCCCTGACTCCCTGCGCTGCCCCCTCGAGAGGCCTCGCTGGGCAGGTGCGTGACCCAGGTGGGTCTCCCCTGCCCTGGCCCTCACTTGGCGCTGGCTCTGTGCTGGGCCACGGCCATCTTCGTGGGCATCAGGAAGCCAATGTCGGTCTCCAAGTCCACCACCGTCTTCTTCTTGGCCTCCTGGGAGGAGTCCTGGGCCCAGGACGCCGTGTAGAAGTCAAAGGTCGCGTTGGCACCTCTGGGCCCCTTGGCGAAGGTGAACCCACTGACCAGCTTGAAGAAGTCCTCCCTGCAGGGACAAGTTGGCACTGGACCCTGTATCTGGCCAGTGGGAGGCATCTACACCACTCCCTGCCAGGGCCCTGCAGATGGCCCCCTACTCCTGCCAACCTCCTTCTCCAGCTGATGCCTCCCCAATAGGCCTCCGGGAAACGCCCTGGTCCTGTGCCCCACGCACCCCGTGACGGTCAGTATGTCCACGTTGATGGCCGGCAGGTCAATGCTGGCAAAGTGGTAGCCGTCCATATTGCTGGTGCCAGCGATGTAGTCGATGTCGGCCGCGTTGGCGAAAAGGTTGATGGGGTCGTCGGGGATGAAGTCTCCATCCACGACAGGCAGGAGGCCCAGGTAGTACAGGAAGGGGTCTGAGTGGAGTGCAGGGGTCCTCGCACCTTCCAGAGCCACTTTCCAGGCCCAAGGCCCGGGGACACCCCTGCCTCCTTGGATCCAGACCAGGGTCCTCATCCTGTCCCCTGACATGGGGCCCGGATCATTCCATGTCCTGGGCTGCCCTGCGCGTGTGGAGCAGCTTCCCTGGCCCCGTCCGCCCGATGTCCCCTCTCCCCAGGGTGGCAGCCCGGACTGTGTGCAGACTGCCACGGGCTCCCTGGGCCACACCGTCCCGCTGACAGCCACTGCGCCTGAGCTCCCTAAGAGTGGGTGCAAATGACCGTTTCTGCCCATTGTTGGGGGACAAGGTGCACCAGCTTCCCAAAGGGGTCAGGACCCAGGGAGGATCAGAGGGAGGGATGGCGCCCACGGCACAGCCAGTCGAGGCCACGGAGGCAACAAGGGCCTTGGCGGCACCGGGCTCCCAGGGACACCATGAGCAGGTGACGGGCCAGGCAGCAGCCCCTCAATCCTCACTTCTTTGGGAGCATGGCCGTCCCCCCATGTGGAGTCCCACTCACACTCGTTGCCCACCAGGGGTATCTTATAGGCCAGTGTCAGAGCCCGGTGGTCGGTGACCTTCAGATACTTGGCCATCCTGGCGGTATCGTCCAGGGGGCAGCCCACCTTCTTGGCGATCTGGGGGTTTGGGGGTGAGACAGGTGGGTGAGGCCAGTGCGGGGCAGTTGGCCATAGAGACTGGGACAGGGCATGGAAAAGAGGTAACCGAGCCCCTCCGCCACCGCTGCTCCCCTTTACCCTATTGGCCCAGGAGAGAGGGTCCTTCTGGATGGCCCAGGGGGCCAGCGCCTCGCCGCTCTGGCTGATGGCTCGCCGGATGAGGCCCTTGTTGTAGGGAGAGAGGGTCTGCGACACACAGAGGTCCTGTCACCATGGCCTCGCCTCTCCTGCCCACCCAGGCTCCACTAAGCACAGCTAGACTGTCAGCATGATGCTGTTCCCCACAGCCCCCACAGCTCCCCCAGCCAACATCAACTCCTCCATCCCCCATTACCTCCCCCAGCCCCCATCAGCTCCTCCAACCCCCAGCAGCTCCCCCAGTTCCCATCAGCTCCGCCAGCCCCATCAACTCCCCCGTTCCCATTAGCTCCCCCCAGCCCCTATGAGCTCCCCAGTTCCCATCAGCTTCCCCAGCCACCATCAACTACTCCAACTCTCATCAGCTCCCCCAGCCTCCATCAGCTCCCCCAGCCTCCATCAGCTCCCCCTCACCCCTATCAGCTTTGCCCAATTCCCATCAGCTTAGCACCCCCAGCCGCCAT
This sequence comes from Cnephaeus nilssonii, assembly GCF_951640355.1. NCBI lineage: Eukaryota > Metazoa > Chordata > Mammalia > Chiroptera > Vespertilionidae > Cnephaeus > Cnephaeus nilssonii. The sequence goes on from NC_137085.1 coordinate 2,477,968, forward strand.
CATCTCCTTGCTTTGTTCTCCCCAACACCATGGGAGGAAGGCCTGCCCTCCCAGAGTCCCCAGACCTGCAGAGAGACGCTGGCACCTCCGGCTGATTCCCCAAAGATGGTGATGTTGTTGGGGTCCCCCCCAAAGGCCGCAATGTTCCTCTTCACCCACGCGATGGCCATGTGCTGGTCCCGAAGGCCGTAGTTACCTGGGGCGGGTGGGGGAGCCCATGAGGGACTGGGGTGGGGGGAGAGCTTCCTCCATGTGGAGACCCCTGTCAAGCCCCAGGATGGCTCATGGTGGGTCCCAGGAGGCTGTGGAATGAGGTGCTGGAGGGGGTGTGGGCTCAGGCAGGGGACCAGCAGCAGGAGGGCCAGGCTGCTCATCTCTCTCTCTGACACCGTCCCTCTTGTTGTCTGTCTGTCCTACGGCTCTGAGTCCTCCAAGTCACCACTTCAGTGTCTCATCTTCTGTCTTTTTCTGGGCCCCTCTCCCCGCTCCCTGGTCTCCCTGGTCCCTGTCCCCGCTCCCTGGTCTTCCTGGTCCCTGTCCCCGCTCCCTGGTCTCCCTGGGTCCCTGTCCCTGATCCCTGGTCTCCCTGGGTCCCTGTCCCTGCTCCCTGGGACCTTGTCCCTGCTCCCTGATCTCCCTGGGTCCCTGTCCCTGCTCCCTGGTCTCCCTGGGTCCCTGTCCCTGCTCCCTGGGACCCCGTCCCTGCTCCCTGGTCTCCCTGGGTCCTGTCCCCACTCCCTGGTCTCCCTGGGTCCCTGTCCCTGCTCCCTGGGACCCTGTCCCTGCTCCCTCGTCTCCCTGGGTCCCTGTCCCTGCTCCCTGGTCTCCCTGGGTCCCTGTCACTGCTCCCTGGTCTCCCTGGGTCCCTGTCCCTGCTCCCTGGGACCCTGTCCCTGCTCCCTCGTCTCCCTGGGTTCCTGTTCCTGCTCCCTGGTCTCCCTGGGTCCCTGTCCCTGCTCCCTGGGACCCTGTCCCTGCTCCCTCATCTCCCTGGGTCCCTGTCCCCGCTCTCTGATCTCCCTGGGTCCCTGTCCTCGCTCCCTGGTCTTCCTGGGTCCCTGTCCCTGCTCCCTGGGACCCAGTCCCCACTCCCTGGTCTCCCTGGGTCCCTGTCCCTGCTCCCTGGGACCTTGTCCCTGCTCCCTGATCTCCCTGGGTCCCTGTCCCTGCTCCCTGGTCTCCCTGGGTCCCTGTCCCTGCTCCCTGGGACCCTGTCCCTGCTCCCTGGTCTCCCTGGGTCCCTGTCCCTGCTCCCTGGTCTCCTTGGGTCCCTGTCCCTGCTCCCTGGTCTCTCTGGGTCCCTGTCCCCACTTCCTGATCTCCTCGGGTCCCTGTCCCCGCTCCCTCATCTCCCTGGGTCCCTATTTCCACTTCTTTGTCTCCATGGGTCCCTGTCCCTGCTCCCTGCTCTCCCTGGGTCCCTGCCTGGCTGGCAGGCAGCCTCTTCTCTCGCTACACCTGCCGATGAGCTCTTGAGTCTCACTGTCCATCCCCAGCTTCCTGAGCTGCCAGCAGAATTCTGGGTCTTTCTGGGAGACTGTCAGGAGTTGTTGGGAGAAAGCGGTCCTGAAGGGCCCCACCACCAGCTCCCTCACCCCCGGCCCCAGGCGCCCGGCACACCTGGCAGGTGGGCGTCCCCAGTGCTGAGGAAGCCCAGCGGCCCGAGGCGGTAGTTGAAGGTGACCACGATGACGTTGCCCCGCGTGGTGATCTCCCCCCCCGTCATACTTGTAGTTATTGAAGAAGCTGAATTCCTGGGCAGAGCCCATGAGGAAGGATCCTCCGTAGATCCAGATCATGACAGGCAGGTTCTGGGAAACTGAGGCAGGAGACAGGCCGGTGATGCCAGCTCTCACCTTCTGATCCCCTCTGGGTGCTGATTTCAGGGAATTTCAGCTCTGGAGCCCACACACCCAAGGGGCTGGGTGCTTTCTGCAGGTTCGGGGACCTGGAGGGCACGGGGCTGGGGATGCACCTTCCTTCTGGCCCTGGGGGACCCAGATGTTGAGATAGAGGCAGTCCTCAGAACCCTCGGTGTCGTCCTGGGTGTCAGTGATTTGCAGGCATTGCTTCTTGAAGTCCTTGGCCTTCAGGGTCCCTGTGGGTGACCAGAGGGGCTGGCGTTGATGGGGAAAATGAGATTTTTGGGGGGCTAGCAATCTCAATCTAGTCACTGCTCCTTTAATTATCTGGTCCTGCAAGACCTGTTTACCCAAAATACTACTCCCATCTTAGGCCATAAACCATCCCAGACGGAGTTATCAGTGCTGGCACCAGGCCTGGCCTTGGATGTGGTCCCACTGCCCCCATCCCAACACATGGGGCTTTTTGTAAAGTCTGCAAAAGGTCCAGATGTATGATCCATATTTGGGGCACAAAAAAACCAAAGGGGTTTAAAGGAAAGCTTTCTCCATATTGGGGGGGCAGGCCTCAGGATTTGGAGAGAAACAGACGCCCCTGAGTCACTACACTGGTCCATGTGAAACGTCTGGAAATAAATGGGTTTTTCCTGAGCCTCTGGTACTCCTGTATATTTTTTCATGTTGTAAATTCTGCAACAGCACCAGGATGGTGGCCCCACCCACCACCCCAGGCACAGGGCCAGCCAAGCCCCCACCCACCCACTCCCACCTTGCCAGCCGGGGTGCCGCTGGGGGTTCTCCAGGGCCTTGGGCGGGGCGGCGAAGGGGATGCCCTTGAAGACGTCCACAGAGCGGCCGCCGATGCCCAAGAGGCCGAGCTTCTTGTTGACGCCCTCCACGAAGCCCCCTTCCGTGTGCACTACGCCCAGCTGGGGAGAGGGCAGGCTCAGGGGCGCAGGTGGGGCGGGCCCTGGGGGTGCGGTGACCCCAGCAGGCTCTAGGGGTCCAGACAGCCTCCAGGTGGGGCCCCCAGTCACGCCTGCCTGGAGCTGTGGGTTCCTGTGGAAGCCCTGCCTCACCCCTGGCAGGGCCCTGAGGGAAGGGATCCTGTAGGTGCCCCGAGGCTCCCGACTCCCCCTGGAGGGGCCCAGCCACTGGCAAGCAGGTGAGTGTCGCCTCCTCTCTGGGGCCGTTCTCAGAGTTTAACTAACAGAGGTCGAGACTCCTGTTCCGACGCTGGGGCTGTGATGGGCAAACTGCCGGCCTGCTCAGGGCCCAGCGCCCTCCTGAGCCGGGTCATGGCCACCCCCGGGCAGAGGGAGAGCCCAGGGCCCTGGAGGCCCAGGCAGATGCGCAGATCAGCCCTGAGGGCCCAGTGACTCTGGGGCTGCGGGACAGGCGTCTTGTTTGTGTTGGGGTAAGGGCCCCCCCTGTGTGCCCTGGAGCGCCTGGCCAGCCCTTCCTCGTGGTCCTGACATTCGCGTTCCTGGGCGTCGGCTGCCAGCTGCACGGTGCCAGCCTGTGAGCGCGAAGGCAGGAGCGCAGGGGAAGGGCCAGGGAAGCGCTGGGCTGGCTGTGGGCTCTCGGGGGCTCTCTGTGCCAGCGCCCACCTGCCTGCCCCTCCGCGGAGCCCTCCCAGGTCCCAGGCAGGTTAGGGGAGCAGCGGGCCCAGCCGTGTCCGCTGGGCTCTCGCTTACCTTTGCTGCACTCACTCCTGCCAAGCAGCAGGCGAGGCCTAGGACAGCCAGCTCCGGGGGCCCCATGGTGCTTGGCCTGCCTCGGGGTGGCCCTGCCTCTGGATGTGGGTATTTATGGGGCGGGAGCCATCCGGGAGACATCCGGGAGCCGGGGCTGGCAGCAGACTGACTGGTTCAGCTTCCCCTCCTCCTCCCTCTGCCCCTTCCTCCAGGCAGTATACCTGTGGCCAGGATAGCTACTGTTCCCAGCCAGGCTCAGGGCCAAGGTCATGCATGTGTGGGCGCACACACACTCAGACACACACACACACACATACACACACACACACACACGCACACATACACACACACGCACACACACACACACGCACACTCGTGCGCACGGGTGCAGGAATGGTCCTTCTTGCCCAGGACCTGCTGATCCGGGTGCCTGGTGCCCACAGTGCACCTGGGCCGGTCACTGGGAATAGTCAGGTGGCCCAGGCCAGGGGTACAGGGGCTCAGCTGGGTGCACAGTGCCCTGCATGGTGGCTCCTTTACAAGGGCCCGGGCTCCCCCCATAGAAGTGGGCCTGCTTCCCTCCAGGCCCTGCCTGGCCCCTACCTGGAGCTCCGGAGCTCAGCAAAGGGAGGTCATAGGGCATGGGCGTGTGGCTTCCGGGACAGAAAGGGCTGTGTGCTCCTGGGCAGCCACGTGGCTGAAACTGGGCCCGAGGGCCCACTGGTGAGCGGCCGAGCTGGGTGTGGGGACCCAGAGCAGCACAGGGGAGTGATCCTGCCCTCAGGGAGGGCACACCTCACACTCAGCACCAGCAGCCCTAGGAGGCAGGACTGGAGGCTCAGGTGGGCACAGGTGGGGAGGGAGGGGGCTCCCGCCCAGCCTGGTGGCTTCGCTGAGGAAGAGGAAGCACCTGGCTTCAGAAATGCACCACGACCTGGGGCACAGCAGAGAGACAGAGAGGGGGACAGACAGAGGGACAGACAGAGGGAGAGACAGGCAGAGGGACAGACAGAGGGAGAGACAGAGGGAGAGACAGAGAGAGACAGACAGAGGGAGAGACAGACAGAGAGGGGGACAGACAGAGGGAGAGACAGAGAGAGGGGGAGACAGACAGAGGGAGAGACAGAGATAATGGGGACGCGGAAAGACAGAGGAGAGACAGAGATAATGGGGACGCAGAGGCAGAGGAGAGACAGAGATAATGGGGACGCGGAGAGTCAGAGGAGAGACAGAGATAATGGGGACGCGGAGAGTCAGAGGAGAGACAGAGATAATGGGGACGCGGAGAGGCAGAGGAGAGACAGAGATAATGGGGATGGGGAGGGACAGAGGAGAGACAGAGATAATGGGGACGCGGAGAGGCAGAGGGAGGGAGAGCTGAGCGGAGTGAGTGAGAGCAGAAGGGCGTGTAGCTCAGGGAGCGTGTCTCACTTGGGAACCAGAGGAAGCTCCAGGGACAAAGCCTGGGGTTCCTGCCTTTGTGGCGTTGGCAGCACAGCCCTCTCCTGGGCTGGGGGTGCGTTCAGGGCCCGGGGACAGCACAGCCCTCCCCGGCCAGCGCCCCCTCATCTGGGCCCCTCAGCCCTTCGCTACCCGGAGCCGGTGCTTGTCTGCAGGCCACAGCCCGGCTGACGTCACGCCTGGGGCTGCCCCAGCACCACTTGGACCCACAGACACCGGCCAAGCTGGCTGCCCACTGACCCAGAGCCCAGGTCTCCTGGGATGGAGTGGGGAGGTGGCAGGACAGTGGGCAGCAGGAGCCGGGCAGGCCGGGCCGGGAGGGTGAGGACCAGGGAGCAAAGGGCTTGAGGGTGCGTTTGTTAACAGCCCGAGTGCCCATCAGTAGACGAGTGGATAGAAAGCTGTGGTACATGTCCACCAGGGATTACTAAATAGCAGTAAAAAGAGGGAACTGTGACCCTTTGAGACAGCCGGGAGGGACCTGGAGAGTACCATGCTGAGTGAAATAAGCCAGTGGGAGAAAGACAAGTATCACATGATCTCACTCATGTAGAATCCATTGAACCAAATAAACTGACGAATAAACAGATCCATAGACATGGAGCATGGAACAGGAGGACAGATCTCAGAAGGAATGTGGAGGGAGGCGGGAAGAGATGAATCCAGAACTTATAGGCATATATTCCTAGACTATAGACAGGGGAGAGAAAGGATTGGGGTGGGAGGTGGGTGGAGAGGGGTAGAGAGGGGAAATGGCAGAAGTCTGCAAAACTCTCAAGACTACAAGTTCAAAGTAAAGAAAACAGCCCGGCCGGGATGGTTCAATAGGTTGAGAGTCTTTCCCTGCACCATCAGGTCACCCTTTCCATTCCCAATACTGCACATGGAGCCTCAGTCCCCAGTGGGGGGGGGGGGGGGGGGTGTGTGCAGGAGGCAGCCATTCCGTGTAATTATAAGATCCATGTTCTGCTCTCTCCCTCCCTCTCTAAAAAAAGAAAATCAATAATAAAGCAAAAATGTTTAGAATAGGCAAATTGACTGAGGCAGGAAGTTGAATAGAACAGCAGCAGTTGGGGGAGGAGAGATACTGAGCAGTGCACACACAGTGTCTGTTTGGAGTGGTGCAATGATTTGGAACCAGATAGTGGTGATGGTTGCACAACAGTGTGACTGCAATAAATATCACCAAATTGAGCTCATGCATCGTTAAACTATCGTGTTTTATGTGATTTAAATTTTACCCTGATTTTTAAAAACAGTTGCAAGGACCAACTCCTGACCCAGGACGGGCTGCCTGCCTTTGGAGGAAGAGGGGAGTGTGGCTGGGCTTGTGGTTTCTGCTGCCCATGGGGAGGAATTCGTGGATTTCAAGTTCAGATGGGAACCCACCAGCACTAAGTGGGGGATTGTGGACAGATCAGAGCCTGCCACTGGGAAGGCGAGGCGGGGAGTCCTGGCCAGTGGCCTCTGTCGGGGGACTTCACATTCTGTGATCCAGGGGCCGGGCCTTCCTTTACCGATTGGACCCACCCCCCCCCCCCCCCGCCCCCGCTTCAGGGAACCCTGTCCTGGGAAGGCCTCTCAGGCGGCGTTGTGTCTCGGGAAGTGTGGAGAGCGGCTACAGCATTTGGATAGGTTCAAGCCGCGGACTAATGAGAGGGCAGGTTCTCTCATGGACTTGCACTTCAGCCAAGTGCAAGTCCCAGCTTGGAGGGCAAAGCCCTCTCAACACAATTATAGATAAAGGTTATGGTTGTAAGCCTGACCTTATGGTCCAAACCTGTGGTCCCCCGTGTCTAAGTGAGGTAGGCTGCAAAAACAAACCTTGATAGAGTTCAGGTGCATGTAATTGAGTAGATTTGAAATCCCAGAGACTTTTGTAAATACCTTGAGCACTTTGCCTGGTGGAATCTGGCTATTAAATAAAGACTGGCCTTGCAGGCTGTGGCACAGTCTCTCCATCTGAGAGCAGTGTCCCACCTTGCCCCAGCTTTATTCTCTTGTCTGTTTTCTTTAATCCTTCACTGCCCGCTTCAGGTTCACCCCTGGCCGTGCTGTGCCAGCCACAGGGAAGGATTTGTGATGCAGCTTATTGAAGGCGACAGCTGGGCCCTGGGAACCAGGAGCTGCAGCTCTTCACAGGGTTCATTTCTCCCAGGACCAGGCCCTGGACCGCCCCCTCGCTCTACTGGCACGTGGTCTGAGGAGTCCCAGGTGAGTGTGGGTTTGCAGGATAAACGTGCTGATTCCTGCCCCCTGGCTCCCCACTGGCCCAGAGGAACCCAGGGCTGTGAGGTCTGAGGTCCTGTCTCGGGCAGTCACAGTTTAGACTCATTGTCCTGAGGGTAGACGGGCGGGAGCCCTGAGAGCCCGCAGCCCCTGGCTGGCTGCCCTCGTTGTCCAGGTCTGTGCTGTGGTGCTGCCATGGGGAGGTGGGTGATGGGAACCTCTGGTGGGGGAGGTGGGAGGATGGGGCAGGGAGGGCGGGAAGGAAGAGCACCAACACTGCCCGCTGTACCCACTGCCCGGCCAGGGAAACACGGGACCGTGTGCATCAGGGTGGCCGGCTGGTCCCTGGAGCTGCCCCCACCATAACCTCCCCTCCCCCAATAAGGAACCCTCTCTCCTCTGAGCCCTCACGCCCGCTCTGAGCTGACACGGTGAGCTTTGGAGTCTCAGACCTTGGCTGTGAGTCCTCGCCTTGAGGGCCTGGGGCACGTGGCCCCTCCTGGAGCCTTGGCACTGTAGGAAATGGCCAGCATGGTCAGCTTCTGATGGGAGCGGTGGCTGAATCTCCCCAGGCACAGAGAAGGGAGGGGGAGGGATAGGATGTGAGACCAAGGACCCGTGGGCGTGGGCCAGCATCATGGTGGAGACCCTCGAGGTACCGGCCTCAGCTAGACAGGGGGAAGGGGGGTCAACTAAAAAAGGCCTCAGTCCAATTATTTTAAAGGGCCCAATGGGAGGACCTAGTTTACGTGCCAGGAAACAGATGAGTCGGGAGTACTCAGCCAATGAGGAGCTGGAGGAGGGACCGGATAAATGGGCTGTGTTCCCGCCCCGGGGGTGTGAGTACAGCTGGGGGGACACCCGCTTTGGGGAGCGCATTCAGGTCTCCTTTCACCGCACTTCTGTCTCCGAGTGTCATTAGAGTTGGGACAGGTGAGCATTTCTCACAGTCACTGTCTACAACGGGGTGTCCAGAGGCAACTGCCCACGGGGCCCGCTCCCCACTCAGGGCTGACCCTTCTCTGACCCTCTCTACTCCTGTTAAATGAGGAAGCACCCACTTCCGGAGCCGGACACGGGCAGAGACTAGGCAGGCAGCTGAGGTAATGAGGGCAAAGCGGGTTGCCAGAGAGATGCGGCTTTATTCAGGAAGAGCTGGGCCGGAGGTGGGCTCCCTGGGGTCCACCTGTGGCCTCTTGGGCAAGGACATTAGCAGCCAATGGCTGTGGGCATCTGAACCACTCAGAGTCACCAGTGGGGGCTCAGGGAATGGCCTCAGTGTCGTCCTAGGGGGACACTGGAACGGCCTCAGAGTCGTCTGAGGGGGGCAGGGGGGCAGCCCCGTCTCCGGTCACGGTGGGCAGGGCCTGGTAGGTCTGGGTCCAGTACTGCAGGTAGCTGCTCCTCAGGTGCTGTTTCAGGGACTGGCCGTCCATCTTCTTGTTAATCTCCAGGTAGTTGCCGTTTTCCTGGGTGTAGGGATCCCACTGGGTGGGCACAGCCGAGTGGCCCTTGTTGGGGTCCCTGCAGATGAGAGAAAGGCTGTGTGGGGTCTGAGGGCTCACGGGAGGCCTCCATGCTGACCTGAACCACCAGGGCACCTCACTGTGTCCTGGGCACTGGCTGGGCATGTACGTGTTCTGCGCCCAACCAGTAGCTCTATCCTTACACACAGAGCGGGGTACTGAGGCTCAGGGAGGTCAAGTGTAGGACAGGGGACAGGCCTGTGGGGCCCAGGTGGCAGGAAACTGGCCAGCCTCACCCGCCTTACCCAGTCCTGGCAAAGTTGGTCCAGTAGGCGATCATGGCCCGGGAGACAGTCCTGTCTTGGGGCCGGTAGCCCAGGGGGTTGGCAAAGGGCTTCCCAAACACGTACGGGAGCTCATCGGTGTGGTCGGCGCCCACCCAGCTGGGTAACAACGGATTGCGAGTAGGGTGGGAGAACAGGTAGGTGTAGGTCCGGGCACTCCTGAGGAGGGAGGGACACGGCCCAGGTTGGCAGAGAGGTCACCTGGGCTACCCACCCAGAGCTGGACCCTGGAGGGAGGCCATGGGGAGAGCAGGGCGGGGCCAGGAAATCCCCGGACTCAGGCTCAGGTGGGACCTTGGTATCTGCACCCAGAAGGGAAGGCCGTGGGGTTGTGGTTCTGGGATTTCAGGTGCATTCATTCTTCCCTCCACAAAGCCTATCGAGGCATCTTCCTCCCTTTTCTCTGCAGATGAATTTGTGTTCCTCATCAGATGGTATCATAATCTCTCCCTTCAGTGTAAACATTCCTAACTTACTTTTTGTTTTCACTGGAGGTTTACCAGGAGGCCGCAGGCGAAAGTTGTTTTGAATGTTGGCCAACTCCAAACCCACAACAGACAGCAACACCCCGTGTTCTGTCCCCCTCTGCCTGGGGGCTGCGGGGAGGCTGCAGACACTGCAGGGGAGGCCTGTGGGCTGAGTGAATGGGGGACTTACAACCCGGTGGATAGAGCACCTGACTTAATCTGAAAAGTAACCCTATCATTTTCAGTCTTAGAACACGTACACTGATGTGAATAGGGGGTTAAGTTTTCTTAAGTTACCTTTGAAGGCCTGTGCCAAGCAATGAAGGAGGTGACTCAGCTGAGAATCCAGCAAGCAGAACTGACAAGCAGGGAAAGACAGACCCACCAGGAGTGAAAACATCATCTCATCCACATCTACTCATCCACATCTACTCATCCACATCATCTCATCCACAGCATCTCATCCACAGCATCTCATCCACATCATCTCCTCCACATCATCTCATCCACAGCGTCTCATCCACAGCGTCTCATCCACAGCATCTCATCCACATCATCTCGTGTGATGACTATAATAGCTGAGGTCTGGGGACACCCAGGGCTGCACGTAGCTCCCCAGCCCCTTTGCCTTTATAGTTCTGTCCCCAGCACCTTACTGGAGGACAGGATTTGAATGCTTGTAAGCGCCCTGTCTTCTTGGTTGGCCGGCCTTCTCAATAAATGCCTCATATGGTTCCACCCGGCCTTCCTTATAGGACACAGGGACAGGCAGCCTGAGCCCAACCGGGGTTTCCCAGTAGCAGGAGGAGGGCTCTGTAAAGGCCCCTGAGCTGGGAGGTGAGGAGGGGCCTTCTCCAGTCTCCTCAGGCCTGGGCAAGGCAGATGGTGCAGGCACCGCTGGGACCCAATCACGGCTCTCCCAGGAAACCGCCCCCTGGGGAGGCCTCGCTGGGCAGGTGCGTGACCCACTTGGGCCTCCCCTGCCCTGGCCCTCACTTGGCGCTGGCTCTGTGCTGGGCCACGGCCATCTTCGTGGGCATCAGGAAGAAGACGTCGGTCTCAAAGTCCACCACCGTCTTCTTCTTGGCCTCCTGGGAGGAGTCCTGGGCCCAGGCCGCCGTGTAGAAGTCAAAGGTGGCGTTGGCACCTCTGGGTCCCTTGGCCATGGTGACTTGGCTGACCAGCTTGAAGAAGTCCTCCCTGCAGGGACAAGCCGGCACTGGACCCTGGACCCTGGACCCTGGCTGTGGGAGGCATCCCCCCGGCCCCCTGCCCGGGTCATGCAGATGGACCCCTACTCCTGCCAACCTCCTTCTCCAGCTGATGCCTCCCCAGTAGGCCTATGGGAACCGTCCTGGGCCTGCGCCCTACTCACCCGGTGACGGTCTGGTTGTCGACGTTGATGGCTGGCAGGTCAACGCTGGCAAATTTGTGGCCGTCCATGTTGTTGGTGCCAGCGATGTAGTCGATGTCGGCCGCGTTGGCGAAAAGGTTGATGGGGTCGTCAGGGATGAAGTCTCCATCCACGACAGGCAGGAGGCCGAAGTACTGCATGTAGGCGTCTGCGTGGAGAGCAGGGGTCCTCGCACCTTCCAGAGCCACTTTCCAGCACCCAGACCCGGGGGCAGCCCCTTTCTCCTCGGATCCAGACCAGGGTCCTCAGCCTGTCCCCTGACATGGGGCCCGGATCATTCTATGTCCTGGGCTGCCCTGCGCGTGTGGAGCAGCTTCCCTGGCCCCGTCCGCCCGATGTCCCCTCTCCCCAGGGTGGCAGCCCGGACTGTGTGCAGACTGCCACGGGCTCCCTGGGCCACACCGTCCCGCTGACAGCCACTGCGCCTGAGCTCCCTAAGAGTGGGTGCAAATGACCGTTTCTGCCCATTGTTGGGGGACAAGGTGCACCAGCTTCCCAAAGGGGTCAGGACCCAGGGAGGATCAGAGGGAGGGATGGCGCCCGCGGCACAGCCAGTCGAGGCCACGGAGGCAACAAGGGCCCTGGCGGCACCGGGCTCCCAGGGATGCCATGAGCAGGTGACAGGCCCGACAGCAGCCCCTCAATCCTCACTCCTTTGGGAGCATGGCCGTCCCCCCATGTGGATCCCCACTCACACTCTAGGCCCAAGCGGGGTATCTTATAGGCTAGTGTCAGAGCCCGGGGGTCGGTGACCTTCAGACACTCGGCCATCCTGGCGGTATCGTCCAGGGGGCAGCCCACCTTCTTGGCGATCTGGGGGTGGGGAGGAGACGGCCATGGGGACCGGGACAGGGCATGGAAAGGAGGTAACCGGAGTCCCGAGCCCCCAACAGCTCCCCTTTACCCCCTTGGCCCAGGACAGAGGGTCCTTCTGGATGGCCCAGGGGGCCAGCGCCACGCCGCTCTCGCTGATGGCTCGCCGGATGAGGTCCTGGCTGTAGGGAGAGAGGGTCTGCGACACACAGAGGTCCTGTCACCATGGCCTCGCCTGTCCTGCCACCCGGGCTCCACCAAGGACAACCAGACTGTCAGCTTCATGCTGTCCCCACAGCCCCCTCAGCTCCTCCCAGTTCCCATCATTCCCTAGGCCCCCATCAGCTGCCCGAGTTCCCATCAGCTCCCCCAGTTCCCACCAGCTCCCCTTCACTCTTGTCAGCTTCCCCAGTTCCCATCAGCTTTCCCCGGCTCCCAAAAGCTCCCCACATCCCCATCAGCTCCCCCAGCCCAGTCAGCCCCCACACTGCTCCCCCCCATCACCGTGGGAGGAAGGTCCTCCATCCCAGCGACCCCAGACCTGCAGAGAGACGCTGGCACCTCCGGCTGATTCCCCAAAGATGGTGATGTTGTTGGGGTCCCCCCCAAAGGCCGCAATGTTCCTCTTCACCCACGCGATGGCCATGTGCTGGTCCCGAAGGCCGTAGTTACCTGGGGCGGGTGGGGGAGCCCATGAGGGACTGGGGTGGGGGAGAGCTTCCTCCATGTGGAGACCCCTGTCAAGCCCCAGGATGGCACATGGTGGGTCCCAGGAGGCTGTGGAATGAGGTGCTGGAGGGGGTGTGGGGCTCAGGCAGGGGACCAGCAGCAGGAGGGCCAGGCTGCTCATCTCAGTGACACCATCCCTCTTGTCCTATGGCTCTGTGTCCCCTGAGTCACCACCTCAGTGTCTCATCTTCTGTCTCTCCCTGGTCCCTGTCCCCGCTCCCTGGTCTCCCTGTGTCCCTGTCCCCGCTCCCTGGTCTCCCTGGGTCCCTGTCCCCGTTCCCTGGTCTCCCTGGTCCCTGTCCTCGCTCCCTGGTCTCCCTGGTCTCCCTGGGTCCCTGTCCCCGTTCCCTGGTCTCCCTGGTCCCTGTCCCCGCTCCCTGGTCTCCCTGGGTCCCTGTCCCCGCTCCCTGGTCTCCCTGGGTCCCTGTCCCCGCTCCCTGGTCTCCCTGGTCCCTGTCCCCGCTCCCTGGTCTCCCTGGTCTCCCTGGTCTCCCTGGGTCCCTGTCCCCGCTCCCTGGTTTCCCTGGGTCCCTGTCCCCGTTCCCTGGTCTCCCTGGTCCCTGTCCCCGCTCCCTGGTTTCCCTGGGTCCCTGTCCCTGCTCCCTGGTCTCCCTTCGTCCCTGTCCCTGCTCCCTGGTCTCCCTTGGTCCCTGCCTGGCTGGCAGGCAGCCTCTTTTCTCGCTACACCTGCCGATGGGCTCCTGCGCTGCCAGTAGAATTCTGGGTCTTTCTGGGAGACTGTCCGGAGTTGTTGCGAGAAAGCGGTGCTGAAGGGCCCCCCCGCCACCTCCCTCACCCCGGCCCCAGGCGCCCGGCACACCTGGCAGGTGGGCGTCCCCAGTGCTGAGGAAGCCCAGCGGCCCAAGGCGGTAGTTGAAGGTGACCACGATGACGTTGCCCCGCGTGGCGATCTCCTCCCCTTCAAACTTGTAGTTATTGAAGAAGTTTAACTCTTGGGTGGACCCCATGAGGAAGCCTCCTCCGTAGATCCAGATCATGACAGGCAGGTTCTGGGAAACTGAGGCAGGAAGCAGCCCCGGTGACCCCAGCTGTCCCCCCATCCCCTCTGGGTGCTTGTTTCAGGGAATTTCAGCTCTGGAGTCCCCCCACACACCCACACCCAAGGGGCAGGGCAGGGCGGGGCCTCTGGCTGCCTGGGCGCTTTCTGCAGGTTCGGGGCCCTGGAGGGAATGGGGTGGGTGATGCACCTTCCTTGTGGCCCTGGGGGACCCAGATGTTGAGGTAGAGGCAGTCCTCGGAGCCCCTGGTGTTCTCCTGAGTGTCAGTGACTTGCAGGCATCGCTGCTTGAAGTCCTTGGCCTTCAGGGTCCCTGTGGGTGACCAGAGGGGCTGGTGTGAGGATGGTGACCCCACCGCCACCCCAGGCACAGGGCCAGCCCAGCACCCACCCACCCACTCCCACCTTGCCAGCCGGGGTGCCGCTGGGGGTTCTCCAGGGCCTTGGGCGGGGCGGCGAAGGGGATGCCCTTGAAGACGTCCACAGAGCGGCCGCCGATGCCCAAGAGGCCGAGCTTCTTGTTGACGCCCTCCACGAAGCCCCCTTCCGTGTGCACCACGCCCAGCTGGGGAGAGGGCAGGCTCAGGGGCGCAGGCGGGGCGGGCCCTGGGGGTGCAGTGACCCCAGCAGGCTCTAGGGGTCCAGACAGCCTCCAGGTGGGGCCCCCAGTCACGCCTGCCTGGAGCTGTGGGTTCCTGTGGAAGCCCTGCCCTCACCCCTGGCAGGGCCCTGAGGGAAGGAATCCTGTAGGTGCCCTGAGCCTCCAGACTCCCCCTGGAGGGGCCCAGCCACTGGCAAGCAGGTGGGTGTTGCCCCCTCTCGGGGGCCATTCTCAGAGTTTAACTAACCGAGGTCGAGACTCCTGTTCCGACGCCGGGGCTGTGATGGGCAACCTGCCCGCCTGCTCAGGGCCCAGCGCCCTCCTGAGCCGGGCCATGGTCACCCCCGGGCAGAGGGCGAGCCCAGGGCCCTGGAGGCCCAGGCAGATGCGCAGATCAGCTCTGAGGGCCCAGTGACTCTGGGGCTGCGGGGACAGGCACCTTGATGTGTTGGGGTAAGGGCCCCGTGTGCCCTGGAGCGCCTGGCCAGCCCTTCCTCGTGTTCCTGACATTCGAGTTCCTGGGCGTCCTGGCTGCCAGCTGCGCGGCGCCAGCCTGTGAGCGCGAAGGCAGGAGCGCAGGGGAAGGGCCAGGGAAGCGCTGGGCTGGCTGTGGGCTCTCGGGGGCTCTCTGTGCCAGCGCCCACCTGCCTGCCCCTCCGCGGAGCCCTCCCAGGTCCCAGGCCGGGTTAGGGGAGCATACGGGCCCCTGCCGTGTCCGCTGGGCTCTCGCTTACCTTTGCTGCACTCACTCCTGCCAAGCAGCAGGCGAGGCCTAAGATAGCCAGCTCCGGGGGCCCCATGGTGCCTGGCTTGCCTCGGGGTGGCCCTGCCTCTGCGTGTGGGTATTTATGTGGAGGGAGGCATCCGGGAGACATCCGGGAGCCGGGGCTGGCAGCTGCCTGTGGCTGGTTCCCTTTCCCTCCTCCTCCCTCTGCCCCTTCCTCCAGGCAGTATACCTGTGGCCAGGATAGCTACTGTTCCCAGCCAGGCTCAGGGCCAAGGTCATGCTTGTGTGAGTACACACACACTCAGACACACACACACACACACACACACACATGCATAGCTGTTTTTACAGGTGGGCTCAGGCGGGTCCAAGTCATGGAGATGTGTGCACACACATGCACACACACTCACACACCCATGCACGTGTGCATGGGTGCAGGTATGGACTGCCTTGCCCAGGACCTGCATATCCGGGTGCCTGGTGCCCACAGTGCACCTGGGCCGGTCACTGGGAATAGTCAGGTGGCCCAGGCCAGGGGTACAGGGGCTCAGCTGGGTGCACAGTGCCCTGCATGGTGGCTCCTTCACAAGGGCCCGGGCTCCCCCCAGAGAAGTGGGCCTGTTTCCCTCCTGGCCCTGCCTGGCCCCCACCTTGAGCTCCGGAGCTCAGCAAAGGGAGGTTATAGGGCATGGGCGTGTGGCTTCCGGGACAGAGAGGGCTGTGTGCTCCTGGGCAGCCACGTGGCTGAGCCTGGGTCCGAGGGCCCACTGGTGAGCAGCTGAGCTGGGTGTGGGGACCCAGAGCAGCACAGGGGAGTGATCCTGCCCTCAGGGAGGGCACACCTCACACTCAGCACCAGCAGCCCTGGGAGGCAGGACTGGAGGCTCAGGTGGGCACAGGTGGGGAGGGAGGAGGCTCCTGCCCAGCCTGGTGGCTTCGCTGAGGAAGAGGAAGCGCCTGGCTTCAGAAATGCACCACGACCTGGGGAACAGCAGAGGGACAGAGAGGGGGACAGACAGAGGGACAGACAGACAGACAGAGGGACAGACAGAGGGAGCGACAGACAGACAGAGGGATAGACAGACAGAGGGAGCGACAGACAGAGGGAGAGACAGAGAGAGGGAGAGACAGACAGAGGGAGGACAGACGGAGATAATGGGGACGCGGAGAGTCAGAGGAGAGACAGAGATAATGGGGACGCGGAGAGGCAGAGGGAGGGAGAGCTGAGCGGAGTGAGTGAGAGCAGAAGGGCATGTGGCTCGGGGAGCGTGTTTCACTCGGGAACCAGAGGAAGCTCCAGGGACAAAGCCCGGGGTTCCTGCCTTTGTGGCGTTGGCAGCACTGCCCTCTCCAGGGCTGGGGGTGCGTTCAGGGCCCGGGGACAACACAGCCCTCCCCGGCCAGCGCCCCCTCATCTGGGCCCCTCAGCCCTTCGCTACCCGGAGCCGGTGATTGTCCGCAGGCCACAGCCCGGCTGACGTCACGCCTGGGGCTGCCCCAGCACCACATGGATC
The DNA here is from genome assembly GCF_951640355.1 of Cnephaeus nilssonii. Classification (NCBI taxonomy): domain Eukaryota; kingdom Metazoa; phylum Chordata; class Mammalia; order Chiroptera; family Vespertilionidae; genus Cnephaeus; species Cnephaeus nilssonii. The sequence goes on from NC_137085.1 coordinate 2,494,310, forward strand.
CACAGACACCGGCCAAGCCGGCTGCCCACTGACCCAGAGCCCAGGTCTCCTGGGATGGAGTGGGGAGGCGGCAGGACAGTGGGCAGCAGGAGCCGGACAGGCCGGCCGCGAGGGTGAGGACCGGGAGCAAAAGGCTTGAGGGTTCGTTTGTTAACAGCCCGAGTGCCCATCAGTAGACGAGTGGATAAAAAGCTGTGGTACATTTCCACCAGGGATTACTAAATAGCAGTAAAAAGAAGGAACTCTGACCCTTTGAGACAGCCGGGAGGGACCTGGAGAATACCACGCTGAGCGAAAATAAGCCAGTGGGAGGAAGACAAGTATCACATGATACCACTCATGTGGAATCTTATGAACCAAATAAACTGACGAATAAACAGATCCATACACATGGACGCATGGAACAGAAGGACAGATCTGGGAGTGAAGGTGGAGGGAGGTCGGGAAGAGATGAATCCAGAACTTATAGGCATATATTCATAGACAATAGACAGGAGAGAGACAGGGCTGGGGTGGGAGGTGGGTGGAGAGGGGCAGAGAGGGGAAATGGCAGAAGTCTGCAATACTCTCAGCAATACAAGTTCAAAGTAAAGAAAACAGCCCGGCCGGGATGGTTCAATAGGTTGAGTGTCTTCCCTACACCATCAGGTCACCCTTTCCATTCCCAATACTGCACGTGGAGCCTCAGTCCCCAGTGGGGTGCGTGCAGGAGGCAGCCGTTCCGTGTAATTATCAGATCCTTGTTTCGCTCTCTCCCTCCTTCTCTAAAAAGGAAAATTAATAATAAAGAAAAAATGTTTAGAATAGGCAAATTGACTGAGGCAGGAGGTTGAATGGAATAGCAGCGGTTGGGGGAGGGGAGATACTGAGGAGTGCACACACAGTGTCTTTTTGGAGATGTGCAATGATTTGGAACCAGATAGTGGTGATGGTTGCACAACAGTATGACTGCAATAAATATCACTGAATTGAGCTCATGCATCGTTAAACTATCGTGTTTTATGTGATTTAAATCTTACCCTGATTTTTAAAAACAGTTGCAAGGACCAACTCCTGACCCAGGACGGTCTGCCTGCCTCTGGAGGAAGAGGGGAGTGTGGCTGGGCTTGTGGTTTCTGCTGCCCATGGGGAGGAATTCGTGGATTTCAAGTTCAGATGGGAACCCACCAGCACTAAGTGGGGGATTGTGGACAGATCAGAGCCTGCCACTGGGAAGGCGAGGCGGGGAGTCCTGGCCAGTGGCCTCTGTCGGGGGACTTCGCATTCTGTTCTCCAGGGGCCGGGCCTTCCTTTACCGAATGGAACCCTTCGGGAACCCTGTCCTGGGAGGGCCTCTCTGGAGGTGTTGTGTCTGGGGAAGTGTGGAGAGCGGCTACAGTGTTTGGATAGGTTCAAGCGTCGGACTAATGAGAGGGCAGGTTCTCTTGTGGCAAAGTCACGTGCAAGTCCCAGCTTGGAGGGCAAAGCCCTCCCAGCACAATTATAGCCAAAGGTTATGGTTGTAAGCCTGACCTTATGTTCTGAATGTGTGGTCCCATGTGGCTAAGTGATGTAGGCTGTGGAGGTGCAGCAAGTCTTGCAAAAACAAAGCTTGATAGAGTTCAGGTGCATGTAATTGAATAGATTTGAAATCGGAGAGAACAATGTAAACATCTTGAGAACTTTGCCTCATGGAATCTGAGTATAAAATAAAGACTTGGCTTGCAGACTGTGGCACTGTCTCTCCATCTGAGAGCAGCGTCCCACCTAGCCCCAGCTGTATTCTGTCTGTCTTCTTTAATCCTTCTCAGCCCCACCTCAGGTTCACACCTGGCCGTCCTGATCCAGCCACAGGGAAGGATTTGTGATGCAGCTTATTGAAGGCAAAAGCTGGGCCCTGCGATCCAGAGCTGAAGCTCTTCACAGGGTTCATTACACCCAGGACCAGGAGTTGGACTGCCCCTGTTGCTCTGCCAGCACGTAGTCTGAGGAGTCCCAGGTGAGTGTGGGTTTGTAGGATAAACGTGCTGATTTCTGCCCCCTGGCTCCCCTCTGGCCCAGATGAACCCAGGGCTGTGAGGTCTGAGGTCCCCATCTTGGGTAGTTACCAGCTTAGACTCACTGTCCTGAGGGTAGACGGGCTGCAGCCCTGAGAGCCCGCACCGCCTGGCTGGCTGCCCTCATTGTCCAGGTCTGTGCTGTGGTTCTGCCATGGGGAGGTGGGCGATGGGAACCTCTGGTGGGGGAGGTGGGAGGATGGGGCGGGGAGGCTGGGGAGGAACAGCACCAACACTGCCCGCTGTACCCACCGCCCGGCCAGGGAAACACGGGACCGTGTGCATCAGGGTGGCCGAGTGGTCCCTGGAACTGCCCCCACCATACACTCCCCCACAATGAGGAACCTTCTCTCCTCTGAGCCCTCATGCCCGCTCTGAGCTGACTCGGTGAGCTTTGGCGTCTCAGACCTGGGCGTGAGTCCTCGCTGTGAGGGCCTGGGGCACGTGGCCCCTCCTGGAGCCCTGGCACTGTAGGAAATGGCCAGCATGGTCAGCTTCTGATGGGAGCGGTGGCTGAATCTCCCCAGGCACAGAGAAGGGAGGGGGAGGGACAAGGATTGGAGACAAAGGACCCGTGGGCATGAGCTCAGGGAACGGCCTCAGAGTTGTCCAAGGAGGGCAGGGGTGCCGCCCCGTCTCCGGTCACGGTGGGCAGGGCCTGGTAGGTCTGGGTCCAGTACTGCAGGTAGCTGCTCCTCAGGTGCTGTTTCAGGGACTGGCCGTCCATCTTCTTGTTAATCTCCAGGTAGTTTCCGTTTTCCTGGGTGTAGGGATCCCACTGGGTGGGCACAGCCGAGTGGCCCTTGTTGGGGTCCCTGCAGATGAGAGAAAGGCTACGTGGGGTCTGAGGGCTCACGGGAGGCCTCCATGTTGACCCGAACCACCAGGGCACCTCACTGATTTCTGGGCACTGGCTGAGCATGTACATGTTCTGCGCCCAACCAGTAGCTCTATCCTCACACACAGAGGGGGTACTGAGGCTCATGGAGGTTAAGTGTAGGACAGGGGACAGGCATGTGGGGTCAGGGGGCTGGAGGCCAGACCCAGCCTCACCTGCCTTACTCAGTCCTGGCAAAGTTGGTCCAGTAGGCGATCATGGCCTGGGCGACAGTCCTGTCTTGGGCCCAGTAGCCCAGGGGGTTGTCGAAGGGCTTCGCAAACACGTACGGGAACTCATTGGCGTGGTCGGCGCCCACCGAGCTGGGGTAGAACACATTGAGAGAAGGGTGGGAGAACAGGTAGGTGAAGGTCCAGGCACTCCTGATGAGGGGAGGGACACGGCCCAGGTTGGTAGAGAGGTCACCTGGGCTGCCCACCCAGAGCTGGGCCCTGGATGGAGGCCATGGGGAGATCAGGGCGGGGCCGGGAAATCCCTGGACTCAGGAGGGACCTGGGTCCCTGCACCCAGAAGGGAAGGCCGGGGGTTGTGGTTCTGGGATTTCAGGTGCATTCACACTTCCCTCCACAAAGCCTATCGAGGCATCTTCCCTCCTTTTCTCTGCAGATGAATTTGTGTCTTCGTCGGGAACAGAGCTGTGCGGCCCCATGAAGAGCTCAAGTTCCTGTAGTTGCGACAAGCTTTCTGCCTACACTTCCTGGGCATCGTTTTCTCTCCCTTCCGAGGAAGCATCCCTAACTTCCTTTTCATTTTCACTGGAGGTTTACGAGGTGGCCGCAGGCCAGAGTTGATTTGAATGTTGGCCAACTCCAAACCCACAACAGACAGCATCACCCCATGTTCTGTCCCCCTCAGCCTGGGGGCTGCGGGGAGGCTGCAGACACTGCAGGGGAGGCCTGTGGGCTGAGTGAATGGGGGACTTACAACCTGATGGATAGAGCACCTGAATTGATCTGAAAAGTAACCCTATCATTTTCAGTCTTAGAACGCGTATACTGATGTGAATAGGGGTTAAGTTTTCTTAAGTTTCCTTTGAAGGCCTGTGCAAAGCAATGAAGGAGGTGACTCAGCCGTGAATCTAGCAAGCAGAACCAACAAGCAGGACAGACGGACCCACCAGGAGTCAAAACATCATCTCACCCACATCATCTCCTCCACATCATCTCATCCACATCATCTCCTCCACATCATCTCATCTTCATCTCATCCACATCATCTCCTCCACATCATCTCCTCCACGTCATCTCCTCCACGTCATCTCCTCCACATCATCTCATCCACATCATCTCCTCCACATCATCTCCTCCACATCATCTGCTCCACATCATCTCCTCCACGTCATCTCATCCACATCATCTCATCCACATCAGCTCATCCACATTATCTCATCCACATCATCTCATCCACATCATCTCCACCATATCATCTCATCCACATCATCTCATCCACATCATTTCCACCATATCATCTCATCCACATTATCTCATCCACATCATCTCCTCCACATCATCTCATCCACATCATCTCCTCCACATCATCTCATCTTCATCTCATCCACATCATCTCCTCCACATCATCTCCTCCACGTCATCTCCTCCACGTCATCTCCTCCACATCATCTCATCCACATCATCTCCTCCACATCATCTCCTCCACATCATCTCCTCCACATCATCTCCTCCACGTCATCTCCTCCACGTCATCTCCTCCACATCATCTCATCCACATCATCTCCTCCACATCATCTCCTCCACATCATCTGCTCCACATCATCTCCTCCACGTCATCTCATCCACATCATCTCATCCACATCAGCTCATCCACATTATCTCATCCACATCATCTCATCCACATCATCTCATCCACATCATCTCATCCACATCATCTCCTCCACATCATCTCCTCCACATCATCTGCTCCACATCATCTCCTCCACGTCATCTCCTCCACGTCATCTCCACCATATCATCTCCTCCACATCATCTCCTCCACATCATCTCATCTTCATCTCATCCACATCATCTCATCCACATCATCTCATCCACATCATCTCCTCCACATCATCTCCTCCACATCATCTGCTCCACATTATCTCATCCACATCATCTCATCCACATCATCTCCACCATATCATGTCATCCACATCATCTCATCCACATTATCTCATCCACATCATCTCATCCACATCATCTCCTCCACATCATCTCCTCCACATCATCTCCTCCACATCATCTCATCCACATCATCTCATCCACATCTCATCCACATCATCTTATCCACATCATCTCCACCATATCATCTCCTCCACATCATCTCCTCCACATCATCTCATCCACATCATCTCATCCACATCAGCTCATCCACATTATCTCATCCACATCATCTCATCCACATCATCTCCACCATATCATCTCATCCACATCATCTCATCCACATCATCTCCACCATATCATCTCATCCACATTATCTCATCCACATCATCTCATCCACATCATCTCCACCATATCATCTCATCCACATCATCTTATCCACATCATCTCATCCACATCATCTCATCCACATCTCATGCACATCACCTCATCCACATCATCTCATCCACATCATCTCATCCACATCTCATCCACATCACCTCATCCACATCATCTCATCCACATCATCTCATCCATATCACCTCATCCACATCATCTCATCCACATCATCTTGTGTGATGACTAAAATATCTGAGGCCTGCAGACCCCCAGAGCTGCACATAGCACCCAGCCCCCTCCCCTTTATAGTCCTGTCCCCTGCACCTTCCTGGAAGACAGGATTTGAATGCTTGTAAGCGCCCTGTCTTCTTGGTTGGCTGGCCTTCCCTGTAAACGCCTCATATGGTTCCACCGGCCTTCGTTACTGGACACAGGGACAGGCAGCCTGAGCCCATCCGGGGGTTTCCCAGTAGCAGGAGGAGGGCTCTGTAAAGGCCCCTGAGCTGGGAGGTGAGGAGGGTCCTTTTCCAGGCCTGGGCAAGGCAGATGGTGCTGGCACCGATGGGACCCCATCACGGCTCTCCTGGGCCTCCCCGAACACCTGAGCTCTTCCCCTGGAAGTCCTTACTGGGCAGGTGCGTGACCCAGGTGGGCCTCCCCCGCCCGGCCCTCACTTGGCGCTGGCTCTGTGCTGGACCACGGCCAATTTTGTGGGCATCAGGAAGAGGACGTTGGTCTCGAAGTCCACCACCGTCTTCTTCTTGGACTCCTGGGAGGAGTCCTGGGCCCAGGACGCCGTGTAGAGGTCAAAGGTGGCGTTGGCACCTCTGGGGCCCTTGGCCAAGGTGAGCCTCCTGAATAGCTTGAAGAAGTCCTCCCTGCAGGAACAAGCTGGCACTGGACCCTGGACCTGGGCAGCGGGAGGCATCCCCCCTACACACACCCCGTCAGTGGCCTGCAGATGGCCCCCTACTCCTGCCAACCTCCTTCTCCAGCTGATGCCTCCCCAAGAGGCCCACGGGCACCGCCCTGGTCCTGTGCCCCATGCACCCTGTGACGGTCTGGTTGTCCATGTTGATGGCCGGCAGGTCAATGCTGGCAAAGATGTGGCCATCCATATTGCTGGTGCCAGCGATGTAGTCGATGTCGGCCGCGTTGGCGAAAAGGTTGATGGGGTCATCAGGGATGAAGTCTCCATCCATGACTGGCCGGATGTGCACATAGTACAGGTAGGGGTCTGTGTGGAGAGCAGGGGTCCTCGCACCTTCCAGAGCCGCCTGCCAGACCCCAAAGCCAGGGGCAGCCCCTGCCTCCTCGGATCCAGACCAGGGTCCTCAGCCTGTCCCCTGACATGGGGCCCGGACCATTCTATGTCCTGGGCTGCCCTGCGCGTGTGGAGCAGCTTCCCTGGCCCCGTCCGCCCGATGTCCCCTCTCCCCAGGGTGGCAGCCCGGACTGTGTGCAGACTGCCACGGGCTCCCTGGGCCACACCGTCCCGCTGACAGCCACTGCGCCTGAGCTCCTTAAGAGTGGGTGCAAATGACCGTTTCTGCCCATTGTTGGGGAACAAGGTGCACCAGCTTCCCAAAGGGGTCAGGACCCAGGGAGGATCAGAGGGAGGGATGGCGCCCACGGCACAGCCAGTCGAGGCCACGGAGGCAACAAGGGCCCTGGCGGCACCGGGCTCGCAGGGATGCCATGAGCGGGTGATAGGCCCGACAGCAGCCCCTCAATCCTCACTTCTTTGGGAGCATGGCCGTCCCCCCATGTGGAGCCCCACTCACACTCCTTGCCCACCAGGGGTATCTTATAGGCCAGCGTCAGCGCCCGGGGGTCGGTGACCTTCAGACACTAGGCCATCCTGGCGGTATCGTCCAGGGGGCAGCCCACCTCTTTGGCGATCCGGGGTTCGGGGCGAGACGGCCATGGGGACTAGGGCAGGGAATGGAAAGGAAGTTACCCAACCCCGAGCCCCCAACAGCTCCCCTTTACCCCCTTGGCCCAGGACAGAGGGTCCTTCTGGATGGCCCAGGGGACCAGCGTCACGCCGCTCTGGCTGATGGCTCGCCGGATGAGGTCTTTGCTGTAGGGAGAGAGGGTCTGCGACACACAGAGGTCCTGTCACCATGGCCTCGCCTGTCCTGCCACCCGGGCTCCACCAAGGACAACCAGACTGTCAGCTTCATGCTGTCCCCACAGCCCCCTCAGCTCCTCCCAGTTCCCATCATTCCCTAGGCCCCCATCAGCTGCCCGAGTTCCCATCAGCACCCCCAGTTCCCACCAGCTCCCCTTCACTCTTGTCAGCTTCCCCAGTTCCCATCAGCTTTCCCCGGCTCCCAAAAGCTCCCCACATCCCCATCAGCTCCCCCAGCCCAGTCAGCCCCCACACTGCTCCCCCCCATCACCGTGGGAGGAAGGTCCTCCATCCCAGCGACCCCAGACCTGCAGAGAGACGCTGACACCGCCAGCTGATTCCCCAAATATGCTGATGTTGTTGGGGTCCCCCCCGAAGGCTGCAATATTCCTCTTCACCCACACGATGGCCATGTGCTGGTCCTGAAGGCGTAGTTACCTGGGTCGGGTGGAGGAGTCCATGAGGGACTGGGGTGGGGTAGAGCTTCCTCCATGTGGAGACCCCTGTCAAGCCCCAGGATGGCTCATGGTGGGTCCCAGGAGGCTGTGGAATGAGGTGCTGGAGGGGGTGTGGGGCTCAGGTAGGGGACCAGGAGCAGGAGGGCCAGGCTGCTCATCTCTCTCGCTGACACCGTCCCTCTTGTCTGTCTGTCTGTCCTACGGCTCTGAGTCCCCTGAGTCACCACTTCAGTGTCTCATCTTCTGTCTCTCCCTGGGTCCCTGTCCCCGCTCCCTGGTCTCCCTGGGTCCCTGTCCCTGATCCCTGGTCTCCCTGGGTCCCTGTCCCCACTCCCTGGTCTCCCTGGTCTCCCTGGGTCCCTGTCCCCGCTCCCTGGTCTCCCTGGTCCCTGTCACTGCTCCCTGGTCTCCCTTGGTCCCTGCCTGGCTGGCAGGCAGCCTCTTTTCTCGCTACACCTGCCGATGAGCTCCTGTGTCTCACTGTCCATCCCCAGCTTCCTGCGCTGCCAGTAGAATTCTGGGTCTTTCTGGGAGACGGTCAGGAGTTGTTGGGAGAAAGCGGTGCTGAAGAGCCCCCCCACCAGCTCCCTCACCCCCGGCCCCAGGCGCCCGGCACACCTGGCAGGTGGGCGTCCCCAGTGCTGAGGAAGACCAGCGACCCGAGGAGGTACTTGAAGGTGACCACGATGACGTTGCCCCTCGTGGCGAGCTCCTCCCCTTGAAACTCGTAGTTATTGAAGAAGTTTAACTCTTGGGTGGACCCCATGAAAGCCTCCTCTGTAGATCCAGATCATGACAGGCAGGTTCTGGGAAACTGAGGCAGGAAGCAGCCCCGGTGACACCAGCTGCCCCCTCATCTCCTCTGGGTGCTTGTTTCAGGGTATTTCAGCTCTGGAGCCCCCCCCCCCCACACACACACCCACACCCAAGGGGCAGGGCAGGGCGGGGCCTCTGGCTAACTGGGCGCTTTCTGCAGGTTCGGGGATCTGGGGGCCATGAGGTGAAGGATGCACCTTCCTTCTGGCCCTGGGGGACCCAGATGTTGAGGTAGAGGCAGTCCTCGGAGCCCCTGGTGTTCAGTTGGGTGAGAGTGACTTGCAGGCATCGCTGCTTGAAGTCCGTGGCCTTCAGGGTCCCTGTGGGTGACCAGAGGGGCTGGTGTGAGGATGGTGACCCCACCGCCACCCCAGGCACAGGGCCAGCCCAGCACCCACCCACCCACTCCCACCTTGCCAGCCGGGGTGCCGCTGGGGGTTCTCCAGGGCCTTGGGCGGGACGGCGAAGGGGATGCCCTTGAAGACATCCACAGAGCGGCCGCCAATGCCCAAGAGGCCGAGCTTCTTGTTGACGCCCTCCACGAAGCCCCCTTCCGTGTGCACCACGCCCAGCTGGGGAGAGGGCAGGCTCAGGGGCACAGGCTGGGCCGGCCAGTGGGGTGGGGCAACCCCAGCAGGCTCTAGGGGTCCAGACAGCCTCCAGGTGGGGCCCCTAGTCACGCCTGCCAGGAGCTGTGGGTTCCTGTGGAAGCCCTGCCTCACCCCTGGTAGGGCCCTGAAGGACGGGATCCTGTAGGTGCCCCGAAGCTCCCGACTCCCCCTGGAGGGGCCCAGCCACTGGCAAGCAGGTGGGTGTCACCCCCTTTACGGGGGCGGGCTCGGGGCTCCGGGTTGAACCAGACCGAGGTCCACACTCCTGTTCCGACGCTGGGGCTGTGATGGGCAAACTGCCGGCCTGCTCAGAGCCCAGCGCCCTCCTGAGCCGGGCCATGGCCACCCCCGGGCCGAGGGCGAGCCCAGGGCCCTGGAGCCCAGGCAGATGCTCAGATCAGCCCTGAGGGCTCAGTGACTCTGGGGCTGCGGGACAGGCGCCTTGTTTGTGTTGGTGAAAGGGCCCCTGTGTACCCTGGAGCGCCTGGCCAGCCCTTCCTCGTGGTCCTGACATTCGCGTTCCTGGGCTTCCTGGCTGTCAGCTGCGAGGCGCCAGCCTGTGAGCGCGAAGGCAGGAGCGCAGGGGAAGGGCCAGGGAAGCGCTGGGCTGGCTGTGGGCTCTCGGGGGCTCTCTGTGCCAGCGCCCACCTGCCTGCCCCTCCGCGGAGCCGTCCCAGGTCCCAGGCCGGGTTAGGGGAGCAGCGGGCCCAGCCGTGTCCGCTGGGCTCTCGCTTACCTTTGCTGCGCTCACTCCTGCCAAGCAGCAGGCGAGGCCTAGGACAGCCAGCTCAGGGCGCCCCATGGTGCGTGTGCCTGATCGGGGGCCCTGCTTCTGCGCATGGGTATTTATGGGGCGGGAGCCATCCGGGAGACATCCGGGAGCCGGGGCTGGCAGCAGACTGTGACTGCTTCCCTTCCCCTCCTCCTCTCTCTGCCCCTTCCTCCAGGCAGTATACCTGTGGCCAGGATAACTGCCACTTCCATCCAGGCTCAGGGCCAAGGTCATGCCTGTGTGGGCACACACACTCAGACACACACACACACAGATACTCAGATACACAAACGCATGCATAGCTGCCTTTTCCAGGCTGGCTCAGGCTGGGACAAGTCGGGGAGATATGTGCACACACATGCACACACACTCACACACGCATGCACGTGTGCACGGGTGCAGGCATGGTCCTCCTTGCCCAGGACCTGCTGATCCGGGTGCCTGGTGCCCACAGTGCACCTGGGCCTGTCACTGGGAATAGTCAGGTGGCCCAGGCCAGGGGTACAGGGGCTCAGCTGGGTGCACAGTGCCCTGCATGGTGGCTCCTTTACAAGGGCCCGGGCTCCCCCCATAGAAGTGGGCCTGCTTCCCTCCAGGCCCTGCCTGGCCCCCACCTGGAGTTCCGGAGCTCAGCAAAGGGAGGTCATAGGGCATGGGCGTGTGGCTTCCGGGACAGAGAGGGTGTGTGCTCCTGGGCAGCCACGTGGCTGAGCCTGGGTCCGAGGGCCCACTGGTGAGCAGCTGAGCTGGGTGTGGGGACCCAGAGCAGCACAGGGGAGTGATCCTGCCCTCAGGGAGGGCACACCTCACACTCAGCACCAGCAGCCCTGGGAGGCAGGACTGGAGGCTCAGGTGGGCACAGGTGGGGAGGGAGGGGGCTCCCACCCAGCCTGGTGGCTTCCCTGAGGAAGAGGAAGCGCCTGTCTTCAGAAATGCACCACGACCTGGGGCACAGCAGAGAGACAGAGAGGGGGACAGACAGAGGGGGAGACAGACAGAGGGAGACAGACAGAGGGACAGACAGAGGGTGGGACAGACAGAGGGAGCGACAGAGAGGGAGACAGACAGAGGGAGAGACAGAGGGGGAGACAGACAGAGGGAGAGACAGACAGAGGGAGGGACAGGGGAGAGACAGATAATGGGGACGCGGAGAGACAGAGGAGAGACAGAGATAATGGGGACGCGGAGAGACAGACAGAGGAGAGACAGACAGAGGGAGAGACAGACAGAGAGGGGGACAGACAGAGGGAGGGACAGAGGGAGAGACAGACAGAGGGAGAGACAGAGGGAGAGACAGAAGGAGAGACAGACAGAGGGAGAGACAGAGAGAGGAAGGGACAGACAGAGGGAGAGACAGACAGAGGGAGGGACAGACAGAGGGAGAGACAGACAGAGGGAGGGACAGGGGAGAGACAGATAATGGGGACGCGGAGAGACAGAGGAGAGACAGAGATAATGGGGACGCGGAGAGGCAGAGGGAGGGAGAGCTGAGCGGAGTGAGTGAGAGCAGAATGGCGTGTGGCTCGGGGAGCGTGTCTCACTCGGGAACCAGAGGAAGCTCCAGGGACAAAGCCTGGGGTTCCTGCCTTTGTGGCGTTGGCAGCACTGCCCTCTCCAGGGCTGGGGGTGCGTTCAGGGCCCGGGGACAGCACAGTCCTCCCTTACCAGCGACCCCTCATCTGGGCCCCTCAGCCCTTCGCTTCCAGGAGGCCACAGCCCGGCTGACGTCACGCCTGGGGCTGCCCCAGCACCACATGGACCCACAGACACCGGCCAAGCTGGCTGCCCACTGACCCAGAGCCCAGGTCTCCTGGGATGGAGTGGGGAGGCGGCAGGACAGTGGGCAGCAGGAGCCGGGCAGGCAGGGCCGGGAGGGTGAGGACCGGGGAGCAAAGGGCTTGAGGGTGCGTTTGTTAACAGGCCTCTGGCAGCTAGTCCCGTTCTGAGAGCCTGTTCTGCAGGAAGCAATCCTGAGGTTGTGCACATGGCCAATGAGGCCACCGATGAGCAGAGAGATGCCAATGACAACCACATGTCAATCAGCTCGCACCGCCTGGCGGGCCACCGTCAGCAAATCAACAAAGAACAAGGGCTGGCGGGGTGTGGAGAAGAGGGAACCCTCGTGTCCTGCTGGTGGGATGGGGGCTGGTGTGGCCACTGTGGGGAACAGTCCGAAACTGCCTCAAAAAATTGAATACCGAACTGCCATTTTGTTACAGAAAACCAGAGAAGAACCAAGCAATGCTTAGAGAGATAGAGTTTCGTTTATTATTATTATTTTTATTATGCGGGGGCCCAGAGGAAAATGTCTCTCAAATTCTGAGCCCCAACATGGAGGAACTTTCCCTATTTATATGTTTAACCTTCTTTGTCTCCCAAATATGGGGTGTTTCCTGCCCCCTTTGCAAGTTCTTAAAGAGCCCATATATGCTGGGGCCTTGAGACCTCAAACAAAGGCCTGGCCTGGTGCCAACTCTGATAACTTCGTCCGGGGAAGGTTTAATGGCCTCTCTGAAGTGGGAGTAGTCTTATTTTCCTTATTATTTAAGCAAGCAAGCATTTACAGAAGCCAAATAGCAGGGTTAACATTTCAAACACCAGTTGTTATATAAGATAGATGATTCAGTTTGACCCAGCGATCCCACTTTGGGACTATCCTAAGGATCCTTAGGTACCAATCAGAGTGAATGTGTGCACCCCTGTGTTCCTAGCAGCGTTGTGTACAATAGCCACGATCTGGAAACAGCCCGAGTGCCCATCAGCAGACAAGTGGATAGAAAGCTGTGGTACATTTCCACCAGGGATTACTAAATAGCAGTAAAAAGAAGGAACGCTGACCCATTGAGACAGCTGGGAGGGACCTGGAGAGTTCCATGCTGAGCGAAATAAGCCAGTGGGAGAAAGACAAGTATCACATGATCTCACTCATGTGGAATCTAATGAACCAAATAAACTGACGAATAAACAGATCTATAGATATGGAGCATGGAACAGAAGGACAGATCTGGGAGTGAAGGTGGAGGGAAGGAAGAGATGAATCAGAACTTATAGGCATATATTCATAGACAATAGACAGAAGAGAGACAGGGCTGGGGTGGGAGGTGGGTGGAGAGGGGCAGAGAGGAGAAATGGCAGAAGTCTGCAATACTCTCAACAATACAAGTTCAAAGTAAAGAAAACAGCCCGGCTGGGGTGGTTCAATAGGTTGAGCATCTTCCCTGCACCATCAGGTCACCCTTTCCATTCCCAATACTGCACGTGGAGCCTCAGTCCCCAGTGGGGGGCGTGAAGGAGGAAGCCGTTCCGTGTAATTATCAGATCCATGTTTCGCTCTCTCCCTCCCTCTCTAAAAAAGAAAATCAATAATAAAGGAAAAATGTTTAGAATAGGCAAATTGACTTAGGCAGGAGGTTGAATAGAATAGCAGCAGTTGGGGGAGGAGAGATACTGAGCAGTGCACACACAGTGTCTGTTTGGAGTGGTGCAATGATTTGGAGCCAGATAGTGGTGATGGTTGCACAACAGTGTGACTGCAATAAATATCACTGAATTGAGCTCATGCATCGTTAAACTGTCGTGTTTTATGTGATTTAAATTTTACCCTGATTTTTAAAAACAGTTGCAAGGATCAACTCCTGATCCAGGTCGGGCTGCCTGCCTTTGGAGGAAGAGGGGAGCGTGGCTGGGCTTGTGGTTTCTGCTGCCCACGAGGAGGAATTCGTGGATTTCAAGTTCAGATGGGAACCCACCAGCACTAAGTGGGGGATTGTGGACAGATCAGAGCCTGCCACTGGGAAGGCGAGGCGGGGAGTCCTGGCCAGTGGCCTCTGTCGGGGGACTTCGCATTCTGTTCTCCAGGGGCCAGGCCTTCCTTTACGGATTGGAACCCTTCGGGAACCCTGTTCTGGTAGGGCCTCTCTGGAGGTGTTGTGTCTTTGGAAGTGTGGAGAGCGGCTACAGTGTTTGGACAGGTTCAAGCCTCGGACGAATGAGAGGGCAGGTTCTCTCGTGGCAAAGCCACGTGCAAGTCCCAGCTTGGAGGGCAAAGCCCTCCCAGCACTATTATAGCCAAAGGTTATGGTTGTAAGCCTGACCATATGGTCTGAAACTGTGGTCCCACCTGGCTAAGTGATGTAGGCTGTGGAGGTGCAGCAAGTGCTGCAAAAACAAAGCTTGATAGAGTTCAGGTGCATGTAATTGAATAGATTTGAAATCGGAGAGAACAATGTAAACATCTTGAGAACTTGCCTCATGGAATCTGGCTATAAAATAAAGACTTGGCTTGCAGGCTGTGGCACTGTCTCTCCTTCTGAGAGCAGCGTCCCACCTAGCCCCAGCTTTATTCTGTCTGTCTTCTTTAATCCTTCTCCGCCCCACCTCAGGTTCACCCCTGGCTGTGCTGATCCAGCCACAGGGAAGGATTTGTGATGCAGCTTATTTAAGGCAAAAGCTGGGCCCTGGGATCCAGAGCTGAAGCTCTTCACAGGGTTCATTACACCCAGGACCAGGAGTTGGACTGCCCCCGTTGCTCTGCCAGCACATAGTCTGAGGAGTCCCAGGTGAGTGTGGGTTTGCAGGATAAACGTGCTGATTTCTGCCCCCTGGCTCCCCTCTGGCCCAGATGAACCCAGGGCTGTGAGTTCTGAGGACCCGTCTCGGGCAGTCACCAGTTTAGACTCACTGTCCTGAGGGTAGACGGGCTGCAGCCCTGAGAGACCACAGCCCCTGGCTGGCTGCCCTCGTTGTCCAGGTCTGTGCTGTGGTTCTGCCATGGGGAGGTGGGCAATGGGAACCTCTGGTGGGGGAGGTGGGAGGATGGGGCAGGGAGGGCGGGGAGGAACAGCACCAACACTGCCCGCTGTACCCACCGCCCGGCCAGGGAAACATGGGACCATGTGCATCAGGGTGGCCAGCTGGTCCTGGAGCTGCCCCCACCATACACCCCGCCCCCAATGAGGAACCTTCTCTCCTCTGAGCCCTCACGCCCGCTCTGAGCTGACACGGTGAGCTTTGGAGTCTCAGACCTGGGTGTGAGTCCTCGCTGTGAGGGCTTGGGGCACGTGGCCCCTCCTAGAGCCCTGGCACTGTAGGAAATGGCCAGCATGGTCAGCTTCTGATGGGAGCAGTGGCTGAATCTCCCCAGGCACAGAGAAGGGAGGGGGAGGGACAAGGATTGGAGACAAAGGACCCGTGGGCATGAGCTCAGGGAACGGCCTCAGTGTCGTCGGAGGGTGGCAGGGGGGTGGCCCCGTCTCCGGTCACGGTGGGCAGGGCCTGGTAGGTCTGGGTCCAGTACTGCAGGTAGCTGCTCCTCAGGTGCTGTTTCAGGGACTGGCCGTCCATCTTCTTGTTAATCTCCAGGTAGTGCCGTTTTCCTGGGTGTAGGGATCCCACTGGGTGGGCACAGCCGAGTGGCCCTTGTTGGGGTCCCTGCAGATGAGAGAAAGGCTGCGTGGGGTCTGAGGGCTCACGAGAGGCCTCCATGCTGATCTGAACCACCAGGGCACCTCACTGTGTCCTGGGCACTGGCTGGGCATGTACATGTTCTGTGCCCAACCAGTAGCTCTATCCTCACACACAGAAGGGGGTACTGGGGCTCAGGGAGGTCAAGTGTAGGACAGGGGACAGGCATGTGGGGTCAGGGGGCTGGAGGCCCGCGCCCAGCCTCACCCGCCTTACCCAGTCCTGGCAAAGTTGGTCCAGTAGGCGATCATGGCCCGGGAGACAGTCCTGTCTTGGACCCGGTAGCCCAGGGGGTTGTCGAAGGGCTTCCCAAACACGTACGGGAGCTCATCAGCGTGGTCGGCGCCCACCCAGCTAGGGTAGAACGGATTGAGAGAGGGGTGGGAGAACAGGTAGGTGTAGGTCCGGGCACTCCTGAGGAGGGGGCTCCCGCACAGCCTGGTGGCTTCGCTGAGGAAGAGGAAGCGCCTGGCTTCAGAAATGCACCACGACCTGGGGCACAGCAGAGAGACAGAGAGGGGGACAGACAGAGGGAGAGACAGACAGAGGGAGAGGCAGACAGAGGGAGAGACAGAGATAATGGGGACGCGGAGAGGCAGAGGGAGGGAGAACTGAGCGGAGTGAGTGAGAGCAGAAGGGCGCGTGTGGCTCGGGGAGCGTGTCTCACTCGGGAACCAGAGGAAGCTCCAGGGACAAAGCCTGGGGTTCCTGCCTTTGTGGCGTTGGCAGCACTGCCCTCTCCTGGGCTGGGGGTGCGTTCAGGGTCCGGGGACGGCACAGCCCTCCCCGGCCAGCGCCCCCTCATCTGGGCCCCTTAGCCCTTCGCTACCAGGAGCCGGTGCTTGTCCGCAGGCCACAGCCTGGCTGACGTCACGCCTGGGGCTGCCCCAGCACCACATGGATCCACAGACACCGGCCAAGCCGGCTGCCCACTGACCCAGAGCCCAGGTCTCCTGGGATGGAGTGGGGAGGCGGCAGGACAGTGGGCAGCAGGAGCCGGGCAGGCCGGGCTGCGAGGGTGAGGACCAGGAGCAAAAGGCTTGCGGGGTTCGTTTGTTAACAGCCTGAGTGCCCATCAGTAGACGAGTGGATAAAAAGCTGTGATACATTTCCACCAGGGATTACTAAATAGCAGTAAAAAGAAGGAACTCTGACCCTTTGAGACAGCCGGGAGGGACCTGGAGAGTACCATGCTGAGCGAAATAAGCCAGTGGGAGAAAGACAAGTATCACATGATCTCACTCATGTGGAATCTTATGAACCAAATAAACTGACGAATAAACAGATCCATAGACATGGAGCATGGAACAGAAGGACAGATCTCAGACTGAAGGTGGAGGGGGGGCGGGAAGAGATGAATCCAGAACTTATAGGCATATATTCCTAGACTATAGACAGGGGAGAGAAAGGATTGGGGTGGGATGTGGATGGAGAGGGGTAGAGAGGGGAAATGGCAGAAATCTGCAAAACTCTCAATAATACAAGTTCAAAGTAAAGAAAACAGCCCGGCCGGGGTGGTTCAATAGGTTGATTGTCTTCCCTGTACCAACAGGTCACCCTTTCCATTCCCAATGCTGCACATGGAGCCTCAGTCCCCAGTGGGGGACAGTCCTGTCTTGGGCCCGGTAGCCCAGGGGCTTGTCGAAGGGCTTCCCAAACACGTACGGGAGCTCATCGGCGTACATAGACAGTTTCTGTTTGGAGTGATGCAATGATTTGGAACCAGATAGTGGTGATGGTTGCACAACAGTGTGACTGCAATTAATATCAATTGAGCTCATGCATCGTTAACCTATCATGTTTTATGTGATTTAAATTTTACCCTGATTTTTAAAAACAGTTGCAAGGACCATCTCCTGACCCAAGACGGGGCTGCCTGCCTCTGGAGGAAGAGGGGAGTGTGGCTGGGCTTATGGTTTCTGCTCCCCACGAGGAGGAATTTGTGGATTTCAAGTTCAGACCGGAACCCACCAAGACTAGTGGGGGATTGTGGACAGATCAAAGCCTGCCACTGGGAAGGCGAGGCGGGGAGTTCTGGCCAGTGGCCTCTGTCGGGGGACTTCGCATTCTGTGTTCCAGGGGCCGGACCTTCCTTTACCGATTGGAACCCTCCGGGAACCCTGTCCTGGGAAGTCCTCTCTGGAGGCGTTGTGTCTGGGGAAGTGTGGAGAGTGGCTACAGTGTTTGGATAGGTTCAAGCCTCGGAAAATGAGAGGGCAGTTTCTCTTGTGGCAAAGCCAGGTGCAAGTCCCAGTTTGGAGGGCAAAAACTTCCTAGCACAATTATAGATAAAGGTTATGGTTGTAAGCCTGACCTTATGGTCCGAACCTGTGGACCCACATGGCTAAGTGAGGTAGGCTGCAAAAATAAAGCTTGATAGAGTTCAGGTGCATGTAATTGAGTAGATTTGAAATCCGAGAGAACATTGTAAACATCTTGGGCACTTTGCCTGGTGGAATCTGGCTTGCAGGCTGTGGCACTGTCTCTCCATCTGAGAGCAGCGTCCCACCTAGCCCCAGCTTTATTCTCTTGTCTGTTTTCTTTAATCCTTCACTGCCCCCCTTCAGGTTTACCCCTGGCCGTGCAGAGCCAGCCACAGGAAAGAATTTGTGATGCAGCTTATTGAAGGCGACAGCTGGGCCCTGGGAACCAGGAGCTGCAGTTCTTCTCAGGGTTCATTTCTCCCAGGACCAGGCGCTGGACCACCCCCTCGCTCTGCTGGCACGTGGTCTGAGGAGTCCCAGGTGAGTGTGGGTTTGCAGGATAAACGTGCTGATTCCTGCCCCCTGGCTCCCCTCTGGCCCAGATGAACCCAGGGCTGTGAGGTCTGAGGACCCGTCTCGGGCAGTCACCAGTTTAGACTCACTGTCCTGAGGGTAGACGGGCTGGAGCCCTGAGAGCCCGCAGCCCCTGGCTGGCTGCCCTCGTTGTCCAGGTCTGTGCTGTGGTCCTGCCATGGGGAGGTGGGCGATGGGAACCTCTGGTGGGGGAGGTGGGAGGATGGGGAAGGGAGGATGGGGAAAACAGCATCAACACTGCCCGCTGTACCCACCGCCCGGCCAGGGAAACACTGGACTGTGTGCATCACGGTGGCCGGCTGGTCCCCTGGAGCTGCCCCTGACATACCCCACCCCCAATGAGGAACCCTCTCTCCTCTGAGCCCTTACGCCCGCTCTGAGCTGACACGGTGAGCTTTGGAGTCTAAGACCTGGGCGTGAGTCCTCGCTGTGAGGTCCTGGGGCATGTGGCCCCTCCTGGAGCCTTGGCACTGTAGGAAATGGCCATCATGGTCAGCTTCTGATGGGAGCGGTGGCTGAATCTCCCCAGGCACAGAGAAGGGAGGGGGAGGGAGAGGATGTGAGACCAAGGACCTGTGGGCGTGGGTCAGCATTATGATGGACACCCTCGAGGCACCAGACTCAGCTAGACAGGGAGAGGGGGGGCAACTAGAAAAGGCCTCAGGCCAATTTTCTTAAAGGGCCCAATGGGAGGACCTAGTCGACCTGTCAGGAAACGGGTGAGCCCAGAGTACTCAGCCACTGAGGAGCCAGAGGAGGGGCTGAATAAATGGGCTGTGTTCCTCCCCCCTGGGGTGCCAGTACAGCTGGGCGCACACCAGCTCTCGAGAGAGCATTCAAGGTCTCCTTTCACCGTACTTCTGTCTCCAAGTCTTTCATTTGAGTTGGTACAGGTGAGCATTTCTCACAGTCACTGTCTATAATGGGGTGTCCACAATGCCCACCGCCCGGGCCATGTGAGGTCAGGATGGGGAGCCCTCGGTACAAGTGGTGCCCCATCCCAGACCTTGCTGGGGTGGCCATGGCCCTGAGTCTCACCTCTGCCTCCTGCTCCCCTCCAACCTCTGCCAGAGTGAGCACGCAGCACCCTGGCCCTGCCGGGGGCACCCACGGCCCAGCCCTGGTACCCTCTGCTCTGA
Organism: Cnephaeus nilssonii; assembly: GCF_951640355.1. Classification (NCBI taxonomy): domain Eukaryota; kingdom Metazoa; phylum Chordata; class Mammalia; order Chiroptera; family Vespertilionidae; genus Cnephaeus; species Cnephaeus nilssonii. Next base: position 2,513,903 of record NC_137085.1, read on the forward strand.
GCCCAGCGGGATGCGTTACTGTTTCTGCCTGGGATCCAGCTGGAGGCGAATGCGTTTCTCTCCCGGGCCATTCCCAGACCCCGTTACACAGAGCCTGCTCCCTGCACTCCAAGGATGTGGCCGAGGCTGGGCCCACTGGTCCAGAGGCAACTGCCCACAGGGCCTGCTTCATACTCAGGGCTGACCCCTCTCTGACCCTCTTTCCTCCTCTGAAATGAGGGTGGCACCCCACTTCCGGAGCCAGACACGGGCAGAACCTGGGCGGGAGGTTGCGGTATGAGGGCAAAGAGGGTTGCCAGAGAGATGCGGCTTTATTCAGGAAGACCTGGGGCAGGAGGTGGGCTCCCTGGGTCCCACCTGTGGCCTCTTGGACAAGGACATTAGAAGCCCATGGCTGTGGGCATCTGAGCCCCCTCAGAGTCACCAGTGGAGAGTCCAAGGGGCGGCCGCAGAGTTGTCCGATGGAGGCATGGGATGGCCTCAGTGTCGTCAGAGGGGGGCAGGGGAGTGGACCCGTCTCCGGTCACGGTGGGCAGGGCCTGGTAGGTCTGGGTCCAGTACTGCAGGTAGCTGCTCCTCAGGTGCTGTTTCAGGGACTGGCCGTCCATCTTCTTGTTAATCTCCAGGTAGTTGCCATTTTCCTGGGTGTAGGGATCCCACTGGGTGGGCACAGCCGAGTGGCCCTTGTTGGGGTCCCTGCAGATGAGAGAAAGGCTGCGTGGGGTCTGAGGGCTCACGGGAGGCCTCCATGCTGACCCGAACCACCAGGCACCTCACTGTGTCCTGGGCACTGGCTGGGCATGTACGTGTTCTGCGCCCAACCAGTAGCTCTATCCTCACACACAGAGGGGGGTACTGGGGCTCAGGGAGGTCAAGTGTAGGACAGGGGACAGTCATGTGGGGCCCAGGTGGCAGTAGACCGGCCCAGCCTCACCCCGCCTTACCCAGTCCTGGCAAAGTTAGTCCAGTAGGCGATCATAATCCGAGAGACAGTCCTGTCTTGGGGCCGGTAGCCCAGGGGGTTGTTGAAGGGCTTCCCAAACACGTACTGGAGGTCAGTGGTGTGGTCTGCGCCCACCCAGCTGGGTAACAACGGATTGCGAGAGGGGTGGGAGAACAGGTAGGTGTAGGTCTGGGCACTCCTGAGGAGGGGAGGGACACGGCCCAGGTTGGCAGAGAGCTCACCTGGGCTGCCCACCCAGTGCTGGGCCCTGGAGGGAGGCCATGGGGAGAGCAGGGCGGGGCCGGCAAATCCCCAGACTCAGGAGGGACCTGGGTCCCTGCACCCGGAAGGGAAGGCCGGGGGTTGTGGTTCTGGGATTTCAGGTGCATTCACTCTTTGCTCCACAAAGCCTATGGAGGCATCTTTCTCCGTTTTCTCTGCAGATGAATTTGTTTCTTCGTCGGGAACATAGCTGTGCCACCCCATGAAGAGCTCAAGTTCCTGTAGTTGCGACAAGCTTTCTGCCTACACTTCCTGGGCATCGTTTTCTCTCCCTTCCGAGGAAGCATCCCTAACTTCCTTTTCATTTTCACTGGAGGTTGACCAGGTAGCCGCAGGCCAGAGTTGTTTTGAATGTTGGCCAACTCCAAACCCACATCAGAGAGCATCAGCCTGTGTTCTGTCCCCCTCAGCCTGGGGGCTGCGGGGAGGCTGCAGACACTGCAGGGGAGGCCTGTGGGCTGAGTGAATGGGGGACTTACAACCCGGTGGATAGAGCACCTGACTTAATCTGAAAAGTAACCCTATCATTTTCAGTCTTAGAACATGTATACTGATGTGAATAGGCGTTAAGTTTTCTTAAGTTTCCTTTGAAGGCCTGTGCAAAGCAATGAGTAGGTGACTTAGCTGTGAATCCAGCAAGCAGAACCGATAAGCAGGGACAGACAGACCCACCAGGAGTCAAAACATCATCTCCTCCACATCATCTCATCCAAATCATCTCGTGTGATGACTGTAATCGCTGAGGTCTGTGGACCCCCAGGGCTGCACGTAGCACCCCAGCTCCCTCCCCTTTATGTCCTGTTCCCTGCACCTGCTGGAACACAGGATTTGAATGCTTCTAAGCGCCCTGTCTTCTTGGTTGGCTGGCCTTCTCAATAAAAGCCTCATATGGTTCCACCCGGCCTTCGTTATTGGACACAGAACAGGCAGCCCAAGCCCCACCAGGGGTTTCCCAGTAGCAGGAGGAGGGCTCTGTAAAGGCCCCTGAGCTGGGAGAGGAGGAGGGGCCTTCTCCAGGCCTGGGCAAGGCAGATGGTGCAGACACCAGTGGGACCCCATCACGGCTTTCCTGGGGCTCCCTGACTCCCTGCGCTGCCCCCTCGAGAGGCCTCGCTGGGCAGGTGCGTGACCCAGGTGGGTCTCCCCTGCCCTGGCCCTCACTTGGCATTGGCTCTGTGCTGGGCCATGGCCATCTTCGTGGGCATCAGGAAGCCAATGTCGGTCTCCAAGTCCACCACCGTCTTCTTCTTGGCCTCCTGGGAGGAGTCTTGGGCCCAGGACGCCGTGTAGAAGTCAAAGGTCGCGTTGGCACCTCTGGGCCCCTTGGAGAAGGTGAACCCACTGACCAGCTTGAAGAAGTCCTCCCTGCAGGGACAAGTTGGCACTGGACCCTGTATCTGGCCAGTGGGAGGCATCTACACCACTCCCTGCCAGGGCCCTGCAGATGGCCCCCTACTCCTGCCAACCTCCTTCTCCAGCTGATGCCTCCCCAATAGGCCTCCGGGAAACGCCCTGGTCCTGTGCCCCACGCACCCCGTGACGGTCAGTATGTCCACGTTGATGGCCGGCAGGTCAATGCTGGCAAAGTGGTAGCCGTCCATATTGCTGGTGCCAGCGATGTAGTCGATGTCGGCCGCGTTGGCGAAAAGGTTGATGGGGTCGTCGGGGATGAAGTCTCCATCCACGACAGGCAGGAGGCCCAGGTAGTACAGGAAGGGGTCTGAGTGGAGTGCAGGGGTCCTCGCACCTTCCAGAGCCACTTTCCAGGCCCAAGGCCCGGGGACACCCCTGCCTCCTCAGATCCAGACCAGGGTCCTCAGCCTGTCCCCTGACATGGGGCCCGGATCATTCCATGTCCTGGGCTGCCCTGCGCGTGTGGAGCAGCTTCCCTGGCCCCGTCCGCCCGATGTCCCCTCTCCCCAGGGTGGCAGCCCGGACTGTGTGCAGACTGCCACGGGCTCCCTGGGCCACACCGTCCCGCTGACAGCCACTGCGCCTGAGCTCCCTAAGAGTGGGTGCAAATGACCGTTTCTGCCCATTGTTGGGGGACAAGGTGCACCAGCTTCCCAAAGGGGTCAGGACCCAGGGAGGATCAGAGGGAGGGATGGAGCCTGCGGCACAGCCAGTCGAGGCCACGGAGGCCTCGAGGGCCCTGGCGGACCCGGCTCCCAGGGACGCCATGAGTGGGTGACGGGCCAGGCAGCAGCCCCTCAATCCTCACTTCTTTGGGAGCATGGCCGTCCCCCCATGTGGAACCCCCACTCACACTCCTGGCCCACCAGGGGTATCTTATAGGCCAGTGTCAGAGCCCGGGGGTCGGTGACCTTCAGACACTTGGCCATCCTGGCGGTATCGTCCAGGGGGCAGCCCACCTTCTTGGCGATCTGGGGGTTTGGGGGGAGACAGGTGGGTGAGGCCAGTGCAGGGCAGTTGGCCATAGAGACTGGGACAGGGCATGGAAAGGAGGTAACCGAGCCCCTCCGCCACCGCTGCTCCCCTTTACCCTATTGGCCCAGGAGAGAGGGTCCTTCTGGATGGCCCAGGGGGCCAGCGCCTCGCCGCTCTGGCTGATGGCTCGCCGGATGAGGCCCTTGTTGTAGGGAGAGAGGGTCTGCGACACACAGAGGTCCTGTCACCATGGCCTCGCCTCACCTGCCCACCCAGGCTCCACTAAGCACAGCTAGACTGTCAGCATGATGCTGTTCCCCACAGCCCCCACAGCTCCCCCAGCCAACATCAACTCCTCCATCCCCCATTACCTCCCCCAGCCCCCATCAGCTCCTCCAACCCCCAGCAGCTCCCCCAGTTCCCATCAGCTCCGCCAGCCCCATCAACTCCCCCGTTCCCATTAGCTCCCCCCAGCCCCTATGAGCTCCCCAGTTCCCATCAGCTTCCCCAGCCACCATCAACTACTCCAACTCTCATCAGCTCCTCCAGCCTCCATCAGCTCCCCCAGCCTCCATCAGCTCCCCCTCACCCCTATCAGCTTTGCCCAATTCCCATCAGCTTAGCACCCCCAGCCGCCATCATCTCCTTGCTTTGTTCTCCCCAACACCATGGGAGGAAGGCCTGCCCTCCCAGAGTCCCCAGACCTGCAGAGAGACGCTGGCACCTCCGGCTGATTCCCCAAAGATGGTGATGTTGTTGGGGTCCCCCCCAAAGGCCGCAATGTTCCTCTTCACCCACGCGATGGCCATGTGCTGGTCCCGAAGGCCGTAGTTACCTGGGGCGGATGGGGGAGCCCATGAGGGACTGGGGTGGGGGGAGAGCTTCCTCCATGTGGAGACCCCTGTCAAGCCCCAGGATGGCTCATGGTGGGTCCCAGGAGGCTGTGGAATGAGGTGCTGGAGGGGGTGTGGGCTCAGGCAGGGGACCAGCAGCAGGAGGGCCAGGCTGCTCATCTCTCTCTCTAACACCGTCCCTCTTGTTGTCTGTCTGTCCTACGGCTCTGAGTCCTCCAAGTCACCACTTCAGTGTCTCATCTTCTGTCTCTTTCTGGGCCCCTCTCCCCGCTCCCTGGTCTCCCTGGTCCCTGTCCCCACTCCCTGGTCTCCCTGGTCCCTGTCCCCGCTCCCTGGTCTCTCTGGGTCCCTGTCCCTGATCCCTGGTCTCCCTGGGTCCCTGTCCCCGCTCCCTGGGACCTTGTCCCTGCTCCCTGATCTCCCTGGGTCCCTGTCCCTGCTCCCTGGTCTCCCTGGGTCCCTGTCCCTGCTCCCTGGGACCCTGTCCCTGCTCTCTGGTCTCCCTGGGTCCTGTCCCCACTCCCTGGTCTCCCTGGGTCCCTGTCCCTGCTCCCTGGGACCCTGTCCCTGCTCCCTCGTCTCCCTGGGTCCCTGTTCCTGCTCCCTGGTATCCTTGGGTTCCTAACCTCGCTCCCTGGTATCCCTGGGAACCTGTCCCCGCTCCCTCATCTCCCTGGGTCCCTGTCCCCGCTCTGTGATCTCCCTGGGTCCCTGACCCCACTCCCTGGTCTCCCTGGGTCCCTGTCCTCGCTCCCTGGTCTCCCTGGGTCCCTGTCCCTGCTCCCTGGGACCCTGTCCCCACTCCCTGGTCTCCCTGGGTCCCTGTCCCTGCTCCCTGGGACCTTGTCCCTGCTCCCTGATCTCCCTGGGTCCCTGTCCCTGCTCTCTGGTCTCCCTGGGTCCCTGTCCCTGCTCCCTGGGACCCTGTCCCTGCTCTCCCTGGGTCCCTGTCCCTGCTCCCTGGTCTCCTTGGGTCCCTGTCCCTGCTCCCTGGTCTCTCTGGGTCCCTGTCCCCACTTCCTGGTCTCCCCGGGTCCCTGTCCCCGCTCCCTCATCTCCCTGGGTCCCTATTTCCACTTCTTTGTCTCCATGGGTCCCTGTCCCCGCTCCCTGCTCTCCCTGGGTCCCTGTCCCTGCTCCCTGGTCTCCCTGGGTCCCTGCCTGGCTGGCAGGCAGCCTCTTCTCTCGCTGCACCTGCCGATGGGCTCCTGTGTCTCACTGTCCATCCCCAGCTTTCTGCGCTGCCAGTAGAATTCTGGGTCTTTCTGGGAGACTGTCAGGAGTTGTTGGGAGAAAGCGGTCCTGAAGGGCCCCCCCACCAGCTCCCTCACCCCCGGCTCCAGGCGCCCGGCACACCTGGCAGGTGGGCGTCCCCAGTGCTGAGGAAGCCCAGCGGCCCGAGGCGGTAGTTGAAGGTGACCACGATGACGTTGCCCCGCGTGGTGATCTCCCCCCCGTCATACTTGTAGCTATTGAAGAAGCTGAATTCCTGGGCAGAGCCCATGAGGAAGGCTCCTCCGAAGATCCAGATCATGACAGGCAGGTTCTGGGAAACTGAGGCAGGAGACAGGCCCGGTGATGCCAGCTCTCACCTTCTGATCCCCTCTGGGTGCTGATTTCAGGGAATTTCAGCTCTGGAGCCCACACACCCTGCTTTCTGCAGGTTCAGGGACCTGGAGGGCACGGGGCTGGGGATGCACCTTCCTTCTGGCCCTGGGGGACCCAGATGTTGAGATAGAGGCAGTCCTCGGAACCCTCGGTGTCGTCCTGGGTGTCAGTGATTTGCAGGCATTGCTTCTTGAAGTCCTTGGCCTTCAAGGTCCCTGTGGGTGACCAGAGGGGCTGGCGTTGATGGGGAAAATGAGATTTTTGGGGGGCTAGCAATCTCAATCTAGTCACTGCCCCTTTAATTATCTGGTCCTGCAAGACCTGTTTACCCAAAATACTACTCCCATCTTAGGCCATAAACCATCCCAGACGGAGTTATCAGTGCTGGCACCAGGCCTGGCCTTGGATGTGGTCCCACTGCCCCCATCCCAGCACATGGGGCTTTTTGTAAAGTCTGCAAAAGGTCCAGATGTATGATCCATATTTGGGGCACAAAGAAACCAAAGGGGTTTAAAGGAAAGCTTTCTCCATATTGGGGGGGCAGGCCTCAGGATTTGGAGAGAAACAGACGCCCCTGAGTCACTACACTGGTCCATGTGAAACGTCTGGAAATAAATGGGTTTTTCCTGAGCCTCTGGTACTCCTGCATATTTTTTCATGTTGTAAATTCTGCAACAGCACCAGGATGGTGGCCCCACCCACCACCCCAGGCACAGGGCCAGCCCAGCCCCCACCCACCCACTCCCACCTTACCAGCCGGGGTGCCGCTGGGGGTTCTCCAGGGCCTTGGGCGGGGCGGCGAAGGGGATGCCCTTGAAGACGTCCACAGAGCGGCCGCCGATGCCCAAGAGGCCGAGCTTCTTGTTGACGCCCTCCACGAGGCCCCCTTCCGTGTGCACCACGCCCAGCTGGGGAGAGGGCAGGCTCAGGGGCGCAGGCGGGGCGGGCCCTGGGGGTGCGGAGACCCCAGCAGGCTCTAGGGGTCCAGACAGCCTCCAGGTGGGGCCCTAGTCACGCCTGCCAGGAGCTGTGGGTTCCTGTGGAAGCCCTGCCTCACCCCTGGCAGGGCCCTGAGGGAAGGGATCCTGTAGGTGCCCCGAGGCTCCCGACTCCCCCTGGAGGGGCCCAGCCACTGGCAAGCAGGTGAGTGTCGCCTCCTCTCCGGGGCCGTTCTCAGAGTTTAACTAACCGAGGTCGAGACTCCTGTTCCGACGCTGGGGCTGTGATGGGCAAACTGCCGGCCTGCTCAGAGCCCAGCGCCCTCCTGAGCCGGGCCATGGCCACCCCCGGGCAGAGGGCGAGCCGAGGGCCCTGGAGCCCAGGCAGATGCGCAGATCAGCCCTGAGGGCCCAGTGACTCTGGGGCTGCGGGGACAGGGGCCTTGTTTGTGTTGGGGTAAGGGCACCTTTGTGCCCTGGAGCGCCTGGCCAGCCCTTCCTCGTGGTCCTGACATTCTCGTTCCTGGGCGTCCTGGCTGTCAGCTGCGCGGCGCCAGCCTGTGAGCGCGAAGGCAGGAGCGCAGGGGAAGGGCCAGGGAAGCGCTGGGCTGGCTGTGGGCTCTCGGGGGCTCTCTGTGCCAGCGCCCACCTGCCTGCCCCTCCGCGGAGCCTTCCCAGGTCCCAGGCCGGTTAGGGGAGCAGAGGGGCCCCTGCCGTGTCCGCTGGGCTCTCGCTTACCTTTGCTGCGCTCACTCCTGCCAAGCAGCAGGCGAGGCCTAGGACAGCCAGCTCTGGGTGCCCCATGGTGCGTGGCCTGCCTCGGGGTGGCCCTGCCTCGGGGTGGCCCTGCCTCCAGCCCATGGGTATTTATGGGGTTGGAGCCATCCGTAAGCCAGGGCTGGCAGCTGCCTGTGGCTGGGTCCCTTCCCCTCCTCCTCCCTCTACCCCTTCCTCCAGGCAGTATTCCCGGAGCCAGGATAACTGCTGTTCCCAGCCAGGCTCAGAGCCAAGGTCATGCATGGGTGGGCACACACACTCACACACAACACGCATGCATAGCGCTGTTTCTAGGTGGGCTCAGGCTGGGCCAAGGTCACAGATGTGCACACACACACACACACACACACACACACACACGCACATACACACACGCATACACACGTGTGCATGGGTGCTGGGATGGACTGCCTTTCCCAGGACCTGCTGATCCGGGTGCCTGGTGCCCACAGTGCACCTGGGCCGGTCACTGGGAATAGTCAGGTGGCCCAGGCCAGGGGTACAGGGGCTCAGCTGGGTGCACAGTGCCCTGCATGGTGGCTCCTTTACAAGGGCCCGGGCTCCCCCCAGAGAAGTGGGCCTGCTTCCCTCCAGGCCCTGCCTGGCCCCCACCTGGAGCTCCGGAGCTCAGCAAAGGGAGGTCATAGGGCATGGGCGTGTGGCTTCCGGGACAGAGAGGGCTGTGTGCTCCTGGGCAGCCACGTGGCCGAGCCTGGGTCCGAGGGCCCACTGGTGAGCGGCCGAGCTGGGTGTGGGGTCCCAGAGCAGCACAGGGGGGTGATCCTGCCCTCAGGGAGGGCACACCTCACACTCAGCACCAGCAGCCCTGGGAGGCAGGACTGGAGGCTCAGGTGGGCACAGGTGGGGGGGGGGAGGGGGCTCCCACCCAGCCTGGTGGCTTCGCTGAGGAAGAGGAAGCGCCTGGCTTCAGAAAAGCACCACGACCTGGGGCACAGCAGAGAGATAGAGAGGGGGACAGACAGAGGGACAGACAGACAGAGGGAGGGACTGACAGAGGGAGAGACAGACAGAGGAGAGACAGAGATAATGGGGACGCCGAGAGACAGAGATAATGGGGATGGGGAGAGACAGAGGAGAGACAGAGATAATGGGGACGCGGAGAGGCAGAGGGAGGGAGAGCTGAGCGGAGTGTGTGAGAGCAGAGGGCGCGTGTGGCTCGGGGAGCGTGTCTCACTCGGGAACCGGAGGAAGCTCCAGGGACAAAGCCCGGGGTTCCTGCCTTTGTGGCGTTGGCAGCATTGCCCTCTCCAGGGCTGGGGGTGCGTTCAAGTCCCGGGGACAGCAGAGCCCTCCCCGGCCAGCACCCCCTCATCTGGGCCCCTCAGCCCTTCGCTACCAGGAGGCCACAGCCCGGCTGACGTCACGGCAGGGGGCCGCCCTAGCACCACATGGACCCACAGACACCAGCCAAGCTGGCTGCCCACTGACCCCGAGCCAAGGTCTCCTGGGATGGTGTGGGGAGGCGGCAGGACAGTGAGCAGTAGGAGCCGGGCAGGCCGGGCCGTGAGGGTGAGGACCGGGGAGCAAAGGCCTTGAGGGTGCGTTTGTTAACAGGCCTCTGGCAGCTAGTCCCGTTCTGAGAGCCTGTTCTGCAGGAAGCAATCCTGAGGTTGTGCACATGGCCAATGAGGCCACCGATGAGCAGAGAGATGCCAATGACAACCACATGTCAATCAGCTCGCACCGCCTGGAGGGCCACCGTCAGCAAATCAACAAAGAACAAGGGTGACGGGGTGTGGAGAAGAGGAAACCCTCGTGCCCTGCTGGTGGGATGGGGGCTGGTGCGACCACTGTGGGGAACAGTACGGAGCTGCCTCAACAAATTGAATACCCAACTGCTCTTTGACCCAGCGATCCCCCTTCTGGGACTATCCTAAGAATCCTTAGGCACCAATCAGAATGAATGTGTGCGCCCCTGTGTTCCTAGCAGCGTTGTGTACAATAGCCACGATCTGGAAACAGCCTGAGTGCCCATCAGTAGACGAGTGGATAGAAAGCTATGGTACATTTCCACCAGGGATTACTAAATAGCAGTAAAAAGAAGGAACGCTGACCCATTGAGACAGCCGGGAGGGACCTGGAGAGTACCATGCTGAGCGAAATAAGCCAGTGGGAGAAAGACAAGTATCACATGATCTCACTCATGTGGAATCCAATGAACCAAATAAACTGACGAATAAACAGATCTATAGATATGGAGCATGGAACAGAAGGACAGATCTGGGAGTGAAGGTGGAGGGAAGGAAGAGATGAATCAGAACTTATAGGCATATAATCTTAGACAATAGACAGGGGAGAGACAGGGCTGGGGTGGGAGGTGGGTGGAGAGGGGCAGAGAGGGGAAATGGCAGAAGTCTGCAATACTCTCAGCAATACAAGTTCAAAGTAAAGAAAACAGCCTGGCTGGGGTGGTTCAATAGGTTGAGCGTCTTCCCTGCACCAACAGGTCACCCTTTCCATTCCCAATACTGCACGTGGAGCCTCAGTCCCCAGTGGGGGGCGTGCAGGAGGCAGCCGTTCTATGTAATTATCAGATCCATGTTTCACTCTCTCCCTCCCTCTCTAAAAAAGAAAATCAATAATAAAGAAAAAATGTTTAGAATAGGCAAATTGACTGAGGCAGGAGGTTGAATAGAATAGCAGCATTGGGGGAGGGGAGATACTGAGGAGTGCTTACACAGTGTCTGGAGTGGTGCAATGATTTGGAACCAGATAGTGGTGATGGTTGCACAACAGTGTGACTGCAATAAATATCACTGAATTGAGCTCATGCATCGTTAAACTGTCGTGTTTTATGTGATTTAAATTTTACCCTGATTTTTAAAAACAGCTGGAAGGACCAACTCCTGACCCAGGACGGGCTGCCTGCCTTTGGAGGAAGAGGGGAGTGTGGCTGGGCTTGTGGTTTCTGCTCCCCACAAGGAGGAATTCGTGGATTTCAACTTCAGATGGAAACCCACCAGCACTAAGTGGGGGATTGTGGACAGATCAGAGTCTGCCACTGGGAAGGCGAGGTGGGAAGTCCTGGCCAGTGGCCTCTATCGGGGGACTTCAAATTCTGTGATCCAGGGGCTGGGCCTTCCTTTACAGATTGGACTCCCCCGGGAACCCTGTCCTGGGAAGGCCTCTCAGGTGGCGTTGTGTCTGGGGAAGTGTGGAGAGTGGCTACAGGATTTGGATAGGTTCCAGCCTCAGACTAATGAGAGGGTAGGTTCTCTCATGGCAAAGCCACGTGCAAGTCCAATCTTGGAGGGCAAAGCCCTCCCAGCACAATTATAGCCAAAGTTTATGGTTGTAAGCTTGATTTCATGGTCCGAACCTGTGTTCCCATGTGCCTAAGAGAGGTAGGCTGCAAGAGGTGCAGCAAGTGCTGTAAAAACAAAGCTTGCTGGCCGAAACCGGTTTGGCTCGGTGGATAGAGCATCGGCCTGCGGACTGAAGGGTCCCAGGTTCGATTCTGGTTAAGGGCATGTACCTTGATTTCGGGCACATCCTCAGTGGGGGGTGTGCAGGAGGCAGCCTATCGATGTTTCTGACTCTCTATCTCTTTCCCTTTCTCTCTGTAAAAAATCAATAAAATATATTTAAAAAACAAAACAAAAAAACAAAGCTTGCTGGAGTTCAGGTTCATGTAATTCAGTAGATTTGAAATCCGAGAGAACAATGTAAGCATCTTGAACACTTTTCCTCATGGAACCTATCCTAATAAAAGAGTAATATGCAAATTAACCATCACTCTGCTACATCTATAAGCCACACCCACAAGCCAATCAGGAGTGAATATGCAAATAAACCCAACCAAGATGGCTACAGCCACAGAGAGCAGGAAGGAGGCTTGGGTTTCCCAGGCAATGGAGGAAGCCAAGCTTTCCACCTGCCCTTGCTGGCCTAGGCCTCCACTAAAGGCTACAATGTTTCAATTATACAAGGTAAACAAATCCAAACAGAAATGGCGGCAGCCACGGAGCTGGAAAGAGCAGGAAGCTAGGGTTGCCCCTGGCAATGGAGGAAGCCAAGCTTTCCGCACACCATGGCCTGCCCAGGACTCCGCTTAAGGCTACTAAGTTTCAATTATAGAAGACACATAAACCCCAACAGAAATGGCTGCTGCCACGGAGCAAGCAGAAGGCTTGGCTCCTCTTCAGGCTACAAAGTTTCAATTGTAGAAGATAAATAAACCCGAGATACCAGCGCCTCCGCTTGGGTTGCCAGGGGTCGTGTCTGGCCAGCAAACCAGCACAGGCCCCTCACCCAGGCCGCCCCATGCCCCAAGGGAACCCCCACCCTGATCAGGGACATCCTTCAGGGCAAACCGGCAGGCCCCCACCCATGCACCAGGCCTCTATCCTATTTAATAAAAGAGTAATATGCAGATTGACCATCACTCCAACACACAAGATGTCTGCCCCCATGTGGTCAAAGATCCTGCCCCCATGTGGACATAAGATGGCCACCACAAGATGGCCAGCAGGGTAGGGCAGTTGGGAGGGACCAGGCCGGCAGAGGAGGGAAGTTGGGGGTGATCGAGCATGCAGGGAAGGGCAGATGGGGGGGGGGGACCCAGGCCTGCATTGGAGAGCAGTTGGGGGGGACCAGGTCTGCAGGGAATGGCACTTAGGGGTGACCAGGCCTGCAGGGGACGGCAGTTAGGGGCAAACAGGCTGGCAGGGGAGCAGTTAGGCATCAATCAGGCTGGCAGGGGAGTGGTTAGGGGGTGATCAGGCTGGCAGGCAGAAGTGGTTAGTGGCAATCAGGAAGGCTGGCAGGCGAGCAGTTGGGAGTCAGCAGTCCTGGATTGTGAGAGGGATGTCAGACTGCCCATTTAGGCCTGATCCCAGTTTGGAGAGGGTGCAGGCTGGGCTGAGGGACACTCCCACACACACCCCGAGCACGAATTTTGTGCACTGGGCATCTAGGCTGAGTATAATATAAAGACTCGGCTTGCAGGCTGTGGCACTGTCTCTCCATCAGAGAGCAGTGTCCCACCTAGCCCCAGCTTAATTCTCTTGTTTGTTTTCTTTAATCCTTCCCTGCTCCCACCCCCCTCAGGTTCACCCCTGGCCGTGCAGAGCCAGCCACAGGGAAGGATTTGTGATGCAGCTTATTGAAGGCGACAGCTGGGCCCTGGGAACCAGGAGCTGCAGCTCTTCTCAGGCTTCATTTCTCCCAGGACCAGGCCCTGGACCACCCCCCTCGCTCTGCCGGCACGTGGTCTGAGGAGTCCCAGGTGAGTGTGGGTTTGCAGGATAAACGTGCTGATTCCTGCCCCCTGGCTCCCCTCTGGCCTAGATGAACCCAGGGCTGTGAGGTCTGAGGACCCGTCTCGGGCAGTCACCAGTTTAGACTCACTGTCCTGAGGGTAGATGGGTTGGAGCCCTGAGAGCCCGCAGCCCCTGGCTGGCTGCCCTCGTTGTCCAGGTCTGTGCTGTGGTCCTGCCATGGGGAGGTGGGCGATCGAACCTCTGGTGGGGGAGGCGGAAGGAAGGGGCAGGGAGGGTGGGGAGGAATAGCACCAACACTGCCCGCTGTACCCACCGCCCGGCCAGGGAAACACTGGACCGTGTGCATCAATAAGGATGGATGGTTGATCCCATGAAGCTGCCCCCGCCATACACCCCGCCCCTAAAGAGGAACCTTCTCTCCTCTGAGCCCTCACGCCCGCTCTGAGCTGACTCGGTGAGCTTTGGAGTCTCAGACCTGGGCGTGAGTCCTCACTGTGAGGGCCTGGGCACGTGGCCCCTCCTGGAGCCCTGGCACTGTAGGAAATGGCCAGCATGGTCAGCTTCTGATGGGAGCGGTGGCTGAATCTCCCCAGGCACAGAGAAGGGAGGGGGAGGGATAGGATGTGAGACCAAGGACCCGTGGGCGTGGGTCAGCATCATGGTGGAGACTCTCTAGGCACCGGCCTCAGCTAGACAGGGGGAGGGGGGGCAACTAGAAAAGGCTCAGCCCAATTTTCTTAAAGGGCCCAATGGGAGGACCTAGTGGACGTGTCAGGAAACCGGTGAGCCCGGAGTGTATTAGAGTTGGGACAGGTGAGCATTTCTCACAGTCACTGTCTACAACGGGGTGTCCACAATGCCCACCGCCCGGGCCATGTGAGGTCAGGAGGGGGAGCCTCGGTGCAGGCGGTGCCCAGTCCCAGACCTTGCTGGGATGGCCATGGCCCTGCGTCTCACCTCTGCCTCCCGCTCCCCTCCGTCCTCTGCCAGTGCCAGCGGGCAGCACTCTGGCCCAGCGGGGGGCACCCACGGCCCAGCCCTGGTACCCTCTGCTCTGAGCCCAGTGGGATGCGTTACTGTCTCTGCCTGGGATCCAGCTCAAGACGAATCAGTGTCTCTCCCAAGCCAATCCCAGATCCCATTACACAGAGCCCGCTCCCCACACCCCGAGGACGTGGCCAAGGCTGTGCCCACTGGTCCAGAGGCAACTGCTCATGGGGCCCGCTCCCCACTCAGAGCTGACCCTCTCTCCTCCTCTTAAATGAGGGGGGCAACCCACTTCTGGATCCAGAAAGGGTCAGAGACCAGGCGGGTGGATCGTCCATGAGGGCAGGCTGGTTGCCAGAGAGAGAACGGCTTTATTCAGGAAGAGCTGGTGCGGGAGGTGGGTTCCCTGGGGTTCACCTGTGGCCTGTTGGGCAAGTAAGTTAGACGCCAATGGCTGGGGGCATCTGAACCCCCTCAGAGTCACTTGTGGGGGGCTCATGGGGCGGTCACAGAGTCGTCCATGGGAGGCACGGGAAGGGCATTAGAGTCGTTGGAGGGAAGCAGGGGGGCAACCCCGTCTCCGGTCACGGTGGGCAGGGCCTGGTAGGTGTGGGTCCAGTACTGTAGGTAGCTGCTCCTCAGGTGCTGTTTCAGGGACTGGCCGTCCATCTTCTTGTTAATCTCCAGGTAGTTGCCATTTTCCTCGGTGTAGGGATCCCACTGGGTGGGCACAGCCGAGTGGCCCTTGTTGGGGTCCCTGCACATGAGAGAAAGGTTGTGTGGGGTCTGAGGGCTCACGGGAGGCCTCCGTGCTGACCCGAACCACCAGGGCACCTCACTGTGTCCTGGGCACTGGCTGGGCATGTACGTGTTCTGCGCCCAACCAGTAGCTCTATCCTCACACACAGAGGGGGGTACTGAAGCTCAGGGAAATCAAGGGTAGGACAGGTGACAGGCATGTGGGGCCCAGGTGGCAGGAGGCCCAGCCCAGCCTCACCCGCCTTACCCAGTCCTGGCAAAGTTGGTCCAGTAGGCGATCATGGTCTGGGAGACAGTCCTGTCTTGGGGCCGGTAGATCAGGGGGTTGTCGAAGGGCTTTCCAAACACGTACTGGAGGTCAGTGGTGTGGTCCGCGCCCACCCAGTTGGGTAACAACGGAATGCGAGTAGGGTGGGAGAACAGGTAGGTGTAGGTTCGGGCACTCCTGAGGACGGACATGGCCCAGGTTGGCAGGGAGCTCACCTGGGCTGCCCACCCAGAGCTGGGCCCTGGAGGGAGGCCATGGGGAGAGCAGGGCGGGGCCAGGAAATCCCCGGACTCAGGAGGGACCTGGGTGCCTGCACCCGGGAGGGAAGGCCGTGGGGTTGTGGTTCTGGGATTTCAGGTGCATTCACTCTTCCCTCCACAAAGCCTATCAAGGCGTCTTCCCTCCTTTTCTCTGCAGATGAATTTGTGTCTTCGTCGGGAACAGAGCTGTGCCGCCCCATGAAGAGCTCAAGTGCCTGTAGTTGCGACAAGCTTTCTGCCTATACTTCCTGGCATCATTTTCTCTCCCTTCCGAGGAAGCATCCCTAACTTCCTTTTCATTTTCACTGGAGGTTGACCAGGTGGCCGCAGGCCAGAGTTGTTTTGAATGTTGGCCAACTCCAAAACCACAACAGAGAGCATCACCCCATGTTCTGTCCCCCTCAGCCTGGGGGCTGCGGGGAGGCTGCAGACACTGCAGGGGAGGCCTGTGGGCTGAGTGAATGGGGGACTTACAACCCGGTGGATAGAGCACCTGACTTAATCTGAAAAGTAACCCTATCATTTTCAGTCTTAGAACACGTACACTGATGTGAATAGGGGTTAAGTTTTCTTAAATTTCCTTTGAAGGCCTGTGCAAAGCAATGAGGAGGTTACTTGGGTGTGAATCCAGCAAGCAGACCCGATAAGCAGGGACAGACAGACACACCAGGAGTGAAAACATCATGTCATCCACATCATCTCATCCACATAATCTCGTGTGATGACTATAATCACTGAAGTCTGTGGACACTTAGGGCTTCATGTAGCTCCCCAGCCCCCTCCCCTTTATAGTCCTGTCCCCTGCATCTTTCCGGAAGACAGGATTTGAATGCTTGTAAGCGCCCTGTCTTCTTGGTTGGCTGGCCTTCTCAATAAAGGCCTCATAGGATTCCACCGGCCTTCCTTATAGGACACAGGGACAGGCAGCCTGAGCCCCACCAGGGGTTTCCCAATAACAGGAGGAGGGTTCTGTAAAGGCCCCTGAGCTGGGAGGTGAGGAGGGGCCTTCTCCAGTCTCATCAGGCCTGGGCAAGGCAGATGGTGCAGGCACCACTGGGACCCTATAATGGCTTTCCTGGGGCTCCCTGACTCCCTGAGCCGCCCCTCAAGAGGCCTTGCTGGGTAGGTGGGTGACCCAGGTGGGCCTCCCCTTTCCCGGTCCTCACTTAGCGTTGGCTCTGTGCTGGGCCACGGCCATCTTCGTGGGCATCAGGAAGCCAAGGTCGGTCTCCAAGTCCACCACCGTCTTCTTCTTGGCCTCCTGGGAGGAGTCCTGGGCCCAGGACGCCGTGTAGAAGTCAAAGGTGGCGTTGGCACCTCTGGGTCCCTTGCCCATGGTGACTTGGCTGACCAGCTTGAATATGTCCTCCCTGCAGGGATAAGCCAGCACTGAACAAGCGAGCAGGAAGCATCCTTCCACCCTGGCACATGGCCCGCTACACCTCCTGGCCTCCTCCCTCAGCTGATGCCTCCCCAAGAGGCCTTCGAGGACTGCCCTGGCCTGCGCACTACTCACCCGGTGACCGTCAGTATGTCCACGTTGATGGCCGGCAGGTCAATGCTGGCAAAGAGGTGGCCGTCCATGTTGTTGGTGCCAGCGATGTAGTCGATGTCGGCCGCGTTGGCGAAAAGGTTGATGGGGTCGTCGGGCATGAAGTCTCCATCCACGACAGGCAGGAGGCCCAGGTAGAACAGGAAGGGGTCTGCATGCAGAACAGGGGTCCTCGCACCTTCCAGAGCCTCTGCCCAGGCCCCAAAAACAGGGGCAGCCCCTTTCTCCTCTGATCCAGACCAGGGTCCTCAGCCTGTCCCCTGACATGGGGCCTGGATCATTCCATGTCCTGGGCTGCCCTGCGCGTGTGGAGCAGCTTCCCTGGCCCCGCCCGCCCGATGTCCCCTCTCCCCAGGGTGGCAGCCTGGACTGTGTGCAGACTGCCACGGGCTCCCTGGGCCACACCGTCCCGCTGACAGCCACTGCACCTGAGCTCCCTAAGAGTGGGTGCAAATGACTGTTTCTGCCCATTGTTGGGGGACAAGGTGAACCAGCTTCCCAAAGGGGTCAGGACCCAGGGAGGATCAGAGGGAGGGATGGCGCCTGCGGCACAGCCAGTCGAGGCCACGGAGGCAACAAGGGCCCTGGCGGCACCGGGCTCCCAGGGACGCCATGAGCAGGTGACGGGCCCGGCAGCAGCCCCTCAATCCTCACTTCTTTGGGAGCATGGCCATCCCCCCATGTGGAGCCCCGACTCACACTCCAAGCCCACCAGGGGTATCTTATAGGCCAGGGTCAGAGCCCGGGGGTCGGTGACCTTCAGACACTCGGCCATCCTGGCGGTATCGTCCAGGGGGCAGCCCACCTTCTTGGCGATCTAGGGATTTGGGGAGGAGACAGGTGGGTGAGGCCAGAGCAATGCCAATGGCCATGGGGACTGGGACAGGGCATGGAAAGGATATAACCCTCCCGTTCCTCCCCCGCCGTCCACAACGCCCCTTTACCTGCTTGGCCCAGGACAGAGGGTCCTCCTGGATGCCCCAGGGGGCCAGCGCCACGCCACTCTGGCTGATGGCTCGCCGGATGAGGCCCTTGTTGTAGGGAGAGAGGATCTGCGACACACAGAGGTCCTGTCACCATGGCCTCGCCTCACCTGCCTACCCGGGCTCGAGTAGCGATAGCCAGTCTGTTAGCTTCATGCTGTCCCCACAGCCCCCATCAGGTCCCCCAGCACCAAAAAGCTACCCCAGCACCCCGTCAGCTCCCCCCACTTCCCATCAGCTCCCCCAGTTCCTGTCAGCCCCCCCCTCCTTTGATCCCCCCATCACCGTGGGATGAAGGCCCACCCTCCTGGGGTCCCCGGACCTGCAGAGAGACACTGGCACCTCCAGCTGATTCCCCAAAGATGCTGATGTTGTTGGGGTCCCCCCCGAAGGCCGCTATGTTCCTCTTCACCCACGCGATGGCCATGTGCTGGTCCCGAAGGCCGTAGTTACCTGGGGCGGGTGGGGGAGCCCATGAGGGACTGGGGTGGGGGGAGAGCTTCCTCCATGTGGAGACCCCTGTCAAGCCCCAGGATGGCACATACTCGGGTCCCAGGAGGCTGTGGAATGAGGTGCTGGAGGGGGTGTGGGGCTCAGGCAGGGGACCAGCTGCAGGAGGGCCAGGCTGCTCATCCCTCTCGTTGACACCGTCCCTCTTGTTGTCTGTCTGTCCTACGGCTCTGAGTCCTCCAAGTCACCACTTCAGTGTCTCATCTTCTGCCTCTTTCGGGGCCCCTCTCCCCGCTCCCTGGTCTCCTTGGGCCCCTCTCCCCGCTCCCTGGTCCCTGGATCCCTGTCCCTGCTCCCTGGTCTCCCTGGTCCCTGTCCCATCTCCCTGGTCCCTGTCCCAGCTACCTGGTCTCCCTGGTCCCTGTCCCTGCTCCCTGGTCTCCCTGGGTCCCTATCCCGCTACCTGGTCTCCCTGGTCCCTGTCCCTGCTCCCTGGTCTCCCTGGGTCCCTATCCCGCTCCCTGGTCTCCCTGGTCCCTGTCCCTGCTCCTTGGTCTCCCTGGTCCCTGTCCCTGCTCCCTGGTCTCCCTGGGTCTCTTTCCCTGCTCCCTGGTCTTTCTGGGTCCCTGCCTGGCTGGCAGGCAGCCTCTTCTCTCCCTACACCTGCCGATGGGCTCCTGTGTCTCACTGTCCATCCCCAGCTTCCTGCACTGCCAGTAGAATTCTGGGTCTTTCTGGGAAACTGTCAAGAGTTGTTGCGAGAAAGCATTGCTGAAGGGCCCTCCCAGCAGCTCCCTCACCCCCGGCCCCAGACACCAGGCACACCTGGCAGGTGGGCGTCCCCAGTGCTGAGGAAGCCCAGAGGCCCGATGCGGTAGTTGAAGGTGACCACGATGACATTGCCTCGCGTGGCCATCTCCTCTCCTTCATACTGGTAGTCACTGAAGAAGTTTAACCCTTGGCCGGACCCAAAGATGAAGGCTCCTCCGAAGATCCAGATCATGACAGGCAGGTTCTGGGAAACTGAGGCAGGAAGCAGGCCTGGTGACCCCAGCTGCCCCCCCCATCCCCTCTGGGTGCTTGTTTCAGGGAATTTCAGCTCTGGAGCCCCCACACACCCAAGGGGTGGGAAGGGCCGGACGTCTAGCTAACAGTGGCTTTCTGCAGGTTTGGGGACCTGGAGGGCATTTGGTGGGATGCACCTTCCTTCCGGCCCTGGGGGACCCAGATGTTGAGGTAGAGGCAGTCCTCAGAGCCCTGGGTGTTCAGTTGGGTGAGAGTGACTTGCAGGCATTTCTGCTTGAAGTCCTTGGCCTTGAGGGTCCCTGTGGGTGACCAGAGGGGCGGACGTGAGAATGGTGACCCCATTGCCACCCCAGGCACAGGGCCAGCTCAGCCCCCACCCACCTACTCCCACCTTGCCAGCCGGGGTGCCGCTGGGGGTTCTCCAGGGCCTTGGGCGGGGCGGCGTAGGGGATGCCCTTGAAGACGTCCACAGAGCGGCCGCCGATGCCCAAGAGGCCGAGCTTCTTGTTGACGCCCTCCACGAAGCCCCCTTCCGTGTGCACCACGCCCAGCTGGGGAGAGGGCAGGCTCAGGGGCGCAGGCGAGGTGGGCCAGCGGGGGGTGGCGACCCCAGCAGGCTCTAGGGGTCCAGACAGCCTCCAAGAGGGGCCCTAGTCACGCCTGCCTGGAGCTGTGGGTTCCTGTGGAAGCCTCACCCTCACCCCTGGCAGGGCCCTGAAGGACGGGATCCTGTAGGTGCCCTGAGCCTCCCGACTCCCCCTCGAGGGGCCAGACCAAGGTGCAGCTCCGGGTTGAACCAGACCGAGGTCCAGACTCCTGTTCCGACGCTGGGGCTGTGATGGGGAAAATGCCGGCCTGCTCAGGGCCCAGCGCCCTTCTGAGCCGGGCCATGGCCACCCCCGGGCAGAGGGCGAGCCGAGGGCCCTGGAGGCCCAGGCAGATGCGCAGATCAGCCCTGAGGGCCCAGTGACTCTGGGACTGTGGGACAGGCGCCTTGTTTGTGTTGGGTAAGGGACCCTGTGTGCCCTGGAGCGCCTGGCCAGCCCTTCCTCGTGGTCCTGACATTCGAGTTCCTGGGCGTCCTGGCTGTCAGCTGCGCGGCGCCAGCCTGTGAGCGCGAAGGCAGGAGTGCAGGGGAAGGGCCAGGGAAGCGCTGGGCTGGCTGTGGGCTCTCGGGGGCTCTCTGTGCCAGCGCCCACCTGCCTGCCCCTCCGCGGAGCCATCCCAGGTCCCAGGCCGGGTTAGGGGTGCGGAAGGTCTCCTGCCGCTTCCGCTGGGCTCTCACTTACCTTTGCTGCTGCGCTCACTCCTGCCAAGCAGCAGGCGAGGCCTAGGACAGCCAGCTCAGGGCGCCCCATGGTGCGTGTGCCTGATCGGGGGCCCTGCCTCTGCGTGTGGGTATTTATGGGGCGGGAGCCATCCGGGAGCCATCCGGGAGCCGGGGCTGGCAGCTGCCTGTGGCTGTTTCTCTTCCCCTCCTCCTCCTTATGCCCCTTCTATCAGGCAGAATAGCTGTCCTTTCTAGCCAGGCTCAGGGCCAAGGTCATGCAGGTGCGGGCACACACACAGTCAGACACACATACACACAGGCTTCCATAGCTGACATTTCCAGGTGGGCTCAGGGCCAAGTTCATGCATGTTTGGGAAGAGACACACACACACACATAATAGCTGCCTTTTCCAGGCGGGCTCAGGTTGGGCCAAGGTCATGGAGATGCATGCACACACATAAACAGACACGCACACACGTGCGCACGGGTGCAGGGATGGTCCTCCTTGCCCAGAACCTGCTGATCCGGGTGCCTGGTGCCCACAGTGCACCTGGGCCGGTCACTGGGAATAGTCAGGTGGCCCAGGCCAGGGGTACAGGGGCTCAGCTGGGTGCACAGTGCCCTGCATGGTGGCTCCTTTACAAGGGCCCGGGCTCCCCCCAGAGAAGTGGGCCTGCTTCCCTCCAGGCCCTGCCTGGCCCCCACCTGGAGCTCCGGAGCTCAGCAAAGGGAGGTCATAGGGCATGGGTGTGTGGCTTCCGGGACAGAGAGGGCTGTGTGCTCCTGGGCAGCCACGTGGCTGAGCCTGGGTCCGAGGGCCCCCTGGTGAGCAGCCGAGCTGGTGTGGGGACCCAGAGCAGCACAGGGGGGTGATCCTGCCCTCAGGGAGGGCACACCTCACACTCAGCACCAGAAGCCCTGGGAGGCAGAACTGGAGGCTCAGGTGGGCACAGGTGGGGAGGGAGGGGGCTCCTGCCCAGCCTGGTGGCTTCCCTGAGGAGAGGAACCACCTGGCTTCAGAAATGCACCACGACCTGGGGCACAGCAGAGAGACAGAGAGGGGGAAAGACAGAGGGACAGACAGGGGGAGAGACAGACAGAGGGAGAGACAGACAGAGGGAGCGACAGACAGAGGGAAAATCAGAGAGGGGGACAGACAGAGGGAGAGACAGACAGAGGGAGAGACAGAGGGAGACAGACAGAGGGAGGGACAGAGAGAGACAGACAGAGGGAGCGACAGACAGAGGGAGCGACAGACAGAGGGAGGGACAGACAGAGGGAGGGACAGACAGAGGGAGGGACAGACAGAGGGAGAGACAGAGGGAGAGACAGACAGAGGGAGAGACAGAGATGGGGACAGACAGAGGGAGGGACAGACAGAGGAGAGACAGAGATAATGGGGACACGGAGAGGCAGAGGGAGGGAGAGCTGAGCCGAGTGAGTGAGAGCAGAAGGGCGCGTGTGGCTCGGGGAGCGTGTCTCACTCGGGAACCAGAGGAAGCTCCAGGGACAAAGCCCCGGGTTCCTGCCTTTGTGGCGTTGGCAGCACTGCCCTCTCCAGGGCTGGGGGTGTGTTCAGGGCCCGGGGACAGCACAGCCCTCCCCGGCCAGCGCCCCCTCATCTGGGCCCCTCAGCCCTTCGCTACCAGGAGCCGGTGCTTGTCCACAGGCCACAGTCCGGCTGACGTCACGCCTGGGGCTGCCCCAGCACCACATGGACCCACAGACACCGGCCAAGCTGGCTGCCCACTGACCCAGAGCCCAGGTCTCCTGGGATGGAGTGGGGAGGCGGCAGGACAGTGGGCAGCAGGAGCCGGGCAGGCCGGGCCGGGAGGGTGAGGACCGGAAGCAAAGGGCTTGAGGGTGCGTTTGTTAACAGCCCGAGTGCCCATCAGTAGACGAGTGGATAGAAAGCTGTGGTACATTTCCACCAGGGATTACTAAATAGAAGTAAAAAAGAGGGAACTGTGACCCTTTGAGACAGCCGGGAGGGACCTGGAGAGTACCATGCTGAGCGAAATAAGCCAGTGGGAGGAAGACAAGTATCACATGATCTCACTCATGTGGAATCTTATGAACCAAATAAACTAACGAACAAACAGAACCATAGACATGGACGCATGGAACAGAAGGACAGATCTCAGAGTGAAGGTGGAGGGAGGGCGGGAAGAGATGAATCCAGAATTTCTGTGCATCGATGCCGGGCCCCTGAACACAGGCAATAGACAGGGGAAGACCTGCAGTGGGGTAGGGTGGGAGCTGGGTGGAGAGGGGGAGAAGGGGGAAATGGCAGACATCAACAATAGAATCAAATTTACAAATAAATAAAATAGGCCCCAGCTGGTTTGGCTCAGTAGTTCCATCAGTGGACTGAAGGGTCCCAGGTCCGATTCTAGACAGGGGCCCGTGCCCGGGTTGTGGGCCTGATTCCCAGTAGAGTGTGTGTAGAAGGCAGCCAATCAATGGTTCTCTCTCATCATGGATGTTTCTGGCTCTCTCTCCTGCTCCCTTCCTCTCTGAAATAAAAAACATATACATTTTCAAAGTAAAATAAACCAAATAGCCTGGCCGGTGTGGTACAGTTAGTTGAGCGTCTTCCCATGAGCCAACAGGTCGCCCTTTGCATTCCCAGTCAATGCACATGCAGGCCTCAATCCCCAGTAGGGGCCGAGCAGGAGGGAGCCGGTCCATCCTCTATAATAAAAGTCTAATGTGGAAATTGTTCCCACAGGAGTCTGACCAAGTAGGAGTTTCAACGGCTCCCTGTGGTGTGCACTGACCACCAGGGAGCGGCACGGAATTAAGAAAGACCCTGATTGGCAGACAGCAGGGGGTGAGGGTATGGGCGGGGTGGGGAGGGGAGGCCCCGATTGGCCCTGGTCACCGGCCAGGCCTAGGGACCCATCAGTGCACGTATTTCCTGCACCGGGTCTCTGGGGTATCTATCAGATCCATGTTTCTCTCTCTCCTTCCCTCTCTAAAAACAAAATCAATTTTAAAAAAGAGACAGAAAATATAGAATCAGCAAATAGATTGAGACAGGAAGTAGAATATATTAACAGGACTGGGGGAGGGGAGTTACTGTGGAATGGGTACAAAGTTTCTGTTTGGAGCGATGAAAAGTTTTGGAACTACATAGGGGTGATGGTAGCACATTAGTGTGATTGCAATTAATATCACTGAACTGAAGTCGTATAAATTGATAAACTAGAGTATTTTCTGTTACGTGTATTTTACCCCAATGGTTTTTTTAAAATATATTTTTATTGATTTCAGAGAGGAAGGGAGAGGGAGTGAGAAATAGAAACATCAATGAAGAGAGAGAATCATTGATCGCCTGCCTCCTGCAAGCCCCACACTGCGGATCCAGCCCTCAACCCAGACATGTGCCCTTCACCTGAATTGAACACGGAACCCTTCAGTCCTCAGGCCAATGCTCTATCTGCTGAGGCAAACCAGCTAGGGATTACCCAGATTTTTAAAAATTAATCATTGCAAGGACCAACTCCTGACCCAGGACGGGCTGCCTGCCTTTGGAGGAAGAGGGGAGTGTGGCTGGGCTTGTGGTTTCTGATGCCCATGAGGAGGAATTTGTGGATTTCAAGTTCAGATGGGAAACCACCAGCACTAATTGGGGGATTGTGGACAGATCAGAGCCTGCCACTGGGAAGGAGAGGCGGGGAGTCCTGGCCAGTGGCCTCTGTCGGGGGATTTCGCATTCTGTTCTCTAGGTGCCGGGCCTTCCTTTACCAATTGGAACCCTCCGGGAACCCTGTCCTGGGAAGGCCTCTCAGGCGGCGTTGTGTCTGGGGAAGTGTGGAGAGTGGCTACAGCATTTGGACAGGTTCAAGCCTCGGACCCATGAGAGCGCAGGTTCTCTCGTGGCAAAGTCACATGCCAAGTCCAAGCTTGGAGGGCAAAGCCCTCCCAGCACAATTATAACCAAAGGTTATGGTTGTAAGCTTGACCTTATGGTCCGAACCTGTGGTCCCATGTGGCTAAGTGATGTCGGCTGTGGAGGTGCAGCCAGTGCTGCAAAAATAAAGCTTGATAGAGTTCAGGTGCATGTAATTGAGTAGATTTAAGATTGGATAGAACAAAGAAAACATCTTAAGCACTTTGCCTCATGGAATCTGACTATAAAATTAAGACTCTGCTTGCAGGCTGTGGCACTGTCTCTCCATCAGAGAGCAGTGTCCCACCTAGCCCCAGCTTTATTCTCTTGTCTGTTTTCTTTAATCCTTCCCTGCCGCCCCTCAGATTCACCCCTGGCCGTGCTGAGCCAGCCACAGGGAAGGATTTGTGATGCAGCTTATTGAAGGCGACAGCTGGGCCCTGGGAACTAGGAGCTGCAGCTCTTCACAGGGTTCATTTCACCCAGAACCAGGCCCTGGACCCTCCCCCTCGCTCTGCCAGCACGTGGTCTGAGGAGTCCCAGGTGAGTGTGGGTTTGTAGGATAAACGTGCTGATTCCTGCCCCCTGGCTCCCCTCTGGCCCAGATGAACCCAGGGCTGTGAGGTCTGAGGTCCCTGTCTCGGGCAGTCGCCAGTTTACACTCACTGTCCTGAGGGTAGACGGGCTGGAGCCCTGAGAGCCCACAGCCCCTGGCTGGCTGCCCTCGTTGTCCAGGTCTGTGCTGTGGTGCTGCCATGGGGAGGTGGGCGATGGGAACCTCAGGTGGGGGAGGTGGGAGGATGGGGCAGGGAGGGCGGGGAGGAACAGCCCCAACACTGCCCGCTGTACCCACCGCCCGGCCAGGGAAACACGGGACCATGTGCATCAGGGTGGTCAGCTGGTCCCTGGAGCTGCCCCCGCCATACCCCCACCCCCCAATGAGGAACCTTCTCTCCTCTGAGCTCTTACGCCCGCTCTGAGCTGACACGGTGAGCTTTGGAGTCTCAGACCTGGGCGTGAGTCCTCGCTGTGAGGGCCTGGGGCACGTGGCCCCTCCTGGAGCCCTGGCACTGTAGGAAATGGCCAGCATGGTCAGCTTCTGATGGGAGCGGTGGCTGAATCTCCCCAGGCACAGAGAAGGGAGGGGGGGGGAGAGGATGTGAGACCAAGGACCCGTGGGCGTGGGCCAGCATCATGGTGGACACCCTCTAGACTCAGCTAGACAGGGGGAGGGGGGATAACTAGAAAAGGCCTCAGTCCAATTTTCTTAAAGGGCCCAATGGGAGGACCTAGTGGACGTGTCAGGAAACAGGTGAGCCCGGAGTACTCAGCCACTGAGGAGCCAGAGGAGGGGCCGGATAAATGAGCTGTGTTCCCGCCCCGGGGGTGGCTGTACAAACTGCCGGCCCGGGGTCTGAGGAGTCCCAGGTGACTGTGGCTTCTCGAGAGGATATTTAAGGTCTCCCTTTCACCAAGTTTCTGTCTCCGAGTGTCATTTGAGTTGGGACAGGTGAGCATTTCTCACAGTCACTGTCTACAACGGGGTGTCCACGGCTGCCAACCGGGCCAGGTGAGGTCAGGATGGGGGACCCCTCGGTGCAGGTGGTGCCCCGTCCCAGACCTTGCTGGGGGGGCCATGGCCCTGTGTCTCACCTCTGCCTCCCGCTCCCCTCCGGACTCTGCCAGAGCCAGCGGGCAGCACCCTGGCCCTGCCGGGGGCACCCAAGGCCCAGCGCTGGTACCCTCTGCTCTGAGCCCAGCGGGATGCGTTACTGTCTCTGCCTGGGATCCAGCTCGGGGTGAACCAGTGTCTCTCCCAAGCCTTTCCCAGACCCCGTTACACAGAGCCCGCTCCCTACTCAGCGCTGACCCTCCTCTGACCCTCTCTCCTCCTCTTAAATGAGGGGACACACCACTTCCTGAGCCAGACACGGTCAGAGACCAGGCGGGTGGCTCGATCATGAGGGCAAAGCGGGTTGCCAGAGAGATGCAGCTTTATTCAGGAAGAGCTGGGGCGGGAGGTGGGCTCCCTGGGGTCCACCTGTGGGCTCTTGGGCAAGGACATTAGACGCCAATGGCTGCGGGCATCTGAGCCCCCTCAGAGTCACTTGTGGGGGGCTCATGGGAAGGCCTCAGAGTTGTCCGTGGGGGGCATGGGAAGGGCCTTAGAGTCGTCCGAGGGTGGCAGGGGGGCGGCCCCGTCTCCGGTCACGGTGGGCAGGGCCTGGTAGGTGTGGGTCCAGTACTGCAGGTAGCTGCTCCTCAGGTGCTGTTTCAGGGACTGGCCGTCCATCTTCTTGTTAATCTCCAGGTAGTTGCCGTTTTCCTGGGTGTAAGGATCCCACTGGGTGGGCACAGCCGAGTGGCCCTTGTTGGGGTCCCTGCACATGAGAGAAAGGCTATGTGGGGTCTGAGGGCTCACGGGAGGCCTCCATGCTGACCCGAACCACCAGGGCACCTCACTGTGTCCGGGGCACTGGCTGGGCATGTACGTGTTCTGTGCCCAACCAGTAGCTCTATCCTCACACAAGAGGGGGGTACTGAGGCTCAGGGAGGTCAAGTGTAGGAGAGGGGACAGGCCTGTGGGGCCCAGGTGGCAGGAGACTGGCCCAGCCTCATCTGCCTTACCCAGTCCTGGCAAAGTTGGTCCAGTAGGCGATCACGGTCTGGGAGACAGTCCTGTCTTGGGCCCGAAAGATCAGGGGGTTGGCGAAGGGCTTCCCAAACACATACGGGAGCTCAGTGGTGTGGCCCGCGCCCATCCAGCTGGGTAACAACGGAATGCGAGAGGGGTGGGAGGACAGGTACTTGTAGGTCCGCGCACTCCTGAGGAGGGAGGGACACGGCCCAGGTTGGCAGGGAGCTCAGCAGGGCTTCCCGCCCAGAGCTGGGCCCTGGAGGGAGGCCATGGGGAGAGCAGGGCGGGGCCAGCAAATCCCCAGACTCAGGAGGGCCCTGGGTCCCTGCACCCGGGAGGGAAGGCCGGGGGTTGTGGTTCTGGGATTTCAGGTGCATTCACTCTTCCCTCCCAAAGCCTATCGAGGCGTCTTCCTCCCTTTTCTCTGCAGATGAATTTGTGTCTTCGTTGGGAACATAGCTGTGCCGCCCCATGAAGAGCTCAAGTTCCTGTAGTTGCGACAAGCTTTCTGCCTACACTTCCTGGGCATCGTTTTCTCTCCCTTCCGAGGAAGCATCCCTAACTTCCTTTTCATTTTCACTGGAGGTTGACCAGGTGGCCACAGGCCAGAGTTGTGTTGAATGTTGGCCAACTCCAAACCCACATCAGAGAGCATCAGCCTGTGTTCTGTCCCCCTCAGCCTGGGGGCTGCGGGGAGGCTGCAGACACTGCAGGGGAGGCCTGTGGGCTGAGTGAATGGGGTACTTACAACCTGGTGGATAGAGCACCTGACTTAATCTGAAAAGTAACCCTATCATTTTCAGTCTTAGAACAGGTACACTGATGTGAATAGGGGTTAAGTTTTCTTAAGTTTCCTTTGAAGGCCTGTGCAAAGCAATGAGGAGGTGACTCAGCGTGAATCCAGCAAGCAGACCCGATAAACAGGGACAGATAAACCCACCAGGAGTCAAAACATCATCTCATCCACATCATCTCGTGTGATGACTGTAATCGCTGAGGCCTGCAGACCCCCAGGGCTGCACGTAGCACACCAGCCCCCTCCCCTTTATAGTCCTGTCCCCTGCACCTTCCCGGAAGACAGGATTTGAATGCTTGTAAGCACCCTGTCTTCTTGGTTGGCCGGCCTTCTCAATAAAGGCTCATATGATTCCACCGGCCTTCCTTATTGGACACAGGGACAGGCAGCCCGAGCCCATCAGGGGGTTTCCCAGTAGCAGGAGGAGGGCTCTGTAAAGGCCCCTGAGCTGGGAGGTGAGGAGGGGCCTTCTTAAGTCTCCTCAGGCCTGGGCAAGGCAGATGGTGTAGGCACCGGTGGGTCCCCACACGGCTCTCCCAGGCCTCCCTGACCCCTGAGTCGCCCGACCGGGGAGGCATCGCTGGGCAGGTGCGTGACCCAGGTGGGCCTCCCCTGCCCCGGCCCTCACTTGGCATTGGCTCTGTGCTGGGCCACGGCCATCTTCGTGGGCATCAGGAAGAAGACGTCGGTCTCAAAGTCCACCACCGTCTTCTTCTTGGCCTCCTGGGAGGATTCCCTGGCCCAGGACGCCGTGTAGAGGTCAAAGGTGGCGTTGGCACCTCTGGGCCCCTTTGCGAAGGTGAGCCCGCTGACCAGCTTGAAGAAGTCCTCCCTGCAGGGACAAGCCGGCACTGGACCCTGGACCCAGGTCAGCAGGAGGCATCCCCCCGCCCCCCTGCCAGGGTCATGCAGATGGCCCCCTACTCCTGCCAACCTCCTTCTCTAGCTGATGCCCAAGAGGCCCCCAGGCACGCCCTGGGCGCTGCGCACTACTCACCTTGTGACCGTCTGGTTGTCCACGTTGATGGCCGGCAGGTCAATGGTGGCAAAGATGTGGCCGTCCATGTTGTTGGTGCCAGCGATGTAGTCGATTTCGGCCGCATTGGCGAAAAGGTTGATGGGGTCGTCGGGGATGAAGTCTCCATCCACGACAGGCAGGAGGCCCAGGTAGTACAGGTAGGGGTCTGCGTGGACAGTAGGGGTCCTCGCACCTTCCAGAGCCCGCCTGCCAGGCCCATGGCCCAGGGACAGCCCCTGCTTCCTCGGATCCAGACCAGGGTCCTCAGCCTGTCCCCTGACATGGGGCCCGTATCATTCCATGTCCTGGGCTGCCCTGCGCGTGTGGAGCAGCTTCCCTGGCCCCGTCCGCCCGATGTCCCCTCTCCCCAGGGTGGCAGCCCGGACTGTGTGCAGACTGCCACGGGCTCCCTGGGCCACACCGTCCCGCTGACAGCCACTGCGCCTGAGCTCCCTAAGAGTGGGTGCAAATGACCGTTTCTGCCCATTGTTGGGGGACAAGGTGCACCAGCTTCCCAAAGGGGTCAGGACCCAGGGAGGATCAGAGGGAGGGATGGCGCCCGCGGCACAGCCAGTCGAGGCCACGGAGGCAACCAAGGCCCTGGTGGCACGAGGCTCCCAGGGACGCCATGAGCGGGTGACGGGCCAGGCAGCAGCCCCTCAATCCTCACTTCTTTGGGAGCATGGCCGTCCCCCCATGTGGAGTCCCCACTCACACTCCAAGCCCACCAGGGGTATCTTATAGGCCAGCGTCAGATCCCGGGGGTCGGTGACCTTCAGACACTCGGCCATCCTGGCGGTATCGTCCAGGGGGCAGCCCACCTTCTTGGCGATCTGGGGGTTTGTAAGGGAGACTGTCATGGGGACCAGGACAGGGCATGGAAAGGAGGTAACCCGAGCACCTCCCCCACCGCAGCTCCCCTTTACCCCCTTGGCCCAGGAGAGTGGGTCCTTCTGGATGGCCCAGGGGGCCAGCGCCACGCCGCTCTGGCTGATGGCTCGCCGGATGAGGCCCTTGTTGTAGGGAGAGAGGATCTGCGACACACAGAGGTCCTGTCACCATGGCCTCGCCTCTCCTGCTCACATGGGCTCCATCAAGCACAGCTAGACTGTCAGCTTCATGCTGTTCCCCACAGCCCCCATCAGTTCCCCTAACCCCAATCAGCTCCCCCAGCCCCACCAGCTCCCCCAGTTCCCATCAGCTCCCTCCAGACCCCACCAGCTCCCTCTGCCCCCGACAGCTCCCTCCACCCCCATTAGCTACCCCAGCCCCTGTCAACTCCCACCAGTTCCCATCAGCTCCCCAGTTCCCATCAGCTCTCCAGCCCCCCGTCAACTCCCACCAGCCCCTATCAACTCCCCCCAGCTCCCCTCAACACCCTGAAAAGAAGGGCCCCCTTCTAGGGACCCCAGACCTGCAGATTAACGCTGGCACCCCCGGCTGATTGCCCAAAGATTGTGATGTTGTCGGGGTCCCCCCCGAAGGCCACAATGTTCCTCTTCACCCACGCGATGGCCATGTGCTGGTCCCGAAGGCCGTAGTTACCTGGGGCGGGTGGGGGAGCCCATCAGGGACTGGGGTGGGGGGAGAGCTTCCTCCATTGTGGAGACCCCTGTCAAGCCCCAGGATGGCGCACACTCAGGTCCCAGGAGGCTGTGGAATGAGGTGCTGGAGGGGGTGTGGGCTCAGGCAGGGGACCAGCAGCAGGAGGGCCAGGCTGCTCATCTCTCTCTCTGACACCGTCCCTCTTGTTGTCTGTCTGTCCTACGGCTCTGTGTCCCCCGAGTCACCACTTCAGTGTCTCATCTTCTGTCTCTTTCTGGTCCCTGTCCCTGCTCCCTGGTCTCCTGGGTCCCTGTCCCTGCTCCCTGGACTCCCTGGGTCCCTGTCCCTGCTCCCTGGTCTCCCTGGGTCCCTGTCCCCGCTCCCTGGTCTCCCAGGGTCCCTGTCCCCACTCCCTGGTCTCCCTGGGTCCCTGTCTCTGCTCCCTGCTCTCCCTGGGTCCCTGTCTCTGCTCCCTGCTCTCCCTGGGGCCCTGCCTGGCTGGCAGGCAGCCTCTTCTCTCCCTACACCTGCCGATGGGCTCCTGTGTCTCACTGTCCATCCCCAGCTTCCTGAGCTTCCAGTAGAATTCTGGGTCTTTCTGGGAGACTCTCTGGAGCTGTTGGGAGAAAGCAGTGCTGTAGGGACCCCGCCAGCTTCCTCACCCCCGGCCCCAGGCGCCCGGCACACCTGGCAGGTGGGCGTCCCCAGTGCTGAGGAAGCCCAGTGGCCCGAGGCGGTAGTTGAAGGTGACCACGATGACGTTGCCCCGCGTGGCGATCTCCTCCCCATCGTATAGGTAGTCAATGATGTAGTTGAACCCTTGGCCGGACCCAAAGAGGAAGTCTCCTCCGTAGATCCAGATCATGACAGGCAGGTTCTGAGAAACTGAGGCAGGAGACAGGCCGGTGACCCCAGCTGCCCCCCCCATCCCCTCTGGGTGCTTGTTTCAGGGAATTTCAGCTCTGGAGCCCCTCCATACCCAAGGGGTGGGGCAGGGCTGGGCCTCTGGCTGCCTGGGCGCTTTCTGCAGGTTCGGGGACCTGGAGGGAATGGGGTGGGGGATGCACCTTCCTTCTGGCCCTGGGGGACCCAGATGTTGAGATAGAGGCAGTCCTCGGAGCCCCTGGTGTTCAGTTGGGTGAGAGTGATTTGCAGGCATTTCTGCTTGAAGTCTTTGGCCTTCAGGGTCCCTGTGGGTGACCAGAGGGGCTGGTGTGAGGATGGTGGCCCCACCGCCACCCCAGGCACAGGGCCAGCCCAGCCCCCACCCACCCACTCCCACCTTGCCAGCCGGGGTGCCGCTGGGGGTTCTCCAGGGCCTTGGGCGGGGCGGCGAAGGGGATGCCCTTGAAGACGTCCACAGAGCGGCCGCCGATGCCCAAGAGGCCGAGCTTCTTGTTGACGCCCTCCACGAAGCCCCCTTCCGTGTGCACCACACCCAGCTGGGGAGAGGGCAGGCTCAGGGGCGCAGGCGAGGTGGGCCAGCGGGGGTGGCGACCCCAGCAGGTTCTAGGAGTCCAGACAGCCTCCAGGTGGGGCCCCCAATCACGCCTGCCAGGAGCTGTGGGTTCCTGTGGAAGCCTCACCCTCACCCCTGGCAGGGCCCTGAAGGACGGGATCCTGTAGGTGCCCTGAGCCTCCCGACTCCCCCTGGAGGGGCCAGACCAAGGTCCAGCTCCGGGTTGAGCTAGACCGAGGTCCAGACTCCTGCTCCGACGCTGGGGCTGTGATGGGCAAACTGCCGGCCTGCTCAGGGCCCAGCGCCCTTCTGAGCCGGGCCATGGCCACCCACGGGCAGAGGGCGAGCCCAGGGCCCTGGAGGCCCAGGCAGATGCGCAGATCAGCCCTGAGGGCTCAGTGACTCTGGGGCTGTGTGCCCTGGAGCGCCTGGCCAGCCCTTCCTCGTGGTCCTGACATTCCAGTTCCTGGGCGTCCTGGCTGTCACCTGCGAGGCGCCAGCCTGTGAGCGCGAAGGCAGGAGCGCAGGGGAAGGGCCAGGGAAGCGCTGGGCTGGCTGTGGGCTCTCGGGGGCTCTCTGTGCCAGCGCCCACCTGCCTGCCCCTCCGCGGAGCCGTCCCAGGTCTAGGCCGGGTTGGGGGAGCAGAGGGGCCCCTGCCGTGTCCACTGGGCTCTCACTTACCTTTGCTGCGCTCACTCCTGCCAAGCAGCAGGCGAGGCCTAAGATAGCCAGCTCCGGGGGCCCCATGGTGCGTGGCCTGCCTCGGGGTGGCCCTGCCTCGGGGTGGCCCTGCCTCCAGCCCGTGGGTATTTATGAGGCGGGAGCCGTCTGGAAGCCAGGGCTGGCAGCCGCCTGTGGCTGTTTCCCTTCCCCTCCTCCTCCCTCTGCCCCTTCCTCCAGGCAGTATTCCCGGGGCCAGGATAACTGCTGTTCCCAGCCAGGCTCAGGGCCAAGGTCATGCCTGTGTGGGCACACACACTCAGACACACACACGCATGCATAGCGCTGTTTCCAGGCGGGCTCAAGCTGGGCCAAGGTCACAGAGGTGTGTGCACACACATACACACACATGCACACACGTGTGCATAGGTGCAGGGATGATCAGCCTTGCCCAGGATCTGCTATTCCCTGGTGCCTATTGCACTCGGTGCACCTGGGCCGCTCACTGGGAATAGTCAGGTGGCCCAGGCCAGCAGCTGAGGGTTGGGGCTCAGCTGGGTGCACAGTGCCCTGCATGGTGGCTCCTTTACAAGGGCCCGGGCTCCCCCCAGAGAAGTGGGCCTGCTTCCCTCCAGGCCCTGCCTGGCCCCCACCTGGAGCTCCGGAGCTCAGCAAAGGGAGGTCATAGGGCATGGGCGTGTGGCTTCCGGGACAGAGAGGGCTGTGTGCTCCTGGGCAGCCACGTGGCTGAGCCTGAATCCCAGGGCCCACTGGTGAGCAATCCGAGCTGGGTGTGGGGTCCCAGAGCAGCACAGGGCGGGTGATCCTGGCCTCAGGGAGGGCACACCTCACACTCAGCACCAGCAGCCCTGGGAGGCAGGACTGGAGGCTCAGGTGGGCACAGGTGGGGAGGGAGGGGGCCCCGGCCCAGCCTGGTGGCTTCCCTGAGGAAGAGGAAGCGCCTGGCTTCAGAAATGCACCACGACCTGGGGACAGCAGAGAGACAGAGAGGGGGACAGACAGAGGGAGGGACAGACAGAGGGAGAGACAGACAGAGGGAGCGACAGACAGAGGGAGGGACAGACAGAGGGAGCGACAGACAGAGGGAGAGACAGAGATAACGGGGACGCGGAGAGACAGAGGGAGGGACAGAGGAGAGACAGAGATAATGGGGACGCGGAGAGGCAGAGGGAGGGAGAGCTGAGCGGAGTGAGTGAGAGCAGAAGGGCGCGTGTGGCTCGGGGAGCGTGTCTCACTCGGGAACCAGAGGAAGCTCCAGGGACAAAGCCCGGGGTTCCTGCCTTTGTGGCGTTGGCAGCACTGCCCTCTCCAGGGCTGGGGGTGCGTTCAGGGCCCGGGGACGGCAGAGCCCTCCCCGGCCAGCACCCCCTCATCTGGGCCCCTCAGCCCTTCGCTACCAGGAGGCCACAGCCCGGCTGACGTCACGCCTGGGGCTGCCCCAGCACCACATGGACCCACAGACACCGGCCAAGCTGGCTGCCCACTGACCCAGAGCCCAGGTCTCCTGGGATGGAGTGGGGAGGCGGCAGGACAGTGGGCAGCAGGAGCCGGGCAGGCCGGGCCGGGAGGGTGAGGACCGGAAGCAAAGGGCTTGAGGGTGCGTTTGTTAACAGCCCGAGTGCCCATCAGTAGACGAGTGGATAGAAAGCTGTGGTACATTTCCACCAGGGATTACTAAATAGCAGTAAAAAGAAGGAACTCTGACCCATTGAGACAGCTGGGAGGGACCTGGAGAGTACCACGCTGAGCGAAATAAGCCAGTGGGAGGAAGACAAGTATCACATGATCTCACTCATGTGGAATCTTATGAACCAAATAAACTGACGAATAAACAGATCCATAGACATGGACGCATGGAACAGAAGGACAGATCTCAGAGTGAAGGTGGAGGGAGGGCGAGAAGAGATGAGTCCAGAATTTCTGTGCATCTATACAGGGCCCCTGGACACAAGCAATAGACAGGGAAGGCCTGGGGTGGGATGGGGTGGGAGCTGGGTGGAGTGGGGGAGAAGGGCGAAATGGCAGACATCAACAATAAAATCAAATTTACAAATAAATAAAATAGGCCCTAGCTGGTTTGGCTCAGTGTTTCCATCAGTGGACTGAAGGGTCCCAGGTTCGATTCCAGTCCGGGGCCCGTGCCCAGGTTGTGGGCCTGATTCCCAGTAGAGTGTGTGTAGAAGGCAGCCAATCAATGGTTCTCTCTCATCATGGATGTTTCTGGCTCTCTCTCCTGCTCCCTTCCTCTCTGAAATAAAAAACATATACATTTTCAAAGTAAAATAAACCAAATAGCCTGGCCGGTGTGGTACAGTTAGTTGAGCGTCTTCCCATGCGCCAACAGGTCGCCCTTTGCATTCCCAGTCAATGCACATGCAGGCCTCAATCCCCAGTAGGGGCCGAGCAGGAGGGAGCCGGTCCATCCTCTATAATAAAAGTCTAATGTGGAAATTGTTCCCACAGGACTTTGACCAACTGGAGTTCAACGGCTCCCTGTGGTGTGCACTGACCACCAGGGAGCGGCGTGGAATGAAGAAAGGCCCTGGTTGGCAGACAGCAGGGGGTGAGGGTATGGGCAGGGTGGGGAGGGGAGGCCCCGATTGGCCCTGGTCACCGGCCAGGCCTACAGTGCACGTATTTCCTGCACCGGGTCTCTGGGGTATCTATCAGATCCATGTTTCTCTCTCTCCTCCCCTCTCTAAAAACAAAATCAATTTTTAAAAATGACAGAAATATTTAGAATAGGCAAATAGATTGAGACAGGAAATAGAATATATTAACAGGACGGGGAGGGGAGTTACTGTGGAATGGGTACAAAGTTTCTGTTTGGAGCGATGAAAAGTTTTGGAACTACATAGGGGTGATGGTAGCATATTAGTGTGATTGCAATTAATATCACTGAACTGAAGTCGTATAAATTGATAAACTAGAGTATTTTCTGTTACGTGTATTTTACCCCAATGGTTTATTTTTAAATATATTTTTATTGATTTCAGAGAAGAAGGAAGAGGGAGTGAGAAATAGAAACATCAATGAAGAGAGAGAATCATTGATTGGCTGCCTCCTGCAAGCCCCCTACCAGGGACCTAGCCCACAACCTAGTAATGTGCCCTTGATCAGAATCAAACTCGGGACCCTTCAGTCCTCAGGCCAATGCTCCATCTGCTGAGCCAAACCAGCTAGGGATTACCCAGGTTTTTAAAAAACAACAATTGCAAGGACCAACTCCTGACCCAGGACGGGCTGCCTGCCTCTGGAGGAAGAGGGGAGTGTGGCTGGGCTTGTGGTTTCTGCTGCCCATGGGGAGGAATTCGTGGATTTCAAGTTCAGATGGGAACCCACCAGCACTAAGTGGGGGATTGTGGACAGATCAGAGCCTGCCCCTGGGAAGGCGAGGCGGGGAGTCCTGGCCAGTGGCCTCTGTCGGGGGACTTCACATTCTGTTCTCCAGGGGCCGGGCCTTCCTTTACCGATTGGAACCCTCCGGGAACCCTGTCCTGGGAAGGCCTATCAGGCAGCATTGTGTCTGGGGAAGTGTGGAGAGCGGCTACAGCATTTGGACAGATTCAAGCCGCGGCCTAATGAGAAGGCAGGTTCTCTCATGGCAAAGCCACATGCCAAGTCCCCACTGGGAGGCAAAGCCCTCCCAGCACAATTATAGCCAAAGGTTATGGTTGTAAGCTTGACCATATGGTCTGAAACTGTGGTCCCACCTGGCTAAGTGATGTAGGCTGTGGAGGTGCAGCAAGTGTTGCAAAAACAAAGCTTGATAGAGTTCAGGTGCATGTAATTGAGTAGATTTGAAATCCCAGAGAACAATGTAAACATCTTGAGCACTTTTCCTCATGGAATCTGAGTATAAAATAAAGACTTGGCTTGCAGGCTGTGGCACTGTCTCTCCATCTGAGAGCAGCGTCCCACCTAGCCCCAGCTTTATTCTCTTGTCTGTTTTCCTTAATCCTTCACTGCCCCCTCCCTCAGGTTCACCCCTGGCCGTGCTGATCCAGCCACAGGGAAGGATTTGTGATGCAGCTTATTGAAGGCGACAGCTGGGCCCTGGGAACCAGAGCTGCAGCTCTTCACAGGGTTCCTTTCACCCAGGACCAGGCGCTGGACCGCCCTGCTTACTCTGCTGGCACGTGGTCTGAGGAGTCCCAGGTGAGTGTGGGTTTGCAGGATAAACGTGCTGATTCCTGCCCCCTGGCTCCCCTCTGGCCCAGATGAACCCAGGGCTGTGAGGTCTGAGGTCCCATCTCGGGCAGTCGCCAGTTTAGACTCACTGTCCTGAGGGTAGCCCGGCTGGATTCCTGAGAGCCCGCAGCCCCTGGCTGGCTGCCCTCGTTGTCCAGGTCTGTGCTGTGGTTCTGCCATGGGGAGGTGGGCGATGGGAACCTCTGGTGGGGGAGGTGGGAGGATGGGGCAGGGAGGGCGGCAAGGAACAGCACCAACACTGCCCGCTGTACCCACCGCCCGGCCAGGGAAACACGGGACCGTGTGCATCAGGGTGGCCGGTTGTCAGGAACCTTCTCTCCTCTGAGCCCTCGCCATGCCCCTGGGGGACTAAAGAATGGAAAGGTGGAAGAAAGTCCTCCCCTCCACCCCCAGAAACCTGACACGGTGAGCTTTGGAGCTTCAGAGCTGGGATTGAGTCCTTGCTGTGAGGGCCTGGGCACATGACCTCTCCTGGGGCCTAGTAACTGTCTACAACGGGGTGTCCACAGTGCCCACCGCCCGGGCCAGGTGAGGTCAGGAGGGGGAGCCTCGGTGCAGGTGGTGCCCCGTCCCAGACCTTGCTGAGGTGGCCATGGCCCTGCATCTCACCTCTGCCTCCCGCTCCCCTCCAGAGTCTGCCAGAGCCAGCGGGCAGCACCCTGGCCCTGCCGGTGGGCACCCACGGCCCAGCCCTGGTACCCTCTGCTCTGAGCCCAGCGGGATGCGTTACTGTCTCTGCCTGGGATGCAGCTGGAAGTGAATGCAATTCTCTCCCAGGCCATTCCCAGACCCCGTTACACAGAGCCCGCTCCCCACTCAGCGCTGACCCTCCTCTGACCCTCTCTCCTCCTCTGAAATGAGGGGACACCCCACTTCCTGAGCCAGACACGGGCAGAGACCGGACGGGCGGCTGCAGTCATGAGGGCAAAGCGGGTTGCCAGAGAGAGATGCGGCTTTATTCAGGAAGAGCTGGGGCGGGAGGTGGGCTCCCTGGGTCCCACCTGTGGCCTCTTGCGCAAGGACATTAGAAGCCAATGGCTGTGGGCATCTGAGCCCCCTCAGAGTCAACAGTGGGGGGCTCAGGGGCGGCGTCAGAGTCGTCCGAGGGGGGCACGGGGGCGGCGTCAGAGTCGTCCGATGGGGGCACGGGGGCGGCGTCAGAGTCGTCCGAGGGGGGCACAGGGGTGGCCCCGTCTCCGGTCACGGTGGGCAGGGCCTGGTAGGTCTGGGTCCAGTACTGCAGGTAGCTGCTCCTCAGGTGCTGTTTCATGGACTGGCCATCCATCTTCTTGTTAATCTCCAGGTAGTTGCCATTTTCCTGGGTGTAGGGATCCCACTGGGTGGGCACAGCCAAGTGGCCCTTGTTGGGGTCCCTGCACATGAGAGAAAGGCTGTGTGGGGTCTGAGGGCTCACGGGAGGCCTCCGTGCTGACCCGAACCACCAGGGCCCCTCACTGTGTCCTGGGCACTGGCTGGGCATGTACGTGTTCTGTGCCCAGCCAGTACTCCCCTCCCCTCTCCTCTCTTCCTTTTGTTCTTTTTAACCTGCGCCAGAGATGTCATTCCATTTATTTCAATGGAGAATCAAAAGGAGGGGGAGAGACAGAGAGAGAGAGCAACATTGAAGTGAGAGAGACACATCCCCAACAGGCCCAACCAGGGCCAGGGATTGAGCCTGCAATGAGGCATGGGCCCTAGATGGGAATCCAACCCGGGACCCTTCAGTACACTGGCCCAGGCTCTATCCACTGAGCCAAACCAGCCAGGGCCCAGCCAGTACCTCCTATCCTCACACACAGAGAGGGGTACTGAGGCTCAGGGAGGTGAAGTGTAGGAGAGGGGACAGGTATGTGGGCCCAGGTGGCAGGAGGCCTGGCCCAGCCTCACCCGCCTTACCCAGTCCTGGCAAAGTTGGTCCAGTAGGCGATCATGGCCTGGGAGACAGTCCTGTCTTGGGCCCGGTAGCCCAGGGGCGTGGCGAAGGGCTTCCCAAACACGTACTGGAGGTCATCGGCGTGGTCGGCGCCCACCCATTTGGGGTAGACTGGCATGCGAGTGGGGTGGGAAAACAGGTAGGTGTAGGTCCGGGCACTCCTGAGAAGGGGAGGGACACGGCCCAGGTTGGCAGGGAGCTCACCTGGGCTGCCCACCCAGAGCTGGGCCCTGGAGGGAGGCCATCGGGAGAACAGGGCAGGTCCAGGAAATCCCCCGACTCAGGAGGGACCTGGGTCCCTGCACCCGGGAAGGGAAGGCCATGGGGTTATGTGTTCTATAAATTGAGGTGTCTTCCTTCCTTTTCTTCTGCAAATGAATTTGTGTCCTTCATCGAATGGGACAGGCATTTACCTCAGAGGCACTAACGCAGCAATTAGAGACCAGTGTACTGCCTTGTTGCTGCAAAGCTTTCTGCCTACACTCCCTAGGCATTGTTTTCTCTCCCTTCCGTGTCAGCATCCCTAACTTAGGTTTTGTTTTCACAGGAGGTTGACCAGGTGGCCGCAGTTTGAATGTTGGCCAACTCCAAACCCGCAGCAGAGACCATCATCCCCATTCTGTCCCCTTCAGCGTGGGGGAGGCGGGCAGGCTGCGGGTACTGCCAGGGAAGGCCTGAGGGCTGAGGAGGGCTCTGTAAAGGCCCCTGAGCTGGGAGGTGAGGAGGGGCCTTCTACAGGCCCGTCAGGCCAGGGCAAGGCAGATGGTGCAGGCACCGCTGGGACCCCATCACGGCTCTCCCGAGCCCCCCTGACCCTTGAGCCGCCCACTGGGGAGGCCTTGCTGGGCAGATGTGAGACCCAGGCAGGCCTCCCCTTCCCCGATCCTCACTTGGCGCTGGCTCTGTGCTGGGCCACGGCCATCTTCGTGGGCATCAGGAAGAGGATGTCGGTCTCAAAGTCCACCACCGTCTTCTTCTTGGCCTCCTGGGAGGAGTCCTGGGCCCAGGACGCCGTGTAGAGGTCAAAGGTGGCGTTGGCACCTCTGGGTCCCTTGGCGAAGGTGAGCCCTCTGACCAGCTTGAAGAAGTCCTCCCTGCAGGGACAAGCTGGCACTGGACCCTGTAACCGGGGCCGCGGGAGGCATCCCCCCCCACAACCCTCACCCCAGGGCCCTGCAGATGGCCCGCTACACCTGCTGGCCTCCTCCCTCAGCTGATGCCTCCCGAAGGGGCTCCCAGGCACGCCCTGGGCCCTGCGCCCTACTCACTCCGTGACGGTCTGCTTGTCCTTGTCAATGGCCGGCATGTCAATGGTGGCAAAGAGGTGGCCGTCCATGTTGTTGGTGCCAGCGATGTAGTCGATGTCGGCCGCGTTGGCGAAAAGGTTGATGGGGTTGTCGGGGATGAAGTCTCCGTCCACGACGGGGACGAAGCCCAGGTAGTGCAGCAAGGGGTCTGCGTGGAGAGCAGCAGGAGTGCAGGGGGTGGTGAGTGAGTGAGTAGAGGACAGAGTGATCAGTCCTCTAGTCCAGTGGTCG
The DNA here is from genome assembly GCF_951640355.1 of Cnephaeus nilssonii. Classification (NCBI taxonomy): domain Eukaryota; kingdom Metazoa; phylum Chordata; class Mammalia; order Chiroptera; family Vespertilionidae; genus Cnephaeus; species Cnephaeus nilssonii. The sequence goes on from NC_137085.1 coordinate 2,554,207, forward strand.
GCAAACCACGGCTCGCGAGCCACATGCGGCTCTTTGGCCCCTTGAGTGTGGCTCTTCCGCAAAATACCACGTGCGGGCACGCACGTACAGTGCGATTGAAACTTCGTGGCCCATGCGCAGAAGTCGGTTTTGGGCCTGGGCCAGTCTATTTTGAAGCAGTGGCGTTAGAACACTCAAGGGGCTAAGGAGCCGATGTGGCTCGCGAGCCGCGGTTTGCCGACCACTGCTGTAGTCCACAGGCACTCGGTCTGTTCCTTAAAATTGGGTGCAAATGACTGTATGTGGCATGGTTGGCGTTAGCCCAAATATACATCAGTTTCCCAAAGGCGTCAGGACCCAGGGAGGATCAGAGGGAGGGATGGCGCCCTCTGCACAGGGCCAGCCCTCAGACCCGGCACTTCCTTGCTCCTTTGGGAGCATGGCCGTCCCCCCATGTGGAGCCCCACTCACACTCCATGCCCGCCAGAGGCATCTTATAGGCCAGCGTCAGCGCCCGGGGGTCGGTGACCTTCAGACACTTGGCCAACCTAGCGGTATCGTCCAGGGGGCAGCCCACCTTCTTGGCAATCTGGGGGTGGAGGAGACAGGTAGGTGAGGCCAGAGCAGGCAGAGAGGGATGGGATCCAGGACAGGGCATGGAAAGGAGGTAACCCGAGCCCCTCTCCCACTGCAGCTCCCCTTTACCTGCTTAGCCCAGGAGAGAGGGTCCTTCTGGATGGCCCAGGGGGCCAGCGCCACGCCACTCTGGCTGATGGCTCGCCGGATGAGGCCCTTGTTGTAGGGAGAGAGGGTCTGCGACACACAGAGGTCCTGTCACCATGACCTCGCCTCTCCTGCCCACCCGGGCTCCACCAAGCACAGCCAGACTCAGCATCATGCCTATCCCCACAGCCCCATCAGCTCCCCTAGCCCCCATCAATTCCCCCAGTTCCCATCAGCTCCCCCAGCCCCCATCAGGTCCCCTAACCCCCGTCAGATCCCCCAGTTCCCACCATCTTCGCCAGCCCCCGTCAGCTCCCTTAGCCCCCGTCAGCTCCAAGCCCCCATCAGCTCCCCTCAGTCCCCCCACAACACCCTGGGAAGAAGGCCCGCCCTCCCGGGTTCCCCAGACCTGCAGAGAGACGCTGGCACCTCCGGCCGATTCCCCAAAGATGGTGATGTTGTTGGGGTCCCCCCCGAAGGCTGCAATGTTCCTCTTCACCCACGCGATGGCCATGTGCTGGTCCCGAAGGCCGTAGTTACCTGGGGCGGGTGGGGGAGCCCATGAGGGACTGGGGTGGGGGGAGAGCTTCCTTCATGTGGAGACCCCTGTCAAACCCCAGGATGGTGCACACTCAGGTCCCAGGAGGCTGTGGAATGAGGTGCTGGAGGGGGTGTGGAGCTCAGGCAGGGGACCAGCAGCAGGAGGGCCAGGCTGCTCATCTCTCTTGTTGACACCGTCACTCTTGTTGTCTGTCTGTCCTACAGCTTTGTGTCCCCTGAGTCACCACTTCAGTGTCTCATCTTCTGTCTCTCCCTGGGTCCCTATCCCCGCTCCCTGGTCTCCCTGGGTCTCTGTCCCCACTCCCTGGTCTTCCTGGGTCTCTGTCCCCGCTCCCTGGTCTCCCTGGTCCCTGTCCCCACTCCCTGGTCTCCCTGGCTCCCTGTCCCCGCTCCCTGGTCTCCCTGGCTCCCTGTCCCTGCTCCCTGGTCTCCCTGAGTCCCTGTCCCCGCTCCCTGGTCTCCCTGGCTCCCTGTCCCTGCTCCCTGGTCTCCCTGGGTCCCTGTCCCCGCTCCCTGGTCTCCCTGGCTCCCTGTCCCCGCTCCCTGGTCTCCCTGGCTCCCTGTCCCTGCTCCCTGGTCTCCCTGGGTCCCTGTCCCCGCTCCCTGGTCTCCCTGGCTCCCTGTCCCTGCTCCCTGGTCTCCCTGGGTCCCTGCCTGGCTGCTGGCAGCCTCTTCTCTCGCTACAGCTGCCGAGGGGCTCCTGTGCCTCACTGTCCACCTCCAGGTTCCTGGCTCTGGGAATAGAATCCTGGGACTTTCCAGGTTCTGTGAGGAGTTGATTGGGATCGAGGGGTGCTGAAGCACCCCCCACCAGCTCCCTCACCCCCGGCCCCAGGCGCCCAACATACCTGGCAGGTTGGCATCCCCAGTGCTGAGGAATCCCAGCGGCCCGACGCGGTAGTTGAAGGTGACCACGATGACGTTGCCCCGTGTGGCGATCTCCTCCCCGTCGTACAGGTAGTTTTTGAGGACGTTGGCCCCTTGGCCGGACCCCATGAGGAAGGCTCCTCCGTAGATCCAGATCATGACAGGCAGGTTCCGGGAAACTGAGGCAGGAGACAGGCCCATTGACCCCAGATATCCCCTCCTGATCCCTCTGGGTGCTTGTTTCAGGGAATTTCAGCTCTGGAGCCTCCCACCCCCACCCCCCACACACCCAAGGGTCTGGGCAGGGGTGGGCCTCTGGCTGCCTGGGCGCTTTCTGCAGGTTTAGGGAACTGGAGGGCACAGGGGGGGCGCACCTTCCTTCTTGCCCTGGGGGACCCAGATGTTGAGGTAGAGGCAGTCCTCAGAGCCATAGGTGTTGTCCTGGGTGAGAGTGGCTTGCAGGCATCGCTTCTTGAAGTCCTTGGCCTTCAGGGTCCCTGTGGGTGACCAGGGGGCCTGGCATGAGGATGGTGGCCTCTGGGGACCCTATTCCGAGTACGTCGGATATTCCAGGCCACTCTCAGTGTGGTAATCTTAATCGGGCTATCCAAGGACTATACACAAGTACAAGATCACCATGAATGCCATGCGCACGCATGCTCTTCTATAACCCAAAATACTGGCAAAAAGCCTCTTTTGTGTGAGTAGCATAAGGTTGTGACCAGCAGGCGCGGCTGCCCGGCGAGGCTGTAGCTCTAAGGATGGTTCCTGTATAACTAGCTCCTATGCAGGAGGCTTCTGCTTTGAGGGAAAGATGTGTTGTTACCCAGCCGGTGTGCGGCTCCCTGCTGTGTGGGGCTTTGCTTTGAAGCACTGTTTTGGCTAATGGCTCCTTGTTAGCAGTGGCTACCTGGCCATTAGCTTTACAGTAAAGATTCTCTTCTATACCCACACCTTCTCATGGCTTCTCTGTCTACCGCCCGAGGTCCAGGAAGGCCCAGCCACTGGCAGAGGGGCTCGGACTGACAGTTGGCGAAGTGGAGCAGAGGATAAAAGAGGAACTGAGGTCCCAACAGTTAGTACAGCGAGCAGGGTTCAAGGAGGAACTGGCTCTGACCCTTGGCGCTGTGCGGGGGTTCAGAAGTGTGAGCGGCTATGGAGCGGGTGCTCCCACACTTGGCGTAGTCGCCAGGATGGAGCAGTGAGTCCTCTCTGACATGCCCCACCCACCACCCCGGGCACAGGGCCAGCCCAGCACCCACCCACCCACTCCCACCTTGCCAGCCGGGGTGCCGCTGGGCGTTCTCCAGGGCCTTGGGCGGGGCGGCGAAGGGGATGCCCTTGAAGACGTCCACAGAGTTGCCGCCTAAGAGGCCGAGCTTCTTGTTGACGCCCTCCACGAAGCCACCTTCCGTGTACACCGCGCCCAGCTGGGGAGAGGGACGGGCTCAGGGGGCGCAGGCTGGGCGGGCCAGCGGGGTGCGGCGATCCCAGCAGGCTCTAGGGGCCCAGACACAGCTTCAAGGGGGGCTGACCTGCACCTGAGACCAGGACCACCACCTGCCCACGTTACTGAGGAGCAGCTTGCTGCCCGCCCCCGCCCCCGCCCCGGGGGATGCCCTGCCCCTGAATCTCAGAGGAAACTGCTTTAACAGGTGGGCATGTTTCTGCTCAGCGAAGCCTTCCCACAGGCTGCAAGAGGCAGGGGGGAGGTTTGGATTCTGGCCTAGCTGTGACCATGAGCCTCAGTTTCCCTGTCTGTAAGATGGGTGACCACAGTGTGTCCTGCTGGGTCCGTTAGCTTGTCCAGCTGTCGGCAGTGGTAGCCGTTCGTGGGCACTGAATGCTTCATGCCCAACTGTGAGCTCCTGGAATGGGGCCTTTCTTCTCCCCTTGCCCGCACCCGTCCTGTGAGCTGTGCTCCCTGCTGAAAAAGGCCCCCCCACTGTCCTCCCAGGCCATCGGAGCCTCTGCTGGGTGTCCAGCCCCCTCACTGAGCTGGCCCCACGGGGGCCTACAGTCCCCATCCGCCCAGTGCCTGAGCCCGGTGCTCATCTACCCCGTCCCCGGAGGGAACAGCTTTCCTGTTCCAAGTCCCCCTGCGGGGGCGGCTGTGTGATCAGAGCCAGGCTCCCACCCTCCATGCTGCCCTCACCCGCCCTGGGCGGCTGGGGCAGGTGGCAGCTTCCCAGCTCTCCCCGGTGCTGGGTTCCAGGTGCACAAGGGCAAGGCAGCCCTGCACCCCAGGCCAGGCCCAGGCGGGTGGGAGGGGGTTGCTGGAATTGGAGAGAAGGGGCCAGGTGCTTTGGGCAGGGGCTCGCTCTCTCTCTCTCTCGCTCTCTCTCTCTCTCTCTCTCTCTCATCTCAGGATGAGCCTCCAGTGCCAGGCCTCCAGGCATTTTTCCTGACCAGCCTCCGTGGATGCTGGGAAGGAGTAGAGGGCCAGGTCTGCCTGGGGAACAGGGTCACCTCACATACGTGTCTCTGTGTAACTGAGGTCGTCCTGAGGGCCCCAGCAGGGAGGGCCAGGGCATAGGGACACTGGCCCTGTGGGCAGTGTGTGTGGGGGGGTGGGGGGGCGAGGTGGTGCGGCTGCTGGAGCCGCGTGGAAATAACCCGGTTCCTTCCGGCTCCAGAAAAGGACACCCCAAAGAAAGAGAGGGACCTCCTGCTGGCAGAGGCCCAGGGCCAGTCTCTGAACTTCCGGGGGACAAGGGCAGGTCCCCGGGGCAGCAGGGGTGCGGAGAGCAGGGTGAGGGGTGGAGGAACAGCAGCAAGGTGGGGCGTGGGGCCCCCCGTCATGCCTGCCTGGAGCTGTGGGTTCCTGTGGAAGCCCCGCCCTCACCCCTGGCAGGGCCCTGAGGGAAGGGATCCTGTAGGTGCCCCGAGGCTCCCAACTCCCCCTGGAGGGGCCCGGCCACTGGCAAGCAGGTGGGTGTCATCCCCTCTCGGGGGCATGTCTCCCGGCTGCGGGTTGAACTAGACCGAGGTCCAGACTCCTGTTCCGACGGTGGGGCTGTGATGGGCAAACTGCCGGCCTGCTCAGGGCCCAGAGCCCTTCTGAGCCGGGCCATGGCCACCCCCGGGCAGAGGGAGAGCCCAGGGCCCTGGAGCCCAGGCAGATGCGCAGATCAGCCCTGAGGGCCCAGTGACTCTGGGACTGCGGGGACAGGCGCCTTGTGTGTGCTGGTGAAAGGGCCCCTGTGTGCCCTGGAGCGCCTGGCCAGCCCTTCCTCGTGGTCCTGACATTCGAGTTCCTGGGCGTCCTGGCTGCCAGCTGCGCGGCGCCAGCCTGTGAGCGCGAAGGCAGGAGCGCAGGGGAAGGGCCAGAGAAGTGCTGGGCTGGCTGTGGGCTCTCGGGGGCTCTCTGTGCCAGCGCCCACCTGCCTGCCCCTCCGCGGAGCCGTCCCAGGTCCCAGGCCGGGTTAGGGGAGCTGATGGGCGCCTGCCGCGTCCGCGGAGCCGTCCCAAGTCCCAGGCCGGGTTAGGGGTGCGGAAGGTCTCCTGCCGAGTCCGCTGGGCTCTCGCTTACCTTTGCTGCGCTCACTCCTGCCAAGCAGCAGGCGAGGCCTAAGATAGCCAGCTCCAGGCGCCCCATGGTGCGTGTGCCTGATCGGGGGCCCTGCCTCCAGCCCGTGGGTATTTATGGGGCGGGAGCCATCCAGTGGAGGGTCCCCTTTCCCTCCTCCGACCTCTGCCCCTTCCTGCAGGGTGGCCACACTCCAGGTGGTGTACGTGGGACCAGCACAGCTGTCATTTCCAGCCTGGCGCGGGCTGGGCCAAGGTCAGGCAGGTGTGCGTGCACACACATGCACACACACACATGCACACACACGCGCGCACCGGTGCAAGGATGGTCTGCCTTTCCCAGGAGCCACTGTCGGGAGCTGGTGCCCTCGGTGCACCTGCGAAGGTTACTGGGAACAGAGGCAGATGGCACAGGCCAGGCCCTGTCCCAGCACCACATGGACGCAGGCCAGGGTGGCTGCCCACTGACCCAGAGCCCAGGACTCCTGGGATGGCGTGGGGAGGCTGCAGGACAGTGGGCAGCAGGAGCCGGGCAGGCCGGGCCGGGAGGGTGAGGACCGGGGAGCAAAGGCCTTGAGGGTGCGTTTGTTAACAGGCCTCTGGCAGCTAGTCCCGTTCTGAGAGCCTGTTCTGCAGGAAGCAATCCTGAGGTTGTGCACATGGCCAATGAGGCCACCGATGAGCAGAGAGATGCCAATTACAACCACATGTCAATCAGCTCGCACCGCCTGGAGGGCCACCGTCAGCAAATCAACAAAGAACAAGGGCTGGCGGGGTGTGGAGAAGAGGGAACCCTCGTGCCCTGCTGGTGTGATGGGGGCTGGTGCGGCCACTGTGGGGAACAGTCCGGAGCTGCCTCAAACAATTAAAAATGGAACTGCCATTTGACCAGCGATCCCCCTTTGGGAATATCCTAAGAATCCTTAGGCACCAATCAGATTGAATGTGTGCACCCCTGTGTTCCTAGCAGCGTTATGTACAATAGCCACGATCTGGAAACAGCCCGAATGCCCATTAGTAGACAAGTGGATAAAAAGCTGTGGTACATGTCCACCATGGATTACTAAATAGCAGTAAAAAGAAGGAACTCTGACCCATTGAGACAGCTGGGAGGGTCCTGGAGAGTACCACGCTGAGCGAAATAAGCCAGTGGGAGAAAGACAAGTATCACATGATCTCACTCATGTGGAATCTTATGAACCAAGTAAACTGACGAATAAACAGATCCGTAGACATGGATGCATGGAACAGAAGGACAGATCTCGGAGTGAAGGTGGAGGGTGGACGGGAAGAGGTGAATCCAGAATTTATGTGTGTAGATGCAGGGCCCCTGGACACAGGCAATAATAGACAGGGGAAAAACTGGGTTCGGTGGGTGGGAGCTGGTTGGAGAGGGAAAAGGGGAAAATGGACATCTGTAATACTCTCAACAATAAATTTAAGAAAAATATACTTGGCTGGCGTGGCTCAGAGGTTGAGTATCCATCTATGAAGCAGGAGGTCACAGTTCAATTCCCAGTCAGGGCACATAGCCAGTTGCAGGCTTGATTCCCATTAGGGGTGTACAGGAGGCAGCTGATCCATGATTCTCTCTCATCATTGATGTTTCTATCTCTCTCTCCCTCTTTCCTTCTCTCTGAAATCAATAAAAATATATGTTAAAAAATAAATAAAATTGTTCAGCTGGCGTGGCTCAGTAGTTGAGCGTGGTCATTGCATACACCGATAGGTTGCGGGTTTGATTCCCAGTCAGGGCACATGCTGGGAATGTGGGCTGGATCCCAGTAGAGGGCATGCAGGAGGCAGCCAATCGATGTTTATCTCTCTCTCCCTTCCTCTGTCTGAAGTCAATAAAAACATCCTATCTAATAAAGAGGGAACATGCAAATTGACCATCACTCTGCCACAAAGATGGCAGCGCCCATAGCCACAAGATGGCGGCACCCAGTCCTCTCAGCCCCAACAGAGTCCCCCAGTCCCACGGGGGGGCGGCCGCTGAGAGCGGGCAGCATGAGCGTTCCACCCCGGCTGCGGAGGGCCTCTGGGCAGCGGGCATGGAGTGGCCTGGGGGGCTGTGGGGGGGGGGGGGGACGCTTGTGTCGTCGCCCCAGTGACAAGGCAAGTGTTCTCCATCTGGCTGCAGAGTGCCTCTGGCCAAGCCAGGCGGGGAATGCTTGCATCGTTGCAGGCCGGGCTGAGGGACCCCCCCCCCCCATCCCATGCACAAATTTCATGCTCTGGGCCTCTAGTATATATATATATAACCCTGCTGGTGTGTTAAAATCTTCATTTTTAAGAAATTAAAAAATTAATTAAAGGAGGTAATTCTGAATGGGGGACGGGGACTTGTGTGCTGCGATGCTCTGGGCAGTGTTGTTTATAGGCATTGAGGAGGAAGGGAAGAGGGCCGCGCCCTGTGTTTTAATGACGGGGGTGGTTACTTCGCATGTGTACATGCGCCTGCACAGGGTCGGCGACACAGCCGCTGAGTGAGCTTGCCTGGAAGTATCCAGAGGAGGCGACAGTGTCCCGCAGAGAGAAATCCCCGCTGGCTTCTGTAGCAAGTGGGGTGCTTCCTGCTAACCTTGCTTTAGGGAGCTGACTTTAGGGGCATTCCTTTCACCCAGAGAAGATGCGGCCGATGTTTGAAGGCCAGCAGAGATGCTCTCCCTGACCACACTCTGGGCTCCCTGAAGGCGTTCCCCACCAGGTGTCTCGGTGCGTCCGCCTCACGAAGCACCGGGCAGGGCTGCTGCAGCTCGAGGCCCACCCTCCGGATCGGATCACCCTCCGCATCTCCTCGGCTCCTCAGCCTCCACCCACCCTGGTGCTCTGGTCACTGCGGGTGTCTTCACCCAGGACCCTGTTGGCCGGAATGGCCCTTACCCTGGGTCCCGATGAGTCATTTCCCACCACGGGCCGCCCTGCTCCTTGGCTATAGCGCCCACTCGCCCACGCTCTATAGAGGGAGCTCAGGTCTACACAGAGGTCTCTTCCCTGTTGGAATGGTCCTGAATAAAGTCTGGTTTTGCCACTTTACTGTCCGCTCTGGTTTTTCTTGGACAGTGATGGTGCCGTGACTCAGCTAAGATCGGATTCATGGCTGGACTCCCAGACCTCTCACACCACGGCCCAAGTGTACACCCCGGAAGACTCTGTCCTCACTCCCATCTGATCGGGGATCCGTTGGTGAGCCAACTCCTGACCCACTGCTCTGGGTGACGGTCCACTGAAGCATGGTAAGGACAGATCTCAGTTCTTAACACATTGCTGACCAGTTGTTTTTTAAATATATTTTTATTGGTTTCAGAGAAGAAGGAAGAGGGAGAGAAACATCAATGATTGGCTGCCCCCCACATACTCCCCACTGGGGATTGAACCCGCAACCCGGGCATGTGCCCTTGACCAGAATTGAACCCGGGACCCTTCAGTCTGCAGGCCTACGGTCTATCCACTGAGCCAAACTGGCTAGCCCTGTGGTCGGCAAACTCATTAGTCAACAGAGCCAAATATCAACAGTACAGTGATTGAAATTTCTTTTGAGAGCCAAATTTTTTAAACTTAAACTTCTTCTAATGCCACTTCTTCAAAATAGACTCGCCCAGGCCGTGGTATTTTGTGGAAGAGCCACACTCAAGGGGCCAAAGAGCCGCATGTGGCTCGCGAGTCACAGTTTGCCGACCACAGGGCTAGGGCAACAGACCAGTAGTTTTATTGCTAGCTTTACCCAGTTTCTATTGAATGAGTACAAAAAATGTTTTACATAAATGTTAAAGGCACACTTTAAAATTAAATACCCATTGCATTTTGAAGTTATTTATTACATGTTCTTACAAGCTAATCTTTTAAAATATGGTAGTTTGTAAAACACTGTAATATGAAAACACGAGAATTCTCGTGATCCGTCCGCAATGTGTTATGATTCTGGCCCTCACCCGAGGATATTTTTCCATTGATGTTTACAGAGAGGAGTGGGAGAGACAGAGAGAGGGAAACATCTACGTGAGAGAGACAGATCCACTGGTTGCCTCCCCTATGCACCTGGGGCTGGGGATCGAGCATGCAACCAAGGTATGTGCCCTTGACCAGAATCACACCCGGGACCCTTCAGTTCAAGGGCCAACACTCTATCCACTGAGCCAAACTGGTGAGGGCCCCAGGTTTCTTTATGAAGCTTGAACTCCCAGGTCAACAGAAGCTGGGTTAGGGCCCAGGTCAACAGAGGCTGGGTTAGGGACCCAGGTCAAGAGGCTGGATTAGGGCCCAGGTCAACAGAGGCTGGGTTAGGGCCCAGGTCAACAGAGGCTGGGTTAGGCCGCAGGTCAACAGAGGCTGGGTTAGGGACCCAGGTCAAGAGGCTGGATTAGGGCCCAGGTCAACAGAGGCTGGATTAGGGCCCAGGTCAACAGAGGCTGGGTTAGGGCCCAGGTCAACAGAGGCTGGGTTAGGCCCCAGGTCAACAGAGGCTGGATTAGGGCCCAGGTCAACAGAGGCTGGGTTAGGGCCCAGGTCAACAGAGGCTGGGTTAGGCCCCAGGTCAAGAGGCTGGGTTAGGGCCCAGGTCAACAGAGGCTGGGCTAGGGCCCCAGGTTTCCATGGAAGAAGTTGGGTTGGAGCCTTAAGCTTCTCTCTGCAAGAGGCTAGTCCACATGTCGGAGCCCAGGTGTTCTCTGCTTTTTAGTGTAAAGGTGTTATTAGTTAACGTGGGAGCATCTCATTGACGGAAAACCCTTCTTGAACCCCTGCTGAGTATGCACGTATGGGTGGGTTTGCATGTTTTTCTGTGTGAAGCTTGCATGGCTATTGTTGGGGGCTTGGAGGGTCTATGGGTTCCCAGAAGTCTGTATGCTAACCTGGGTAATTGGGCTGGAGGTTTCGGGTTCTGAACTGATAGAGCTGACCGAGTAAAAAACTCCCGACTGACTTAATGGCACACAGAACCTAGGCAAATCCTTAGGATAACTCCCCGAAGGAGCACATTCTGTGCGGGCAGACCCACCTGTGCTGACCCCACAGCAGGCAGACACGGGTCCGCCCTGGCGCTGCCACCGACAGCATGTGGCCGGACAGGTGTCTTCACCTCACAGCTGTGTCTGTGAGCCTCCCGAGTGGCCTCAGGTCACCCCGTGTCCTTTGACACGCCCTCTGGTCCTCCCTGCCTCCCAGCCACCACGCAGGCCGCCACCTTCCTTAGTGTGGCAATGTTGAAAGACCCCACTCTGGGCACCAAGAGATAGGTGTTCATTGCACCCCTCGTCCCCACTGGCCATTGCTGGGGTGCCACGTCATGCTTCTGAGAGCCGAGGAGTTATTCTGAAAGCCCGCAGTGGGGGGCACCGTCCCGCGGGGTCTGAGGCGGAGTCCTTCACCAAGCCCCGCGGACACAGGGGCAGCAGCACTCCAGGGCCCACGGGCTGGCGGCCCCTAAGGAACCCTGACACCCAGGCAATCACGTGGCTGTTAAACACGTGGCAAAAGGCCGGGGCGGACGAGGGAGACCACAGCCGAGCTGCTGGTCAGGGCTCCCTCACCCGAGGGGCCGCACAGTGGGTGCCTCCCAGCAGGACGGGCGTGCTGCCTGGGAAGCGGTTTGGAACATGAACTCTACTAAACTGTCTGTATTTCGGTGGATACTTGGTATTTTCCACAATGAGGAAGCTTTTCCAAAAATGGGGTGTGTCAGGTTTCTGAGTGAGGAGTCACCAGTTACTTGTAAGTGTGGCAGCACCTGGGAGCCCTCAGTGAGGCCGGTGCCGGCGACTCTGGGTGAGGTCCCTGCCCGGTTGCCTTCCTCAGGCTGGCATAGGGACCAGCCCCTCTTGGGAGGTGGGGAGCAGAGCCAGGACCCTCTCCCTCTGAGGATCTGGGGGTTCGTAGCCCAGCTCAGAAGTGGGAGCCCCAGCGGAGATCCCCAGTGGAGAGCAGAGGCCCCGAGGGAAGCACGTGGGGCGGGGTGGGGGTGGGGATGGGGGAGTGTGGGCCTGGGCCCAGCCTGCCTCTGGGGAGAGCTGCTCCGAAGTGTTGGCTGTGCGTCCCCAGCAGCAGGGGGCGGGGCCACCGGGCGGGCGGCTTCTCTACAAGGCAGGTCCCAGGATGGAGCCCTGGGCCCCTGGTCTGTCCTGGAGGCTCCCAGGACCCTGCCCTTTCGCTCCGGCGGCCGTGGGACCAGGGCCCGTTTCCTAGAGGCTCTGGAGCAGTGAGGGGTGAATGAAGGCCGGGCTGTGGGACCCTCCGGGCTGTGGGACCCTCCGGGCTGTGGGACCCACCTGGCGAGGGCCTCAGGCCTGTGCTCAGCTGTCCCAGCACCGCCCCACGAGGCCACCGAGGAACAGCGATGGTCCAGCAGCCCACGTCCCCCGCCCCCCACCCTCACCGCCCCCCAGCAGGGGCTCTGAGCCACTCTAATACCAAGTCTCCTGGGGAAAGGTATTTAATGCGGGCAATGCCACTGGGCCTGCCTTTGCCAGGCGAACCCCAAACAGGAGGATCCAAACGCAAGGACAGGCTCCTGCCAGCTGTGACCACGCACCAGGCTCCTGGTGCCGTCCCTGCCATCAGTCATGAGACCCAAGCCAAGCTGACCCCCACCCCTGGCGGCACCACCTCCACCTCCGGCTCTCGCTGGTGCCAACTCATGGAATGTCCCGCGCAGCCTGGCAGCAGTCACGGCAGGACCAGGGCTAGCTGCACCCAGAGCTGGCAGCCCAGCTCCTCGGGGCCTCCAGGGCTGTTCTGGCGACCGAGGCGGCACTGTGAGCCCTGGCTTGTCCTCTGGGGTCACACATGACCCTGCGTCACACATAGTCCAGGATCTCGGTCTCCATCTCGTTCTCACTCCCGTCCGACGGCTTGAAGTCCTCCTCCTCCTCTTCCTCCTCCTCCTCCTCCCCAGACTCGCCTGTCAGCTGCTCTTTCCTTCCGTCTCCGTCAGTCTTGGCCGGGCTGGAGAAGAGGGCTGGGCAGGAGACAGCGTGTCCTGAAGCAGGCTCCTGCCCCAGGCCCCAGGCCCCAGACCCCAGTCCCCAGACCAGGCCCCAGACCGGGCCCCTGGTCCCCAGAACCCCAGAACAGGCTCCTGGGCTCCAGCAGGAGCTGCTGTGGAGTGTGGGTGCCGGGACCTGGCACTCAGGCATGTCGGGGGACCGTGGAGCTGCATGCTTTGCCCACCACTCCCCAGAGGTGCCCGTGACCCCGGAGGGCACACACTTTGTAAGTGTCTGTGGTGAGAGGGCCCGCGGCCTGGAAGAGGCTGCCGAGGGGCTGGGTCCCAAACAAGGCTAAGCACCTGTGCTCCGTCAGCTCCGCGGGGCAGGGCAGGCTCTGGGACACCCGCACCCAAGCCTGGGAGAACCCTCTGGGAGGGGCCTCTTGCTTGCTCTGCCCCTCCCCCAGCCCAGCAGGTGCTCACTCCCCTCCTCGGGGACCCAGCTGCCAGGGCTACCTCCCCCCTCCCCCACCCCCCACCCCACAGGCCCCACAGGGTGACAGGACCTCCAGGAGGACAGACAGCCCGCACGCACACGGCGGGAAGGTGGGAGGGGGCGGCAGGTGTGAAGCGGTAACCGTGACGGCAGCGGGCAGCCTGGGTGCTGGCCCCTGGGCGCTGGCCCCTGGGCAGGTGCTGCCGCACAGGCCTCCCTCCCACTGCGCCAGAGACGAGACCGGCCGCGAGGGACCCCTGCCCCTTCCCCCGGCGCTCACCAGGCCTCCTGGCGCGGATGATCTGCCGGATCATGAGGGACATGGCGTTGCGCAGGTCGTCGCTGGTCTTGGGCAGGCACCACCCGTCCCGCTCGGTGCAGGTCTCCTCGGCCCCGTCGTTGCGGTGAATGATCTTCTGCAACCTGCGGGGGGCGGGGGGGGGCACGGAGTTCCAGGGCGGCTCCGGCTAACGGGCCAGTGCGCAGAGTGGCCGAGGGGCTGTGCTGGGAAAAGCAGCGCTGAGTGCCGAGGGCGAAGTGGGATGAGAGCATGAAGGACCGCTGGACCCTCAGAGGCACGGAGCGGTGTGCCCACCCCATGGGCTTGTGAGTTACAGCTTCCACCGCCTTCCCACTGGGTTTAATGGGCCACAGCTGCCCCCGGCGCCCCTCCCTGATTTCAAGGCATCACTATGAACAATCAGATTGAAGGTCTGGGTTCTGGTCGGTTCTGAAGGGCTGGGGGCCACATCACGAGCCCACACGTGGGCAGTGGAGGCGAGGCAGACTCCACAGGCAACACGTCCGCGGCCAGCCCAGCACCCTGCCTGGGACCCCGAGGTGTGGCCCACGGCGACCCAGACAGAGGGCTCTCCAGCAGCACCTGAGCCGCCGAGAGGGAGGCTGATGGAAATGAACCTCGCAGGGAGCTCTGTGGTGCCAGCAGGTTCGCAGCCCCGACCCCTGCCCACAGCCTCACGCGGGCTTCGCGACCCTCCAGTACGTACTCTTCCACGTTCAGGTCGCATAGCTGGTAGAACATCTGTCGGTACGGCGGCAAGGCGCCCTCCCGGAAGATGTAAACTGAGTCCTGGGCAAGAGGGGAGACAGGGGCACGTCAGGGGGAGCCTCCCCCTGGGGCGGGCAGTGTTGGAGACCCCACCCTGGGCCACAGGAGTTAGCTGGTCCCTGCAGCCAGGTGGGGCAGACAGGCCTGAGCCAGAGCAGGTGGGGAGAAAAGCCGCTCCGACGCCCTGGGAGGTTCTGGGAGGGGTGGACCCGGAGCTGAGAGCCTCCTGCCCGGCAGGCGGGCCCGGGCTGGCTCTGCCGTGCTTGCTGCAGTCTGCCCGCCCCCCGGGCTCCGGGCACCCACCTTGAGCTTGTACTTGTTGGAGGCCGATCTCTGCATGCCAGTTGCCCCGGATGGGCCCAGGCCCTGCTTCAGGTCTTGCATGGTGACAAGCTGGTTGGCTGCTAGGGACAACAGCGGTGCTTTGGAATATAGGGGTGCTACCCAGCCCCCTCCCCAGGGATTGCTGGAAGCACCCCTCACCCCCCCAAATACAGAGGCCACCGTCCTCAGCACCGGTGAGGCCCATCGCCCCAATTTGCAGAGCGAGCCGAAGCACTTACACGACTTTTTGACGGTGATGGGGAGGCTGTAGTTGTAGGTGCTGCGCTTGGCCTTCACGGGCATCTCGTTGGAGGTGTACCCTGCAGGTGAGGGGGGTGTCAGGTGCGGGTGGGCAGAGCCCCTTCTGGCACACGGCGCTGGCCTGGCACGACTGGCCCACCAGGGCTCACTGGGACAGTTCCTGAGATGGGCCTGGGGTGGCAGGAGCCACCACGTTCCAGTGCAGGGCCAGAGCTGGGGCTCTGGGAGCAGTGGCTCACTGTGGACACTGGCTGGACACCCGGCCTGCCCCCCCGGGAGCCACAGAAGCCCACGCAGACTAACGGGTGAACAAGTGGCTGTGGCTCAGTAATGAGGGTCAGCGTGGAGCCAAGCCCGAACTCGCACCCTCACGTCCACCTCACTTCAGCCCTCACCAGGGGTGGCCTGCTCCCCGCACCTGGACACGATTACCAGCGCGCACAGGAACAGGAACAGGAAGACGGGAGGAGAGGGAGGTGTGGTCATTCTTACCAGATTTCATTCCACAGCGGATCCGGAAATCAAGGACTTGGTAGATCTTGGCTTCCGGGTGCCTTCGGGGGTCGTACCCGAAGCGAATCCACAGGCTTCTCCAGGGACCTGTTATCTGGAGGCAGAGAAGGTGGGAGTGGGGAGGGGCCAAGGCCGAGCCCCGGCTTCGCAGATGCACAGGCCAGGGGCGGAGGGGGCGGAGGGCGGGGGGCTCCGAGGGGGGCAGTGCAACACCTCAAGATTTGAAGGACTGGGAGCCACATCAAGAGCCCACACGTGGCCGAAACCGGTTTGGCTCAGTGGATAGAGCGTCGGCCTGCGGACTGGAAGGTCCCAGGTTCGATTCCGGTCAAGGGCATGTACCTTGGTTGCGGGCACATCCCTAGTAGGGGGTGTGCAGGAGGCAGCTGGTCGATGTTTCTCTCTCATCGACATTTCTAGCTCTCTATCCCTCTCCCTTCCTCTCTGTAAAAAAATCAATAAAATATATTTAAAAAAAAAAAAAAAAGAGCCCACACGTGGGCAGTGGAGGCGAGGCAGACGTGGCTCTGCAGCCCCCCAGCTCTGCCACGTGCGGCTGTCCGCTCAACAGGTCACTTGGTCTACCCAAGCCTCAGCCTTCCTGTCAGGTGGGGTGACATGAGCCCTCATAGATGTTGTGAGGATAAAAGAGATAAGACCTGGGGCCTGGGCCACGGTGCCGGCCACAGGAAGTGCTCGGTGAACGCGTCACTGTCCTCCTGAGGCTGCGTGTCCAGAAAGCCCACATGGAAGACAGACGGCGACTCTAAGTCTGGGTCCGAGCCCAGGTACCCACCCGTCACCACCCTGCATGGAGCCCTCGGCATGCAGGGTCCCTTCCCCCAGCACCTGTGGGAGCCGCAGTAATGACACCCCATCTCCATCCTCCTGCACTGAGTCCAAGGGGGAGATCCCCACCAAACCCCACTCAGCCCAGGGAGGAGGAGCTGGGGCCTGAGGCGCTGTGTCAGGGGCCGGCTCTGCAGCCAGACAGGCGGGGGCCGGTGGCTCTGCCGCTCGCCGGCTGTGGAACCGCGACACCTGTCCGCGCTCTGCGCCAGGCTCCTCCTCAGCGGGGAGCTGCCCCCCGGGGGAAGGCTGAGGTGCCCACACAGCACTCAACCAGATCACTTAAAGGTGTAGAGTCCCTTTGCGTAAAGTTACGAAATTACTCTTTAATCCTGAAATCACCCCAGGTGGCCGAGCGTGCTCTCGGGGGAGGGGCGGGACAGGCGGCCTGCTCGGGCTCTGAGGTCACCTCTGGGACCAGCACGGCCCTGGTGGGAACCAAGGCGGCGGCTGGGCTGACACTCACCATGTAATAGGCCATGAAGGGCAGCAGGACCTTGAGCTTGTCAGGGTGGACGCTGATCTTGGCTCTGACGGCGTTGCGTGACCAGATGGGACGGATGTCAAACAGCTGAGGGGGGCGGGGGCAAGGCAGAGGCTGAGATGAGCACAGCAGCCCGCCCGCTGGCCGACTCTGCAGGGCGGTCTGGCCCTGGAGGACCCTTCCCGAAAGGAGCCGGGGGAGGGCGGGCCGAGCCAGCAGGGACCAGGCTCCAGAGGCCGGGCACATCGCTCATCCCTCCGCTCAGAAGCAGGGCTGCACACGCAGCTCGTGCCGTGTGGCTGCTGGGCCAGGTCCTGAAAGGACGAGGGACACAGCCTCTGTCCTTACGCAGCTCACAGGGCAGCAGATGACCAAAGGAGCCGGAGCTCCGGACCCCGAGTTGGCACATCATGAAGGCCGAAGAGATGGCCTGGCCCAGCGAGGACTGAAGGCCAGTGTGGCTCAGCGTGGCAGCCCGGGCAGGAAGGGCCCTGAGCCAGTTAGGATCGGGCCGTGTCCAGAGGAGAATGAGGAGCCTGGGACAGTGCCCCTCCTTCCCTCCCCCCCATCCCCCTCCTCCCCCCGCGATTGCTAGAAACACAGCAAGGTGTCCACCGTCTCTTTAAGAAGCACTCCGTCCCCCAAGGACAGTGAACTGCAACCAGGGGCGCGCCTCCACCGGCAGGGAGGTGGCTTCACCGAGGACCTGCTGCCCACACCTGCAGGACACCAGGAGCAGACCCCAGCCCGAGTCCTCTCAGCACCGCAGCCAGAGGGCAAGGCGAAGGCTTCCGCCCAGGGAGGCGCGGCCCCCGACTGGCACGGGCAGGCTGTGTGCACCTGGCACGCTGCAAACCCACGACTGAAGGAGAGTTTCCAGGAACCGAAGGTCCACACGAGGTCACATCTGAACAATGCACCGACTGTTTGCGCCCAAAGGGACCCGTCAGAGAATTCTAAGAAGTGTTTCCACCTTGCCAGTCGGGCTTACGCTGGCATGGCTTTCAGACTGACATCTAGAGATGAGAACATCCCGTGTGCTAATGAACCAGTTAAAGAAGTGGGCACCGCCAACTGCCAAGAGCGAGGAGAGCCCGGCTGGGTCCCGGGTGGCCAGCGCAGGCGGGCGGAGCGGCGGGGCTCACCTTCCTCAGCTCCTCCTCCACCTTGCGGTCCATGGGGTTGGTGCAGATCCTCCTCCAGGTCTGCACTGCGGCCTCCAGCGGCTGCTCGGGCACCTCGTCCCCCTCGAAGTTGACGAAGATGGCGTTGTGGAGGCGCCGGGCCCTGCTCAGGCCGATTAGATTCTCGCCTGAGATGGGGGGGTTGTTGTAGCCTTCCCTGGGGGCAGAGAGGCCCATGAGAACCAGGCACAGGCCCGGCCAGACCAGGCAGGGAGCCCGCCAGGCCCGTGACGCCGGTGGCCTGTGCCTGTGCGCTTTTCCCTGGAACCCGGGTCAGGGAGAGGTTCTTAGCGCCCGAGACCCGTCTGTCCTCAGGCTGAGCACCGGGGAGTGGGCAGCGACCAGCGGCAGCTCAGAGAGGCTGGGTCCGCAGCTCTGAGCCGGGCACGACCGGAAGGTCCCGGAGGCTGAGTGTGGGGAGCTCCTGTCCCGAGGTGGTGGCCTCAGCCTCATGCCAGCACCCACCCGCCAGTCTAAACTAGGCGCCACCCAAATGCCCCTCAGGCAGGGATGGTGACAGAGTTGCCACGCAGCCACACGGGGCCTGCTGTCAGGCCTCAGCTCTGCTCACTGACTTTTCCAATTCACTCACTCAGCCCTCACACAGCCTGTGAGGAGGCAAGCACTTCCTTGAAGTAACGGAGCCCAGGGTGAGGAGCTGCCCGGAGGCCGCACCTGTGCCGAGCGAGAGCCCAGCCCGAGGTGGCCGGACAGCACCCAGGAAGGAACGGGTGTCACCTGTGCCACACAGCAGAGGCTTTTGAAAAGCGAGGGTCCTGACACCAGCCACAGAGCACACTCAGGCCAGGGGTCCCAGGAGCCCAGTGCCGCTACGTGAGGCGGGGAACCAGCAGCGTCCGACCTGCACTAAAGCAGGGGACAGTGTGAGGAGCCCCCCACGAGCCCACCCAGCTCCAACAGCTACCGTCACACGGTGGTTCCTGTCCTCGGCACCACCCCAAACTCACTGAGTTATTTCAGAGTGCACTTGAACGTACGCCTGGACGTCACACTTCATTCAGGTGACTATTACCTTTCCCAACGGTTTCCTTTTTACCTTAACTTTCTGTGAGTACATGCCACCTGCTTATTCATGGAGAACAATGACCTTCACACTGGGAAACAAAGTTGTAATCATCGGATCAAGTCTGTGCCTTTTTCAAAAACCGTGACTCCAGTAAAACCATCCTGCCAGAGCAACAGTGTCCTGGGTCAAAGACACCCCCTGAGACCACGGACCCCCACGAGGAAGTGGCCCGCTGCAGGGACAGGGCTCCCGCACCCACTCAGCCTCCTGGAGGAGGGACCTGCCAGGCCAGCCCCATCCTGTGTTCCCGGCACAGCAAGGCCGGCAGAGCGAACAACCGGTGGCAGCGCTGGGAGGAAAGGCAGGTGCTTCCCATGTGCTGGAAACCCATGAACCTGTGGCGCGGGCAGAGGGCCTGTGGGTCCAAGGGCAGCTGGCCCTCCTCCCGGGGACGCTGTGGGGACGCCGGGGCTCAGAGGACCCGACTGGGCCGGCTGTGGCCAACAGTTAATCTGGAAACGCTCTCATAACCGTATCTTTGAGCTCTTAGGTGAGAGGCACGGGGGAAACTCCGGCAGGTGGGACAGCTTGGCAAACAGGAAAAGAACATCTGGAATCATAATCGATTTGACCAACTGCTCACCAAAAAAGGTGACCTCATTTTGGGGTGACCCCTTAGTAGGGGGGTGTGCAGTTTCACACCTCAGGGTGCACACTTTTGGGGATGGGTCTTCAACTCCAAAGGTGACATCCCAATTCACTCTCCGTGGTGTGGGGGCAGCTCTAAGCACCGCCTCTGGGGGGTGGGGGTGGGGGTGGGGTGGGGGCGGCAGGGCCAGGGCCCAGCACCAGCTGCTCTGCCTGGAGGCGCTGGTCCATGGGCTTGAGCACAGCTGACAGCTGCGGCCAGCAGGGGGAGGTGACCCTCGGCTACCAAGTCAGCAGGCGCTCAAGTCCTCCAACTTTGGGAGCTTAACATGCTATGGACAACCCTTTAACGAGCATCACCACCTGGGGGCCATGTTTCCAGCTGTCTTTTTCCGTTTGTTTCTCTGTTTTTCCTGATCTTGCTCCCCCAGAGCTTCACCCACGGGTTGGTAAGGACTCGCAGAGGCCTCTCTCGGCCCGGGCTGCCCTAGCCACGGGGTTACCCCGGAGGGCAGGAGGCCAAATCGCTACCTCCACGGACCTCACACTGAAATTGAGACATTTAAAAAATTGTGCCCTTCTGTGTGTGATTAGAAAAAGGAAAGCATGCAAACACACAGACAGTGTGCAATGAGCAAGGCCGGGGGGGTCAGAAGTGGGGGCCCGGGGCTGCCATGTGGCCTGGACCACCCCGTTTGCAGAAACGTGCACAGCGCGTCTGAGAGCGGCGGCCACGCCATTCTTCTCCAATTGGGCCTTTGCAAACGCACGGGTTTCCTGTCTTTTCAATGCCATTCTGCCTTGGTTGCTACACGAAGGACACCCCACTCCGTCCTGTCACTGTGGCTGCTGGTCTCCAATAGAAAGCCATGGCACACCCAGACCAGCCTGCCCACAGCCCCGGGGGTCTCTCCCTCCTGCCGGTGTCCAATGGAAGCATTCATTTCCTTTACACGGACGCAGCGCTCTCACGGGGCCTCAGGGACACGCACGGCGGGGGGGCCGGGGCCTCTGTGACGGCCTAGGATGCGCATCACCTGGCGTTTCTAACACTCGGCGCCCGAGAAGCCACCGGAGTCAAGAGATGCCGTCCCTGTGCTCGGAGCCGTGTTCTCGCGAGCAGACGCGGCGGCCACGCGCCCGGTAAGCACGCGCCCGGCCACGAGAGCGAGGATGGCTCCGGGCGGTGGCACACAGCTGGGGTGCACTGGCTGGTTTGGAGGCGTGTGGCGCAGGGGGCGGGCATGGCAAGGATGAAAGATAAAGATGGCCAGGAGGTCACGGGCAGGGGTGGGACAGGGAGGCCAGCAGGGATGGAAGGTGCTGGCTCAGAAGGGACGCCCACAGGTGGAGCTTCACGACATGTGTCATTACTGGTGACAGCAAGGCCCGGGGGTGGCAATGACCCAGACTAAACCCAACGGCCACTTCTCGGCTGGAACCAAGCCCCGGAGCCAGGGTCTCTGTCCTGTCAGGGCCCTCCCTCCAGCTCACGAGCACCCGGCCACCGCTCACCCAGGGCCTTCTCTGCACCTGGCCCTATGCGGGAGCTTCCTGCGCCTCCGGCTCGGACCCTGACGCTGCGGGGCGGGCTCACCGATGCTGTGTCTCTGGGCGATAGAAGTAGTCCGCTGGGGTGTCCAGCCGGGAGAAGATGGGCGGGGGGATGTAGAGTGGCAGCTCCTGATGGAAGAAGTCCTCCTTCTCGGGCCTGACCATGAGCACCTTGTCGTACATGGACTTGTGCACGCCACCCGCTTCCGTGTGCACAGCCAAGTACTGGAAGTCGGACATTCCTGGAGAGAGAGGCAGGTAGGTAGCCGGCACCGCAGCCAGGGACCACTCTCCTGGCTGCACCTGCAGGCGGGGGCAGTGCCACGCACCAACGCCCAGGTCTTCTTGGGGAGGTGCCGAGCCAGCCGAGTGGTAGAGGCTGCCGGGCCTGGGTGGCAGGAGCTGAAACCACACGCTGCCGCACAGCTTCCATGCACTCAGCTCCGTGCCCTCCCCGTCACTTGGATAAATGGCGTTTGGGGTGGGGTGTACGTGGTGTGAGAATAAAGTCTGGGTCAGCGCTTCTCAGGAAGCAAGGTGCCCGTGACTGGCCTGGGGTCTGGCTAACGCAGAATCTGAGCTGGCGCATTTCTAACAAGTTGCAGGTGAGGCAGGGCCGCGGTGCAGGGCGCACCTGACTGGTGAGGTGCTGGCTCAGTGAGCGATGGGAATGAAATCAGAGGAAGCCTGTCCGCGCAAGGACAGCCCTCTTCGGTGGCCAGACAACTCACCAGCATGGCTGACAGTCACAATGCCCAGCCCCTGGGGGCCCAGGCCCAGGTCCTGCTTCAGTTTCTTTCCTCTTTTTTCTTTCTACCCCTCCAACCTCCTCAATCATTCCTCTCTTCGGATTCTGAGACCTGCAGCTGCAACTAGAGGTTTCACAGTGCCCCCAGGCGGTGGGCCGGCCCCTTAACAGGCACCATCTCCCTGAATCTTCACAAGGGGTTCAGGGACTCGGGGCCCCACTGTCCAGACAAGGAGACTGAGGCGGAGGGAAGCCCAGGGACCTGCATGAAAAACCCCACAAAGCTCAGGAAGGCACAATGCAGAAGTCCACGTCCGTTCTCACCCCCCCCCCCCCCCCCCGCCTTCCTGCCTCCTCACTGGGGCTCCGTGGGTAGCAGACTTGATTGAGGACCCCCCGGGAGACATCCAGTTGGCTAAGAGTACAAGAAACATGAGGTCCTAAGGGGCTGAGGTGATCTGGGAAGGCTTCCGAGGGGAGGCGGCAGCAGCAGCAGCAGCAGCAGTGAAGACGAAGCAGGTTCCACAACGGGGGGGGGGGGGGGGGGGGGCTGAGAACTGGAGGCCTGTGGGCCAGTCTTATGTGGCCCCCACAATAACTGAAAGTTAGGGCACCCCTCATGGACCTCCAGGTTCTCTAAGAGCCTGGCAAGGCCTGCAGGGAGCTGTGGGCTGGAGGGAAGAAGCCCTCACCTCCCGCCCCGCAGGCCTGTGCATTCCTGGCTCACGTCACTTGTGTGGCTGACCTACCAGGCTCCTGCAGGCAGTGGGGACACAGGCCCTGAGACCACCGAGTTCGGTAAAAGTGCACTGGTAGTTACCTTGAAATCTGTAAATGGTGGGGACGATGCCAAGGATATCCACGTCAAACGTGACCTGGGGGTGGGCCTCGGGCCCCGGCAGCCCCTCCGGCCGCTTGGTCTTCCTCCGGACCCGGAGCAGCAGGCTGCTGGTACTGAAGCGGTTGGCGCACACCGGGTGGCAGTAGGGGTCCTTGGGCCGGAAGTAGAGCTCCAGCCTCTTGGTGGGGTCTCCATAGATCTGTGCCGAGGCCAAGGGAGACGGATGAGGCCGTGGCCAGCTAAGCGGCCGGCAGGGGTGACCCCGGAGCTCGCGTTTCATTCAGAGCGCTTAGTTCCCCAAAGGCTCACTTGTCAGACCCAAGCACCGCAGAGGAAACGAGGGAGCCTCTTGCTCCCCAGCGGCTGTGAAGCTGGAGAGAATGACTGCCAGCTGAGCTGGGGTTCAGGGAAGGCCTCGAGAGACAGTTCAAGGTCTGGCGCGTGTAAAGCACTTAACACAGAGCCTGGCACAAGGAAGCACTCAAACCAGCTCCCCTATGTCCTGGGTGGCCTTGAACTACCTCGCTTTCCTTGTAAAATGCGGACAATGACAGTTCCCGCCCCGCAGGGTTCCAATGAGGACAGGATGTAAGTCAAGCTCCTAAGACGGTGCCTGGTACCGGAGAGTGAACTGTTACTACTTTAACCCTAACAACAGAACACTTGGCCCCCCACTCCCACCCCCCGCGTAGATCAGCGGCTCTTAATCTCCGGAGCCTCCCTTTTCCACTCCTGTGCCAAGAGGACGTGGCAGCCCAGCACACCCTGCGGGGCTGCGGGCGAGCTGCGTTCAGGGCAGGGGCGCCGAGGCCGTGGCTCATCCGAATATGGGGTGCAAAGGACACCCCCTTCCCTCTCTGGATCTCCCCGACAGTCCTCTCCCTCTGCTTCCAGGGAACAACGGTCCGTTCCTGGCGGCCTCCCTAGCAAAGCCCGCCCACTGCCCGCACCAGCGCCCGCCGAAAGCTCCGTTGCCAAGGAAACCACACTAGTCTCCCGCGACCCCGCCCCTCCGGCCGCGGTCCCACAGCTCCGTCCCGCCCCCGCGGTCCCGGGGCCTCCCCCTTCCGCACCCGAGAAACGCCTTCCTCGCCGCCCAGGGTCGACAGCATCTTGGACACGTTGCGCACCACGCCCGGGTACTCCACGCACACCATGCGCTGCTCGCGCCGCAGCTCCACGGGGATGGCGACCCCCGGCCCCGCGTCGGTCGCCCCCGCTGCCATCCCTGCGAGTCTGGCCCGGCCCGCGCGGTCCGTGCCTCCACGTGCGCCCAGAGGCCTCGCTTCGATGGTTCCGCGAAGGATTCGTTCCGGCCTCCCTCGCCGCTCGCGTCTCTCTAAATCCCTGGGCTCCAAGGCCTCGGGGAGCAAAGGTCCGAGGGAAGGCCCCGCGGCTTCGCGGTCAACTACCCCTCTGTCCTGGCCATTGTGTTTTTAAAAGAGAGTGGGTTTGCCCGAGGGGCGGGGCTAGGGCCTGTCTCTTCCACTTACCCACGGCGGACCCAGAGGCTGATAGGTCACCGCCCAGCTCGCTCTCGACTTCAGCCAATAAGAACCCAAAGACCGAGCCGAGCTCTTAGCCAATGAGCAGTCAGGCGGAAGCCTGGTTCCACCCCTTCTGCCAGCTCCATAGTTTTAGCCACTAAGGAAGCAGGACTAGGCCGAGTCCCCGCCCCTTCCTCGGTTCCACCCTATGACAGCTCGGGGCCAGCCGAGACATTCTTCCGGCGGAGCGGTTTCCTGGGGGCTGGGACCCCCGCTCCTGCCCCCACAGTCCGAGGACTGGTTTCCAGCTGCGCGAGGAGCCCGGGGAGTGGGTGGGAGGTGGGGTCGGCCTGGAAATGGCGAGCGCGGAGGAATTGGGCTTTGTTTTGTTTGTTTTCTTTACTTTTTTTTGGTTTGGTTTCCCCCCCCCCCTTTTTTTTTATTTAGAGGGAGTTGCGCTTTGCTCGTTTGGCGGATGCCGCCGTCAGACCTTCCTCTCTTAGTTCTTAAGCGCCGATGTGTGCGGGGTACTGCTCAGACCCTAACGGAAGCAATCAGCTGTGTGGGGGACCCTAGGACCATTCAAAGACGTTGTGGGTGAGAAAGGGGTTCAACGGAAAGTAACCTCATGGGGTGATCTGATCATAAAGGTCTAAATGGGCAGGTCATGGTGGTATTCACTCCCCAGGCATATAACTTCTTTAGTAAGAGGTTTGTCTTCGCCTTAAAGAAGTCCTTTCCGTTGTTTTTGTGCATCTAGGTTAATAACACCTTTGGAAACTAAGTGTAAGCACCTTCAGAGAGCACATTACCTTGTTACTTATCCTGGAATCCAATCCCGCTTACTTTCTCCCACCTTCATCCCTTAATTCCAAATGCATAAAAGAAACTGCGTATTGGTGATGGGGAGGAAAGGAAAAAAAAAGAAACTGCAAAACTGTTACCCTCCAGAGCATTTGAGATCTTGCTTCCTAGCAACTGTCAGTTTGGCTCAAATTTTATAAAAACTCTCTTACAGCCCGGCTGGCGTTGCTCAGTGGTTGAGCATCAACCTATGAACCAGGAGGTCAGGGTTAGATTCCTGGTCAGGGCACATGCCCATGTTGTGGGCTCAATCCCCAGTGGGGAGGGGTCAAGGCACATGCCCAGATTGTGGGCTCAATCCCCAGTGGGGAGGGGTCAGGGCACATGCCCAGGTTGTGGGCTCAATCCCCAGTGGGGAGGCGTCAGGGCACATGCCCAGGTTGTGGACTCCATCCCCAGTGGGGAGGCGTCAGGGCACATGCCCAGATTGTGGGCTCAATCCCCAGTGGGGAGGGGTCAGGGCACATGCCCATGTTGTGGGCTCAATCCCCAGTGGGGAGGGGTCAGGGCACATGCCCATGTTGTGGGCTCCATCCCCATGGGGGGGGCATGCAGGAGGCAGATGGTCAATGGTTCTCTCTCATCATTGATGTTTCTATCTCTCTATCCCTCTCTGAAGTCAATAAAAATATATATATATTTAAAAACTCTCTTACAATGAGCAAGTGTCAGAAAACAAAACTATAGGGAGCAGAGTGGGGGGAGATGAGTCACGGCAGGTGGGCGGACCCATGCACCTGCAGCCCAGGTGAAGCCATGGGGCCTGCGTTGCCGGTACTCGGAAGCCTGCTCCTTTCACTCCAAGGGCTCCTTTACGGGCGAAGAAATCTAGCTCAAGTTCATGAACATGTGTTCTCCTAGGGGCCTTATCGTTTTAGTTCGTCCTGTTTTTTTCATTGTTATGGTGGGATCAGTTTTACACAATTTCCTCGGTCCTAACTGAAAGGGTCTCTCTCATGTCTGTACCACCGCGAACGGGGCCCCTCTCATTTCCCCTCCCCCCATCCCCCTCCATCCCCCTCAGGTGAAAATGTTTCCAACAGACATTGTGATTACTTTTTCAATTTCTTTTGTCTTATTTAGAAATCTCTTGGTTATTGTCCAAAAGTTGGGGAATTTTAAAATTATCTTCCTGTTGTGGACTTCTAGCTTAATTCCACCCATACTCAGAGAACAGATTCTGTACGGTTTCAGACCTGCCCTTAAAGCTTTCGTGTGCAGTCTTGTTAAGTGTTCTAGGTACATCAGGAAACTGTATTCCGCAGGTGTCAGGTGCAATGCCCTTTACCCTTTCCCGGGTGTGCGCATGTGTGTGCCTGGCTCCCTCTATGGGAAATGTGTTAAAATTTCCCACTACGGTTGCCAGCTTGCCTATTTCTCTTCTTAGTTTTGTCAGTTTTGCTTTGCTTGTAATTGAGGTCCGTGTTACGTACATATCAATTTAGAAATGCTACATATCCCTGGTAAATGGCCCTCCAGTCCTCACAGAAGATTCCTCTTTATTGCGAGGAAAGTCTAAACTTGTGTGATTTTTCATATTGCTACAAGAGATTTGTTTTGGTTAAAGTTTTCACAACGTATGTCTTTTTCCATCTTTTCCCTTTCAGTCTTTCTGTGCCCTTGTATTTTAAGCCTGCCTCTTGTAAGCAGGATGTAGTTGTGTGTTTTCTAACCTCCTGTCTAATATCCTTTGTCTTTGAACTGGAGCATTTAATGGTTTTATATTTAATGTAAGGCCGATGTACAGGGTGGGGCAAAAGTAGGCTTACAGTTGTTCATATGGAAAATAATACAATAATAATAATAATACAAGAATAAAACTGTTTCATGTACTCACAACTGTGAACCTACTTTTGCCCCACCCTGTACTTAAGTCCAAACCTTTCGTATGACTATTCATCTTCTGTTCTCCCACCTCTCCTATTTCCCCTTTCTCCCCTTCCTCTTCCTCTTTTGTACTAATTACATTTTATTGCTTTATTTTCCTCTCACTGGTTACCCTCCGGATTATACTATGAATCCACAAGTGGCAGCTCAGAGACACTCCCCGCTGTGCCTTCCCTTTTCCCTGGGCCATCTATCGTGGCCATTACTCCGCATCCATTCACGCACGGCTTCCTCCTTCCTTCGGACAGACGGACAGACGCGCTCTGTCCCGGGCCTGACGGTCCGCCTGTGCGAGGGGCCCCTGGGTTGTTTCCAGCCTGCAGGCAGGGCAGCGAGAACCCTGTGGCGTGACCTTTCCCAGCCGGGTCAGGTATCTGGAAGGCTCTGTTGGGGCAGGTGTGTCTGATTATGTTAGACCGTCACTAACTGTCCCCCCACTGGGGCCGCGCCCGTTTGTAACCTGTCCCCGTGGCCGGGCTGCGTCCTGCCTGCGCACTAGCCCTAAACCCGGAGCTGTTTCTTCCCGACCCGCTGGGCAGCCCCCCACTCTCCCCACCCCACCCCCTGTCCCGGGTCTGGGGCTTCACCACCTGGCGCGGGGCCGGGGTGCCTCCCCCTCCCCAGAAGCCAGGGGGCGCTTCTCCCCCTCAAATGCAAAGCGGATCCCGCCCCTCAGACTCGCGTGGCTCCCCATTGCAGGAGGGAAACCCCAAACCCTTTAACAGATTCGGGGGGGTCCTGTTCCCCCACCCCCCAAATTCCAAATTCCTGACCTTGGGGTTCCGCTTCCTCTTCCCCCCCACCCCCCCGCCCCAGGCCTCGATGCCTTTGTCCCCATCCTCTTCATCTCGGGGTAACCTCTGAGAAAGGGTGTCGCACCCCCTGCCCCTTTGAAGAGGCCCCTCTCCGGGACCCCCCTCCTGATTGCTGATGGTGGCGGGTCTCTTTGGCCCGTTTGAGGCACCCTTCACAGACAGACGCCCAATGGGTGATGGCTAATGAGTGAACCTAGACCCGCACCCCAGCGACACGCGCTTCCGGCCCCCGCAGCCTCCTGCGGCCGCGGCCACCAGGGGGCGCTGTCCGCCTCCCGGCCGGGCGGCCCTGAGCCCCTGGGCATTCCAGGCCGGGTCTCTGCGGCAAAGAGGCGCTCGGGGAACCCCAGACACGGGATGAAAGACCAGGAAGAAGGAAGGAGAGATGGGGAGGAGGCGGGGAGGGGGCAATGGGGAAGGTAAAGAGCGAGGGGTGGTGAATAGGGAGAGAAGGGGGGCTGCCATCCTGGACACTGGGACCCGCGCCTCTGGCCCGGCGGACCGGACCCCTCGCAGCCTGCTCAGCATGAGCCCTGATTCCGTGGGCAGGGTTTACCTGTGCATTAACCAGCCTCGGGGGGAGGTTCTTCAAAGCTCAGTCCAACTCTGGCCAGGGCGGTGTCCGGCTGTAAATCGGAGGGAGGTGCTGGGTGGAGGCGGCCGCGTTGGCCGGGCCTCCCGGCTGCTCACGTGGCTGCGAGCTGGGCCTCATGGAGCCGGGGGCTGCCCCGCAGGTGCAGCTGCGAGCGGGGTCCCTGGGAAAGCAGTTCTCAAACGGGTCCTCAGCCCACACGGCTGCGCTTCCAAGCTGCGCGCACAGTCCTGGCCAGAGGGTTAGCAAGGCCCCGCCCGGCCCGGCCCTCCCCAGGCACCTGCCCCTTGGGGTGGGCCGCGGGCAGGCCCATCCGTTTGTCTGCTGTCCATCTGTCCATCCACCCATCACTCCATCCCCCCACCCATTGCACAGTGTGTGTGTGCTGGGTGCTGGGGAAGGCATTCCAACAGTGCACGCAGCTGCGCAAGGACAATTATGGTCAGCGTCGCGGGGCGTGCGGCTGCGGGGTCCGTGCAGCAAGGGGAGCCTCCCGGGGGGGCCTGTGAGCTGAAAGCAGGAGGAGGAGTGAGGGCCCCCCTGCTAGGAGGGAGCCGCATTCAGGAGGCGGGTCAGGCAGGGCCCGTCTGGAAGGGAAGGAGGCGGCGAGGATCCCCGTGGGCTGCCTGTGGGTGCTCAGCCCTGGGTGCCCCACGCAGCCCTGGGGCTCCCTCCTGCTCCAGCCCGAGTGGGCTCCGCATTGTGGGCCTGGGTGGAGGAGCCTCTCCCGCCCTCTCTCCCCGGGGCCGGCGCTGTCTGGGCTGGACTGGCTCTCAGGCCTTTGTTCAGGGTACGTCCAGGTCACACGGAGCCACCAGCTGTGGGGGTATTTTTTATGGCGCTAAATATAAAAACGGCTACTTTAACCTTTTGTTGTTAATCCTCACCAGAGGATATTTTTCCAGTTTTATTTTATTTTATTTTTAAAGAGAGAGTGAAAGGGAGGGAGGGAGGGAAAAACAGATGTGAGACACATTGATTGGATGCCTCCCGAATGCGCCCCAACTGGGGCAGGGGATGGAACTGTAACCCAGATGCACCGACCAGGCATGGAACCCGCAAGCCGTCGGTCTGCAGGCTGACCCTCACCCCTGAGCCCGGCCAGGGCTGCTTTCACCATTTCTAAGTGTCCGATTCAGTGGCACCGACACTGTGGTGCAGCCATCCCCCCATCCACTCACAGAACTCTCCATCTCACCAAACAGAAACCCTACCTGTTAAACAGTAACTTTCCGCGCCCCTCCCAGCCCCCCCGCAGCCCGGCAGCCGCCCTTCCGCTTTCTGTCTCCGTAACTGTGCTGCTCTGGGACCTCAGGAGAGGACTCGCAGTATCAGTCCTGTGTCACTGAGCATCGTGTTCACCTGCCGCATCCTCAGAAGCTCCTTCCTTTCCAAAGGGAATGGGGTCCCGTCGGGTGGTGGCCCCGCTGTTTGCCCCCTGTCTGGGTGGGCGCTGGAGTCGGGCTGCGGGAGGGATGCCGCTGGCTTTCCTTGTCTCTGGCTCAGCGCCCGGCGCCCGCGGCCAACAAGCAGGCGGTGCTTGGCCAAGTTGCAGGGTCGAGGACTGTGGACCCGTCGGAGTAGCCACCTTCCTTTTGCATGTGGAGGCCCCTGCGGGAGAAGGGGCTCCCCAGCATGGACACGCTCCCCGTCGCTGCGCCACACCCTCGGGGCCTCTGAGACTTCCCAGTAAAGCAGGAGAGGCTCCCGACCGAGCCCGAGGGCCAGGCACGTCCCCAAGCCACCCCGTTCCAACCTGACCCTGACCCTGACCCCGAGCCCTGGAGCTGGAGACCAGAGACTGGGCCGCTCCAGGCTGTGTGTGCGCCTTACTCCGCAGGGCAGCCCTGGGTGTGTGGGTGTGTGTGTGTGGGGGGCAGGATCACTCATTTTACAGACAAGGGGGTGTGCAGAGTAGAGAAACGATGACAGAACTCTGCACAAGGCTAACTTCAAACCCATCATTCTGTCCTCCCGCCTCCGCCAGGCAGGGAAGCCTGCAGGCCTCGCTCCCTGCTCCTCCGTGCCCAGCGGCCTGAGGAGAGTCGGGCCCAAGGGCGCTCTGCAGGCCTGGCCAGACTCTAGCCTGGAGGCCAGGATCTCCCCCACACACACCCCCAGGGCCCAGTGCTGAGCGGGCCTTGGAGGCTCCAGGGCTGGGGTGCATTCCCACTCCCTCTTCCTAGAGGATGGCGCCCTCAGCACCTCGGCCCTGCCCGGGCTTTGCAGGCCCAGCTGCAGAGGGCAGGGTGGAGAGCACTCGTGGGCACCCTCCCTGCGAGTTTCTGAGAAGCCCCCCCCCCCCGCCCCCGCTTCTCTTTCTCCCTCGGGGCGGGGGTGGGATGGCCACACCAGTGCCCGCCAGGGGTGCTTCCTCTTTGCCTGGCTTGCTGCACGGTGGCCTGGTGGCCGGGCCACCTAACGGCCCGCCTGCCGCCGGACTTCCTGGAGGCCAGGCCTCGCACCCGCACCTGCAGCAGCCCACCTCCAGGTTTATCTGCCGAAGGGGCTGGGGGGGAGGGGGCCCCTTATCTCCCAGCCCGGGGCCTGCCCTACAGTTGGCTCTGTAATCTGACATTGTGATTTTTCCCCCTCATTTCCCCCCAGGGAGGGAAGATTTGCTGAATCACCCAGGGGAGGTGGTTGGAGGGGCCGGGGGGCAAGGCAGCTGGGGCGGAGATAAGTCTGAGGCCTGAGGGGCGCTGGGAGGAAACCCGCTGTGACGGTTTCCAGCTAAGATTGTTCTGCTGAGCTGCCGAGGGCTCGGATCGGGGCCTCCGCCTGCCCCCAGCAGAGTTCGGTTGGGCCGCAGGTGGTGTGTTCTCAGCCACCAGGGACTGGACAGCAGGGGTCCTGAGAGGCAGCTGTGACTGGGGTGAACATGGACCCCAGTAGGTCCCCCTGCCTTCCACAGTGGCCTGCTGCAGCCCCCACGGCTCCCCCAGCAGGATGGAGCGGAGCGGCAGATGGGGCCTTAGCTTGCCCCAGGGCCTTTGCACCTGCTGGCTCCTTGGTGTGGGGCTGCCCTCCCCACTTTGGACAGGTCCGGCTAGTTTGATCTGTCAGAGTCTGCTTCCTCCAGTCAACTTCCCTGACCTTGGGCTGGGCTGGTGACCCCCAGCTTCCCGGTGTCCCCTGGGTGGCCCGGCCCGGGGGGGACACCCAGCAAATGCTTGTTGAACAGGGTCCTGAGGTCCTCACAACCCTGAGGGGAGTCACCTGCATCCGGCCTGAACGTCTGGGGCCTGCAAGGTGGGAGACATCCCCAGAGCAGGTGGGCGGGCTGCCCAGGGCCCCTCTCTGCAGCCCCCTCTGTGGGCCATGCACAGAGACAGGGTCACGCTGAGTGCAGGGGGCAGGGGGGCCCCCGGGAGCGGAGGTCAGGCCGCCCCGGCAGAGGTTC
Organism: Cnephaeus nilssonii; assembly: GCF_951640355.1. Taxonomy (NCBI): domain Eukaryota; kingdom Metazoa; phylum Chordata; class Mammalia; order Chiroptera; family Vespertilionidae; genus Cnephaeus; species Cnephaeus nilssonii. The sequence goes on from NC_137085.1 coordinate 2,585,836, forward strand.
TGCCCCCTGATTTCTGATTCCCCTCAGAGTGCGATGGGCAACCACAGCCCTGAGGCCAGGGGTGACTGACACCCCTGAGTCAGTGGCCACATCCCCTGCTGCTCCCAAAAGGGGCTCTGGGGCAGGAAGAGCTGCCCACGGTGGTCGCTTCGCGGCCTTCCTGCCCAGCTGAGCCCAGAGATAAGTCCTCGCCGGGCGAGAGCGGCCGGGGGCTCCGGCCTTCCCCAGAAATCATGTCAGGGTTCCTTGCGTGGAGGAAGGAGCCTGAGCGCCCCGATAACCCTGTTATTTTTACGAGATCCGGGAGGAAGTCCCAAGTCACCCTTTGCAGAAATAGCTCCGAGCCTCAGCCTGGCGTCTGTGGCTCCAGCTGTCAGCAGGCGCAGCCCCTGCGTGTGGCCCAGTTCTGCTCACCCCGTGATGGCACGGAGGACGCTGGCCCAGGGTGCCCAGCCCGGGCCTGTACACCGAGGTCAGAGCCATTGGCAATGAAAAGAACAACAGCTACATGTGTTTGTGTGAGACGTGTGGACAGAGCAGCGGGTCAGAGTCAAGAGGTGTGGACAGGCGCCGCTAACAGTGAGCCGCCTGTGGACCTACCAAGTGCTTTAACCTGTCTGGCCTCAGTTTTCTCATCAGGAAAATGGGAATAATCATAGTGCCTCCTTCAGAGAGTTCACTTCTATAATGTGCTTGCAGTGCTGTCTGGTCCTTCGTAACCTCTCAACACAGATTAGAGACGAGCTGGCGGAGATCTAAGTTGCTATGGATGTCGTGGGCCCCTGGAGCATGCAGACTAATCTAGAGCGTTCTAAAGACCACAGGTGCCATGTTACAGACAGGGAAACTGAGGCCCAGAGGAAGCCCTGGACGTCACCCGGCCACTGGGGGCCGCAGCGATCCAGGGCCTCTCCTCTCCTTCCCCTCCCTCTCTTGCTTCTCAGTGAGGCTCGCCCTGGCCACCCACGTAGACCATCCCCACGTGGACCCACTCCCTTCCCCGCACCAGGTCTCCCTGGCTCTGTCCATCTCCTCTGCTCCGAGAAGGAGGGCGTTGTGTCTGCTTTCCCGAGGGCCCTACCATTTCCGCCACCTAGAATGGCGCCTGGCTGGTGGCAGGCGCTGGACAAAAGGAGTTGATGAATGAAGGAATGCTTCCCGGACCTTTAGGGGGTCTTTGTGCCCGGGAGGGTCCTGGGCCTGTCACATGGCACTCCGGGGATCACACTGTCCGCTCCACAGGCACCACAGGCCTGAGCTCTGCTTGCGCCCCAGGCCGGGCAGAGGGGTGCCTGCAGACTGCTGGCTGAGGCCCCGGCAACCAGGGACTCTTGGGGACCCTCTTCTTCCCTCCCTCTTAAACAAATCACCTTTCTCTACACACACCCCCAAGCACAAATCTCCACATGGTTATAAAAATCAGGGAAAAGCCAGGAAAGGCCGAGAAAAAGGAATTTTTTAAATCCACCATGAAGCCCTTCGCCCCCAAGATAACTCAGACCTTGGGGTCCGCTCCCTCCGCCAGGTGGTGTCCACCTCCGAGGCCAGGCTGCCTGTGGCTGTGCGTGGGCCCCGGGGAGCACTCCCTGCAGGGCCTCCGGGGCTGGGGGTGGCCGCCAGGCCTGGCCTCCTCTACACTCACTGAGACTCAGTTTCCTCATTGGCAAGGAAGGATGATCTTGTCCCCATTCCCGCCCCCCCCCCCCCCCCAGTGGTGACCTGGAACTCCTGGTTTGGGAGCAGTGGGGCGCACACTGGCTTTGGGGAGGACTGGTGTCCTGCTGCCATTGGGCCCCAGGTGGGAGCCAGGCAGACACCACAGGCCTGGTGCCAGGCTGGACATTGGGGAGGCCCCCACAGGGCGGGGAGAGGAGAGGATGGCTGGATGAAGGTGAGGAATTGGCCTCTCCCTCAGGCTCCCTCCTGCGTTCTGGGGCGGGGAACCTTCCAGAAAAAGGGACATTTTCTCTGGCCTTGCAGAAAAGTAGGGACGCATGGGGCCCACTCCTTGGTCTGGAGGCTGTGACGGGGAGAAATGGGGTCTCCAGCCTGTGGCCGAGGGGCCTCGCTCCCCGCTGCAGGGGCTCCTGTGGCTGGGATGTGGAGGGTCCCCCCAAGGAACCTCAGAGGCCGCTCCCTCCCGGCTCTTTCGTTGGGGTGAAGTGGTTGGAGTGCCTCGCTCAGGCTCCCCTTCTCCCGCGCTCTGAGCACCGGCCCCTGATAACACTGGGAAGGCGCTATCGGCAGAGCCTCTCCCGCCGCCTGCTCCATGCTGACGGTTGGCAGCCGGCACCCGGTGATAAACTTATCAGGCCAAACCCGAGCCCGCCGCTCAGCACAGCCCCTGCCTCAGATTTCCCTCCTCCTGCCTTCCTGCACCAACCCCCCCTTCCCCATGGAGCCCTGGGGCTGCCTGGCTCCTACCTGGGGCCCAATGGCAGCGGGACACCAGTCCTCCCCAAAGCCAGTGTGCGCCCCACTGCTCCCAAGCCAGGGGTTCCACCTTGGGGGTCCCGCCCCACCTGCCAAGGAGGTGCCAAGGGCCCTGAGGGGGTAGTATGTCCATCTTAGACTTATTGGGGACCTCCTAGGTGCTGGGCTCCGCCTAGTACCTGCTAGGAGGGGTACAGGGGCTGGGGGTTGGGGACAGACCAGCCAGCACCGTGAAGGAGGAAGGAACCTGCCCAGGGGCCAGCTGAGCGTGGACACCCACGGGACCCTGGAGGCCAGCGCCTGCAGGGAGGGGCGGGGAGGCCAACGCAAGGCAGGGAAATGGTGTTTGTGCAGAGGGAGTCTATCTGACGCCCCTGATAATGTTATCAGGTGTGCCCACTACAGAAAAATACAACAAACACCCTGAAAAACAAGGAGACAACGACGCACAACCCCCGTACTCAGCCAGTGTTGATACGCCACTCTATCCCCGCGGACTTCCTTCCCCGTGTTTGCAACTAACAAAATGGAATCATATGGTGCATAGTGATTTTTAAACCACTTTTCATTACGATATCACGGACAGCTTCCTCTGTTGACACATTTGCTGTGCAAAATCTATTTTCTCTTCAAAAAAATTTTTAGTAAAAAATGATACACACACACACACACACAAATCCAAGTCTCTTTTGCAGACGGCATGGAGAAGGAGACCCAGCCCCCCTTCCTGGCCACCAAAACAGCTGCCTCCCATGGCTGGCTGGACTTCAGGTTTGTTTCTCTGCAGCGGCAGGAGTAGGCTGTGCTGTTCTCGCAGGGCCGCACACTATCGAGAAACGGTAGTTTTCACTGCACACAGCGCCAGGTCGTTGCATAGCACGCCCTGTCCTTCCCGTGGCTGCTCGGCCTGTGTGGACAGACCCTTGATCATGCAGCCAGTCTCCTCTCGCGAGAGTTTAAGGTGGGAGCATCTTTGGTCACTCAGCCAGTCTCCTCTCGCAAGAGTTTAGGATGGGAGCATCTTTGGTCACTAGCCAATGTCTTCTCGTGAGAGTTTAAGGTGGGAGCATCCTCAGTCACTCTCCTCTCGCGAGAGTTTAAGGTGGGAGCTAGCTTGGTCACTCAGCCAGTCTCCTCTCGCGAGAATTTAAGATGGGAGCACCCTTAGTCACTTAGACAGTCTCCTCTCGCGAGAGCTTAGGATGTCCCAATTTTTCCCATGAGCCATGGCCTTCAGAAGACAGCCCTGTGGCTGCGCGCTGTGCCCACCCATGACTATTTCTTCAACTCAGATTCCGAGGAGCAGAACGGAGGGTGTGGGGGGAGCACGCGTGGGAAATCTCTGTGCTTGAGCTGGGCTTCCAGGGTTCGGGGAGGGAAGAGGTGGCGGGAACTCCGTGGGCAAAGCGCGAGGGTGAGAAACGGCATCGAGACTCCCCGGGAAAGACTTGGCCGCTTGTGCAGGGTCTCAGGGAAGCGAGAGTCCGGCCTTGAGGTTCTGCGTGCTCCCTGCCGGGGGAGGGCTCCCCGGGGGCAGCCCGAGCCGGGAGCTGGCTGACACCGGGTGCTGCGGTCACTGGGACACTGACCGGGTCGGGCCTCCAGCCCCCGGGCCCACCGCGCTCCCGGGCCGCGCCGCGCACCCACGCGGGTTGTCTCTCTCAGGCTCAGCCTGATGGCTCCGGCTCCGGCCAGGTCTGCAAAGCACTCAGTGGCTGCGGTGACTTGAGGAGAGTCTGCTGCCCCGCCCGCGCCACGGTCTGCCCCACTGCGCGTGGTCCTTCCAGCCTCGTAGCTTCTGGCCAGAACAGAGTCTGTCAGTCATTCTCTGGCGGGTCTCCGCTGTCCCCTCCCCCACCCCCACCCCCAATCCCCTTATTCGTCGTCCCACCTTTCTCTCTGGAGCAGCCTGCGCCACACCGGGTAGGAGCCAGTCTAGGCCAGCGAAGGCCAGGCCAGGCCAGGGGCTGGGACTTGAGTCTGTAGTCCATGGGGGAGCCACGTTGGTCTCTAGGGAACTTTCGGAATAGCACCTAGTCTTCTCGATAATCCAGAACCCTCACCCTTCCGCTCCCCCACTGTCCCCGCATCCAGGCCCTGCCTCCTCCCCTGCCGTCCATGCGCTCCTTCCCAGCACTCTCCACTCGGGGCAGTGGCAGGTGGGGACGGGCTGGGGCCAGCTCAGCCACACACCCAGGCCTGGGCCGGCCCTGGAGACACATTTCCGTCCTCATCAGTGATGCCATGGCCGCCTCCTCTGGGCATCTCCCAGTGTGTCCCTCAGGGGCCCTGGTCCTGGGGCTGGGGCAGGGGGCGTGGGGGGGTTCCCTTCTGGGGTATGACTTGTTTGCAGGGGCCACATGACCCCCATGCAGGAGGCATGCAGGAGGGTACAGAGCACATGGGCTGGGGGTGTAGCCTGAAGCTGCCACCACTGATGGGACATTTTCTCCCAAAAGTAATCCCGAGGTTGCATTCTGCTCCCTAATGTGGCCAGTTGGTTTCATGGTAAAATACTGGCTTTGCTGTTTGCTGATGAGTACATCGAAGCTCTAGGTTGAGTCCCTGGCACCTTCCTGAAGTCTCACATGGCCCCGCCCACACCCAGCCGGCCCTCAGTAGTGGGGTCAGTGCGGCCATCCAAGGCATGTGACAGTCCCCCTCTCCCTGTGCACCTTCAGAGGCCACCAGTCCCACCCTGTTCCATATAAACGGGGTCCCCTGGCATCATGCAATCACCCCTATATCCCTGCTGGGAAGGCCCCTAGACGGGGGTCAGAAAACCCGGATTCTGCGTGACGGGCGCTAACAGGCGCTGTGACTGGTGTGACTTGGGCCACCGCCTCCCCTCTGTGGCCCCCCCGTGCCCTGGCGTCGCCGAGGGAAGCCACGTCCTCTTCTCAGGCTGGACACTACCCCCCGGTTCCCACACCGCGACCCGGGTGGTGGGAGTCCAGGCAGGAGGAAGTGGGGGGATGAGAAGCGGACAACAGACAGTTGAACCCCCTCCAATCACACAGTTGGGGGCTCCCCACCGCACCCACCGGTCGGCCACCAGTCCCAGTGGGATGAGCAGGCCTGATCCTGAGGAAGGGACAGGATTTGACGGGGAACTCGGCTCACAGCCTGAGAAGTGCACGGGCTTGAGGGCTGGTGCCCTCTGAGCCTCCTCCAGTGGCCACACCCGCCCTTCCGGGGAGGGGAGGGGAGGGGGGAGGGGCAGGGTGCACTCCACACAGCCCCTAACCCAACGGCTGCTTCTGTTGTCGGGGGAGAGGAGAAGAGAGGGAGAAGCAGATTTCACGGAGCGCCCCCATACCTGCCCACACGGGCCCCCTTTCTCTGCAGCGTGCAGACGGGGTCAGCCTCCTCTGCTCTGAGGCTGCAGCGCCCCCCACCCCCGTGTAGACACTCCGTGGAGGGGCCCACAGGCTGAATCCTGGTCACCCTGAACCTGGGCACATGAAGAAAGGCGCATTGTCTCGCTCTCGGCCCGCCCTGCCCTGTGCAGAAGTGGCTGAAATCCTGGTATTGCTGTGGTTTTGTTTAGCAAACAAGGAACATGCAAAGCAGCTCCCGTGTGTGTGTGTGTGTGTGTGTGTGTGTGTGTGTGTGTGTGTCCAGCACCCACCCTCCCACTTCCCCAGATCTAGAAGGTGCAGGGCAAGGCCCCTCACCCGGGGGTCAGGAGCCCATTGCAGGCCTGGCCCACGGGGTGGCTCTGGGCAAGTCCCTACCCCTGCGTGGGCTTCACCACCTCCCATACCGGAGGGGGATGGAGGTCTCCAGCCTTGTGGGCTCCGGCGCGCTGGCTGCTAGAGGCCCTTCTCCTCCGGCTGCAGGAGCCGGGCCTGCAGGACGGGAACTGGGAGCCCTCGAGGAGGTTTCCCACCTCCCCATGCAAATGTCCAACCCCACCCCACACCCTCGGACAGGCTTGTTCAGGGGAATTCTGGCTAAGGTAAACAGGAATGAAATAGGCTGGGGTCCTGCCCAGCCAAACCCAGAGCCGGGGAGTCCCCGGTCCCCAACGGCCTCAGAACCCCGTGCAGGCCCAGCAGAGGCAAGGACTTGAGGAAACACTTCCCGGTGTCATTGGGAGGAAAGGTAAATGGAGACCCAAAGGGCTTGGAATCAGATATCCTGACCCCAGCTCTGCACTCGCCCGCTGTGTGACCTTAGGCAAGTGGGCTGACCTCTCTGAGCCTTAGTTGCCCCCTCTGTAAAATGGGAGAGTGGCACAGGTTAGAGGCAGTGAGTGGAAGCCCTGGGCTCCGCTCAGCACCTGGAAGTGACTCAGTTAGAGGTGTCCACTGCTTGGGCCAGGCCTGGGCTTGGTGCAGAGAGCTAGAGCCCAGAGAAATACCTTCTAGCAAAGGGAAAGCTACCCACAGACAGCCACCCGGCCAGGCTCCGGGGGTCCTGAGCTGTGAGCAGGAGCCCCAGGAGCTCAGTGTTCAGAGGTGGGAGAACCTCGGAAGGGAGTGACCGCGGGAGGGTGGCATTCGTGCCGGCCTTGTCCTCGCCCTGTGCTGGGCCTGCCCACTGCCGTGCGCACCTGGTCTGGGATCCTCCCAGTGACCCCAGGAATGGATCACTGTGCTCACCATCTACAGAGGAGGCACTCACCTGGAGTCCACAGCTGGCGAGGGCGGCGCCAGGCCTCACTCCGTCACATCGCAAAGCCCTCTTGCATATGCGTCAGCATTCCCCGGGGCTCCAGGGACCAGGACATGGATGTCACCTTTGGGGGCCATTGCTCAGCCCGCCCCAGTGATCACGTGGACCTTGCCCAGAAGCTGACCCTGGATCAGCCAGGTGGACCCCGCTGATCACCAGGGTCCTTTCGGGAAGGAGGCAGGGAGGTGAAGGCGGAGGAGTCGGGAGGGGAGGCAGAGGTCAGCCTGATGCGCTTTGAGGCTGGAGGCGGCGGCCACAAGCCCAGGACTCCGTGGCCTCTGGAAGTCAGAGCAAGCCATCTGCCCTGGAGCCTCTCGTGGGGTGCACTCTGTGACACCTTGGGTCTAGCCCTGGGCGACTCACATTGGGTTTCTGAACCTCAGACTGTGAGAGAATAAACTTGTGTTGTTCGAAGCCACTGAGTTTGTGGTGACTAGTGGCAGCAGCCACAGGAAACGGACATGGGCCCCGTGACGTGACCTCTGACCTTGTCACACCGTGTGGTGTCCAATGCTTCTGCTCCGGCCCTTTCCATGTGGCGGGGGCACTCGGCCCCCAAGCTGTCTGAAGGCAGCTGCGTAGCTGCCTCTGCGTTTCAAAGCTCCCCCCGCCCCTCCCAAAGCCTCACACCCCAGCTTGCACCCAGGAGACACTTAATAAGTGCTGGTCAGATGTACATAAATCTGTGTCTTTATTTCCATTTACAGCGGTTGAGGGGAACAGGCTTTTGACAGCAATAACTACTGTTTTCTCCAGCCCGGGGGCCTAAGGGCAGGCTAAACCCCAGCCGAGTGCAGGTCAGAAGTGGGGGGAAGCCAGCAGGTCTGGCTGAAGCAGAGGGGTGCTGGGCATCCCATCGGGGCAGGAGGTGGCTCTGACCATCTGGCAGCCTGAAAGAGGCCCCCTAAAGAGCAAGGGGACCGAATGCCAGCGCTGTGGGCAGAAGGCACCAGGAGGATTTCTCTTTGGCCCCAGCTCTGTGGGTCTGGTCTGATCGTGGCATCGCTGTCCACGTGGGGCTGCTCTGGCCTTCTGGGCTCTGCCCTGGGGAAAGCACCCAAGTTATTCTACCTTCAGCTCAGAAAAGATCCAGCCCAGCTCCCACACTTGACAGCAGGAGAACTATTGGTCCAGAGAGGGAAAGCAAGTTGCCCAAAGTCACACAGCAGTTTCGTGAGTCTCAAAAGAAGCTGCAAGACTCCCATCCCGCGTTGCCTCCGGGAGACTGGGGATCTGGGTGCACAAGGCTGGCCTCCCTCCGGGTGACAGACGGCAGGACGGGCTGGGCGGGGCACAGCCTCACTTGAGGTTGTGCTGGCTCTCGCGGTGCCGCCGCAGGTCCACCTTGCGCTGGAAGCCCTTGGTGCAGAGCTCGCAGCTGAAGGGCTTGAAGCCCGTGTGTTTCCGGCTGTGGGTGATGAGGTTGGAGCTCTGGCTGAAGGCCTTTCCGCACACCTGGCACTTGTGTGGCTTCTCACCTGCGGGGCAGCAAGGACCGCGTCAGGGCCGTCTGTGCCCCAACGCCCTGCGTTTGTTCTCTGAAATTTTATTATGTTTTATCTCAGGACCAACCCACATTCACTCTGACACCTCCCCGCCCCGCACTGGATTGTACCCTGGTTAGGGCGGGGGCTGGATCGCTCTGCTTTATCAATCTCGCGCAGCCCCTGGCACAGAGCCGGGTACAAAAGAGGCACTCAAGTCAACAGCCGAGGAGTGAATGCATGAATGAGTGGAGGGATGAATGAATGAATGAATGAATGAATGAAAAATGCACCTGCTAGTCTCACTCCTACCCAGAGATCAACACTGCTGACTTGTGCTGGTTCCTTCCAGCATTTTCTCTGTGCATTAAGTGCATTTAAGCAACACAGTGCCTCCAGCCCTCCTGTGGGAGGGGAGGGGGTGCCCCATATACCTGATCCCACTGTCCTAAAGCTGGGACCTTGTAACAGTGGAAGGTGGGGGTTCCCAGGGGCTCTGCCTGGGCCCTGTGGCCCCGCGTGCCGGGCCGGGCGGGTGGCGCTGGCTGGCGGCCTCACCCGTGTGGATGTAGGTATGCTTCTTCATGTCCGACTTCTGGTGGAAGCGCTTGCCGCAGAACTGGCAGGGATAGGGCCGCGTGTCCGAGTGGATGAGCAGGTGGGTGGACAGCGTGGACGAGCGCTTGAAGGCTTTGCCGCACATCTGGCACTCGAAGCTGCGCTCCTGCCGGGGGAAACGAGACCCTGGGGGGTCAGGCGCCGGCGCAGGACTGGACCCGGCCGGGATCCCCTGAGGAACAGGACACTCTGTTGGGGTGGCCTGGAGGGGCAGGCCCCAGGGCCCCCCCTTCCTGCCTCCCAGGACGGGCTGAGGCTCGGGGCTGAGTGGCCTCCTGTGGGATTTTTCCTTGTGACTCTCACAGTGTCCCAAACAAAATTCATGTTTGTTGACGGACTGATGGACCCACTGATCTGGGAGTGTGTGTTTTTTGGGGGGAGGGGCGTGGGGGCACATTTCATGCCCCTTAAACCCAGAGTGAGTTCCTTGAGGCGCGATGGCCATGGGTGTGCAGCTTGGTGGAGGCCTGCTTCTGCATCTTACTAGCCACCTGACCACAGGCAAGTGGTTGACCCGCCCTGAGACTCAGTTTCCTCATCTGCACCTGGAACAGGAGCAGCGATGACCTCGGACATCGGGAGGATTGCAGGGAGAGACTGGCCCGTGGTTCGTGCTCGCGAATGCAACTCTCGCGAATGCAACTCTCGCGAATGCAACTCTCGCGAATGCAACTCTCGCGAATGCAACTCTCGCGAATGCAACTCTCGCGAATGCAACTCTCGCGAATGCAACTCTCGCGCCATTTCCTGCTTCCCCACCTGACCCCGGGCCAGCGACTCAGGCCAGCGCGGCTGCCCTGCCAGCCTGGGATCCCGAAGACGGGCTTCCTGCCTCAGGGAGGGCTGCGTGGGACCAGACGCACGGTAAGCCTGACTCTGGGAGGCCAAGAGTCAAGGGCCTCAAAGGCAAGGACTTCTGTCCTGACCCCCAGGGGCTGGGGCGGGGGGCGGGGGGGGGGGGGCGCCCGTTCTGAGCCTCACAGACGCCCTGCTGCCGCCGCAGTCAGCCTGGGCCAAAGCCTCTTGCAGTTGTGCGTGAAGCCCACTCGGTCCGTGTGGGGGTGAGGGAGTTAGGAGTGGGCACTGGAGACTCAGACGAGGGCCGCAGGCAGCGAGGGGCCCCCGGTCCCCCTCAGGGACAGGGTCACAGGCCCGCCGTAGCCCCCGGGCCTCCTGGGAGGAGCGCAGGCGGGAGGGGGCCCTGGCTCCGCGGCCCACCTGCGAGTGGATGTGTGTGTGCTGCTCCAGGCTGACCACGTGGCCGAAGGTCTTGCCGCAGACGTCACAGGCGAAGGGCCGGGTCCCGCTGTGGGAGCGACGGGCGTGCACCTCAAGCCCGTGTGGGGTGGAGAAGACCTGGGGGTGGGGACAGCGCATGAGGCCATGGGGGGCGGGGCTGGGGGTCCCTTTCCCTCTGTGGCTGGGTTTCCTGTCCGTAAAGTGGGGCTGGGGGTCTGGAAGGCCCCTCGCTGCCCTTTCTGGAGCCGATAGGCAGCCCAGTGGTTAAAGACCACAGCGGGCCGGAGGCAGGCTTGCACCTGGTTCTGATCTCGCCTCGCTGTGTGCTCTTGGGCAGGTGAATCAACCTTTCTGAACCTGCGTCCGCCTCCCCCGGCTCATGCGTGTCACGTGCTCAGCACAGGGCTGGGCACACGGTCAGGGCTCAAGGACTGGTGGCGAGGACAAGGTTGTGCGTTCCCGATCCCACCAGGGGACCCGCAGTGCACGGGGTCGCAGCTGCGCGCGCCCACTCTGCCGGCTGGGGCCTGGACGGGCGCTCACCTTGCTGCACTTGACGCAGTGGTACGCGTCCAGGCCCGGTGAGTAGCGCAGGCTGAAGTCCAAGGGCGGCTCGGCGCTGGGCACCAGGGGGCTGCCGTACAGGCTGACGGAGCGCTCCAGGAAGGCGGACTGCATGGTGGAGGGGGCCTGCCGGTAGCTGTGGCTGTAGGCCGAGGCCAGGGCGTCCCAGCAGAAGCTGGGCTTGTAGAGCGGCGGGGAGTTGGAGGCTGGCGAGTCCCTGTCCCGGGGTTGGGACATCCCAGCAGGACCCTCTGTGGAGAGTGGGACACGTGCCTGGTGGTGACGGGTTTAAACACAGGGCGCCCACCCCCGCCCCCGTGCTGAGGGGGTCAGTGTGTAAGTCCCACGCGCCCCCGCCCCAGAGTGCCCATCGGGCCCACTCATCGGTCCGCCAGCGGCTCCCTCACCCCCACACCGAAATGAGGTCCTGCCCAGGAGGGTCCACACAGAAGCCCGAGAGCCCAGCAGCCAGGGGACCTTGTCCGCCCACCCTGACTCCCCGACTCCGAGGTCCCTCCACCCCCTCGCACTCAATGGGGAGTGGCTGGGGCTGTGGGCCAGGTACCTGGTGCCGAGGCCATCCTGGTCCAGCTCTGGTCCAGCTCCAGCGCTGGCTCCCGTTTGAGGTCGGGCCAGTCCAGGCGCGGGCCCGGGAGCAGGGTGCCGAGGGCAGGGTGGCTGCTCGGGACCTGGTCGCTGACCACTGTGGGAGACAAGGTCCTCAGCGGTCCCGGCCGCAGCCCTGGGAGGGACCCGGGGGAGGACTCGCTCCCCAGGAGGAGGGGCCCTGGAGAGAGCGGTGCTTGGCTCTGCCCAGATGGGGAGCGGCTGGAGGCCAGGGGAGACCCCTGGGGAACTCTTGGGCCATCTCGGTTTCTCGGAGCCCCGACCTCAGCCCTGGATCAGGCCTCGTTTGAGACCCACACGCCCTCATCTGCAGCTACCGACCAGCTCCACTCCGAGCTCTCCCGGCCCCCAGGGCTCAGGGAGATGGGTGAACACATGTATTCATTCAGCCAGCCAGCCAGCAGGGACAGGTCCCCTGTGCCCAGACCTGGAGGCGGGTGACGTGGGGCAGGGGCCGGGGTGCAGCGGGGCACAGCCTGTGCTGTCACTCACCCGGGCTCAGGACGGGAGGCCAGAATGGTTCATCATCCTGGACACGGGGCTGGTGGTAGGTGTGAGCCTTCTTGCTCTTCACCAGGAAGGAGCGAGGCATGGTCAGCGTGCACCCCGCACCTGCAAGGGGAGAGGTGAGCACGGTGAGGAGGACAGCCTCCCCCTGAAGTCAGAATCCACTGTCCTGGGTTGAATAGTGTCCCCCAAAGGTTCTTGTCCACCCATACCCTGTGAACGTGACCTTTTTTAGAAGTGGGGTCTTTGCAGATGTGATCAAATTAGAGGTTGTACTGGATTAGGGCCGCCGCGTGGAGATTAAGCCTCGCATGTCTAAGTACGCACGGCCGGTTCAGTGAAACTGCGAATGGCTCATTAAATCAGTTATGGTTCCTTTGGTCGCTCGCTCCTCTCCTACTTGGATAACTGTGGTAATTCTAGAGCTAACACATGCCGACGGGCGCTGACCCCCCTCGCGGGGGGGATGCGTGCATTTATCAGATCAAAACCAACCCGGTCAGCCTCCCCTCGGCCCTCCCGGGTCGGGGGTGCGGCCACAAGCCAAGGAGTGCTGGTGGCCCCCAGAGAGGCGTGAGGCACTCTCCCTGGGGACCCACAGCGGGAACCGGCCTTGCTGGCGCCTTGGTTCTGGTTTTCTGGACTTCGGAACCTGGGAGAGTACCGTCCTGCTGTTTTCAGCCACCCGGTCTGTGGCACTCGGTTATGGCAACTCTCAGTCCTAATGCAGGAAACGCCACACCAACCTCTAGAGCACCCAGGCCGGCCTGCTGCCGCTGCGCCCCCTGAGCCCTGAGTCCCGAGCCCCGAGCGCACTGGAGCAGAGAAGGCAGGCAGGGGTCTCCGCACCCGGGAGCCGCACTTGCATCCTGTTGGAGGGGCCTTCAGAGGCCACAGAAAGGGGTGCTCTCCGCCCAGTTGTGGAGCCAGATGCTCGTGGCTCTGCATCCCAGCTCACCTGCCGCGCCGTGGGGCCGACACTTAACCTCCCTGGGCCTGTTCCCTTCTCTGCAAGCTGGGGCATCCAGGTCTGGAGAGGAGGCCCCCTCCCTGGCTGCAGGGGCGATAGGGCCAAGCGCGGGAAAGGGATGGCGGCTGCTCTGAACCACAGCCAGGGCCGGCGATAAGGCCCGGCCGGCAGCGCCCTGGAGGAGGGAGATAGGCCAGCGTGCAGCTCTGCCTTCAGAGCAAACGCAGGGAGCCTCCAAGAGTGTGCCCCCCGAGCCAGGCAGGAGAGGGACCCCCAACGGTGCCCAGAGCCGCCCAGCGGCCTCAGGAGTTTGGGCAGTGGCCACCCTGCCTGGGGCCGGCCCGGGCCTCGCCCTCCTTGCTGTACGCCTCAGTGCCCAGCCCAGTGTCCTGGGATTGCTGGCAAGAACGGACCTTCATTTATTACAGACAGGCGTGTGCAGTGCCCGGCGTGGCGCCTGGGCTGCAGGGAGCGCTGAGCGCTGGGCATCTCAGGCCAGGGGAGACGCGCCTGGAGGGCAGGCACCGCTCAGGCCTGTCCTGTCTCATCTCACCCCATCCCGCCCCCAGCCTGGGCCATGGCGGTCACGCTCTGAGTGTGGGGACACGCCCTGACCAGGCCCAGGGGCCATGTTCCAGGCTGCCCCCTCTGGGCTCTGAAATGAGAGGATGAGGGGTGGGATTTGACGGCTCTGGGGTCTGTCCAGCTCTCAGACTTTTTAAAAATATATTATTTGTATTGATTTCAGAGAGGAAGGGAGAGGGAGAGAGAGAGAGACCTCAATGATGAAAGAGAATCATGGATCGGCTGCCTCCTGCACGCCCCTCACTGGGGATGGAGCCCACAACCCCCGGGCATGTGCCCCGACCGGGAATCAAGCTGTGACCTCCTGGGTCATAGGTTGACGCTCAGCCACGCCGGCCCGGCCAGCTCTCAGATTTGGGCCTCACAGGGCTCGCCTGCCCGCTGTCCTCCCAGGCTCGCCGGCAGCCTTATCTCCCGGGGACAGTCCCCTTCCTGCCTCCGCCCTCCAGCCCACCGGCTCCGCAGCCCCTTCTTCCCCTCCTCATTCTCGGCATCAGGAATGCACTGGCGAGGCCAGACCCTGGGCGGTTAGCGTGGAGGCCCCTGCATGTGCCCTTTGTTCTGGGGAGCCTCCCGGGGCCCCGCTCTCTCTCCATCAGAAGATGGCTTTTTAGGTAGTATGTTATTAGTGAGTCAGCGAGACCCAAAGGCAGGCGACCTGCCTCGTCTCAGCTCCGTTCACCGCCCTGTGAGCCAGGTCGCTGTTCTCCCATTTTATAGAGGAGAGACCAAGGCTGAGAGGCGGGCTCAGATCCCAGGGCCGAGCGAGGCGAAGCAGGACCCGGCCGTCCAGCCCAGGCCCCACGCTCCTGACCGCCAGTTGGGGGGCCCGGGGCTTGCGGGGGGGGGGGGGCACTTATCCCGTGCAGAGGGAACAGAGCCACCAAGCACGGAGGAAACCGGACAGGGCTGAGAGCTCCTCAGTGCACTGTCATCAGATCCCACACCCACGGGGCCAGGGAAGCAGCGATCACCTTCCTGGGTCACGGGGTAAACTGAGGCTGGGAGAGGAAAGTGGCCTGCCAGGGTCTCTCAGCGCCTGTCCCGTGGAACCTGCCCTCAGCCCAGCGCTCAGCATCACGGTCCATGGCGGTCCATGCCGCCCCCAGGGAGCCAGCCGCCTGGAGATGGGGAGGCTGCTTGCTGGGGCAAGAGGGGGGAACAATGAAATCCCCGGATCTTTGCATCTTTTCCAGAACCCGGGGGCCGTGCCCGGCCCTAGAGAGCTTGGCAGGGGGAGAACCGGGCTCTGGGAAGCTCTGGTCTCCCCTCGGGGTTCGGGCTCGGAGGCCCAGGAGGACAGGCCAGGGCGCTGAGGCTCAGGAGCTCCCGTGGGCCCGCGGCACCAGAGGAACATCCTCCGGCCCCTGTGAGCTGAGCTTAAAAAAAAACAGGAACCGGTCACCTGTTGGGGAGTTAATGAACAGCCACCGTCCTGATTCACAGGGACCCGCCGAGGAGGCGCGGAGAGCAGAGATTGTGAAAGAAGCCTCGGTTTCTTCATGAAACAGAGCCCTGATGGTATCGGCTCCGGAAGGAGACTCACTGTTAGCATCTCCTCAAACCCCATCCAGCGGAGGCCCCCGACCCTGAACCAGAACCTCAGCCGAAAGCCCCGAAGGGGGGCCCCCCGCACCCCGACTTCCAGGTGGCGGCGGAGCAGCAGGCCTGTGATTTCCGAGCCCCAGGCGTCCCCCGAGGGGCCGCGTCCGATTTTGTGACCCTGAGCTTGACCGCATGGGCCGCCAGCCCGGCCTCGGCTTTCCTCTCGCAGGGACGGTTGGACTAAGGTTTCCACACTTCCCTTTGCTGAGACCCCACGCGCGTCCGTTGCCGGTCAGCGCGGGGCTGCCCACCTGGACCGAGAAGCTGGTCCCGGGGTTCCCCTTTTGGGAGGTTGGGTAAGACCCCGCTTTTCTCAGAGTCGCTGCCCTCGGACTTCCTTTATGTTTAAAGACGCGGCTCGAGGGGAAACACAAACAAACACACAGCCCTTTCCATGAAGGAGCGGAGGGAAGTGGGCCGGGTCACCTCGGGGCGCGGCGAGCGGTCACTTTCTGTGAAGTTTGGAAGGCGTTCGCAGAGGCGTCCTGCGTTCAGAGAGCGCAGTGTCCAAAGCCAGGGAATCAGCTCTGGCCGGTGGCTCCGCGGTTAGGGCCCAGCCCGTGCTCCAAAGGGTCACAGGTTCGATTCCCAGTCAAGGGCATGGACCTGGGTTATAGGTTCGAACCCTGGCCCCAGTCGGGGCGTGTGTGGGAGGCAACCAATCCATGTGTCTCTCTCACATCGATGTTTCTCTCTCTCTCTCCCTCTCTCCCTCTCCCCTTTTCCTCTCCCCCTCTTTCTCTCCCCCCTCCCTACCTCCCTTTCACTCTCTAAAAATCAGTGGAAAAAATATCCTCGGATGAGGATTTTTTTAAAAAGTGAGTGAATCAGTACAGTATCTGGGTGTATCCCCAAAAGAACTGAAAGCAGGGACTGGAACAGACATCTGGACACCCCAACTCGCCGCAGCGATGTCACAGTAGCCAGAAGGTGGGGGCGACCCATGCGCCCATCCAGGGACGTGGGCCAACGCGGCCTCACTCACGCTTAGAGGGAAGGAAGTCCTGCCCCCTGCCACGCGCGGTGACACCGGAGGGCGTGATGCCGAGGGAAACACGCCGGGCCCGGGACAGACACGCACGGCCTGCTTCCCCGCGGTACCCGCAGTAGCAAATGCGGACGAAAGGGGCCCGCGGGGGCGGGGGCGGGGGCGGGGGTTACTGTTTAATGAACAGTTTCAGTTTTGCCAGGTGAGAGTCTGTAAACGGACGGCCGTGCCAGGAGCTGCGCCGAGTGTGGCCAGTTTCACGGCGCATATGTTCATCTCCATAAAAGCAGAACGAGTAGCAAGGCGTGGCCTGCGTGTTTCTGAATTAGAGATGAAAGCAGACCCCCCCCCCCCCCCACACACACACACACACTTTGAATTTCTGGAAACAAATGAAGAGAAACCTGGTTCTGGACTAAGCCCAGAGCTGTTTCTGTAAAAGGGGGAGAGCTCGCCCCGCAGGGGACCCGGCGAATTTCTCCGGGGGCGGGGTGTGTGTGTGACCTGGGGGGACATGGCCCCGGGCCTTAGGAGTCCTGTGTTCTCCACTAGGACCCCAGCCCCCTGACAGCCGTGCACACCCCCGCCCCTCGCACCCCATCAGCAGCTCTGAGGCTCCCTGAGAACTTTCTGCAGGGAAACCGCCCCCCCTCCCCCCATGTCTGAGCTGGAAGAGACCCACTTGTCTCCTGTGAAGACTCCCTCCGCGCTCACTGAGGGAACACTTCCACTGCGCGCCAGGCGGGCGCTGCACCCAGGAGGCAGGTGGCTCCCCCGCTGCCCCCAGATCCCAGCCCAGAGGCGCACATGAATCCTCACCCCACCCGGAGTCTCGTGAAAGCTCTCGACTTTTCCCCGGAAAAAAGCCACGGGCAGGCGCCCACAGCAAGTCCGTGCGCGGTCCCCCCGAGCTCTGCGTTGGACAAGCGCCTCTCCCAGCGCCCAGACTCCAACTTGGCTTTTTCTCCCCCAAATGGTAGCAAAGGCGGAGACACGGTCCCCATCCACAGCCCTGTGGTCCTGGAGGCTGGGGGGTCAGTGCGGGCGGCCGCCCCTGCCCTCCCCCTGGCAGGCGGCGGGCGCTGGGAGGGAGCGCACCTGGGAACTTGGGGGAGGTCGCCCGGGCCTGTGGACGCCAGGGTGGAACACCCTTCACGGCTCTCCCAGCCCCAGTCCCACTTCATAGGAAAGAAGGGCTCCCCGCCCAGGGCCCGGGGCCTGGGGGACCCCCACTCAAGTCCTCTGCCTGGGTGGTGCCATGCGGGTCTTTGGGGTGTGGGTATGCGCGGGCAGGAGGTGACACCTGAGCCGAGGACCGTTTGGAGAGGTGGAGGCATTCCTGCGCGGGCTCAGCCTCCCAGCCGCTCGCTGGATTAAACCGCCTCCTCGCCACCGCCTGGCCAGGGCTCGGGCCCAAAGCTACAGCCCTAGAGAGGACGTGCCGCCCCCCTCCTGTCCCAGAGCTGCCGAGGGCCAGGGACCTGCCTGGGACAGTCAGTCAGACGTGCAGAGGGAGCGGACGCAGCCGGCCAGGGCCCACTCCGCACTCACCTGTCCCGAGTCCCGCGTCCCTCCTCCCCGTCCCGGTCCTGCGCTGGGAACCTCGCAGCCACTCTCTGCGGGTCGGCTCCAGCCGTCAGCTCGAGACTCTCTGCACAATTAGATACTTCTCCTTTTCTCTCTCTTCTTGTTTTTTTTCCCTCTTCTGTTCCCCTCCCTGATTTTCAATCTGATTATTTGTCAAAATCTGGCGGGGAGGGGCGGCCAATAGGAGCGGCTGTATTTGCTTATCGCAGCTCCGCAGGGCCGGGCTCCCCTCCCGTCTCACCCTCTCACCCTGTCACCCTGTCACTCGCCGCCGCTGCTGTCCCCTGGAAGCTCCTAGAACATCTGGATGAAAGGAAAGGGTGGCTAAATGATTCCTTTTAAACATGAAAGTTGAAATAAGACATTTACTTGTAAACCCGATTTTATATCGAGAACTTGTAACTTTAATTTTTCTTTCCTTCCCTCTTCCTTCTTCCTTCTCTCTCTCTCTCTCTCTCTCTCTCTCTCTCTCTCTCTCTCTCTCTCTCTCTCGCCCCCCCCCCCCTTTTCTTCCTCCGCCAGGTGCCAGGTCGACTCCCCAGCCAGGAGGCATTCAGGACAAAGCACTTGGCTAGGGACCTGCAGGCGCTGAGAGAGGCCCGTCCCCGCAGTGGCCACCTTGGAGAAGAAAGGTGGCGTGCGTGCTCCCCAGACTGGACCCCAGCAGGAGTGAAGGGACAGTCAGGTGTGGTGGGGAGGGTCAGCCAGAGCCGCAGCCACTCAGGCCCACGCTGGGGTCCCAGGGCCTGCGCGTGCCGCCCTCTGCTGGCCGGGGAGGGTGGGGTCCCTGGGCCTGCAGCGTGGCCGGGTCACCAGGGGCAGAGCCCGGATGGGCACTGAGCCCCATTCCCCATCACCACTGCCCCCACCCCACCCCTCCTCCTCGGACCCCCAGCGGCTTGGGGTGACTGATTGATCTCAGCAGATTTGCATAAGACAAGGACTCACAGGGCGCACTGTTAGCCTGGTTTGCATACTCTTCCCGGCCCAGGGATTGTGTTTCCCTCAAAAGGAAAACAAGTTTGGTGACAGGAGCCCCGACTCACACCCCAAGGCCAGGTCCCGCAGGGAGCAGCCAGGTGTCTGCGCTGAGGTCTCTGCAGGCTGTGACGCCACCTGCACGTCACCCGGGCTGTGACGCCACCTGCACGACGCCACCTGCACGTCACCCGGGCTGTGACGCCATCTGCACGTCACCCGGCCTGTGACGCCACCCAGCTCACCCCCGGCCCTGCAGCTCTCTTCTTGCCGGAGAGACATTAGTGGCAGCATCTGGAATATTCCTTGGACGTGCACATCGCCAACAGTCAAAATGGTTTGAAATTATGCAGAAAACTAAAAGTAATTAAAGGACATTGACACATTGCAGACGGATCACGAGAATTCTCGCTTCACGTTACACAGTGTTTTACAAAGTCTCATACTTTAAAAAGATATTAGCTTGTAAGAACATGTAATAAATAACTTCAAAATGCAATGGGTATTTAATGTTAAAGTGTGCCTTTAACATGTACGTAAAACTTTTTTGTACTCGTTCAATAGAAACTTACCTGGCCACTGGGTAAAGCTAGCAATAAACTACTGGTCCGCAATGTGCTGAGAAAAATTCTCCCTTAAAGCTTGACACGTCCCGTTCCTTCCCATTCTCACTTCATTCCTTCATTCCACACACACATAGGCACACACACGCATGCGCACACACCCATCCCATTCTCACTTCATTCCTTCATTCCACACACACACAGGCGCACACACGCATGCGCACACTCACACATGCACAGACATACACACCCATCCCATTGTCACTTCATTCCTTCATTCCACACACACACAGGCACACACACGCTTGTGCACACACACACATGTGCACAGACATACACACCCATCCCATTGTCACTTCATTCCACAGACACACACACACATGCACACATAGATGCGCACACAGACACGTGCACACACACAAGCACACAAACACACATGCACACACAGAGACACACGTGTGCACATGCGCCCGTTGCTGGCTGTGGGAACCCTGGGTTGTCTCCATCGAATGTGCTTTTACTTCGGTGCCGCCCAAACCCCTTAGGGCCTCCACGAGCGCATTCCATGGTCTCACAGCTCTCCGTGGTTTACCTTACCGACCGCTTTCTCCAGCTGGGGCAGGACTGGGGGTACTTTCTAGTGCAAAGCTGCCACGTGGGGCAAATGCAGTCCAGCTGCCCCTCCCCACCCCCCCCAGTAACCCGCTCAGGGGCTCCCTTCCTAGCCAGGACCCCGCCTGGAAGGGAAGAGAGGCCTTCGCTGGAGCAGCGCCCAGGCCTCCAGCCCCAACAGTGTCCCGGGGAGGCCCCTGCAGGGAGACCACCGCCCCTGGGAGACAGCCCTGGAGGGCACGTGCATGAATCCAGTCTGTCCTAAGGGCTGGTCACTGCAGCCTCCCTGTGCCCGTTCTTCGTTCGTTCGTTCAGTTGCTGTTGGCGCCTGTCATACACCAGGTTCCTGCTTCTCCCTCTTGCCTCCTCCCTTCCCCGCCTTAGCTCTGGCTGCCGTAACAAAACACCACAGGCTGTCGAAGTAAGCAACATTTACTCCTCACGGAGGCTGGAAGTCCAAGGCCAAGGCGCCCGCAGGTCCAGCTTCTGGCAAGGACGAGCTTCCTGGTTGCCGACAGCCACCTTGTCGCTGAGCCCTCTTGCCCGTGGCAGGGTGAGCTGCTGTCTCTCTTTCTCTACTTATAAGGACACTAATCCCATCACCAGGGCCCCACCCTCTTGAGCTCATCTAACCCTAATTACCTCCCAAGGCCCCACCTCCAAACACCATCACACTGGGGGTAGGGCTTCAACCCAGGAATGGGGGGGCAGGGGAGGCACAAACATTCAGTCCCTAACACTCCCTTAACGAGTACATGTTTTGTTTTAATATATTTGATTGATTTTTTACAGAGAGGGAGAGGGATAGCCAGAAACATTGATGAGAGAGAAACATCGATCAGCTGCCTTCTGCACACCGCCCACTGGGGATGTGCCCGCAACCAAGGTACATGCCCTTGACAGGAATTGAACCTGGGACCCTTCAGTCTGCAGGCTGACGCTCTATCCACTGAGCCAAACCAGTCAGGGCACGAGTACATGTTTACAACATGTTTATTACATGTTTATTGAGTGCCTACTAGGTACCAGATGCCGGGGTTTCAAACAAGAACCAGACAGAAGCCCCGTGAGCTCCTTGCTGGTCTAGCAGGTGGGGCAGAGTCCCCTGACATATACAGTTGGGGGTGGCACTGCTGTGATGTAACCACGGCCTGCAAAGGAGCATGGGAGGTGGGGAAATGGACCCAGACCCGGAGAGCTGGGGAAGGAAGCGGCATCGGAGCTGATGCAGGCGGAGACCGTTGGGAGACGTAGGGGAGACAAACACCAGGTGCAAAGAGCTGGAGGCAGCCAAGGTCAGTGAGGGGGGACGGAGGAGACTGGAGGAGATTGGAGGAAGGATGGGACATTTGAGAGAGGAGCCTAAAAAAGAAGGAGAAGCCGGGTCAGGAAGTTCGTGTCCTGTTTTCAAACCTGCAGTGACTCCCCTTTGCCCAACAGGACACAAATCTCAGCCTCGCAGATGAGTGCTCCGTGTTTTTCTCGGTCCGAGCTCTTCCCAAGGACCGGGCTCCCTCATGCGAGTTGCAGAAACCCGATTCGACAGGTTTAATAACAGCAAAACAATTAGTTCACGTTACCGGAAAGGGTCAGCTTCAGGCATGGTTGGATCCAGGTGCTCCAATGATATCGCCTGGATCCCATTCCTCTGTGCCTCGGGGCATTTGCATGTGCTGTCTCCTCTGCCTGGATGGCCAGCTCCCAGACCTTCCCACGGGACATGGGCCTCTCATTGGCCAGGGCTGGCCGACCCTGCTGCCAAAATCCCACTAAGAGACAAAGAGGTGGAGGAAGGGATGAGTTCTGGAGGAGAGAGCAGTCCCTCCACAGAATGAGGCCAGAACGGTGTTTGGGGCCACAGCTTCCGCCTTCCTCCTTCCGACTGTCTTCTCACTCTCACTGTCGCCTGAACCTGCTGTGTTCTTGCCGGGGAACCAATCCCAACTCCTGCCTCTGTCTTTCCTGTCCAGAATGTTCTTTCTCTCCAGTCCCCTCGTTCACAGTCCAGTCCAGCTCTCAACTCCCCCAGAAGGCCTTCCCAGACTCCCCACAACCCCTGGGGTCGTCTGTGGTCTGAACGATTCGGCCCTCCCGGACAACCCTTGGATTCTTGTCTCTGTCCATTATGGACACTCAGCTGCTTGTCAAGGAGCCCAGCAGCTGTCTAAGGGGATGGCTCATGGATCATCCTCTCTCAGCAGGCACAGACACAGGCACAGGCAGTAGGCACAGGCACAGGCAACAGGCACAGGCACAGGCAGCAGGTACAGGCACAGGCAGCAGGCACAGGCACAGGTACAGACACAGGCAGCAGGCACAGACACAGGTACAGGCACAGGCAGCAGGCACAGGCACAGGTACAGGCACAGGCAGCAGGCAGCAGGCACAGGCAGCAGACACAGGTACAGGCACAGGCAGCAGGCACAGGCAGCAGGCACAGGCAGCAGGCACAGGCACAGGCAGCAGGCACAGGGAGCAGGCACAGGTACAGGCACAGGTACAGGCAGCAGGCACAGGCAGCAGGCACAGGCACAGGCAGCAGGCACAGGCAGCAGGCACAGGCACAGGCAGCAGGCACAGGCAGCAGGCACAGGGAGCAGGCACAGGTACAGGCAGCAGGCACAGGCAGCAGGTACAGGCACAGGCAGCAGGCACAGGCAGCAGGTACAGGCACAGGCAGCAGGCACAGGCAGCAGGCACAGGCAGCAGGCACAGGCAGCAGGCACAGGTACAGGCAGCAGGCAGCAGGCACAGGTACAGGCACAGGCACAGGCACAGGCAGCAGGCACAGGTACAGGCACAGGCACAGGCAGCAGGCAGCAGGCACAGGTACAGGCACAGGCACAGGTACAGGCACAGGCAGCAGGCACAGGCAGCAGGCACAGGCACAGGCAGCAGGCACAGGTACAGGCACAGGCACAGGCAGCAGGCACAGGTACAGGCACAGGCAGCAGGTACAGGCACAGGCAGCAGGCACAGGCAGCAGGCACAGGCACAGGCAGCAGGCACAGGTACAGGTACAGGCACAGGCAGCAGGCACAGGCACAGGCACAGGCAGCAGGCACAGGGAGCAGGCACAGGTACAGGCACAGGCACAGGCACAGGTACAGGCACAGGCAGCAGGCACAGGGAGCAGGCACAGGTACAGGCACAGGCACAGGCACAGGCAGCAGGCACAGGTACAGGCACAGGCACAGGCACAGGCAGCAGGCAGCAGGCACAGGCACAGGTACAGGCAGCAGGCACAGGTACAGGCACAGGCACAGGCAGCAGGCACAGGTACAGGCACAGGCACAGGCACAGGCACAGGCAGCAGGCACAGGCAGCAGGCACAGGGAGCAGGCACAGGTACAGGCACAGGCACAGGCACAGGCACAGGTACAGGCACAGGTACAGGCAGCAGGCACAGGCAGCAGGCACAGATAGCAGGCACAGGTACAGGCACAGGCACAGGCACAGGTACAGGCACAGGCAGCAGGCACAGGGAGCAGGCACAGGTACAGGCACAGGCACAGGCACAGGCAGCAGGCACAGGTACAGGCACAGGCACAGGCACAGGCAGCAGGCAGCAGGCACAGGCACAGGTACAGGCAGCAGGCACAGGTACAGGCACAGGCACAGGCAGCAGGCACAGGCACAGGCACAGGCAGCAGGCACAGGCAGCAGGCACAGGGAGCAGGCACAGGTACAGGCACAGGCACAGGCACAGGTACAGGCACAGGCAGCAGGTACAGGCAGCAGGCACAGGCAGCAGGCACAGGCACAGGCACAGGCTGGCCTGCGGGAACCCTGACCAGGCTGAACAAATGGGACCCACTGCACCAAGGGCCAGCAGTGAGCAGTGTGGGAGCCCCCACCCTCGGGGGCCACATCTCAGGTGAGCACAGGTGGGTCCGGAAGCCCTGTGGGAGACGGGGCGGGGGGGGCGGAGGACTATGCTGCGCTGGGGGTGGCAGGGTCCTGCACCAGCCGGCACTTTTCCGGCCGTGGCTTCAAAGGGCCACAGAAGGAGTGGAACAAGCAGGAGCTGAGCACAGCTGCCCAGGAACGCAAGGATCCAAGGGTGGCTCTTGCCTTGTGGGTGAGGGTGAGGGGGGCGAGCCCAGGGCACCCTGGGGCCATCCTCCTCTACCTGCCTCTGCCCTGCTGTGTGTGACTCAGTCCTTCGGGGCGATTGCGAGCTCTTTCCGAGCCCAGGACCAGCTGAGGTGCAGGGGCCCTGCTTGCAATCGCTGCCTGGCGCTGGGGGATGGCACTGTCCTGCCGGCTCACCGCCGAGGACGCAGTTCACTGTGCCGCCACGAGGTGGCGCTCTGGCCTGCTTTTCCTCTGGCAACTGAAAACTCTAACAATTGTTATGTATATCTATGCAGTATGTATGTATGCATGTATCTATCATTTATCATCTACCTAGTGTACCTAATTACTGCTTAAATTACAAACGTGATACATGATCAGAGGAGAAGACAATAAAAGAATGTGTACCTCTGTCCTGTTATTCTTTCCCGTCCTCCCTTATTCTCTCTCCCTCGCCCCTCCCTCCGACTGCCTTCCCCATCTCCCTCTCCTATGCATGTGTGCATATAATGTTGAGTTCAAACAAATCTTTATTATTAAAAAATAATCTTTATTGACCTTCGCTGTTGAGTCCCAACAGTCAGGCAGCATCTCCCCAGGGTGAGCAACCCTCCTGTCCTCCGGCCTCCAGGAGGGGACCGGCACGTCCTGGTGGAAGGCCGTGGACGCGTCCCCGTCACCATGTGTCTGGTTGGCCTCACGGGGAGGGGGGGGGCGGGTATGAAAGGAAGAAAGGGACTTAGAGAGATCAGGTGGGGAGCCGGGGGGGCGCGCGTGGGAAGGGCCCGCATCCCGCCCTGCGTTCCCGCTCATGCCTCCCAGCGACCCGCAGGGACCCTGTCCAGGTCAGGAAGCCCCTCTGCACCTCCACCCACAGCGACCCCTCAGCCGGGTCCTCTGCGGAGTCTCCAGCAGGACGCCCGTGAGGACGGAGCGGCAGGGTGACGCGGCTGGGTGCATCACCTGAGGTTCCGGAGGGAAACGGGCCCAGAGAGCCGTGCGAGGGCCCGCGGCTCCGGAGAAGCAGGGCCTGCACGGGGCCGGCCTGTCCGGAAAGCCCTGCACACGGGGCCGTGCTCAGTGCCTCCGATGCGGGCATCCCCAAAGCTGTCTGAAACACAGACGCCCGTGGCCACTGACAGCGGTGACCGCTACCTGCCCAGTCACGGGGCGGGTGGAAGCGCCTCTCCGGGGTCGGGCCACCAGCTGTGTGACCTGGCGCAGGTCACTAACCTCCCGAGACTCCACTGTCCCGTCTGTAAAATGGGGGTAAGGATGTGCCTCCCTTGGGGTCGTTGTAGGTAGCAAAGGAGGGAATACTTGCAAAAACGTTTCATAGATGCACAAATACTTAGAATTTAACAACCTTTATATTTATATATTTTTTGTTAATCCTCGCCCGAGGATCCTTTTTTCCATGGCTTTTCAGAGTGGAAAGGAGGGAGGGAGGCGGGGAGAGACAGAGATAGAGGAGAGAGAGAGAGAGAGAGAGAGAGAGAGAGAGAGAGAGAGAGAGAGAGAGAAAGAAACATCGCTGTGAGAGAGACACACTGACTGTCTCCCGTGTGAGCCCTGACCGAGGCGGGGATGGAACCTGCAACCCAGGTACGTGCCCTTGACCGGGAATTGAACCCTCGACCCTTCGGTGCAAGGGCCGATGCTCTAACCCCTGGACGCACCGGCCAGGGCAATGCTAAAACCCTTTAAAGGTGTGAGTTCCTGTCTCAGCAGCAGCAGGCACCAGCATTCGGCAGAGCTCTGCTCTGTCTCTCTCATCACAAGGTCAAGAGCAGCCTTCGCTGCTGGGGAGGAAGGAAAAGCCAGGTGGGCTGAGGCCTCCCCGTGGCGGGCAGAGTGTCAGGGAAACACCGGATGGACGCGGGGCTCCCGCGGCTGAGCTCCCGCCGGCCCCGCACCCGCGCGCTCTGGATGCTCCCGGGAAGCCCAGTGGGTGGGGAGGAAGGAGGACCAGCTCCGGGACCAGGAGCCCGGGGCCAGCTGGGGTGGGGGCTTCCCCAGACTTCTCTTCCAGTCCCAGGGGAGCATTTTGCCACTTGGGGAAACCGAGGACCAACTTCCAGGTGCGGCTGGCACCGGGACCGAGCCCACAGTGACAGGGGGGCGACCTGCCCGGTCCGCCGGGGCACGGACTCCCCCCTCACGCTGCAGTCCCTCCCCAGAGCCACGCCTGGACGCCGCAGGTCCCTCCGCGGGCTCTCACCGCCTCGTGGCCAGAACCTCAGAGTTTCTGCCCGTGCGTGTTCCAATTATTTTTTGATCTTCAAATATTTCAAGTTTTCATTTTGAAAACTTGAAAGAAAAAATGCAAGTGAAACGTCTAACACCCACCCACCCAGCTGCCATCTATATTCAACAATAGTTAGCGTTCGCCAGTACACGTTATCTCTCTGCGTGCACGTATTTTGTACATAGAAATGTTTTGTTTTGATAAAATGTTTTGAAAGTATCATGCAGACATCCTGACACTCCACCCATACATACTTGAGCCTATGTCTCCTAAAAATAAGGATATTTCTTACATAATCACCTACCTAAGGAAAGCGTCAATAATTCCCTAATATGGTTGAATATCTAGTTTATAGGAACACTTTTGCAATTCCCTCCCATTTTCTTCTTTTAGAACCCGGATCCTGCCGAGTTCGAGCACTGCACCTGCTCCTTCCTGCAGTGCAGCGAGGCGGTTTGGTCACTTGGTTAAAGCGGTGACAGCCAGCTCGCTTCATCGTCAAGGTGAGTGAAGCAGCAATCTGGGGCCCGCCCTGTGTGGCTCCTGGTTGAGCTTGGACGGGGGAACCAGGAGGTCACCCACATGCCTGGGTTGTGGCTCCATGCCCAGTAGAGGGCGTGCAGGAGGCAGCCCATTAATGTTTCTCTCTCATCCATGTCTCTCTCTATCCCTCTCCCTTCCTCTCTCTCTAAAATCAATAAAAACAAACCAACAAACAAAAACCCCAGCCAGACGCGCAGTCCTTCGAAAAGCCTTCCAGACACGCGGTGAGAGGGCAGCACCCCCTCCGCCTCCACTGCCCGGTGTCAGTCACAGGCTTACACCTGCCTCCCCCTGCCTCCCCCTGCCGGCCTGGCCAGCACTGACTGTCTGCACAGGACACTGCTCAGCGCCCTCCTGCTTCACCTGCCGCACCTGTCCCTTCCCCCCCGGGAGACGGAGGCTCAGAAGACTTCCCTCTCCCAGGGACACGGGCCGGGAAGTGGCAGGCAGGGGCGGAGTGGCAGGGTTCTCATTGTCAAGTCGCCTGCTCTGGGGAGCTCTTTAAAAAAAAATCAGTTGAGATTTTTGCTTCCCCACAATGGTCGTCAATTTGCCTCAAACTCACAAAATTTTTCTTTAAAAAAAAGAAAAGAAAGCCTCCTGCTCGGATTAGGGTGGTTTCCATAGACCAGGTCTGAGGGTTAGCAACCTGAGGGCAGTCTCCGAGGTGGGCTTTTTATTTTTTAATGTATTTTTGTTGATTTCAGAGAGGAAGGGAGAGGGAGAGAGAGAAACATCAATGATGACAGAGAATCATCAATCGGCTGCCTCCTGCACGCCCCACACTGGGGATGGAGCCCGCAACCCGGGCCTGGGCCCTGACCAGGAATCCAACCGTGACCTCCTGGCGCACAGGTCCACGCTCACCCACCGCAGCTGGGCCACAGTGGCCTTTTGCAGGCGTTCCGCAAAGGCACGGCTCCTCCAAGGCGGCCCGACTGACCCTTCACCCCCGCGGGCCCCAGTGGCTCTGGGGACACAGGATCGCAGCTCCGGGGCCCGGCACCGGCCGGCCGGCCAGCCAGACGCCCAGGAAGGCAGAAGGCGCCCAGCCCCACCCAGCCCCGCCAACTTGTTTACGCCTCTGGCACAGCCCCGCCCGCGCGGCCGCCGGGCCACGTGACCCGCGCCCCGCCCCTCGCTCTCTCGCGCGGCTCCGCCCACCGCGCCGGCCCTTCTTTTTGCCTCCTTCGGAGTCACAAGATCGCTCAGCGACCTCCTTTCGGGATCCTTCCGCCAGGCCCCGCCCCCTCCCCACCTCATCAAGTCCCGTCGGTTCTTCCTCCCCCCGGTTGGCATCCTCAGGAATGAGCAGGACGGCCTCCTCCGTCCAGCGTGGCTGCCGACCGCGATCACCGGTCGCTGGGTTCGAGGGGGAGGCGAGGCCCCGCGGGGGACTCTTTTTCGTGGCGGAAGCTGTCGCCGGCCGTGGACTCTTCACGACGGGGGAGGTGCTGTACGTCCAAGATGGCGGCGCCCTGTAGGCTGGAGGGACTGTGAGGTAAACAGCTGAGGGGGAGGAGACGGTGGGTGAGTATGGGGGTGTCTCCCCCTCCTTCTCACGGGACCTTCTCGGGGCTGCCCGGGCACCATGACCCCAGTCGGGGAGGCCCTGGGGGGCGGGGGCCAGGGGCTTTCTTGCTGTGGAGGGGACTCCGGGAGGGGGATTTGGGCAGCTTTTCCCTCTCTCTCATTATGCGCTGTCGCCCGTGGGGCCCGGCTGGGCTGGCGGGTCCCTGGGGAGGGGAGGCGGGCCAGGCCGGCACCTCGCCCCTCGCCGGCGGCCAGGGGCACGGACGGATGCACGGCCGGGCCGCGGCGCCCAGGGCCGGGGGGAGGTGAGCCCCCTCGCCAGCCCCGCACCGGGTGGGGGTGACAGGCCCCCGGGGGGTGCAGAGGGCGGGGGGGGGGGGAGACCCTCGGGCGGCAGGGCGGCGGGGCCGGTCCCCGGGCGTGAGGAGAGGGTCCGGGGTGGGGGCCGAATGAATGGAGGCTGCCTGCGGGCACCGAGGGCTCGCCTGCCTCGGGGTCCCCGCGGAGCCCGGCGGGACGGGGAGGGCCGGGCTCCGGGGGTGCTCCTGGGTGGCCCGTGACGGGGAAACAGTTACCTCCGGGCGGCAGAGGTGATGCCTGCGAGACAGCTATTTGCAGAGCCGCTCCTAGGCGCTCACCCATTCATTCGAGGAACTGGAGGGTGAAGGGCTGGCAGCGGAGAGCTGGAGCGGGAGAGCGCTTCCTTTGTGTCCCGGGAGAGTTCGCCCGCCGCGTTTGGGATGGGGCGGGGGGGGGGGGGTGGAGGGGAGCCTGTGCCTTGGCGGGGGGGGGGGGGGGTGCGGTCCTCCCAGTACAGCAGCTCCGGGTCCGGGAGTTCTCCCTGTGCAAGTGCTCTGCCCTCCTCCCTCGCCACAAAGGGAGGAGGCAGCCGCTGTTAGCATCCCCATCTCTCAGATGGAGAGACTGAGGCCCAGAGCGGTTAGGGCCGCCTGCCTAAGGTCACCTCTGGGAGTGTCCGAGCCGGGGCCGGAACCGGGGTCTGTCTCACTGACTGCAGGACGGTGGACCCATCATCATTGATCCTCCCCCGACTCGCTCAGGGAGCTGTTATTGACCTAAGCTGGCCTGTCATTCTCATGAAGTGATCAGCATGAATCAGTGACCAGGGTTCCTGCCCAGGTGCCCGTGTGTGTGTGTGTGTGTGTGTGTGTGTGTGTGTGTGTAGTTTTGAGGGGGTGTGCAATGGCTTACATCCCTGGCTTTGGTTTGGGATGGCAGTGTGGTGCATGCAGACATGTTGGTCTGGGTGGGGAAGTATTTGATATTTTTTATAAAAACTGATGAGTTTACTGCAGAAAGAAGTCCTGCTTAAAACCCTCACTGGATTTTTTTTTTTAATAGAAAGCATAGAAATAGCACTGAGCTTCACGTAGAGTGTGCTGTAAACAGTACTAAGATAGAATAATACTCTTTGGAGATGCTTGGGTTTATAATTTTGGGATGAGCTTGGACTCATCTGAATGCCAACATGTTGGCAGAGGGGAGCGGTAAATTTCAAGAAGGGCTACTAAACCGGATCTTCTGGGAGGCCTGGGTTTACTGAGCCACCAGCTGCGGTTCTCAAGGTGAACATTCCCGAGGAAACCTGGAGTATGCAAATGTGAAGACCGACTTAGGGCTGTGCAGGGGGGTGCACCTTTAACAGCCTCGCATCAGGGAAAGGGGCTCCTCAGAAGCAGGGAAACATTCTTTGCTATTGCCCCGGGAGCCGCGGGATCTCTTACCCGCCTGGGGAACTGAACGGGGGTTATAGAAGAGGCACGTGGAGAACAGCCTCCTACCCAAGTTAATATCTCATCCAAAACACTCTTACGTCCCAGGCCTGGAAGGGCGGTGATGTAAGCTTGCTTCGCCCGTGCATTTCCTGGTGTCGTAGCAACTTGGTCTGTTCCCAAAGTCCTGGTTAGGTCTCCAGGTGGCTACAAGCCGCCTCACTTGTGTGTGTGCAGTTGGAGTAGCTCAGGTCCTTTGACTCAGTTGCATTCTTCCTCACTGGGGTAGGAGCAAAGCCTCCTGCTCCTGCTGCTGCTCCTCCTGCTCCTGCTCCTGCTCCTGCTCCCAGGTGTAATGTGATCCCTTCTGCAAATGCCTGGTTTCATTTGTGCGATGAAACCTGACAGTCTTTACTAGGACAAATGCATATATACCTACCTGTCTGTGTGATGTTTCCAGAATAATACAGTTGCTGGAAATGAGCTCTAACAGTGTTCATCAGAACCTCCACCCCACACGTCAGTCCCCACCGCTCTTAGACCTCATGCTCGGTCTGTGGGACGCCCTGGGGGCGTTTTCTGGGAGAAGTCAAGTCGTAGGTGGTGCTGATGTGCCCGGAGGTTGTGGACCAGTGCCCTAGAGTTCCAATGTGGCTCTTTTTTTTCAAGTGATAACTGACTGCAGAGGCATTTTTAAAGTAGCTTCTAACCTCGTGTGTGCAGTGGGATGAGCTTTGGGCTCTGATTACAGCGGACTTGATCTTACAGCTCTGCCTTTCACAGTTCGTTAGGTACAGGTACGCTCTCTCCGGGTCCCAGGGCCACAGTGGACTCACAGGAGCTTCTCCTGGAATTCATTGGACATTCTTGGATGCACTGTGTCAATCGTTGCAAGCTTTCCAAAAGTCACACAGCTTTCAACTTGGAACAAGTCACTTACGTCCCCTGAGCCTCAGTTTCCGCATTTGTGAAATAAGAGTTGGACTGTAAGTTAGAGTGTTCCTAAGTCCAACTTTCTGTGATTTAAGGTCTTCCCCGGCCTTCAGTTAAACATTCTGACCTAGTTGATTAGATCAAAGTGCTCATGGCTTGATAAGATCTCAGCAGATTGGTGACTTTTAGCCTGACCTGTTGACTGGTGACCTATTTATCTTTTCCTTTATGTCACATTGTTTTTAAAAGGTAATTTCCTCATATTATAAATCTCTCTTTGAGAGGTTAGTGTTTGTCATTTCAGTAGCTGCAATCATGAAAGAAAGGATACTCCGCCTTCAAACCTGTAGCTTTTTGCTTTAAATATATACATATATACATATATATGCATATATATATATGGCTAGTATATACTCAAACGTTGAGTTTTTCCCCGTCAGTGTTTAATATAATGTAGTTTGTATGAAATACTCATTTTTCGCCTATTTTTAGTTGGTCTGAAAGAGGTCTACCGTCAGCAATTTTCTGATTTATTTTTTAAGCCTGTAGTTATTAGAAATTAGTAACTTAATGTTTAATGTCTTTTTTGTGAGGAGAATAAAAAATCATATATACTAGTGTGTGTGTGTATATATATATATATATATATATATATATATATTCATTCTCAGGATCTTGCTAATTTTTTCTTGTGCCTTCTCTTGTGCATTGCTAACGTTTGTTCTATACAGGGAAAAGTAGCAAGTGGTAACAATATTTTGAAAGATGGAGTGAGTTCAGATTGTCATCTAATGAGTAAAGTGCCTTAAAAACCAAGGTTTGGTAAAAAACAACGCGTGGCAGTTCCTGGCCTAGAACTCGTAGGTCTCTGTGTAAAGATAATGGCAGTGAAGACCATGAAGTATTTGAGTAACGAGGGACAAGTGTGCCCTTCTGTTGGTGATGGAAGTCACAGTGGGGAGTGATAAGGAAGAACAAATGCAGTGACTGAGCGTCTGCAGTCACTCAGACCTGGCTGCTTGGCGTGGCTCACAGCACAGTAACAAACGCGAAATGTATCCATTTTAAGTTACAAGGTGGTTTTATCAATGTTTTACATACAAGTTGTTGAATGCATAGATGCTGAGCTAACTTAGGTCTCCAGCAATACAATATTGTTGTAATAAAGTTTATATTTATTGAGTGCTTATGAGCCAAACATTGTGCTAAGCATTTTACAGGTAAGATCCTAGAACTCTCCTCACAGCCTTAGGAGACGAGACGAGACGAGACCGGGAGATGAAGGAGCTGAGGCCTAAAGTCACACTAAGCTGCTGAGCTGAGATTTGAACCCTCTTGGTTGACTCCAGGGGCCCAAAATTTAATATTTCACGTTGTTAAACTGCCTGAACCGCTAATCTCACAAACTAACTCATATGTCAGTGATTCTTAATCTTTTTTTTTGTGGGGAAAGGGGGTTCAGTTCCCCTCTAAAATCCAGGGGAATTGTGGACCAAATACCCCTTTCCCCGCACCAAGAACATTTGTAGAGAGATGAAGTATTGGGTATGGCTTCAGGAACTTCATAGGCCCAGCTTGGAGCTCAGCCGGCCATCCTAGATAGATTACTGCTCTTAAAGTGGACTCGGGCTTTACTTAGAACAATATTTTTTTAACTAGTAGGTAGAAGAGGCCCCAGTCTTTTAAAGATGGGCCTACATACTGCTTGCATTACAAATCATTTTGTCAAACTTTTATATTGAAAGATTCTTTACACCTCACTGGAAATGCACCTTTGGGTGCCACATTAAAAATCAGAAGTGGAGAACTCAGGTCTGTAACTTGCTAAATGCTAGTCAGGCCCGGCGTTCAGTCTGTGCTGGTACCTTTAGCGCCGAGTAGAATTCCTTTGGGTTTTTTCCCCAAGGTTTATGCACTATTTTTTTCCTTTGAACCTCAAAGTATATATAAAAATATATATATTTAATGTTTCTCGCCTTCATCCTTCTTCTTTTCCCTGGACCACTGGTTCTCAACCTTTACTGGGCATCAGAATCACCCGGAAGACCCCACTCCCCAAGTTTCTGGTTTGGAGATCTGGGGCAAGGCCCCGGAATTTGCATTTCTCACAGGTCCCAGGTGATGCTGGTGTGAGGACCACCTTTGAGAACCACAGGCCTGGACTTTCAAACCCCACCTGTCTATTCCTGGGTATTTCTGTTTCAGTCCTCTGAGTCTGAAACCTACAGAAATCTCACATTTCTTTTTAGGGGAAGTCTGTATGGTGACTTTTTGATACACACATGATATCCGACTGGCCTGCATATTGTACTAAATAATTTTGTTCATGCTAATAAAAAGTCAAACGTAAGAAACGTTATTCATAGAAGAATATACCTTACCAGAACTGAGCTCTGTCCCTGCAGGCGACCTTTGAAATAGGATACAAGTGTCGGCAAGTTGTCTGTCAAGCTCCCTGATGGCAAAATTCTGAATGGAGAATCTGGAGCTCTCCTGCCCCAGCTTGTGTGACCTTGAGAAGGACTACCACTGAGACCATTTAAGTCACACGTGATTGCAGGCTTTGGCAGGTCTCGCCATCAGCTGTTTTACTTACACACCAAGTAGTGTGTCCTACTCCCATCTCTTTCCTTCTGTGCATTGGGAGGAGGAGGGACTGGGAGCTGGTGTCTTACCCTTTTGGGTGCATTTGTGCTGAAGGCCCCTTCGTTCACTTACTGGAATGTCACCCTAGGAAGTTGCCTCAGAGCTTCGCATGACAGTATAATCGTATCTTACTAGCAGATTATCGCTGTCTCACTGTTAACATACTAACTGTTATTACTGTACTAGTGTAATACTTCTGCTTTGCATCTGCTGTTCCTGGTAATGAAATAGTCCATCTATGCCTGAACCTGTATCTGAATTGCCTTTGAGTTTTTTCTAGTAAAAACCTGAGTATAGGAAGTAAGTATAGTGAAGAAATACCTGCCTTCATTTATGCCCTTAGTTGTGTTTTGGGTTTGTTTTTTTGTTTTTGGGTACTCCTCAACTGAGGATATTTTTCCACTGATTATTTTTAGAGAGAGTTGAAGGGAGGGGGAGAGTCAGAGAGAAACATCGATGTGAGAGAGACATCAATTGGTTGCCTCCCGCACACACCCCGGCCAGGGCTGGGGATCAAGGCTGCAATTGAAGTCTTGACCGGAATCGAACCCAGGACCCTTCAGTCCTTGGGCCGGCACTCTACCCACTGAGCCAAACCGCTTGTTTGTTTGTTTATCACAGACGAGTGTGTGCGAAGTTATCTCGGGCGACAGGCTCTGCAGTTGCCTGCTGTGTGGGGTGCGCAGAGCTGGGCTCCTGGGGGTAGAAGGCCACACCAGCACCCGCTTCCCAAAGTGAACAGTCAGCTGACGTTCTCTGAAGGCCTTGTCGGTACCTGCCATGGTGTTCCTAAAGGTCTGTGTAGATCCTAGTCTGTGTAGATCATGGCCCGTCATACATCTTGTCGAGGGCAGAGATATGTGACACGTGTGTACAGGTCCCGCCAACGACAGGTCCACGTGGCAGGTACGCTGGAGTTCGTGTGTAATCCCAGGTGTCTAAGCCGTCAATCTGTGAACACCTACAGTGTGAAAACAAATTGACCTACGTTCCTTCTGTTTAATCTCAAGATACTAAAGCGCAGAGCCCTCATCTTCCTCAAACCTGCATTTGTTTTTGTCCGAAAAGGCTGCTGGTAGAAGTGCAGTTACAACGTGGCTGTAGGTGAGAGCATCGCTTCAAACCATCACAAGGGGAGGTCTCGATCGGGGGCAAGTTTCTTTTTCCTTTGGTTTTTGAAGCAAGAACATGGATTGACCCTGTTCCACTCTGACAGGAGTTTCCATCCCCACCCCTCGGGGTGCTCACCCCTCGGGCAGGGGTCTGCTCCCTTCCCCACTTCTCAGCAGGGCTTCGCAGGTCTCATCTCACTTCACTGACCAAGTGGTTCCCCCCATCGTCCCTCTATAGGACAGGACTTTTTAAAAAAATTTTTTTATTGATTTCAGATAGGAAGGGAGAGGGAGATAGAGATGGAAACATCAATAATGAGAGAGAATCATCGATCGGCTGCCTCCTGCACGCCCCACACTGGGGACCAAGCCCACAACCCGGGCATGGCATAGGTCGACGCTCAACCACTGAGCCATGCCAGCCTGGCTGTAGGGCAGGATTTAACTAACTTAGTGAGAGAATAAACTCATAAAATATCACTAATGGCAAGTGGTCTTTGACCTGCCAACATCACAGCGATGCTGATGATTGCCGTTGCAGTTTGTAGCGTAGTGGTGGAGGCGGTGAGGAGTCTTGTGTTGGCATTGGACAAAAAGCCTGGTCTCCTGTGCCAGCTGGGCAGGCTGCGAGAGCTCGTCATGTTGTATCTGAATTTTACCCTCAGCGACTGCTTTTCAGGTGAAGCCCCAGCTAGGGTTACTGGCAGGAAGTCCGTGTGATCCCTGAGCTAACAGCTGCCCTCAGGGCTCTGAACATGAGAGACTCCTGTTTCATCCCAGCTCTTTCCCTAGTCGAGGGCCTGGCCAGGCAAGTGCTCCCTGTCTGAAGGGCCAGCCTGCCCCCAGCCCTGCGCACACGTGTGCATGTGCCACTGAGGACCACGGTGTTAATGCGTGGAGTGTGCTCCACGAGGAAGTAGAATGACGTCGTCGTCTGGGCAAGAGATTTCCATTGTTAGAGAGTCGCTCAGTCCCCTAGTTCGACAGTGACCAGGATGGCACATTGAAGGCTTATTTCCGGCTTTTCTGCGCTCGGGGCAATTAGGTGTGTATGGTGTTTGGGGCTCAGCGTTATGCTCTATGGTCAGCGCTGGAATGCCGACCAGAGACACTGGTTACTTGCTTCGTGGCAGACGCTGGGGTGGCCCCGGTGTCGTCGGTGGGCCGGGTGGTCGCTGACCTCCTAGAGCTCCCAGCCAGTGGTCAGCCCGTGCCTGAACACATTCTGAACAAACCGGAATGCATGTATTTATATACTCACCAGAGGCCCGGTGCACGAATTCGTGCACGGGTGGGGTCTAATGGCTGCCGGCTGCCAGCCAGGTACTCCCTCCCTTCCCCTGGCTGGCCCTGCCCCCTGGTTGAACTCCTGGACGAACTTCTGGTTGAGGGGACAATTTGCATACTACGCTTCTATTATATAGGATATTTGACAGATATTTAACATGAGATGGGCAGGAAGTAGGGTAAAAGGGAAGACAGTGGAGAAATGATAGCTCTCCACAAATATTTTATGCTTGTCAGGGAGATTAAATGAAGGCTGTGCTGTTTTGCAGGCAGAATTCAGCTCTATACGTTTAAGAATATTTTAACTCCGAGTCAGTCAATCAACAAGCACAGTAAACCATCACTTAACATCGTTGTTAGGTTCTGCGACTTTAAGCAAAGCTACCTATACTGTAAGCAGTTTTATGATAGGCTGATCGATATAAACGAGTTGAGGTCCCTGATGTTGAAGGAATAAGACGTCCTTCGAGCACCTGCTGTGCCTGATGACACCGTGGTAGCTGCTAGAGATGCAGCCCTTCCTGAACAGGCCACTTTCTCTCTCGGTGTCACTTCCAGTCCAGTGAGGGAGGCCCGCTCAGAGCTAATGGCACGGGGACACAGAAATGCAGCCGCTAAGAAGCCACGGGACCCGACCTGGCCTGGGACTCGGCAGTGGCGGGCGGGAAGCTTCTCTGAGGAAGTAGGTTTAAGCTGAGCCTTGGAGGGTGAAGACTTAGCTTGGGGGTCGGCAGGTCCTGAAATGGGGGTTGTTTTGGCTGAGAGACTGAGAGGCCAGTGGGGTGGGTAGTGGGGGCGGTGGGTGCTGAGGCGATGCAGGCCCACGGAGGGCCTGGCACTGACTGTGCAGCCTGGGGCTCCAGGAGCCACGCCCTGTGCCACACACTGTGCCCGGGGCTCCGGGACGCGTCGCCGCCGCCGCCGTCGCCGCCCAGCCGGTGAGGAAGAGGCCATTGCTCTTCTCGCTGTGCGGATGGGAGCTTAAGGTCAGATGTCAGAGACTTGGGGTGCGGAGCCCGAAGTTCCACAGCCAGTGATGGCAGAGCTTGACTTCAGCTCGGAACCCTCTGATGCTGCCGCCTGTCAACCATTCGCTGATCGCTCTAGCACCCAGACTGTTAAAGGCAGAGGGTGCGAGTTCCGCACAATCTAAAGAATTTCCCAGCAGCCAGCTGTTGGGAAATGCAGACGGGGAGAGGCCCAGGGATTGTCCGTGTTCGATTCCGGGGAGAGCAGACGGCCACCTCTCAGGGCCGGAGAGGGAAGGAGGCGGAGCCAGGGGACCCTGGACTCCCTCTGGCTGCTCTGGTTCACTGTGCGGTAAGCTTATGTCCACGTGTGTGTTTTCCTCCAGTGACCATGAAAGGCGCCAGGCTGACAGCACTGGGAACCGAATTACCAGCTGTCCTCAGAGCAGGTAAGGCATCCGCTCAGTCCACTGGTTGGGGGGACAGAAGGGAGCCGCTCCCTCCCCTCCTTCGTGCACCCCCTGAACCACGGCCATTCCCTACATGTGCACATACAATTCTTCATTGCACTTGCTAGGGCTGTCCGCCCCGCCTGGCACCCTGCCCTGAGGTGCTTGGGAAATATTTGAATGAGTTTAAAAAGGAGAGATGCTCCCTGGCTGGTGTTGCTAAGTGGTTAGAGTGATGGACTGCGCACCGGAGTGTCTCGGGTTCGATTCCAGGTCAAGGGCACATACCTGAGTTTTAAGTTCGATCCTCAGCCCCGGTCTTGGTGTGTGCGGGAGGCAACTAATCGAAGTATCTCTCTCACATCAATGTTTCTCTCTCTCTCTCTCTCTCTCTCTCTCTCTCTCTCTCTCTCTCCCCTCCCTTCCTTCTACTCTCTAAAAATCAATGGAAAAAATATCCACCTGTGAAGATTAGCAAAAACAACAGCAACAAAAATAAAAATTCAAAGGAGAGATGTTCCAGTCATGGGACTCACTCCAAGAGCTTATGCTTGAACTCCCGTGAGGGCTTTCTGGAATATCAGAAACCCTTAAACTTTGCTTACCTAAATGAAGACTCTCACACAATATTTCTTTTTTTTCCTAGGGACTAGAAAAGATGGTTAAAATTTAGAATTTTAGGACCAAAGAGAAAAGCTTGTTGCCAAACGTGTTCTCATGTGCTTTGGCCCCTGCAAAGCGTTAGGAAGGAGCAGGCTTCGGAAAGCAGCCGTGTGTGCCTACATTGTACTTACACTGAGCAGCAAGCTGGGGGTCCAGGCTGCTGGACGGGCGCCATCTTTGTGTAGGACTGAGCTGTCCCTCTGCCCTGGGCTCCTCTTTGGACAACCGGCCCCACAGCGCGGTCTCCGCGCGCAAAAGACAGCGTCTCGCGGGACTAGGCCAGTAAGCAGCAACGTCAACGGAACAAAACCGACCTTACGGACAACATACTGTATTTATTTATTTATTTAAAATATATTTTATTGATTTTTTACAGAGAGGAAGAGAGAGGGATAGAGAGTTAGAAACATCGATGAGAGAGAAACATCGATCAGCTGCCTCCTGCACACTCCCCATCGGGGATGTGCCCGCAACCAAGGTACATGCCCTTGACCGGAATCGAACCTGGAACCCTTCAGTCCGCAGGCCGACGCTCTATCCACTGAGCCAAACCGGTTTGGGCACGGACAAAATACTTTAGATCGGAGCGTCCTCTGCTTTACCTGAAGTAGTGAGCACGGGGCTAGGCCGGTAGACGTGCTGCTGAGGAGTTACCGTCCGAGTGGGTCCCAGGTCTGCGCCCGGCGCTCCCCTCCCAGCGAGTGCTCTTCGTGCAGGGCCTGTGCCGAAGTGTGCCTGCCACCCTCTCACTCAGTCCTCAAGGAAGCAGCAACCCGCAACCCGGCAGGCTGGTGGTGTCGCACTTATTTTTAATTTTAATTTAAAAACTTTTTATTTTTATTTATTTTTTTAATTTTTTATTGATTAAGGTATCACATATTTGTCCTCATCCCCCTATTCCCATCCCACACCCCTCCCCACGCATGCCCCCACCCCCCTGTTGTCCTTAACCACTGGTTAGGCTCATATGCATGCACACAAGTCCTTTGGTTGATCTCTCCCCTTTACCCCCACCCTTCCCTACCCTCCCTCTGAGGCCCGACAGTCTGATCCATGCCTCCTTGTTTCTGGGTCTGTTCTTGTTCATCAGTCTATGTTGTTCATTATTTCCCCTAGATGAGTGAGATCATGTGCTATTAGAAATACA
The DNA here is from genome assembly GCF_951640355.1 of Cnephaeus nilssonii. NCBI lineage: Eukaryota > Metazoa > Chordata > Mammalia > Chiroptera > Vespertilionidae > Cnephaeus > Cnephaeus nilssonii. Next base: position 2,625,215 of record NC_137085.1, read on the forward strand.
CTTATAAGAACCAAAAATGAGACAAGCAATAATGGTTATGCTTACAGGCAAATGAATCAGTCTGTAGTGAGTTTCTTTCTGGGCCAACAGTTCTTTTGAGACCCAATTTCAATGTCCAACAGTTCCTTATGTGTACATGTCAGCACTGACATTTCGGTTCTGGATGGTGGACAAATGGTGGTAATGCAGGTCTGACTCTCTCTGGTTTGGTCCTGGGCAACCTGCAGTGATGCACAGCTGCTAACTGCTAGTATGGCAAGACGATGTCAGCGTCTTCCATCTCTGGACTGCTTCTCTTCTGTCTTCATGGCTGGAGTAGTCCTGTCGATTCCTCTCTGTTGCTGGAATCCACATGGTCTCGGAGTTGTTTTCTGAAAATATACAAACATATTCTCGACCAAAAGTTCATAAAGGAATATTTTCTATAAATTTGACTGGGGATCCTATTTCATTTTTTGCCCAAATGATTTTCCTCTGGCTTGTTTTGACACCTTGTGTGTTTTTCCTGGGTGTCTTGCTTTTAGCCTTACAATTAATTTTCTAAAGTATTAATTTTCTAGATGTAATTTACTTACAGGATATTTTTCCTTACATGATATTCTTCTACTACCCCCCCCCCCCCCTTTTTTGATTTAAATGTTAGGAGGCTTTTGAAAATTTTATAATGTAGTCTTGATGGCTTTTAAATTTTAAATTTTTGCACTATAATATTACTGTTTTAGGTTCATTACATGGTGCACAATTTTATCATGAGATGAACTACCAATAAAAATTTTAGTTAACACTTTAGGAACACCTTTTTGTCCAGTACAATTAATTTTTCTACAATATTCGCTTGTTTCAACTAGCCAATTTAAATTTGCCTGAAAACTTGGCTACTATTTTACTGTCAAATTTATTACTCTAACAACAATCTTATTTTACCCTGTAAATATTAGTGGAAAGGATTATTTGCCTTCTTGAGTAGGTCCTGAGCATTCCTGGTGGTAGGCTGGATTTAGATATCATAAACCCACTTCCCCACACCATGGGTACAAGACAACTCAAACAATTCTTGGAGTGAGAGGGCAGCTGCTGTCGGCCAAGTCTCTTTCGGTCACCTGGGTCTTGATCTGAGCTGGGCATGGGAAGCACGAAGCAGCCATGGGGCAGGAGACCTCCCTCAGAAGGGGCTAGGGTTCAGGCCCCTGCAATGTTGGGGGGGTAATTTAAAAACTTTTTAAAATTAAATGTATTGGGGTGACATCGGTCAACGTGAACATACAGGTTTCAGGCGTCTTTACTTATAACTGTAATTATCCAGCTCCGCATGGTGACCTTAGTTTCTCTTCTCAGTTTTGAGCTCCTCTGTGATGCAGTCTTACCAGCTGTAAGGCTCCGGAGCCCTTTCAAGCTGACTTGCTTTGTGATTCACCTGTAAGATTGATATTTCTGAGTGTGACCCAGCAGCTTCCTGTTTCATGATTTGCTATCAGAAATGCATTTAGACATTTTAGTTCATTTTTCTGGCTAATGAACTTCTGACTCAAAGAGCCAAATCAGTGACTATTAACCAGGTTATACTTAATCAAGAGCGTAGAGGGAGTAGTTAATACTCGCTGGTTTCTAGGATCATTGTTACTCTAAACTTGGCATGCTGGGAGGAGTGAACTCTTTAGCACAGGGTTTCTCAAACAGCGCATGTATGTCACCCAGATACGGATTACCTGGGCTGCCTGTTAAAATGCAGGTTCCTGAGGCAATAAGAATGCAAATGGCTGCAAATGACATGTCTACTCCTTGGCCTGGGACCTTGGCCAGCTGTGTTCGCTTTACCACGTGACCTCGGCAAACTCATCCTTTTTGAGTGTCCATATTCTCATCTGTAAAATAAGGGAAAGAACTGCTTACCTCAGATAGCAGCGGCGAGGGTCAAAGTCACACGCTCGCGTACTGTCACATCGAAGGGCTTGGGGTTTGGGTCCGGCAGATCAGGGCTCAGCTTGCAGTTCTTCCCTGGTTTGCCTCTTGCTAGCTCTGTGACCCCGAGCAGAAGGCCTAACCTGTTCTCTCCCTACGAAAATGGGACCAAGACCACTCACGGCTGTAGGAAAGGAGCGTATTTGATGGTGTTCATGGAAGGTGAGCAGCGCCTGCCGGACACGTGGTAGCCGTCATTACCTGGTTTGGAAAACAGAGCCTTAGAGACCACAGTGGGGGAAATACATGGTGTGTACAGCCACGCTTGGCGAGTGAGCTGCTTTTCGTATGTAAAGGTGGTGCTTTGAAGGTGAAGTTTGCCCCGATGCCCCTTTCCTGAGCCAACGGCGTGAGGCGTGCACGCTCCAAATGGAGAAACGACGCCTGGTTCACACCCTGAGCACAGTACCTGTGTCCGTGGGTCATACATACATGCATGCAAGTTCTGTGGTTGGTCACTTCCCACCAGCATTTTCTTCTCGACAATCGCTCCAGTGTCTCCTAGGAAAAGTGAGTACAGCCGGTTAGGGCCTCGGCCCCTGAGGACGGCACCTGGGGACCTAACCGGCTGTACTAACTTTAGACATTGGAGCGATTGTCAAGAAGAAAATGCTGGGTGGGAAGTGATCAGCCAAAGAACTTGCATGCATATATGTATAACCCATGGGGTCAATGAGGAAAAACGGGGACATATGCAATGCTTTCAACAATAAAGATTACATTTTTAAAAATCAGAATTAAAAAAAATACTACGCTGTTAGTTCCTTTTCTGCAAATAGTTCACCTACTTTTACGCGCTGATTTGAAAAATAAACACTATCTTAGCCAAAACCCAAGCCAGAATCGGAAGTGGGAGTAACTGATTTGGTTCTTTTATGAAGGTGCTGTGACAGTCGGTCTGGCGTGTGGTGATGGTTTCTCTCTGACTGGGGAACTCCTCTCGTGGATTTGTCACAGGCAGGGCTATGCTCACGCCCGCGCGGCTCCCACGACAGCGTCTGCACACACTTGGAGGCACGGAACGCGTGCGCTGCTCTGCCTTCCAGGTAGTTGTTTGTGGGGAACGTGAGACTGTGGTCACACTGTCGTCTTCCTTTTCTCAGTCTGGTAGTGGCACCAATGAAGAGCCTTCAGCGTCTGTAACGAACGTCCTGGACCCGGCACAGCACGTCTGTGTGGGAAAATGGCCCAACAAGCCAACCTCGGGGAGCTGCTCTCCATGCTGGACTCCTCGGTGCTGAGCGTGCGTGATGACGTCACGGCCGTCTTTAAAGAGAACCTCAATGCTGGTGAGCGAGAGCAGGTTCTTTTTAGCTCGTCTGCCAGTCGGCAGAGAGCGCCCTGAGCTGAGCGGAACCCTGCGGCTCAGCTGCGGTTTCACTTCTCGGGGGCCTTTAAACACCAACAAAGAGCTCCCAGTGGTGGAACCGCTCTCGGTGTGTGTCCAGCTTCTCCGTGCAGAACATTCAAACGTGCACCCAGACCCAGACCTGAGAATCCCATAGGGAGCCCCTCGCACCCAGCACCCAAGTTTCTGCCATTCTTTTTTAAAAATATTTTTTTATTGATTTCAAATGAGAGGAAGGGGAGAGGGAGAGAGAGAGAGAAACATCAATGATGAGAATCATTGATTGGCTGCCTCCTGCATGCCCCACACTGGGGATCAGGCCCCAAACTCGAGCATGTGCCCTGACCGGGAATTAAACCGTGACCTGGTTCTGTTCATAAGTCGATGCTCAACCACTGAGCCACACCGGCCGGGCAAAATGAATTATCTTTTGTAATTAAAAAAAGCATTAGAAAAGAAACTAGCATTTCATGTGCTTATATGGTTATTTAGGCAAATAAACTTGGTGTTGTCTTACGGTTAAACCTAAGTGAATGTAATGAAGCAGAGAGAGAGAGAGCTTCGTACGACTTTGGGTGACGTATAGAGAAACATTTTCTGGATTTTGTGACACGTGGTAGCCGTCATTACCTGGTTTGGAAAACAGAGCTTTAGAGACCACAGTGGGAGATTTGAGGTAAATGTAGAATGTTAAAGGAAGTAACTATGGGAAACCACCCTTTCTTTATTTAGACCGTGGTCCGATGCTTGTGAACACCTTGGTGGATTATTACCTGGAAACCAGTTCTCAGCAAGTATTGCACATCCTGACTACCTTGCAAGAGCCACACGATAAGGTAACTGCAGGTATAGAGCAGAGCGTGGGAGACGTTCTCCCGAGAGGGGTGCTGGCTTCTCCGTGCACCCACATGCAGGCTCCGGAGCTCGCCCCTCCCCCAACCTCTGCCTGCATGGGGCCTCGTTCCCAGGTGTCACCACATGTCCCCCGCAGGACCTGTGTCTCCGGAAAAGTTTACAAAGTGAGATAAACTCCAGAGGCTTTTTCAGATCTTGCTGTTTAAAAAAATCATGGAATCCCAATACTAGAATGGTACAGTGCCACTTCAATTCATAAAGTACCCCTAAACCCATGCTTTAAGTAGGGTTTTTCAGCTTCTAATTAATGTGGGGAAATCTTAACGGGACTAATGGATGAGTCCAGCTTCCCAGCTCTTGGAGGGCCCTTACGTTTTGCTTAGCAGAGCACTGTGACGGCAGACTTTGGGGCGTCTTGAGGTCGCAGGCTGGTGACTTTCCCAGAATATGAAGACCTTGCCGTCTTGTTCTTTTCGCTCTGGGCTGAATGTTAACTTCCGCTACCACCTGATCTATGTTTGGGGCCACACCAGGCGGCCGGGCTCCTGTGGCAGGGAGGGAGCCCCAGCAGGCCCTCACAGCTTCAGCGCCGCAGGCTGGGCGTGGTGATGGTAAGAGGGGGCCTGTTTGTCCTCAAGAGGAGGCCTCCCTGCCTCCCCCGCAGACCTGTGTCAGGGGACCCTTTTCAGGAAGTGCAGGCTGTCCTCTCTCAGGCCATATGGGTCAGTGTTTTGTTTGCCAACATGATTTAAATCTTGACCTCTGTACCTGTGTGACCCTTGCTCTACATCTTGGGAAGCCTCGGGGGCCGGGGGTCCATCCACTGGCCTTTGTGTGGGTCTCGTACATGCATCTGAGGGTCTCCCTTGGTTCCCTTGACCCACCCCCCCAGCTTTACTGAGATACATTTCCCTGTTCTCTCACACTTCCAGCATCTCTTGGACAAAATGAATGAATATGTGGGCAAAGCCGCCTCTCGGTTATCCACGCTCTCGTTACTGGGACACGCCATCCGGCTGCAGCCGCCCTGGAAGCATAAGCTCTCTCAAGCACCTCTCTTGCCTTCTCTGCTAAAATGTCTCAAGGTACGCCGCGTGTAAGAACTCGAACGAAATGGCTTTGTGCGTGTCATTTCTGAAATGTTGAGTCACTTCAAGCAAGCGCGCTAGATTTTAAGCTTGAGAGTTTGGAAACTCCAGGCATTTGGTGTTTCTCCGAGTGCAGAGTTGGGACTGAGGCCGTTCTCAGGGCATCACTGATGCCCAGTAGCTTTTGTCCAAGCAGATCCGGTAACGTTTCAGGCAGGTTGGTTCTCTTTCCCAGGCCTCTTCGGTGCCATCCTTGGAGAGCCTTCCCTCAGGTGAAAATATGCCGGCTCGTCTTTGGGAAGCCCGTTCCCAAGCTCCTTTTAGCTAATAGAGTGAGGCCTCAAAGGCCCGTTGCCATGGACGCGCGGCTGCCACAGCTACCGCCCGGCGCCGCCCGGATGTTCCTGCGCAGGCAGTCACACTTCTAGAGAGCCTGATGATTTGAGCGCCGACAGTGGCTTGCTGAGCTACGCAGGGCTCTTCGTTAATCTGTTCCAGTTCCTGGACTGGTTTCTGGCGGGGAAGTAAGGAAACATGGTTAATGTGAGGTGCTCGCTCCTCCCAGAGACATGGTCGTGCCGGAATGTTTATCGCGGGCTCGTCCGGCACAGCACCCTGCAGAGGGGCTCATGTCTCTGCCAGTGAGGGGACTGGCTGCTTTAGGGTCCCTGGAGGTGAGTCCCAAGGAGACACATTGACAGGTGTCATAAAAACATGTATGTAGTATTGGGGAAAAATAGGAACAGTTTTACCAACTTACTAAATTTTTAAATCTTCACCCAAGGATATGTGTTTATTGATTTTTAGAGAGAGAGGAAGAGAGAAGGAGAGCGAGAGAAAAACATCGATTGGTTGCCTCTCATACATGCCCTGTTGGAGCCCCAATAGGGTATTGAACCCACAACCTAGGCATGTGCCCTGATTGAGAATCAAACACAAAACTTTTTGGTATACGGGATGATGCTTTAACCCATCGGCCACCTGACCAGGGCAATAACTTAATTTTTTAAGCTAGTGGGTTGATGAGGAGATAATCCAGTTTTGAGGCACCCCATTTAATTTAGAGTCCAAAACTATTCATCTTTTCCAAAAAAATTACTTGAAAATTACTCATGGGCTGTTACCCAAGCCTTCAGTTAGGATGTTGTAAGACGAGGGTTAATCCTCTCTCCTGAAACTCATACATTCTCCTACCAGCATTTTCTATTCTCATCAGTAGATGGCTGCCATAACAAAGGTACGGGCTTGATGTGAAAACTAGGTATATTTAACACTTCCTTTCCAGACTGATAGATTCACTTTTAAGTAGGAATAATGAGGGTCTTAGCCTTCACGGGCGTCTTGGTTACTATCTTGTTTCTTAAATCCGAATTCCAGTCCCTTGGCAAACAGCCTTGATGTGGTCAGGGGCCAGGGGAGGCGCTGTCGCAGCCCAGGGCTCAGTACCATCGGCATCAGGGTCCTCGTGAGCCCACAGTGAGCGACTCGCTGGGTAGGTGGTAGACACGGTCAGAGGCCACCGTGTCGCCTTTATTTGCTGGTTTCTAAGCTCCGTGAAGGTGAGCTGTTCAGGACCTTGTTAGTGCTGTACTAACTTCGTCTTAAGTTCCACTTCTGCTGTGATCCTTTGAAAAGTGTGACTTGTCAGTGTGTAGTGGTTTTTCTAATTGACTGTAAAAAGGTAAGCATTTTAGGATTTGGCTGCATGAACGAAAACAGCTGCACTCCTCTGTTCTGCTAAAAAGTAGCCTCTCCTGCTTCCACGTCCTCGGGCTTGAGGAGTGGGCGTCGCCCCACGCAGGTTAAGCTCCCCCGGGATGCGGGTGGGGTGCGTGGCCAGCCCTCAGCAGCTCCTGTGGAGTCCCTCCAAACCCTTCGGGCCTTGGGGGCGGGGCTGAGTCTGCGCGAAGCTCTCATTGGGCCCCTGGTCCTCAGCACCTCGTGGCGCAGCCCTGCACCTACAGGTGTTTCTTCTCGCGCCCTTTCCTTCGCAGGTGGACACTGATGTCATCGTCCTCACGACCGGCGTCCTAGTGCTGATCACCATGCTGCCCATGATCCCGCAGGCAGGCAAGCAGCACCTCCACGACTTCTTTGACATTTTTGGCCGGCTTTCGTCGTGGTGCCTGAAGAAACCAGGTAACTCCTCGTGCCTGTCAGGTGGGTGCTTTCACTGCCGAGCAGGTGGTGAGCGGTAAGGGAAGGACGCGCTGACTTCTGTCGCTGGCATGGGTGTTGTCACCAGCCAGACGAGGGACTAGCTGGCGGTGTCCGCTGCAGGCAGAAGCCAGGCTGCTGTGCGATGCCTTTCTTCCCTTGGCTTAAAGGGTTCCTCCTCTGAGACGCGGAGTGGTAGGAGGGAGAGCTCCCTGCCTCTCGGCGACCCCTGCCGGAGCGGGACTTGCTTGCCTCAGTGCACTGTTCTGACAGGACACAGGCCCCTGGCCCAGGACCTGGTCCCGTGTGTGTGGGAGGAGGGAGAACGCTGCACGTCCCCACCCGCGCGCTCGTTCCACATGCAGTGGACGTGGGAACCTCGGCAGGCAGCGCGCTCTGTCAGGATGCCTCCAGCTGTGAGCGCGTGAACTTCCCAGCACGAGGTGTGCACTTGAAAGGATGAACACGGCTCCAGCACAGCCGTGGGGCCGGGGGTGGAGTCGCCTCTGGGGCAGGCTGGGCTGCTCGAGCAGGAGGGGCTTTCTGTCCGAGGGAGACTTGGGGTTCCCACCGGTCCAGGCAGGGCTGGTGAACTACGTGTTCTTTCTTCCACTCTCAGCCCTTGTGAAGCGAATGTCAGGACAGTTTGCGTAGCTGAGACTGCTGCTGGTTTTAAAGGTCCTCACCCACCTGGGCACAGATATTTAAGCCTTGCCGGGCACCACGCACAGTGCCAGGCACTGAGTACAGAGGCTGCCGCAGTGCCGTTCTCGGGAGCAGCTGAGCCGGCCAGGGGCAGGGGCAGGGGCAGGAGGATGGGGTCGGCGACTGTCCGCAGGCGGCCCGGTGTGGGGAGGCGTCCGGGGTCCCTTTGGAGGGATGACGGAGAGGAGGCAGAGTTAGCTCAGTCAGAGCCTGAGGGTCGCTCCACGGGAGGGCGTGTATCCAGGGGCCACAGGGAGCCACCGATGGATTTTCAGGGTGGCCGGCGTGCTCACACTTGCGTTGTAGAAAACCACTCTCACTCTCGGGGGCCCAAGGGGGAGTGTCCGTGAGCAAGGAGTCAGGCGGCAGCTTTGGGCTCGTGTCTGCCGGGCCCACGTCAGCCTGTGTCTGGCTGAGGCTCCTGGACGCCTCCTTTCCAGGCCACGTGGCGGAAATCTACCTGGTCCATCTCCACGCCAGTGTCTACGCCCTCTTCCACCGCCTCTACGGCATGTACCCTTGCAACTTCGTCTCCTTCCTGCGCTCCCACTACAGCATGAAGGAGAACCTGGAGACCTTCGAGGAAGTGGTCAAGGTAAACGGCAGCCGTGTGGCCAGGCGCACTTACTACTCGGTGTTAGAGGTGGAGGGGAGTTCCGAAAAGAAAACCCTGCCCCAGCCCAGGGCCCCACCCTCTGCCTTGATAGCCTTGCCTGTCATGTGCTGTGTGGCCCTGTGACGGGCCTTCACTTCACGGCGTCCAAGCTCCCCCTGTCGCAGCGTGCATCAGTGCTCGTGCCTGTTGACTGTCAAATAATGTCCTGTTGTGTGGCGATAGTTAAGCCTTTCGTTTGTCAACCGGACCCTTCTAGCCAATGATGGAGCATGTGCGGATCCACCCGGAACTGGTGACCGGATCCAAGGACCATGAACTGGACCCTCGGAGGTATGGAAACCCCCGGATTTTCTCAGGCTCTGGCGAGATCGCAGTGGGGTGGGGGGCGTCCTCTCGAGAGGTCACTGGGGAGAGTGGGTTCTGCTCCTGGAGTCAGTCCCTGGAGAGGACTCGTGCAGGGAAAGCTCCCGGGCGTCTGAACCGCTCCTGAGCAACAGGGAACAGGAAGCCCACTTAGCAGCCTGGAGGCCGCTGCGGTGCCCCGGGCGTGTGGCTGCAGCCAGCGGGCTGGGAAAGTCTGGAGGTGGAGACGGGGCCCCTGGTCCTTCCTTCTGCTCCACCAGGCGCTCCCTTCCTCCGAGGAGAAACAGCCTGCGCGGCTCCTGATTTGAGGATCCCAGGCCGGGGCAGGGGCAGGACCGAAAGGGGGACGGGATGGAACTCTGCTGCCCGAGCCGTGAGAAGCCCCTGTCCCTCCGCCCCTTTCCCGCCGGCAGCCAGGCCTGGGCCCGGGCCTCGGTCACCTTAGAGCCGCTCCCTGTGAGGTCCACGGAGAGAAGCACAGGAAGGGTGTGCGGCGCGTGATGGTAGCACGAGCAGACCTGTGGGCACCACCCGCTTAGAAAAGGGAGCTGCCCCTGTCGCAGCCACCTTCCCTCGTTCCCTGTCCCACCTCAGCAGCCACTGCTCTTGCTTTCTTGTTAATGGGCCCCTTTCCCTTCCTGTAGTGGTCACACGTATTGTTTCCTCCAGAAACGAATCAGGAGCAAAACCCGGCTCATAGAAAGGTAGTCTCGTCACTGTCCAGCGAAGGGCCCCAGGGGAGAGCCAGGAGGGGCCGCGTCCTGGTCCGGCTTCCCCTTCCTCGAGAGTTTACAGGAGCCCCTTCTGGGGAGGTCCGTGGGCAAGGTCACGAGAGTCCCGGGAGACAGGCCTACCTGTCAGAGCGCCGGGCAGGTCTGAGCGAGGACCGGGAATCGGCATGCTGCCGAAGGAATGGCAGAGGGAGGAGAGCGCTGTGTGCCGGGTCGGCCAGCGCGGAGTCCTGTGGATGGAGGAGTGTCCTCACTGATGCAGGCACAGGGGGAGGGGGGCTGCTTCAGTGTGAGATCCGCGGGCGAGGTGCAGGCGAGTTGTCCAGGGCAGGGTCGCCTGCACGCTCTGCCCTCCGTTCAGAGCATCAGGGGCAGCGGCCGCAGTGACGTCTGCTCTGACCTCACAGGTGGTCTCCTGCGCCTCGCACAGCTCCCCTCACGCGCCGGGCCTTTCCCCGCGGCTCTCCTCCCGAGGCCTCCGTTTGCTGGTCCCACGCTGTCTTTCTGGGCTGCTCTGTTGCACTGGAGCACCTCCTCCGGAGCTTTGGGAGGGAGGGGGCAGGTCTTGGCTGGGTGCAGACCTGCAGGTCGGTCACTCTCACTCAGCAGTTGGGAGGCGTTGTCCGGTGCCCCTGCTCCCGGCGCTGCTGCGGACACGGCCTCTGGCTCCCACCCTCTGTCGGCTGGGTGTCCTCGGGGGCTGCGAGCCTTGCCTTTGTCTCCTGGGATTCCCCAGTGCTGTCCCTGGGTGAGTCGTTCTCATTGGCCGGTCTTAGCTCTGTAGGTGCTAGGAAATGCTCTAACTGTTTATGCGTCATTTCCTTGCCTCCATCGTCTCTGTCTTTTTCTACGACTCCTGACATTGAATTGGGACCCCCGACATGGTTCTCTGCTCTTTCCTACTCGCCCGTTGCTTCTCTGCTCTTTTGTTTTATTCCCTGAAGATGTCCTGTCGTTAGTTTTTAATCCTTCTGCTATAGCCATTTGTCCCACCCCGTTCTTGATACCCGAGAGCTTTTTCAGTTCCCTGAATGCTCCTTTTTTATAGTCGCCTGATTTTGTTTTTCAATTTTTAAAATAATTCTTTATTGTTGAATGTGTTACATATGTCCCCTTTTCCCCCCATTGGCCCTCTCCAGCATCCCCCGCCGCCGTTTTTGTTTTTGGATGCAATCTCTCATGTCTGTGAGAATGATGAGAGTCGGCTTTTTCCAGGGGTTTTAGGAGGTTGTACGTTGGGGGGGTGTGTTCAGTCTACTCTATTAACCTGGAGCCTCCTGGGTCAACTTAGAGAGCCTCCCTCGCCTCGATAGGCTTTCGAAGAAGCTCTAACTCAGAAGGTAAGACACCAAGGCAAAGAGGAGAAGGAGCTGGAAACAGTGAGCACACAGAAGCAGCAGGAAAGTCAGCAGTGGCCACAGGGAGGGGAACAGCCCGACTAAAGACAGACCCCTCGAAAATGAAATCGGGTATCCAGAGCAGACATGCAGTGACAGAACGGGAGAACAGCTGCGCCCTCCCAGGGAGCGGTCGGAGGACGGAGAGGAGAGGCCCGGGAGAAGGCTGGGAAACGGCGTCCGTCCAGGAGCCCCGCGCCCAGCACAGCTTTAGAAAGCGGGAGAGCCCGGTGGGGACAGGCCGCGAAAGAAATGCTAGGAGAAAATTCCAATGCAGGGACAAGTAACACAAACGATAATTGGAGGACATGCATTTCCAGATCAGAGGAACTTGGTTGGTGTTCAGCTTAATCAACATTAAAGAATGCTGCCAAGGTTCAGTGTTGTGAAATTTCAGACACCAGAGATAAACCTTTTAGGGAAAAACAGCCAAACAGTAAGGACCAGACATCAGAATGGCGTTAGCTTCTGAAACACCTTCAAAACGGAGAGAAAGGGCTTTCTCCCCAGCCAGGTTGCCTGGTGGGTGTGGGCGTTTTTAGATTTGCCCCCATAGACCCTTTCTCCCCTGAGCACCGAGCACGGTTTCACCAGAATGCGGGTGAGGTCCAGGGGCGTGGGAGGGGTTTCCTAAACCCTGCGCTGGCTTTAAACTGTCATGTCATTGACTCTAAGATGCCATTGAACAACAGGATGTACTTGTATTTTACTAAGCACACCCGAGAAAGAAAAAATACCAAACCAGCCTGTGACTGGCTAGCCTGTGTTTCCCAGGGTCAGAGAGCTTACAACACGGAAAGTCCCTGTAAGAATCAAGAAGTCACTGTCAGTGCATCTATTGCTCTGGTTGAAATAAAACTTCCCTGCGACATGCACTTCATTGTCTTCTCTAAGGTCCGTCTCTGCGGGCGTACGTGTCCTGACTCTTGCTCTCACGTAATCACTTTCCAGCCGCTGAGAATGTGGGGCGGAGACTAGCAGCCGTGCCACAGGTGTCACAGGCTGCCACCGAGACCCTCCCCTGCACCGACCCAAGAGGCTGCGTGGGGACCCCAAGGCCCTGCCTCTAGGGCAGCTGCCTGAGGCCCCACGGCCGGCTCTTTCCTGTGTGTGATACCACAGTCCCCACATCTCAGCGAGGCTGAGCGGCCTAGAACCATTTGCGTCGGGCGGATGTTTCCTCGGGGAGCCGTGGCGCGGCCGGGGCTGCCGGGCTGTTCTCCATAAGCTTCGGAACACGGAGGCGAGAGCCTCTGGGGGTGACTGGTTACCTAGAAACACGGAGAGCAGGTGATGTCCACAGGAGGACCGTTCTACCTGAGCGAGCAAAGGCGTTCGCGCCTCCACTTAGCGCATTTGGCAAACACCGACGAAGTAAGAGAGGAAAGGAACACACCATGTCCTGTTCTTCTCATTTGAATTATTAGTGGGAGCATATCCGTTTGTGTAGCTCTGAGTAGTTTTGTTTGTTTTTTTAATATATTTTCATTGATTTTAGAGAGGAAGAGAGAGATAGACACATCAGTGATGAGAGAGAATCATTGATCGGCTGCCTCTTGCACGCCCCCTACTGGGGATTGAGCCTGCAACCCAAGCATGTGCCCTTGACCAGAATCGAACCCGGGACCCCTCAGTCCGCAGTCCAATGCTCTATCCACCAAGCCACACCAGCCAGGGCTCTGAGTAGTTTTGTTTCCTTTACTCGTGTAAGATTATATCCTGAGCATTTGCTGTCACTTAATCTTTGAAAGCATGATTTTTAAAGCCAGCTTTTAGTAAGGTATAACTTAGATACAATAAAGTTCATCCGTTTTGTTCAGTTTTGACAAAAGGCTCACTCGCAGTAGAAGAATGTCCCGTTGCCCAGGAAGCCCCTTCCAGCCCGCCCTCCCTCTTGACGACCACGGGCCCGCTGACAGGGTCTCAGTCTTTCCTCTGCAGAGGCTCTGGCTGGACTCGGGGTGCTTCCTTCTTCCCATCACGGGCTGCGCTGTGCTGAGCTGAGCCGGTGCACATCGCCACGCCTGTCTCTCCGTGGGCCGTGCTCTCAGCAGCAGAACTGCGGCTCCCAGACCAGAGCCCTGAGACAGTTCTTTACGTTTCCGGTGGCTGGCTCCAGGGCTGGGACTTGCTGCGCCGTGTTTGCGGCCTGAGGATGGCTTGGAACCCAGCACTTTGACCAGGGCCCTGAGTCACGCTCAGCTCCCTGGCAGCCTCCAGGCCTCCCTGCTCTTTGATTGCCTTCGTTCCAAAGGAGATTTCCCCGGCGGCTGCTCTGCCTAGTGTGTGTTCTATTTTGAGCCAGGCCTAGTCTTTTGTTGATGAAGTTTTTCTTTCAGTTTAGTGCCTGGTAAATTGATAAACCACTTTAAACGGGGAGGATATAGGTTTGTGAAATGAATGCCTAATTTCTGGTCAGTACTTCTTGGGCTGGTGTGGCTCTGCCTTGTTCTGTGCTAATCACGGGTCAGTGGCTAGCTGGAGTTAGCACATGTATGTATTTGATTGATTAAATGGATTATAGCTTGCCCTGGCCGGTTTGGCCCAGTGGATGGAGCGTCGGCCTGTGGACTGAAGGGTCCCAGGTTCAATTCTGGTCAAGGGCATATGCCTGAGTTTCGGGCTCAATCCCCAGTGGGGGACGTGCAGGAGGCAGCCAATCAATGATTCTCTCTCATCATTGATGTTTCTATCTATCTCTCCCTCTTCCTTCCTCTCTGAAATCAATAAAGAAATATATATTTAAAAAATAAATAAATAAATAAATGGATTACAGCTTGCATTTCTTGACGTTCTTTGCCTTTTACAGGTGGAAGAAGTTAGAAACCCATGATGTTGTAATCGAGTGTGCCAAAATCTCTCTGGACCCTACAGAAGCCTCGTATGAAGATGGCTATTCTGTGTCTCACCAAAACTCAGCCCGCCTGCCCCCTCGTTCAGCCGACGTCACCGCAAGCCCTTACGTGGACGCACAGAACAGCTTTGGTAGGAGGGACTCCGGTACTTCCCTGCCTCCCGCGTTGGCCCGGGGCGCATTGTTGATTTTTGTTGACTTTCTTCTTCTTTTCCTAGAAGAAGACTTGGGTCAGCTCCTAGGAGCGGCTTCCCAAATATTTAAAATTTGAATTTGCCCCCATTTCTGCTGATTAACTCCTCCTTCAAGTGTAATTTCGGCCCATGTCCTCGGTCTCCTGCCTGATCATGTGCCCGCAGGCTTGCTGTGTCTGCGATGCTAACAAGGAAAATGGATTTAAGTGTTTGACTTCTAGGCTGCTGTGCGTAAGGGAGTCTTCCTACTTTCCCGGCACGTGAGAGGCCCTCTGGGCCGCAGCACTGACGTGTGCCCGGGGCTGCACGGAGTGGAATTGGGTTGGTACAGAGTCCAGGCTGCTCTGCAGGCAGCCCCCCTGGGGCATCGGCCCGGCCCTGCCTCCTCACGTTTCCTGCAGACCCCCCTGCACTCATTCCCCAGGATGCCAGGGCCCTCAGATATTCTTTAAATGTAGAGAACGGAATATTGTTGGAAGTTGAGAAGACGTATTTTTTAAACAAATTTAATTTGAGAGAGAGAGACACCGAAGCATCATCCCACCATCCATGCATTCGTCGGTTGCTTCTTGTCTGGGCCCTGACTGGGGACCCACCCCCGGTGGTGCTCCAACCAGCTGAGCCCCAGCGAGGACGAGGTGACCCAGGTGCTCTGTCAGCATAACCAGGCCACACAGCGAGGCGTGTGCTCTTTCCCTTTCGTTGCAGGGAGCGTGACTTCCACCCCTCACTCGGCGTCCCGGCCGATATCCAGCACGCCAGGGCAGCTACCTCCGCCGCTGAGTTCCCCTGCGCCACGGCTGCCAGCCGAGGCCCCGCAAGTACGGTCCCAGGGTGCAGAGTGCGCCCGTTTCTTCTCTGCTCGCCGCCGGCGCGGGCCATTAGGGTCGGGCATTAGCACGTGGTCGGGGAAATCTCACACTGCTCATTTCAGAAAGTTGTTTTTAAGGATGGGTTACATTAGCAAAACCCACGTGGGTTTCTCTGGGAGCCTAGACTTACAAATGCAACGTGTCCCTTGATAGAGCTTTAATGAGGTGCCTCTTTCTAGTTGGAAGTGGCCACCGCCCAGGGACGTACACGTTGGGTGAGTGGTCCTTGCTCATCCCGACATGCTTCCTGACTTCCCAGGCTACTCTCTGGAGCCCATCTCTGGTGTGCGGCATGGCCACGCCTCCCACTTCTCCTGGAAACGTGCCGCCGGACTGCTCCCAGCCCTACAGTAAAGCCTTTGGTGGCCCTGGTATGTCTGCCTCAGGGGGGTTTGGTTGGTGGGGGTGGGCCTGCCGTTTATGACCAGGAACAGCCTCGGGTCTGACTGTGTTTGGGGACTTGCCGCAGTGAACCTGCTGTTGACGCTAATGCAAACCTCGGGGGCTTCCGGAACATGTAGAGTGAACCTAGAAATGGCCTGGCCTGGATTCCCCACGAGTGATCTCTGGCAGCTTTCCTCACGGCGCCAGGCCTCCAAGACCGCGGCAGCTCAGCAGTCCGGCCCAGTGACTGCGCTCTGCCCTTGTCTCCGAGCAGGTGGAAAAGGAACTCCCTCGGGAACCCCGGCGACCTCTCCTCCGCCCGCCCCGCTCTGCCATTCGGATGACTGCGTGCACGGCCCGCTCCCCCCGCCCACAGCCACACACCCCCGGAAGGTATGCTCGGGTCGCCCTCTGCCCTAGCACCGCGGCTGCCTGCTCACTCACTCTGTGAAGCCTGTCATGCCCGATAGCGCTCCCCTGAAATGTGGGGGCCTTAAACAGAACACCTGACCGAGCAGCCAGCAGCTCTCCAAGTGGGGCAGCTGGCGCGGGCCTGGAGCCCTTCCTGGAACCCGTGGTCAGAAGTGCTGGCACGGTGATACTAAGCTGTCCTTTGCCCCTTGACGGCGTGGAACTCCTGGTATAGAAACGGTGGTGAGCGCCTGGCCCCGCAGCGCGAGTCAGCAGGTGCCCACCTGTCCTGGCAGGCGTTACAGTCTTCTTCCTGGACTGTTTTTTTCTGTTTAAAAGAAAAGAAAAGCCAAAACACTAACGTAAGAATATTCTGTGGGAAGCAGTGAAAGTCGTTAATCAGATCGTGGCCTTTGGGAACATGATTGTGTAACTCTAATGGAAGGGGATGTGCACATGAGCACTGCTCACACCAGGTGGCGTGACCTCAGGCACCGTGCGAGGGTCAGGCCAGAGCTGACCCGGCGCTTTTCCTCCCGAAGCTCCGGTTTTATTGGAGAGCTGGCTGGCACTGGTATTCAGACCTGAGTGTGGCCAGCAGTTAGTTTGTTAAGTGATGCACTGAGCCTGTCTCTTCAAGATAAACAACTGACAGTATTTGTTGCCAATGATAAAATCCAGCTCCAGGTGAAACTGGAATATTAAGACACGGCATCTGCCCCTCAAGCTGATAGCTTCCCCTGGTCTCATGTGAGATGGAAGTCTCGGGAAGCTTGGCTAGGCCTCGTTGTCAGCATGGGATGGTGAATTGTTTCAGCTGCATGACTCCGTGAGCCAGTCTCTGCCAAATGCCCAGAGATCGATGCTCTAGCCCAGTGGTCGGCAAACTGCGGCTCGCGGGCCACATGCAGCTCTTTGGCCCCTTGAGTTTTTAGCAAAGGCCAGCTTAGGAGTGCCCTAATTAAGTTAATAACAGTGTACCTACCTATATAGTTTAAGTTTAAAAAATTTGGCTTTCCAAAGACATTTCAATCGTTGTCCTGTTGATATTTGGCTCTGTTGACTAATGAGTTTGCCGACCACTGCAGTCCAGCCTCATGCATGGTGAAGGCGCTTTCGTGTACATCCAGGCAGGCGGTGGATAACATGCATATGGAGCATGAATGGCCATGGCTTCAGATTTCACACCATAAATAACCCTAGGAAGTAACCTTGTCAGGTGTGGGTGCGACATCAGAGATGTTACCCCCAGTCTGTTAACATTGTTTACTTCTTACCACTGCTTGTTGGGGTCCCAGCGTTTTCTTCACGTTTCGCCAGAACGCCGTAGGCAGCAGACGGAAGGCAGAGGCAGCGGGAGCACCCAGCTGCTTCCCTGCAGGGATCAGAGCAGCTGCAGGAACGGACAACAGCTCCGCTCGCCTCATTCATTCTTGTTTTAAGCGAATTAATGAATATTCTTTTTTTAAAATACATTTTATTGATATTTTACAGAGAGGAAGGGAGGGGGAGAGAGAGTTAGAAACATCGATGAGCGAGAAACATCCATCACCTGCCTCCTGCACACTCCCTACTGGGTATATGCCCGCAACCAAGGTACATGGCCTTGACCGGAATCGAACCTGGGACCCTTGAGTCCGCAGGCCGATGCTCTATCCACTGAGCCAAACCGGTTAGGGCTAATGAATATTCCTAAAACTTCTCTTTTAATTCCTAATCCAGTAACTTTCAGGAGATTTAACACAACCGCATAGACAGAAGGTCCTGGGGTTCTTAACAGTTTCAAGAATATCAAGGCGTCCTGAGACAAACAGCTTTCTAATCTGACAGCACAGATACTTGGGGTGTTTCTCTTACGTCCGGGGCCGGGTGCTCAGCCTCGCCGAGTGATGTAAACATGCCCATCTTTTCAGGAGGAGAAAACAGATCCGGCCCGGCCCTGTCTGCACAGACAGCACCATCTTCCCAACGACCGCGGGCTAGGTAACGTCTCCTCTGTGGGTTACGTGTGGGGACAGGGAAATCCTGGAAGGCTGCAAACCACTGAGGCCTCAAGACACCGAAACCTGTCCTTTACCCTAGAGGCCACCTAATGGTGACCCAGCTTTCAGCGAGCGCAGGGAGGCACCTGTGTGCGGAGCTGCCAGCCCGTGGCTTTCCCTGTCCGCTGAGCGTTAGGGCCGGAGCATTTCCTCCCGGGGGCCCGTGTTCGGCACCGTTAGTTGGTGTCGGCGGTGTCGGAGCTCTGCCGCCCCGAGAGCCCTTCCAGCCTGTCGGTCCAGCAGGGACTCGTCCCGGCACCTCCGTGACGGGACGCGTTTCCGTCCCAGCGTTTCCAGCGTGTTTCTCTGACTCGAGTTGTCTGTTTCTAGAAGAACTTCCTGGCAGCAAAGAACTTCCTCTCAGTGACCTTCCAGGGTTCTTAGGCGGCCTGGCCTCCGAAGAAGACAGCATTGAAAAGGACAAAGAAGAAGGTAACATCCGGGCTCCTGGGCCTGGTGAGGTGGAGAGATGGTAAAACTGAACCCGGGCCTCGTGCCAGCACGCCGGGCTGGCGTGGTGTTTCTCCTCTTGGGAGAAGAGGTGGGAGGTGCACTGTGGGTCCAACGCCAGGTGAAGGGAGGCCGCTCGGTAATGTCCTCTGGGTGGCACTGCCTGGCCCTGCCCAGGAGGCCTGCTCACTTGGTGTCTCTGTCTCCCTCCCTCCCCTCAGCGGCAATTTATAAAGAACTTTCTGAGATCACAACGGCCGACACTGAGCCTCTGGTTCCTCGGGGAGGCTTCGACTCTCCCTTCTACCAGGACAGTCTCCTGGGCTGTCCGAGGAAGACCCCGTCAGCCACCGCCAGCGCTCAGGGCGCCAGTGTGCACCCCGAGCCTCTCCACTCGTCCCTGGACAAGCTGGGGCCTGACACACCAAAGCAAGCCTTCACCCCCATTGAGCTGCCCTGCGGGGGCCTCGACGAGAGTCCTGCCGGGAGCAGGGAGCGCCAGACCCCTCTGGAGACCAGGATCCTCACGCCCAGCCCTTTCAGAGTTCCGTCTCAGGGGGGCGCGGGCTTCGGCAGTGGGCAGCCTCCGCCCTACGATCATCTCTTTGAGGTGGCACTGCCCAAGGCTGCCCACCATTTTGTCAGCACGAAGACCCAGGAGCTCGTCAAGAAGGTGCCAGGAAGCGCAGAGGGAGCCTGGGTGCCCTCTGCCTCCCCCCTGGAGGTGCTGGACAGGCTGATCCAGCAGGGCGCTGACGCGCACGGCAAGGAGCTGAGCAGGTAAGGCGCCGCTGAGCAGGAGGGCGCCGTCCTCCGCGGTGTCTGTCCCGGTGACATGAGAACGTGGGAGGGCGCAGGCAGTGTGCTCCGTCCGGGGGCCGCTGCTCCTCCCGTGCGAGCGGACACCCTCCAGCCTGCCGCCTTTCCGTGCACAGGGCTGTGTGTCCTCCAGACGTGCACACTGAGCTGGATCGTCCCTCGTGCCCATTTTGACACGAGTCTTCCTGCCTCTGCGTAGGCCGTCTGGCACTGCGCTCTGAGGACGCTCAGAGGCTCCACGCTTGCTCTCGCAGCGGAGGGCGAGGTTGTGGCATCTCAGATGCAGGCATGTTGGCCACAGGGCCCTCTGCTCGCCAAGGGGGCTTCTGTTTGCTGCCATCGCTCATCAGGTGGGAGAAAGTCAGCAGCCTTTCAAACAAGCTCAGGTGGCCCCTCCCCCGGGACGGCGCACGTGATTTCTTAGAGATCTGTCTGAGACACTCTTCAACCCTTCTTTTCTTTCTTATTTTTTCCTTTTTCTTCAACCTTTCTTTTTATTACCCTTTTCAAAGGAGGTTCAAGGAAGGCGTGAGGGAAGTTTGAATTCTCGGTCATTTCTCAGCAGGTTCTTGGGGAATGTTAGTTTTCATTTTCCTTCTGTATAATAACCTAAGGCAGAATTTGACAGAGATGGTAATATTTAACATCTCTCTCTGTCTTCTTTTTTAAGATTGAGTTTGGAGAGGGAGGAAGAGAGAAACATTGATGTGGGAGAGAAAACATCACTCAGTTGCCTCCCAGACTCGCCCTGATGGGGAATTGAACCTGCTACCCTCTGGTGTACAGGCTAAGATTCCGCTCCCCCCCCCCTTCTCTTTCTAAAATATATTTTTCTATTGATTTCAGAGAGGAAGGGGGAGAGAGAAACATCAGTGGTGAGAGAGAATCCTGGATCGGCTGCCTCCTGCACACCCCACAACCCGGGCCTGTGCCCTGACTGGGAATTGAACTGTGACTCCTGATTCATAGGTAGATGCTCAACCACTGAGCCACACCGGCTGGGCTAAGGTCCTCTTTTAATGACATTCAGGTAATAGGCCCAGGTAAACTACCTCCTTTTTCCTTAAACTCGGAGACAGGAGTGTCTCAGGCCAGAGCTGCTCTCCATGTATTTCATGGAGGATTGGAAACGGGCAGCTCTCCGTGTGCTTGGTCACCAGTCACCTTGAAAGCCGAGCACCACGCGCCAGCCACAGGGTGAGCTCGGGGCGCGGCCCGCGGCCCTCGGCCTTCCCTCGAGTGGGCTGTCGGGCTCCTCGGCTGACTCCACGGGGACTGGGAGCTGAAGGCTTCCTTGTGCCACAAGGAGGGACCTGACCTCACAACTCCAGGTACGTAAGACCGTGACTTTGTGCTCAAACCTTTCTTCCCAGGTTGTCTCTACCCAGCAAGTCTGTCGACTGGACCCACTTTGGAGGTAAAGTTGTTACTTGAGCTCCAGATCCAGCCCACGTGGGTCTGCCTGCCAGTTGCCTTTCCTGTCCACGCGGGGGTGCCCTGTAGGAAGCAGATCCCCCTTTGCTCCTGTTCCAGCCACTTACCCGTGCGCTTGCTAACGGGGATCTCGGGTGTCGCCAAGTCGGCTTTCCTGTTGGAAAGCGGCAAAGACCATGCGCTCCGCAGTAGAATCGCGGACAGTGCAGACCTCACGCCTGGCCCCCTGGCCAAGCCCCAAGTGCAGGGGGTGGTCCTGGAGCGTTCTCGGGGGAAACGTATCGGGGAGCGAAGAAAAGGGACCTCAGGAGTGGACGCATGTGGCTCCAGTTTGTGGAGACAAGGAAAGCATGCTGAGCGTCACCACAGTGTGCCCTTAGCAGGGGACGGAGGTGGTGGTACTTCCTCCCGCTGAGGGACTGCTGGGAGCGCGGGGTCCTTGCCAGCGGGCGGCAATCTCTTCGTAACAGACCCTGGGCGGGGCTGATGGAACGCCATGTAAAAGGCATCTCTGCCACCTCCCTCTGCTTTAAAACCAGGCTCTCCTCCCTCAGATGAGATCCGCACCCTCCGTAACCAGTTGCTTTTACTGCACAACCAGTTGCTCTATGAGCGCTTTAAGAGGCAGCAGCACGCTGTCCGGAACAGGCGGCTCCTCCGCAGGGTGATCCGGGCGGCGGCTCTGGAGGAGCACAACGCGGCGATGGTGAGCTGAGGGGTGGGCGGCGGGGCGGGCCCTTCGCTGCGGTAGGAGCAGCCCCTGAGCCGGGTCACTTCCCGCCCTTGCTCTGCTCCCTGGTGTGGCTCAGGCGGCCGCCTCGTCTCTGAGGTTCACACAGGAGTGGCTGCATCTCTGGGCTCCAGCATCTCTGGGCTCCGGCAGCTCTTGGAAGCCGCGGGGACAGCGGAGTTTTTGTTGATTTGTCACTGGCTGTGATGATAACAGGGTCAGAGATTATTTTGTTTTTCCAAATGTGAAAGCAGCTCTCCTGAAGCTGTTTTATGGCCCCAAATGTGTGGCACAGTAGTGCAGCCAGTTGGACCTGGTGACTGGCCGTGGCTCTGCCACTTAGGAAAGTAGGTGAGCCTGCGGCAGCTGCCACCCAGCGTGTAACTGAGAGGAGTGACCCGCTGGCTGAGTGCTGGCCAGGGCGAGCGGCGTGATGTGCGTCCCTTCAGTGACCTGAGGGGAAATGTGGGAGCCCTTGAGCTGGAGCCCAGCCAGACAGAGCGGGCGGTCAGGTTCTGGGCCTGCAGTATGGTTAAAGGGCAGCTAAGACTTGAGATGAAATGTGTGCATTTGAACTTGAGCATCACTGCCCATGTCGGAAGGCAGCTAAAATGATGACCTCTCTGGTCTCTGCTAGAAAGACCAGTTGAAGTTACAGGAGAAGGACATCCAGATGTGGAAGGTCAGTCTGCAGAAAGAGCAAGCCAGGTGCAGCCAGCTCCAGGAGCAGCGGGACACGATGGTCGCCCAGCTGCACAGCCAGATCCGGCAGCTGCAGCACGACCGGGAGGAGTTCTACAACCAGAGCCAGGAGCTGCAGGTACGCCGCTGCGCAGGCGTCCCCGAGGGGCACACACCGTGTGCTTCTCACCAAGGCGAGCCCTTTCCCCGACACCGAGGCCTGGTGCAGGCCCATTTGACTTAGGGAGAGGTCCCAGCTCCCTCAGTGTGTCAGCCATTTTTCCTGGCTCCGCAGCCGAACAGAGAAGTTCTGCTTCTCAGGTGGATCTAAACAACTTAGTGGTACTTGTCCTGACAACTTAGTAGCTGTTTAAAGTAATCTACATAAACTTAAGGAAGTTTAAGTTCCTTTTTCAATGGCACAGCTGATTTGCCAGTGCTCTGTGCGCCCTGGGTCACCCGCATGTCCGTTTTCCACTGCTTTTTGCCTGGTGACCTGGTCACATTGACCTCCTGACACGCAGCTTCACAAAGAGGGCGACATCCCGGCAGGGACACCTCTTGCTGACACTGAAGGACCTCCCGCCGGTAGTGCACGTGATAACCAGCAGGTGTCGCTGTGTTTTCCTCAAAAATAAACGCTCCGGCCCAGTTCAGGGCCGTTTGCTGCCCCGCTCCAGGCTCTTTGGTGCAGTTTGGGGCCTGGGGGTCTGAGGCCGTGGTTAAACAAATCAGGAACTCGCCACAGCTTACTTTTTAAAACTAAGACTTACTTCCTGATGGGCCACTGAGGGAGCAGGGGCCGGTGGCTGGAGGGGGAGGGGGGGGGGTCTGCTGGTGCTCTGAGCCTGCGTCTCCCTGCACAGACCAAGCTGGAGGACTGCAGGAACATGGTGGCGGAGCTGCGCCTGGAGCTGAAGAAGGCCAACAGCAAGGTGTGCCACACGGAGCTGCTGCTCAGCCAGGTGTCTCAGAAGGTGAGAGGGACAGGTGTGGCTTGTGTGTCAGTGAGGGGTCCCCAGCAGGGGGCGCGCCTGTCCCTTCCTCCCAGGGGACAGCGGGTCAGGTCTGGAGACATTCTGGTGTGACTGGCGTGGAGTGGGCAGGTGCTGGGTGCTGCTGAGCCCTGTGAGTGTCCCGGAAGGCTCTCTCCACGCCGTTTGAAGTTGGTTCAGAGTTTTGAGCTGTGAACCTCTGGGGTTCGCTGCGCTGCTAGACATCACTTAGCCAGGAGCGGCGAGTCTTCCCGGGACCGAATGCCCTGCTGGGGCCCTGCACCCCCTCCCAGCGGCCTGTCGTGGCCACCTCGGTGTGGACGCTGGCACGTCTTCCTTTTTGCCGGCTCCATTTAAAGTGCATTTTTGTCCATTCCATCGCCCCTGGAGGCCCCCTCCACACCAGCTGAGGGTTAGGAATTGCAACCGCGGAGCTGTGGACTCCGCCTGGCGCTGGCGTGGTGAGCTGCTGCCCCCCAGTGGCCGCCTGCAGCCGTGCGCTGTGGGCCGTTCACGCCTGTTCCTGTGTTTGGTCAGCTCTCCAACAGCGAGTCGGTGCAGCAGCAGATGGAGTTCCTCAACAGGCAGCTGCTGGTGCTCGGCGAGGTCAACGAGCTGTACTTGGAGCAGCTGCAGAACAAGCACTCGGACACCACCAAGGTGGGCGGAGGCGCGGGGCGGGCGGGCGGCCCTCACTGGTCACCGAGCGGCTCTGTGACTCGTTCCCAAAATGGCGCTGCGGTCCTGGTGCCCATCCCCCCTCTCGCTGCCTGGCCATGCAAGCACTTCTCGGCATCACACGAGCCTGCTTCCCCACTGGGCCACTTTGAGATTAAGTCAGATGTCAGTGCCAGCACCTGATGGTAGTGGGTACCGAGGAGGAGAGATGTTCCCCTTCTTCGCCCAGGCCCCTGTCCTGGAGGGAGGGGAGCCGGGTCTGGAACGGAGCTCAGGACTGAGAGTATGGACCGCTGTGCGTGTTCTCCTTCCTTTAGTTGTTGAGTTGAGTTTCAGCAGGTGGTGGCTCGGTCGGTGGCCAGGCCAGCGTCAGGCCGGTCTTATTAATCAGGCCTCGCCAGTGGTGTTGGGACAGTTTCGTGCCGGTATAGACAGCCCGGGGTAATGTGAGCGAGTGAGCTGGGAGTGGGGTGATAGTGCACGCTCAGGTGTTTCCTTCACCGCGTCTCCACACACACACACTCCCACCACTGCGCTCTGTGAGGGCTCAGACCCAGAGGTGTGGTTTTCATCCCGCGGCTGCTCCTGAGCCCGCAGCCCGCAGCCCGCAGCCCGCAGGCCAGGCTCCTTCAGAGGGAAGGCCAGGTCACGTGGGAGTTCATCTGGAAACCGGCTCCCACTTCCTGGGCGCTATAACGGCTTTGGGAAAAGAACGGGGAACCTACAGGCTAAGAGAACCTTGAAGAGTTTACTCAGGGGCACCTGCCGGGTCTTGGGGGGAGGGCAGACAGAGCGGCCCCGAGGCGCTGCCTGGGGTTCGAGCACCTGTGCGCCCTCAGTGCCCCTGCCGCGGCTGCTGCGGGCGGCCGCGCGGTCACCAGCCTGACTCGGCCCCTCTGCCAGGAAGTGGAGGTGATGAAGGCTGCGTACCGGAAGGAGCTGGAGAAGCACCGGAGCCACGCGCTCCAGCAGAGCCAGAGGCTCGACACCTCCCAGCGGCGCGTGCTGGAGCTGGAAGCTCAGCTGGCCAAGAAGGACCACCTTCTCGTGGAGCAGAAGAAGTACCTGGAGGACGTCAAGCTCCAGGCCAGGTAACTCGCGGGAGGGGCGCGCGGGGCGCGGGGGTGGCTGGGGTCCCACTCCGGCCACTGTGTCTTTCAGAGGCCAGCTGCAGGCCGCCGAGAGCCGGTATGAGGCTCAGAAACGGATCACCCAGGTGTTTGAGCTGGAGGTCTTAGACTTGTACGGCAGGTTGGAGAAAGATGGCCTCCTGAGAAAACTTGAAGTTGAAAGAACAGAAGCAGCGGAAGCAGCAGAAGAAAGGTAGGAGCAGAGGGCGGTGCGGTGAGCCTCGGAAGCAATTACCGCACGTGGCTCCGTGCGTTTCAGAGCCCCCGACGCCCTGTCCTCAGGACACCCTGCGACCTCTCCATGTCCCTTTTCCTGGCCCCCAGTCCCCGATACGCACAGGAGGCGTCCATGTTTGAGACGCATCCATGCGCCGGGCTGTGACTTGGGTGTCCCGGGTGAGATCCTCGCTTGAGCCCGTTATAGACGCGAGCGATGGGCAGAGTTTGGTGTCAGTGTGAGCCCCCGCCTCCCAGACACGGGCCCACCGTCACCCGTGCCGCGCTCCCCGCTCTGTTGCAGGCTGGACTGCTGCAACGACAGCGGCTCGGGTCCCGTGAGAGGGCACAGCGACGCGGTGTCGGGCCACAACGGGGAGACCAGGCCCCCCCGACCCGGCAGTACCCGGGGCGGCGGGGGCAGCAGCAGCAGCAGCAGCAGCCAGCTCTCCACGCCGGAGAAGCCCCCGGCCCAGCGGGCAGGCCCGTTCAGCAGCCGCTGGGAAACGGCCGTGGGCGAGCCCTCCGCCAGCATCCCCGCGACGGTGGGCTCCCTTCCGAGTTCCAAAAGCTTCCTGGGCATGAAGGCGCGAGAGCTGTTTCGGAACAAGAGCGAGAGCCAGTGCGACGAGGACGGTGTGACCAGCAGCAGCCTTTCTGAGACGCTCAAGCCGGGTGTGGACGCGGGGGTGGAGGCCAAGACCCCCCTGAGCCCCGACGGCCCACGCCCAGCGCTGCCCAGCCCGGACAGTGTGGGACAGCTCCGCATCATGGACTACAACGAGGCTCACCAGGAGCACAGCTAAGCTGGCGCCAATCAGTGTTAACTCCTTAGGCTGCAGGAGGGCGGGCGTGTCCGAGGCTGCTGCTCCCAGGGCCTGAGAGGCCGGCTCAGGGCGGAAGTGGGGTGGAGGCCTTTTGACAGCTGCCTGAGTGCGGAACGGTTTTTGGATCTGGCGTGGAAATGCCTCTTCCCTCCCGCCCCCCCCCCCCCCCCCCATTGACCTCGCAGCGTGTACTAACCGAGGGCCAGTTTGCATTCCTCACCGCTTGGTTTTCTTCCTCCCCCCAAGGTTGTGCCCTTTGAACCAGTGCAATATGAGGCCAAATTCCTCTAACACCACTCCTCCCTGCAGCCCGGAGAGCGGGCTGCGCCCTTAGCCAGGTGGCAGGTGGCGCCAGGTCATCTGCTCGCCCTGCCAGGAGGCAGCGTGTAAGCTGGCGTCTTTTTTGCTGGTTTTGGTCTGAAGTTCAGCATCTAAGTCAGTGGGTTAAAAGAACAACGGTTCAGTCCCCTCCCGTCCTGGCGGTTCCGATAAGCTCCCCAGAGGGTCTGTGTGAACAAAGGTCTGTTGGAAAGTCGGAGCTGGCGCTGCGGGGACCGGGTCTCCCCTTCGGGACGCTCTGTCCCCTTCCCCACTACCTCTTATTTATTTGGTGTTTGCTCGGAAGCTGGTACTGGTCTGACCACAGGCTGGTGTGGGGCTCACCTGCTGTCTGCGGGCGGAAGGTGGTGGGGAGGAGCCGCCTCCAGGCAGGGCTGTGCTGGCCGAGCCCGGGTGGCTGTCCGTCCGTGTGTCCTGGGCACCTGTGTCCGCTGCTCTGTGGCGCCGCAGCAGGACGGCTCTGAGGGCCCCGGAGCTGCCTCTCAGCCCATGCGACCTTGTTTCTCAGGGCTCAGAGCTCCTCACTCAGTAGGTTCCAGGCCACCAAAGAGGTAACAGCTTTTTACACCAGTTCGGGGACCCCCGCTGCCGTCCAGTGTGCTCGGGCAGTGGCCCGGCCAGAGCACTGGCTGGCAGAGTGGAACTCGGCAGATGCTCCTGAAATAAACGCCGGAAGCCTGAGAATTCTTGCCTGGTGTCCAGTGAGGGGGGAGGGGTGGGGCTGAGGCCTTGGGGGAGCGAGGACACACGGCTGCTTTCTGTGCTCGGAGTCGCCGTCGGCCACAAGGAGGGAAAGGCACCTCCCGGGTGGGTCTCCCGCACCTGGAGCTCTGCACAGGAGCGGGGAGGCTCTGTCGGGGGACAGACGCCCTGGCATCCCTCCCCCAGGGGCTGGGTGGTGAGAGGCCCGCGTCCCATGCAATGAGCTGACCTCGGGACAGGGTCTGCAGGCGTGACTGACTGGCCCCGGCCTGGGCGAGGCGGTCAGCGGGCCCGCACCGCCCCTTTATCTGCAGTGTCCCGAGGAAGCTGGACATCCAAGACACTCCAGCGCCTGGCTCAGCCTCAGAGGGGAGCAGAGCTGCAGGGTAGCTGGCCAATCCCGAGGCCCGTCCTGAATGCTTGTCCCGCCCACGCTCAGGAGATGGGGACATCGGGCGCTTGTCACTGCATGTCCCCCACTGGCTGGCAGGGCGAGGAGGCCCATGAGAAGAAAGGAAAACAGTTCTAAAACTGGGCCGATTGTAAAAGTACAGGGAGGCGGAGGCAGCATGGTGAAGGGGCTGAGGCCCGGGCGGAGGCTCCACGGAGGTCTCTGTGCCAGCCTCTGGCATGCCCTCCTGCCGGTGTCTGTCTGCCCAGCTTTACCACGGCCCTGAGCCCGAGGAGCTGGTTCTGGGGGCCGTGGGTTCTACTCACCCGAGGCTTCGGGCTGAGGCCTGGAGTCACGTGGCAGTGACCCAGCCGGGGGACAGGCTTTGCTGGTGCAGCGGCCTCGGCCGTCAGCTCTGTGGGCTTTGGAACTGGTAAACCTGCAAGGCAGCAGGCGGCCTGATGCTGAGCGTCCTCCAGGCGGGAGGCCGGCCTCCAGGCAGCCCTGAGGATGGGCGGGACAAGGAGGCGGACGCCGTGTCCTGGCAGAGCCCGGGCCGGTGGCGCTGTGGTGCTCACGGGCTGGGTGGGCGGCCTCCGTCCCGTCACCGGGCACGCTGCCTGAGCTATGGCATGTCCTGGTCCCCCGGACACTGCTGCGTGGGCAGCAGGGAATTCGTAGGAGCAGCACTACAGGACCACTGGGGGGGGGGGGACAGCAGCATGGCCTCCACGGGGCAGTGCACCCCTGAATCCGCGGCAGGTCACGTAGCACAAGGTTCTGTGTCAGACATGAAGTTGTGGGTTGACAAGGCTTTGACAAGGTCCTGCTGAAACGTAGGAACACTTACTGTGGGGTTGGAGGCAGCGCTGGCCTGAGAGGGAAGCTGCCCGAGCGCACAGGCGGGAGGGAGTGGTGCCTGGGCGGAGAGGTCCTGGGCTTCTCCTGGGCGGCGGTGGCCAGCTCTATGGGGCGGTGGGTGGACGTGTCCTCCCTGAGCTTGTCGGCATTCTTCAGGAGAGGAAACCGGCAAACCTTTGGAATAAGCTGCTCTCGGTCCTTGCTAGGCTGTGAGTGGAGAGCAGCGATAGGTAAGCTGCTCTGTGAGCGGAATGTGTGTAGGCCTGACGGGGGAAATAGTCCTTGGGGGGTGAGCTGTTACGGTCCAGGGTCAGGTCCCAGGAGCCACTGGCCACGGGGAAGGGCAGCCCCCGTGCCGCCTCGGCAGAGGCCAGCCCGGCACCGGGCACGGGCGGCAGGCCACAGCCCACGCCCAGCCGGCCCGTTGGCAGCAGCACGGGTTTCTGGAGTTGCTGTCGAGAAAGGCTGAGCCGCTGCGTAGGCCACGGATGGCGTGCTGGTGGCGAGGAGAGGGTGTGAGCGGGTGGAGACGCTGACGGACGCGCTCTGACTAGCCCAGGGCAAGTGCTCCAAGCACCAGAGCAGGCCGCTGGCCGGAAATACCGAAGAACCGATGCAAGAAAGGGCTGCCCCGTCTTCCTGAGTGCGAGCGCTGGGGGGCGGGGCGCGGAGGGGTGTGTGTGTGTGTGTGTGTGTGTGTGTGTGTGTGTGTGTGTGTGTGGCCGGTGTAAGGAGGGTTGGACGGCGTGCAGCTCGGTCCCGCACTGAGTGTCCAGCCTGTGCAGGTGGGGGCCACCGCCTTGTGGAGACCGAGGCGGTCCCTGGAGCAGCTCAGCCCCACCCCGGAGCGTATCTCCTGTGGGGAGGGGATGCCCCAGATCACGTCTCTGCTGCAGCTTCACTCCTCGAGGCACATGCTTGGAAACCGACCAGCAGTGAGCACTGGTCAGGGAGTCCGGTCTGATGAGGTGCGTGTGTCTGTTTACATCCAGAGTTAGAGGCCCTCCCCCCCAAGCAGCTGATTGCCCTCCATTAAGCTTTTCTCCGGCGTGAAGGAACCTGAGGGCCAGGCCCGGCCCCGGCTGCTGCTGGGACCCTTGTCCCCAGGTGGCTCGTGTCTGCACCATGACTCGGATGTCCTGGCGTCTCCGGCCGCCTGCTCTGTCCGGTGGCCGCTCTGCGAGCGGCTTCCGTCTTTTCCACGCCGTCCGCAGTCCTTACACACTCGCCTGAGAGTGGCTGGAGGGACATGGGACACCTGCCTGGGACACTCGAGTGCCTGCGCCCACGACGGCTTTGGCCTTGAGAGGAGCTGAGGAAGGCAGAGGCGCGTTCTCCCCCTCCCCTCCTCTCCCTCCCCCTGCTCTTCCCTCGCTCCCCTCCTCTCCCCAGGGCCACAGGAAGGTCCATCCTCTGGCCCAGCGGGCTAGCTGGCCCATTGGGAGGGTCTTGCAGAGGACGCCCTGAGCGTCCGAGCCCCCCTCGGCGCTGTCTGCAGCGGGCGCTCTGGCTCAGGAGGCAGCCGGGCACGTGGCGCTGGGAAGACCCAGGGAGCGGTTCTCAGACGCCGTGACCGCAGACACCTACCGAGGAGCAGACCGGCTGACCCAGACCTAGTTCTGGAGCTCAGTCACGATCGAGCGGCTGGCCTGCAGTGAAGGAAGAGCGGTCTCGTCATGAAAACTGATTTTTTAAACTGACTGCTTTTAGTTATATTTTAAAAAGTCATCTCTCGTCAAAAGGTTTAAACCTTCCCGCCTCGATTAAAGCATGTCACACAGTCCGCATCTGACGCCGTCCACATGAACTGCAGGAGGAACTGGGACAAGACAGTGAGGGGGACTGGAATCCAAAGGGTTTGCTGTCCTCCTCAGAATGTTCTAAACGTCAAGGCAGTTGCTTGTGTTTAACTGTGAACAAATAAAGATTTATCGTTTTGCACTAGGCCGTGCTGCTGTGGCGGGACTCCCGGCCTCGGGGGCTTGTCCAGACGGGAAAACCTCGGGGTCTGGGTGGTGGTTACCCCGGGGTGGCGGGGAGAGTGCTGACAAGGTCTGGAAGCTGACTTTGGTCTCTGTAAGATCCTTTTCTTCTGGCAAAAACAGCCACAAATCTTCAACTACCAGCCTCCAGTTCAGGCCCTTTCCCCAGAGTGGCCTGCGGGGGTGTGGTGGGGTGTGTGACCTGAGCCAAAGGGTCCAGCCTGGAGTGTGCAGCCTGAGCATGACCCGTTGCAGCCTGGAGTGTCAGGTGGGGCACAGGCTGGCGTCCCTAACGGCTGGCTGGCACAGTGGGCTTAATGCAGCCCTTTGTGGAGTCCAGTGACACTGAACCTGTCCAGCTGGCCTGCCACACCCTCCCTGCCCCTGGGGGCGTGGGAGGAGGGGGGCCTTGTACCTGGGGGCTGGGAGGAGGCGGGCCCTGCCCCTGGGGGCGGGGAGGAGGCGGGCCCTGTATCTGGGGGCGGGGAGGAGGCGGGCCCTGTCCCTGGGGGCGGGGAGGAGGCGGGCCCTGTACCTGGGGGCGGGGAGGAGGCGGGCCTTGGGGCTGGGGGCGGGGAGGAGGCGGGCCCTGTACCTGGGGGCGGGGAGGAGGCGGGCCCTGTACCTGGGGGCGGGGAGGAGGCGGGCCCTGTACCTGGGGGCGTGGGAGGAGGCGGGCCCTGTACCTGGGGGCGGGAAGGAGGCGGGCCTTGGGGCTGGGGGCGGGGAGGAGGCGGGCCCTGTACCTGGGGGCGGGGAGGAGGCGGGCCCTGTACCTGAGGGCGGGGAGGAGGCGAAAACTGCCTATAAAGCTGGTAGGTTGGCCCTGGCCTTCCCATCTCTTCCTGGGGACGAGCTGGGACAGGACCGGGAAGCCCCACCGCTGCCCTGGGAAGGCTGCTCTGCGTTTTAAGGGTGGCAGCAGCGCCCTGAGACCAAGACTCGGGCAGCTTTCCATTCTGTCCGGCGAGCACGGGCGTCCTGCCGGAGGCGGGTCTCGAACACAGGGCGGCGCCGGCCCCTGCGTCTCCGGCCGCCTGCTCTGTCCGGTGGCCGCTCTGCGAGCGGTTTCGCTGGCGAGGCCACGGCCCCGTGTGCTGGGTCGGGATAAAGGCGGCTTCCTTTAGGGACAAACCCCGGAGGCAGCAGGCGCACGGGGAGGAACACTTTTATTCTTGCGGCAGCCCCGCAGCCCCCAGGAAGCAAGAGCACAGACGCTAGGTCGCCCCCTGCGGAGGAAAGGCCCGCCGTCAGGGCCTCGGGGTGAGGACCAGGCGCCGTTGCAGCAGCCGAGGTCCGGCCTCCCGCTCCCAGGCAGGGGGAGGCGGCTCGTCCCCTCTGCGCTGTGGTCCAGAGGCGGGGCGCTCAGCGTGCGGCCCACAGCGGCCTGGGAGGCGGGACAGCTATGCTTCCCGCTGGCGAACAGCTCAGCTCCGTGGACAGCTCAGCTGGACCTGCAGCCGGGGGGCTGGCCCAGGGAGTGCGGGCCGCCGGAGCCCTGGCTGTTTCCCAGCCTCCCCGGGACCCCCCACCCACCACTCCAAGTGGGGCTTCTCTTCACGGCACGGGGCCTGCCCTCCAAGGCGAGGGAAAGTTAGAAGTGAAAGCAAGGGAGGGGCAAGGTCTCAATAATACAGGTGTCCCCCAAAATGTATACACACTTCGAATAAGTATTCATCCCAATGGCTTAAATCTGAAAGGAAATAAACCTCCATTGAGCAATCGGCTGGTAAAGTGTGTGTGCAGCCCGTCCGGTGTGGCTCAGTGGTTGAGTGTCGACCTAGGAACCAGGAGGTTCGATTCTGGTCGAGGGCACAGGCCTGGGTTGCAGGTTCGATCCCCAGTGGGGGGTGTGCAGGAGGCAGCTGATCAATGATTCTCTCTCATCATTGATGTTTCTCTCTCCCTCTCCCTTCTCTGAAATCAATAAAATATATATATATATATATATTTTTTTTTTTTTTTAAAGTGTGTATACATTTTTTGGGACACCCTATATATTGGGCAACCCCCTTGGGGTTACTGAGTGGCAGGGACTGTGAGTGCCAGTGAAAAGGGGGCGACCACTAGACACTGAGTTTAGTGACAGCACCCCTCGGCCGGGGCGGGGCTGGGCGAGGTCACTGGCTCTGGGTTACAGTTTCCCACCAGGGGGTCTCCAGGGGGGTTTTGAGCACCCCTGGTCTGCACCCCCGGGTTTGAGGCTGCCTTTTGTAAGTTGCCTACAGGGCTGTTCTGTAACGCGGGCCCGGGTGCCTGTGGCCCGGGCCGAAGGCACAGGGGCCGCGGGGGGTCCCGGCGTGGCGGGCCCACTCACGTGCTGCAGCGCTTTGCGGGGCAGC
This sequence comes from Cnephaeus nilssonii, assembly GCF_951640355.1. Lineage (NCBI taxonomy): Eukaryota > Metazoa > Chordata > Mammalia > Chiroptera > Vespertilionidae > Cnephaeus > Cnephaeus nilssonii. The sequence continues at coordinate 2,657,768 of NC_137085.1, forward strand.
TTCTCCGAGTGGGCGATCCATTCTTTCATCAGGTCCAGGATGATGGGGATGAGGCTGACCACGCCCCCGTAGTGGTTCCTGGCCTCGTCACAGCTCAGGTGGTTCACCACGTCGTGGGGGTACCTGCCGGGCCAAGGGGGCCGTGAGCCCCCGCTGCGGGGACTCCCCGCACTGTGGCAAGCGACTGCCTGCCCGCGGGCAGGGCATTTGAGCCTGACCTCCCTCCGCATCGCCTGGGGGGGGTGTTAGTCCTGTGCACGCACTGGGTGGGGCTCCCTGTTCCGGATGCTGTGGGTCAGCAGGTTTGGGGACCCCGAGCCCCAGGTAGTCCCGGTGTGGAGGAGTTAGAAGGACCTGGAGGAGGGGCTGTGGGACCTGCTCTAATAGCTGCAAACCACACTGTGTCCCCTGGACCCTCCTGCCCGAGCCTCTCAGCAGCTCCCTGAGGATGTGGGACTCTGGGAGGTGGGTCCCGGGGCTCAGAATGAGGGCCTCGGATTTCCCACCGGCTTCACCACTACGGACTCAGAGGCCCCCCTCCCCGTCCCACCCCGCCCCGCCGGCCCCGCCCACCGCACACACCCAGGCCTCGGCCCCAGGACCGCACACCCCCAGGCCTCGGGACCGGGACCCGAGGGACCTACTTTGCTCTCAGGCTGCTCAGGTCGTTGCTCTGGCTCACTAAGGTCTTGCATTTGTCCAGGAAGTTGTTGGTGACCGGGGTGCCGGCGTGCAGGGTCTCGAAGCGCTGGCAGAGCCTGCTCAGCTCCGTGCAGATGTCCAGGAACATGAGCAGGATGCGGCGGTCCGTGGAGTTGGTGCAGTAGTGCTCCATGTAGCTCTGCACCTGCGGGGCAGCGCCGTGAGCCGGAGGGCAGGAGCCCGGCTGCGGGGGAGTGAGGGCGGCAGGAGCCCGGGCTGCAGGGGGGTGAGGGCGGCAGGAGCCCGGGCTGCAGGGGGGTGAGGGCGGCAGGAGCCCGGGCTGCAGGGGGGTGAGGGCGGCGAGCCAGCTGCAGGCAGGAGCCTGGCCCCTGCTCTACGGGACAAGCATCCAGCAGCCCCTCGGGCCCTCCCGCTCCCAGAGCCACGGGGAGAGGCAGCAACATGTGGCATTTGAAAGGACAGACACCACCCAGAGCTGGCTTCCTTAAGGGCCCAGGCGCAGTTTCGCTTCCTGCTCACCGAACCCCACACCTGGTAGCTTTCACGTCCTCACTGAACAGCTGAGCGGTGGAGGCTGGGAGAGCTGAGGGAGGTGCCCGCCCCAGGGCTGAGCCCGGCCTCCCCAGGCCCCGTGACCTAAGCCGGCGCCCAAAGCCGAGGGCTGGTCCCGGCTGTTCACGCCACAGTCCCCCTTGGGGCTGCTGGGCGGGCACCCGACTGACACCCTTCGCGGTCTGTCCCGTGTCCAAGGCAGCGGGGCTGGGAGATGACCCGCCGCGGGGAAAGCTGGCCACCTCCCCACGGACGGTCCCGCAGGAGGCACACGGCAGCCCAAGCCCAGACAGACTGCGCAGACGCGGACTAGGGACCCCCCCCCCCAGACCCCCCAACGCCGGGAGGAACCGGCTCCGTCCAGGTGGGACTCCCTGCCCAGTTCTCATCAAATGGTTCCCCCACCCTCCACGGCCCCTGGGAAGGGGCGCACCCACAAAGTTCTCGGCCTAGACCCGGGTTCCTGTTGCTGCTCGAGGGTGTCTTCCCAACCGACCCGAAGTCCTTCCCAAGTGCGGGAGCTGTGCCGGGCGCTCAGGCTTTGACACCCACAGCCCAGGCCCACGCACCTGCCCCGCACCTGCCCACACCTGCCCGCACCTGCCCGCACCTGCCCCGCACCTGCCCGCACCTGCCCCGCACCTGCCCCGCACCTGCCCGCACCTGCCCGCACCTGCCCCGCACCTGCCCCGCACCTGCCCGCACCTGCCCCGCACCTGCCCGCACCTGCCCCGCACCTGCCCCGCACCTGCCCGCACCTGCCCCGCACCTGCCCCGCACCTGCCCCGCACCTGCCCGCACCTGCCCCGCACCTGCCCGCACCTGCCCCGCACCTGCCCCGCACCTGCCCCGCACCTGCCCCGCACCTGCCCGCACCTGCCCCGCACCTGCCCGCACCTGCCCCGCACCTGCCCCGCACCTGCCCCGGAGTGGTGGGCGGGGGCCATGGCGGAGGATCAGGGAGTGGACCACCTCCCTGGCCGCCCGCTGTGTGTGTGTCTACCCCGTGGAGGGCGGGCTGAGCGTGGGGAGCCCACACGTCAGGTGGAGGGTCAGATTGTGGGGCCACTTTTACCAAAAGCCTCCGCTGAGCCCAAGCCCAGGTGGGTCTCCGGTGCTCCTCCGCGGACGGAAAGCCCGCCCGGTGCCCGGGATGGCGGGCCTTTGAGGGGTGGGCTGGAAGGACGTGGGGACAGGCCGTGTACCGAGGCACCCAGGCCTGGCTGAGCATTGCAGGTTGGTGTGTCTGGGCCAGGGGTGGGAACCTTTTTCCTGCCAAGGGCCATGTGGAGGTTTATCACATCATTCGCGGGTGATGCAAAATGATCAACTTCAAAATGAGCCTGCTCTGTTTGACCAAACGTTTCCTTAACTCACCCCTAAGGCCTTGGCAGGGCCAGACCAAAGGATTTCCCGGCCTCCTCGGCCAGTTCCCCACCCCTGGTCTAGGTCATGAGTGTGTTCATTTTCCGTAGGGTTAGGTTTTTTCCCGTTAAAAACCGGGAGAAATATTTACAAAAATTCGGGGTGAAACTGTTTTAAGGGGTGCTGCCAGTAGGGGGTGCTGTTCTCCATGGGGGCAGGGGTGGATGGGATGGAGGGTCTGGGTGTGTGTTCCTGACACTGAGGCTCAAGCCGTAACTTCCCGGAGCTCACTGGGTGCCGAGGCCCCGAGGCCCGCCAGTCCACACACACGGGAGACACGGGTTAAATGGAAACGCCCCGTGCTCAGCCCGCAGGGGAGCCGGCAGCGGGAACCTCCGGGTCTGTCCCTCAGTACAGCCCGGTCCCGGCCCGGGCTGCAGACGCTCGGACACGGGCTGGGCGTGTTCCGAGGGCCATCTCAGAAACCGAGGCCCAGAGAGGCGGGTCGCTGGCCCGGTCACAGGGGAGGCCTGGGCAGAGCGGACGAGGGCCTGGCTGCTGGTCCTTGAGCCCACATTTTCCACTTTGTTCCAGTCGCCCCACACCTGAGGCTCGTCCCGGCAGCCAGGACCCCAGTCCCGATGCTGGCCCGCGCTTCCCCTCTCTCGGCCTCAGTGCTTTTCAGGGTTCAAGCCAGGGCCGGGCCCGGCGCTGCCCAGGAATCTCTGGGCCTGGCAGGTGCCCAGGTCCCAGCCCGCCCCGCCCGCGCCCGCCGGAGGGCCACCTGCTCGATGCTGGCGATGGGCCGGATCTTGTCGTGGGCGTTCTCCCGGCAGTGCTCCAGCGCCGCCACGAAGGTGAACTGCTGCTGCTGGAACAGCTTGTACTTCTGCTCGATGCTCCGCAGGGCCTCCTTCGCCTCGTTCATGGTCCTCCGGCTCCCTCCGGCGGCGGGAGTCTGGGAGGAAGAGCGAGCGCTGAGGGCCGGGCTGCAGGGGCACTCACGGGGCTCCCACATCCTGCGGGGCAGGGGCTGCTGTCACCCCCATTTTGCAGAGAAGGGAGCGAGCCCCTCCACGGGAGAGCTGGGCCCGGCCAAGCCCGTGGATCTCGCAAGGACACAGCCTTTGCCATGAAATGTGACTTTCTTCCCTCCCTGAGGACGAGAGTGTCTGTCCAGACTGAGTTTCACACACAGACATACACATGCGGGCACACACACACACTCACGCATGCACACAAACATACACACGTGCACACACAGCCTCCAATGCCTCCCCGTGGTGTCAGCAAAAGCTGGGATCGGGGCATGTGCCCCAGCGTGTGAAATCTGAGCCCATCAGCTCGGACCGAACTGTTTTAAAACATCTGCCACGGCCTTTGGCCGGATTCTTGGCGGTGGGCCAGGCAGGGGCGGGGCCCGCCCTGGCGGAGACTTCCCAGCTCTGGGCTGGGGGCAGGCCCTGACCTCCCTGCTGGCCCCTCCCCTGCCTCCCCGATTGGGAAGGGAATGGGAGGGGAGGGCTCGCTTGGTCCCTGGCAATCTGCTCTGGGAGCAGAGAGGCTGTGGGTGGGTTCTGCCCTCCGTGGCATCATAATTTTGCTGAGCACACGCAGCATGCGCCAGGCCACGGCTTGTGGGATGTCAGAGTTGGAAGGGGCTCAGCAGATCAACTCCCCTCACTTCCGGGGGTGGGGGGGGGGGTACTGACACCCAGGATGTCACAGCAAACTTGCTCCACAGACCCCCGCCCCGTCCGTCCCCCCCACCCCCCACTGCTCCCCCAGGCTCCAGGCTGCCTGCGGGCCGAGTGCATCCTCGAAGCTGCCCCGGCATCCGGGGTCCCAGCACACCGGGAGCCCCGGCCTGGACGCGCCCCACGTGAGCAGGGTCAGAGGCTGGGCCGGAGGCGGGTCCCAGCGAGATGCTGCAGGGAAGGACGGGTCAGGAGGACACAGTCCAGGCCTCCGGGCAGGTCCCGGGAGAGGCGTGAGAGCAGGTTGGAGCTGGGGGGGGGGGGGTGTGCTGTGTGGCCTCAGCACCTGAGCCCAGAGCAGGGCTAGCGCCAGGGAGGGCATCTCTGGGGCAGGAGGAGACGGCGTCCTGATGAAAGGAAACGCAAGAACAGACAGAAGGTGGCCTCCGACGGAGAGGATGGGGCAGTGAACCAGAGAACCGGGAGGCTGGGCGGCGGCCAAGCCCTGGGCGGGAGCGGGACCGCAGCCAGGTCGCCGTCAGGGAGCCGCGCCAGAGGGGGCCCTGACCGTTGCGCCCCGTAAACCCGGTGGGTCCGCTGAAAGTGCTAGTAAAACGGAGCGCACTTCCGCGGCAGCGGCCGATCTGCCCCGGGAACCATGGTGCCTGTGTTTGCCAACAGAGCCGCGCAGCTCGCTGGGGACCGGCGGGCCCAGGGCCGGGCCACCTCCTCCCCGCTCAGCACCGCCCCATCCGAGTGGCACAGGTGGGGAGCCGGCAGTGGGGAGCCGGCAGTGGGGGCCCCTGTGTGCTGACCGCCTGCCGCATCCCGCAGATACCTGCACCCACACCTGGAGGCAGACCCCCGGGTTACTGTTGTGCCTCCCCTGGCCTCAGGCTCTCCAGGGCCCGGCCCAGCGTGAGGGGTGGGCAGGAAGGATCAGGGAGTGGAGAGGGGTTTAGATCGGGGCGCAGCTAACGGGAGAAGCCGGGGAGCGGGAGGGGGTGTCGGGAACCAGGGGCTACACCGCCTGCCCAGGGGCGTGTGCAGGTGCCCGGGCCTTAAGCAGAGCCTGGATGGCTCGCCCTGATCCTCCCAGGGCCCCGGGCTGCTTGGTGGGGCTCTAGAACCCTGGACACGCCCAACCTCAAGTCCTCCCCACGGCCCTGTGATCAGGGCACCCCAGTCACGCCCCCTGGCAGATGATGAAGCTGAGGTCGTGCCAGAATCCCTCACCCTCTGCCTGACTTTATAAAGTCTGGGCTCTTAACTTCGATGTCTCCCTCCTCCCCTCTGAGATGGTCCACAGAGACCAACGTGCCCGGCCTCAGAGTGACTGTGGGGGCGGGGGGGGGACACCCAGGGCCTGAAGTGCTGCCTGAGCCCTCCCAGGGGTCACACACTAGCTGGACCCCTGGACCTGGCTCCCGCTCCCATCACTGTGCTCTGCTCCTCCCTCCAGAGCCGTGAGGCCTGGCTCCCTGCCACTGCCCCGGGGCGGCCACGGCCTCCGGGGTACAGCACTGCGGGGGCGGGTGGCCCCAAGAGCCCCCGAGAGAAAAGCTGGCGGGGCTCTTGATCCTGGCGGCTGGTGACACGCGCGCCAGGAGTGTGGCGGGAAGAGCTGTAACAAGCTATCCGAAGTGATCGTCCCCGCAACGCGCGTCGCTGCCGCCAAATTAGCCGGGATGAAAGGCACGGGGTGCAGACACTCTCGATCTGGGGTGGGGGAGGCGGGAGGAGAAAATGATTACCCCATAGGTTTCTGGCTGTAATTGATTTGTATTTTCCCAGGCTGCTAAGGAAGATTACACCGAGGCAGGAAAAGCGCCTAGGGCTTCAAATAAATGAGGAGGAAGGCACGCCATCTCAGAGATGTCCAGGAAGCAAACCCAACCTCGCCGCGCAAATTGCAGGCTTGGTTCCCGCCACCTTCGCTCGGGGGCGGCTGCCTTTTCTTCCCCGGTGTCTCTGCAGTTGGGTTTGACAAGCCCCCCGAGGTCTGCAGGCTTTGAGGAAGCCCTTCTGACGGGGAGGCGGGACTCAGCCCTTCCCGGTTCTCGGTTCTCGGGGCGGGTGACTGGTGGCAAAGGCTTTGGCTAGGAGGCGGGACACCGAGTTTCAGCCCTGGCTCTGCCCTGGATGAACAAGTGACCTTGGCCGACGACGGCCCCCTTTCTGGGCCTCAGTTTACCCAGCTATCATACGAGGGGATTTGGGTTGGAGGCTCTGCAAGGGGCTTTTGGGTTCGAATGCTCTGTGCCCAGGAAGGGGAAATGACTTGCCCCAAATCACACAGCCATGGACTTTGCGCCGTTCCGACCCTCCAAGTCTCGCGTGTAAAATGGGAATGCGCGTACCCATTCCTCAGGGTTGGTGCACCGATGCGGTGAGCTGATGCTAACAGTAGCCCCTGTAGCGTGCCCTGACTAGATGCCAGTTACTGTCTAACACTTCAGACATATTAGCTCCTGGGGTCCTTCCCGCACCCCCACTTCATAGGGAAGGAAAGCGAGGCACAGGGCAGGTCCCACAGCGGTAAGAGTGAGTGCACGCGGGATTTGAACCCTGGGCAATCCGGATGGACTGGCCACACGCCCTCTCCACAATGGCACACACCCGGGCTGAGCGCAGAGCTCAGACACGGCAGCCCCGCTAAGAACCGCAGCAAGAGCTCGAGCTCCCAATCAGGTCCCGCCCACTGGGATGGACGCGACCCCCACGGCGCCGCACCCCTCCCGCTCCGGGGCGGCGGTCCCCTGCACCCTCCCCAGTTTCCGAACCTGGCGCTTTAGCCTTTGCTTGTCTACAGCGGCCTCCACTCAGAACGCCCCGAAGCTGGAGTGCCTCCGTGGGTGCCTGGGGCCCGGGAGAAGCGGGAGGCCCTTCCCAGGGCGTGGAGGGTCGTGGGGGGTAGGGTGGGGAGGGCGCAGTGAGAAGGGGCGGGGCCCCGGCCAGATTGTTACCGCGGGTGCCATAGCAATCGGGTCACGTGGCCTCCCCGCCCCGCCTCCGGAGAGGGCGGCGGGGTCTCCCGGGCTCAGAAGCTGCGAGTTGGGCGGGGGGTTTCCAGCGGGGACCTTGGCCCTCCAGTCGGCCCTATGGACTCTCTGCCCTCTTCAAACACCCTCCCCTTCCTCGTCTCTCCATTTTAAAGATGGGGAAACTGAGGCCAGAGAGCCTAACGCCCGGGCCCGGGAGCGTACCATCCGCTTGGGTTCATAATGTGCACAGACACCACAGCTGAGCGCAGAGCTCAGAACCCGGAACCAGAAGCAGGACCCGCTTCTGCCCTCGGGGCTCAGTACCGGGGGGTCCCCCGGGCGCACCTCTGGGCCCCGGAGGCCACAGCTGGAAGCGACCAGAGGGGCGCGCTGACACGCGCAGATGGGAGGGCGCGGCCCGGCGCGGGAAGCACCTGCCCTGGAGCGCGGGTCCAGCCCGCGGCGCGCGCCGATGACGTTGAAGCGTCCCTAGCGACGGCGGTCACTAGGGAGCGGCGCGCGGATGACGTCAGGAGGCGGCTCCCTTAGCAACGGCGGTCCTTAGGGAGCGGCGGACGCGGCAGCATGGACGCGACCACCGCCCCGCACCGCATCCCCCCGGAAATGCCCCAGTACGGGGAGACGCACCACATCTTCGAGATGATGCAGGTGACCCTGGCGGCGGCCCGGCGGCGGGGTGGGGGGGCCACGTTTGTCACTCACGAGGTTTCCTAACTTGCGGTATCTGACTCCTGTGCCGCCGTGACCCCGAGGGATCCCGCGATCTGGAGACACCCGACCCCGCGGACCCAGGGGGCAGAAAAGGGGCGGGCAGCCTGACCAGGGTTGGCTCCTGGCTCTGCGCCGGCCGGCTGGATGACCTGGAGCAGTCCCTTCCTTTTCTCGTCCCCCAGCTGTGAAAGGCGGGGTTGGCAGGGGTGATTTCCAAGGGCCCGTGCAGTGGTGGTTTCTGAGCTGGGGTGTCCGAGCTCACAGTGGCATGCCCACGCCCCTGCCCCTGCCCCTGCCCCTGCCCCTGCCCCGAGATGGCCGCCTCCTGGGACAGCAGCGCTTCCCACCTGCCTCCTCCTCAGTGCCAGGAGTTCCTGGCTGCTCCCAAGCTCCTCCTGGGTGCCTGCCTTGATGGGGCCCCCTCCCCGTGTGACCTTAGTCCCCGCCGTGTGCTGCGGGTGACCCTCCTGCACCTGCTGGAGGTCCAGCCACACCGACTCCGAGGGCCAAGGGCCACTGAGCCCGTGCCCAGAGCATGTGTCTGCTCCACTGCGTCTGCCACCCCCACGGGCACCACGCGACGCCTGTGGTCATCTGAACCTCGACCTGCGCACAGGAGAGCAGCGCTCAGACTCTGAGCCCGAGTCTCCATCTCTCCAGCAAGCCTGTGCTTCCTTGGGAAAGTAACGGATAGAGGAGTGGGGCACGGGGGAGGGGGAGAGAGAGAGGCCAGCTGTCCCGGGACTGTGTAAGTACTTGGCAGCTAAATACTCTGTCCCACTCTGGAAGGACTTCGGTAGCAGCGATGGCCATGCCCCCCAGCCCACATGTGCTTGGGCACTGACTGTGACTGCCTGGCGCTGGACAGGGTGGGGCCATGACGGGACACATGGGGCTGCAGGAGCGAGTGGTCAGGAAGGCACGTTTGCTGACCTGAGGGCCGAGGGCGCCTGTTCCAAGCTGAGGGAGCAGTCCTGGCCCAGGCTCGCGGGCACGAGAGCAGAGAAGGGCCTGCACAGCACAAGGGGACGAGGCAGGAGGGCCCTGGGCCTGACTGAGCCGGGGCGCAGCCCCACCGATGGCCGCCCCCCCAGCAGCACCCAACAGCCCCTCCCTCATGTCTGCTCACATGGACCCAAGCAGCTGCCATCAGGGCAGGGGCTGGGTCCCAGGGAAAGGCATTTTGGTGGGTGCAGTGGTGAGATCAGGCCTCCTGGCCTTTATCCCTGGTGACCAGGGTGCTGGGCCACCTGAGCTGGGGGCTGTGGGTGCCCCTGAAGGTGTTAACTACCTGGGTGTCTGCCCTGCACCCACAGAACTTGCTGGAGCAACTTCTGATCCACCAGCCCAAGGACCCCATCCAGTTCATGATCGATCACTTGCAGCGAAACAACGACCACGGTGAGCACTCGGGCCCTCTCCCTGCCCCTCGGCAGCCGTGAGCCGCTCTGTCCTCCGGTGTCTGAAGAAGGGGGCAGTGGGCTTGGACAACTTGGGCTGGTGGTGAATTGAAAAACCCTCTAATTTCTTCGGGAGCACAACTAACGGAAGCACCTCGGCGTGGCCTACGAACCCAGTATTCATGCTCCCCCGGGTCCCAGCCGATGGCGCCCGCTGGGTGTGAGCTCTGTGATCACTCGTCAGGTGTAAATGTGCCATCCGGTCTACCTAGACCGGCAGCACTCATGGTCACTGTTTTCCTCATGGTCTCCTTGCCCGCGTGCAGGTCCGCTGGACCCACGGCCAGAGCCCCCCCCCACACCCCCCCCCCCCCCCGCTGGGCAGGACTGAGAACTGACGTTGACTGTGAGCTCGGTGCCCAGGCGACGGGACGTTGTGACCTGTGGGGCCAGGAGGACCCCTTCAGCTGCCCGCGGTGCCTCCCTGCCTTCCGGCCGAGACGCTGCCTCGAGTCTCCGTTCACACAGGTGGGAGGTTCCCCTGGGCCAGGTCATCCCGCCTCCTGCCAGCCACGCAGCGGCACAGGCCTGGAAGCCGCTCTCAGCCCTCGGCTCCCCGGTGGCTGGTGCGGAGGGAGAAGGCTCTGGACTCACCCAGTGAGTGAGCATGCGGGGGCCGGCAGCCCCTTCACCGCAGCACCAGCAGCTCCGGTACAAAGCGGGCATTTAGAGTAGCCCTGGGCGGCACTGATGCCCGAGATGGCCGTGGCGTGGAGCGTGCGCTGGGCTGCTGAGCTGGCGTTTGTCCAGAAAGCTGCTGTCGGCCCCGCCCCGAGGGCTTTCTGGTGCATTTCAGTGGTGCTCCTCGTTAAGCCTGGATCGCGCGCTGAGGACGAGAGCCTTTGATTCCCTTTGAAGTGGTTGGAAGCCGTGGTTGCCCTTGGCAGCCGGCAGCTGGTGTGCGGCTGTTTATAAATAATTACGTTTGAGCAGGGCGTTAGGTTTAAACGTGTGCGAGAACCCGGCGTGGGGGAGGCCGTGGGCGTTCCCTTGAAAAGCATTCCAACGGACGCGTACAATGCGGGGGTCCCTTATGGGGCCTGTTGGGGCTCCCCCAGCAGCCGCTGAGCCCTGTCGCTTTGTCGAGATGAACGTGTGACTTGGGAGTCCACCCGTTCCCCGAGTGCTCCTGTCGGGGTGCGTCCCCCTTCTCCTCGGGTTCTGCAGGCCCTGAGCCTGCTGGGTCTGGCCCAGGGTCCGAGGACCTTGCGGGGAGGCCTGTGGCCAGAGCTCTGGCTAAGCCGCAGCCAGGAGAGGGGCGCGGGCCAGACCACGCCCCGCCTTACCCTCCTCTGGCCTTGCCCAGCGGGCCCTCTCCCGTGGTCCCACGGTCCCACGCTCCAGTGCACAAGGCCCTCCCCCTCGGCTACCCTCCCCCCTCGGCTACCCTCCCTGCTGCTCGAACGCTGCCCCTCCCCCACACCTGGTGTGGCACCCCAGCTCCGCTCTCCCTCAGCAGCTCTGCCCCTCTGTCCCCACGGCCACCTCATTTCCAGACGCAGCCCGTGGCAGTGTGTCCCAGGCGAGGCCCGGAGGCCTTGCCCAGCTGCAGGGCTCTGCAGAGCGGGGCGGCGGGTGGGGAGGGAGAGGGGGTGCTGAGGCCGCCGGTCAGGTGAGGCCAGACCGGGGTGCCGTTGGGAGGCGCTCTCCCGGTGGCCCTGCAGGGCCTGGTTCCTGGGTGGCCGTGGGGGCATGTCTGGGGCAGCCCCACAGCCCACATTCCGGCCGCGGCTGCAGTGTCCGGTGCCCAGGCAGTCAGTGCTGTGTCCCCTGTCCCCCCACCCTGCCCCGCCCCATGCGGCATTGCTCCCAGCGGGGTGGCCCGGCCTGGCTCCTCCTGTGCAGGGTTCTGCCAACCTCGGGCCCTCGGACTCAGCTGCATCTGCTCCCTGTGGCTCGCGCCCGAGAATGCCGAGGGCAGAGGGCACCGTTGGCCGGAGGCAGCCGTGGTGGTGACAAAGGTGGCGCCCAGGACGGCCTGGGAGGAGGCCCGGGCTGCGCAGGGGGGCTGAGGCCTCGGGGAGCCGCCGTTGGGGGGACAGCGACACCACCGTGCAGCTGGGCGCAGATGTTGGGTTGGGGGGGCGGACAGTGCTGATGGCGAGGTGACAGGCGAGGAAGAGGATGAGGCTGCCCGGCCCCTGGACCCCAGGGCGGCCAGGCTGTTCACTGAGCGGGACACACCAGCCTCCTCCGGTGGAGGTCACGCCCTTCCGGGCCCTGGAGGACTTGAAGGTCACAGCCCTTTGGCCAGAAGAATGGTGGGAGCGGAGTCCGGGCAGCTGCCTCGGAGGGAAGTGGGCACTGTGCTGGGCGGAGCCTCGCAGCGCCTCCCGCAGGCGGCCAGGCCATGGAGGGGCTCCGGGCGCACCTCCTGCCCCCCCTCCCCGACTCACATCACCCCCACAGGAGAGGGGCATCCGAGAAGCAAGTTCTGCCCTCCCACATGGGTGGGGCTGATGAGCCAGACCTGCGAGGGTTCAGCGACGCAGAAACAGCGTGTTCTGGAGCCACCAGTTGGAGATCCCACAGCAGCAGAGCCGGGACAGTGTCCACGTCACGCGTGTTCCGAGGCGGACAGAGGAGGCCCCCGCTGTGTCCGTGCTCGGCTGGCAGTCACCCCGGGACGGTCACCAGGGCCCGCGGCCGCCTTGCCTTCCTGGGCAGCGTCAGCCTGTGCCCAGCCTCCGGCCCGGGCCCAGCACGGAAGAGGCGCTCCGGGCGCATTGGCGGGCTGCGCTTGAATGACCTTGAACTTTCTCCCCACATTTTCCCTGAAGACGAGAAGGTGCAGTGGAGCTGGGCAAGGCTCTGAACCAGCCGCCTGCTGCGCGTGGGTTGCTGCTCCTTCCATCGGGGCCAGACGGGCCCTCTCGTTCCTTCTCGGCGTCCCCTCCCAGCCTGGGGAAGCCCGTCCGTCCTCTGCACGGACCGTCCCCTCCCGGCAGCCGCTGCCTGGGGACCTCCGAGGCCCAGGGGAGCGCGGGCGCACCTCTGTCTGTCGTCCCACCTCTGTCCGTTGTCCCACCTCTGTCCATCATCCCACCTCTGTCCATCATCCCACCTCTGTCCGTCGTCCCACCTCTGTCCGTCGTCCCACCTCTGTCCATCGTCCCACCTCTGTCCGTCGTCCCACCTCTGTCCGTCGTCCCACCTCTGTCCGTCGTCCCACCTCTGTCCATCGTCCCACCTCTGCTCTGTGCCCCTGGCTCCCCACCGTTAGGGGAGTGGCCAGGTCCAGGCAGCGATCCGCAATTCGTCTGTCCAGGCGCCACAGTTCTGGTTCTGGTTCCGGTTCCTGCGTCTGCGTTTGGAGCCCAGCACGCGCACCTCCCACCCCGTGACCTTCAGAGGCTGGTCTTCCCGGCCGCCGGGCCCCACGCGGTGGCCTGGGAGCCACTGTGGGAATCCGGGCGGGAGAGCCTGACCTGCCTGCCGCCCTGCAGCCCGCCCCGTGTTCCATCCGCATTCGAAAACAAAGACGCTCTGTCCGAACCGGAACCTGCGGGCTCCCCTCACTTCCCTCTGTGAAACGATGGGGAATCCAGTTTGCTAAATAAGAGGCATAAATATTAGGGGAAAAGCTTCCAAGGTCGATTTACATAAAACACAGCGTTCTTCCCTGAGACAAAGCCCCGGGTTAACAGGCTTTATGATGTGAAATCACAGTCGTTCCTGATATTTATTAGTTTGGCAAATGAGAGTCCCCGGGTCCGTGTCCCCTCGGAGACGGAGAAATAAGCCATCTCTCTGGCGGGAACTGTCACCTGCAGAAAATGAAACCTGGGAGGAGAGAGAGAGAGAGAGAGAGAGAGAGAGAGAGAGAGACACACGCTGTGCACCCGCGTCGGTGGGCGGGAGGCCGCTCTGCTGCCCGGGCGGTGACGTGCGCATCTTCCTCCCGCAGTGCCGAAGATTGTGATCCTGGGCCCACCCGCCTCCGGGAAGACCACGATCGTGAGTGTGTCCCTGCGTGTGCGACACGGTAACACCCCCAAAGCGACACGGTAACACCCCCAAAGGGGGACGAGGCTGCACGTGGCGACTTCTCCTTTCCCATCCATGGCTTCTAACTTGTTTTCTTATTCTTTTTATTTTAAAACATATTTTTATTGACTTCAGAGAGGATTGGAGAGGGAGAGAGATAGAAATGTTATATTGTAAATCAGAAGATGCCTTAATCAATAAGCCAAATTTATTTGGAGTCCTGTTTCGCTAGCGCTAGAGGGCCCAGAGGAAATCTCGCTTCTCAAATTCTGGGGTCCAATATGGTGGAAGTCTCCCTTATTTTTATGTTTTTTTTAGCTCTTTGTTTTCCAAATTTGGAACGAGACTTCCGGGCCTTCTGAGAAAAAGTCCTGCATGCTGGGACAGGCTAAGACCATATCTCAAGGCCTGGCCTGGTGCCAGCACTGACAACCCTGTCTGGGGCATAGTTTATGGCCTCTCTGGAATGGGAGTAGTCACGTTTCCAGCGTGAGGAGCGGAGAGGGTCAGGTTCAGACCGTCCGGAGGACCTTCCGGCCTCAGAGCCCTCCGGTGCCGGCATGGCCTGAGCCTTCTGTGCCTTATTGCCGCTTAGAACTCACCCTCCCCTGCGTCTGTAGCAGCTGTGAACGAGCCGACACACTCGTGGGCCAGAAGAGGCCGCCTCCCCGTCTCTGAGAGAAAGTCAGCATCGCCCTGGCTGGTGTGGCTCAGTGGGTAGAGCATGCTGCCTGGAGGGTCTGCCGCATTCGATTCCAGTCAGGGTCACAGGCTCGGGTGTCAGGCTCGGTCCCCAGTGTGGGGCGTGCGGGAGGCAGCCGACCAGTGATCCTCTCATCACTGAGGTCTCCATCTCTCTGACCCTCTGAAATCAGTAGGAAAAAGAAGTCAGCCTCGAGTGTGCCCGGGCCACACTGAGGGCCAGTCTCCGCGTTCCTGCTTGAGGTCACAGCTCATGGCCCACGGGCTCCGAGGGGCTGCGCCCGCGCAGCTAGCAGCACGGGGGTGGGGGGCAGGTGCTTAGCTCGTGTGCAGGCGGGGCAGTGACGCCCCCCGGTGGCCAGCTGTGCTCACGGAACAGGGAAGGGCCTGGGTGTGTTGGGGTTCCCTCCATTGCGGCTATCGGCTACCGGGCGTCTCCCTCTCCTGCCCACAGGCCATGTGGCTCGCCAAGCACCTGAAGACCAACCTCCTGACCGTGGAGAGCCTGCTGGCCATGGGCCACTCGGAGCTGGCCCAGGAGGCCCGGAGGCACTACGCCAGGAAGAGGGTAGGGCTGCCCCCACCCAGCACCTGGCGGCTCAGGCCCAGCTTCCTGCCCCCCGTGGCCTGCCTGCCCCTCCCTGTCCTCTCCCTGCCCCCGCCCCGCCCCCGTGCCCTCCCTGCCCCCACAGTCCTGCAGGAGCCAGGTGTGGGGTTATAGCTGAGGGCGGCGTTGGGAGTAGGAGGATGGTTTTAGAAGGAAAGTGGAATCTCACTTTCTGCAGAAGACAGGCTTTTTTGGGGGGGGGTGCTTATTTCCAGGGGAAGAGGCTTTTAGGTACTAAGTTCCGCGGGGAGAGGAGGGAGTTTAGGAAATTCTCTGGGATTCCTTAGGCTGATGGTCGGCACATTGCAGACCACACGCCGTGCTTTCAGGGTGTCTTGGGGTTCTCTGGCCGGCAGCCCGGGTGCCGGGGAGAAGAGAGGCGAGGGCGTGGGGGCGGGTCCGGGAGGAAAAGGGTCTCGGGCTGAAGGAAGGGGTGCTGGCGGCCTGGTCCAGGAGGCGCCCGCCAGGCCCGGCGGCTGCGGTTAGGAGCCGCACAGCCCCTTTGGAAGGAGCTGCGGGTGTGGCCGCGTCACCGAGGGAGGGAGCGGTGAGAGGAGGGGCGGGGGCTGCTCCTGGGCTGGGACGGCAGGGGCTTCTCTGGGCCCGTCCGCGTGGCCCTGGTTCTCCTAAAAGAGCCGGCTTTGGGCTGGGGCGGCTCTGGAAGGGGCCTGGTTCCCGCAGGCAGCTCGGCGGGGCGCGGAGAGGGCCCCGAGCCCTCGCTCACCTCTGTGACACATCAAAGCTGGCATCTGGACAGCCCCCAGCAGGGGGCACCCAGAAGGGGCCCCGTTCAGTCACCAGCCCGTCCGTCCCCTGCTGCGCAGACTGGGGGGCACTGTGCCCCCCACCTGTCGCCTTTCAGCTCCTGTTCTTTGATCGCACAGTCCCCCGCCCCCAGGCGTCCCTGTGCCCCCCACCCCCAGGCGTCCCTGTGTCCCCCACCCCCAGGCGTCCCTGTGTCCCCCACCCCCAAGCGTCCCTGTGTCCCCCACCCCCAGGCGTCCCTGTGTCCCCCACCCCCAGGCGTCCCTGTGCCCCCCACCCCCAGGCGTCCCTGTGTCCCCCGCCCCCAAGCGTCCCTGTGCCCCCCACCCCCAGGCGTCCCTGTGTCCCCCACCCCCAGGCGTCCCTGTGTCCCCCACCCCCAGGCGTCCCTGTGTCCCCCGCCCCCAAGCCTCCCTGTGCCCCCCACCCCCAAACCTCCCTGTGTCCCCCACCCCCAAGCGTCCCTGTGCCCCCCACCCCCAGGCGTCCCTGTGCCCCCCGCCCCCAAGCGTCCCTGTGCCCCCCACCCCCAGGCGTCCCTGTGTCCCCCACCCCCAGGCGTCCCTGTGTCCCCCACCCCAGGCGTCCCTGTGTCCCCCGCCCCAAGCCTCCCTGTGCCCCCCACCCCCAAACCTCCCTGTGTCCCCCACCCCCAAGCGTCCCTGTGCCCCCCACCCCCAGGCGTCCCTGTGCCCCCCGCCCCAAGCCTCCCTGTGCCCCCCACCCCCAAGCGTCCCTGTGCCCCCCGCCTCCCTCCCTGTTTGAACGAATGGGTGCTGTCAGGGAGGGAGAAGCTGCCTGGGATGTCAGCTGGCTCTGCCTGGGGCCAGAGGGGACGGAGGGGACAGAGGGGTCAGGAGGGTCAGGAGAGGGCAGGAGGGTGATGCTCCCTGCCCCCCTCCCCTGGCAGCCTGGGAAGTGCCCTGAAGAGCGGGGGGGTGGGGGGGGGTACGGGCAACGGGGAAACAGCCCCCCGTCCAGCAGCTTCTCCGTGGGCTCGGAGTGTTGAGTTTGCTGAGGACACGGGGTGTGGGCATGGCCCTCAGGCCGGCACAGCCCCCGGGAGCGGGGCCCTGGCCCCCGGCTGCGCCCTCACTCGCCTGTGCTCCTTCCTCAGTCCGTGCCCAGCATGCTGCTCGTCAGGCTGGTCCAGGAGCGCCTGAGCGACGAGGACTGCATCAGCCGGGTGAGCGCCCCACGGGGCTGGCGTGGGGGTGCGGGGGGGGGTGGTCCCATCCCGGAGCAGAGAGGGCCGGGGGCCATGGACACTGGAGCTCGGGGAGGGTCAGGCCGTGGGCGTGGGTTTCACCCTGGACGGAGGGACAACGACAGGTGGAATCTGGGGTGTCCATCAGCCCATCACGGGGTCCCGGGGCCTTTAATGAAGGGACAGTGTGGACGTGGGGGAGGGGGTAGATGAGGCAGCCAGCGCTGACGACGCAATCTGAGCCCAGAGCCCGGGGAGCGGACACCCTGGGCCGGGAGGGGCAGTGGGGTCTGGGGTACCCCAAACTCTGAGCCCTCAACCTGAGGAATCGTGTGCTCCTCTGTGTAGATGGAGTCAGAGTTGAGTTGAATTGTACGACAGACACCAGCTGGTGTCCCAGGATTGCTTGGTGGTGGTGAGGGCCCCCCCCCGCCCTCCCCCCCAACCCCCCGCGCGCGCGCACACACACACTCACACACACACTCACACACACACTCACACACACACTCACACACACACACTCACACACACACACTCACACACACTCACACACTCACACTCACACTCACACACACACACACTCACACACACACACTCACACACACACACTCACACACACACTCACACACACACACACTCACACACACACTCACACACACACTCATACACACACACTCACTGGAATTGGTGACCAGAACCAAAAAGGGGCGGAGAGGGTGGGGGATGTGGAGGGGGAAAGGGGGACAACAGGTACAGGGAGTTGTGTGACACCCCCCCACCCCACAAGGGCTCTACACACACGGCTCCTCGGGGCCTCCCAGGAGCCCCGCCGGGTGGCACGTGCCTCCCCCATCTCACAGATGAGGAGACTGAGGCCTGGCCGTGTGGTTTTGGAGGAAGTGTGAGGCTTCCCCGGCCTTGCCCACAGCTGCTGCCAGCGCCACATGTAATTAATTGTGAGCGATGTTACCGTGTCACCCTCCAGGAGACACTGTGCAGCGGGATGAGCACGGGGGCTGAGTTTATTCCATTTACATTAATATTTATAACCGTGTGAGTTATCGCTGTGATTCCTGTTTTGGCAATGGCGCTACCAAACTGATGCTGGTCGACTGGGACACTGGCCTGGCGCCTCGTCCACAGGTGGGCGGGCTGGTCACACTGGGGGTGACCCTGGGGGTGACACCGCGGGGCGCTGGGGGCTGCGTGGCAGCCCAGAGCGGGGACACGGTCAAGGCCCTGTGTTAGGGACTGAGCATCTCAGACTCGCAGGGTCTCGCTCAGGCCCCACAGTCCTCCCAGGACGGGACGCACACGGAGTCCTGCTGCAGCCGCTCTGCGCCCGTCCTGCTCGCTCGCTCGCCCTGTCTCCCTGCGGGTGGGCGCTGCCCTCCCTGCGGCCTCCCCTCGCGGTTCTGACCTGATGGTGCCCGAGCCACGGGTGCCTGCAGAGTAAAGACATGGCTCCCTTCATGGCTTTTAAAAAATTTGGATTTATTTAATTACTTTTTTACTGATTTCAGAGAGGAAGGGAGAGGGAGAGAGTTAGAAACATCAGTGATGAGAGAGCATCATTGATTGGCTGCCTCCTGCACGTCCCACACGGGGGATCGAGCCTGCACCATGCTTTTGACCAGAATTGAACCCGGGACCTTTCAGTCCGCAGGCCGGCGCTCTACCCACTGAGCCACACCAGCCGGGGCCTCTCGTTGGCTTTGACTTGTCTCCTGAGCTTCCCGGGGAGACGGGGCCAGGCTGCTCTTGGCGCTCTGCTGCTGCTCAAGCCAGACAGACCCCCCCACAGCCAGCAGCGCCCGGCTTCGGGGAGGAACCGACACACGTGTGTGGGAACGGTGGCGGTTCAGCTCCTCGGGGGCTGGACGTGGTGATTGACAGCCCAGCAGGGACGCAGGGCTAGCGTGCAGGGGGAGAGAGCGCGTGCACGCCGCCAGGACTCTGCGGTGGGCGCGGCCCCCCTTCTCTGTGGCGGAATGCGGTCTCTTTGAAGAATGTCTTTGAAGTGACCGTCCGCGGCGTGGAGACCGGCAGCCGGCACTCTGATGGGCTCCGTGTGGGCCCCTCGGCCTCTCCCCTCCCGGGCCGTGGGCTCAGGACGTGGGGGGCTCTGTCTTTGTGTCTGCGCCCCACTCGTCTGAGTGGCCGAGTCCCTTTCCTTTCCGGGGCGCCTCGCCCGCCTCCTCGTGTCTCCCAGGCCCGTCCTCCTGCGGCCCCGGGGTCCCAGAACAGGAATGGATTTATTTCTCGACGCGGGGCTTGCGCTGTCCAGACTCAAACGGCGCCCAGTGCCCGTGCTCCCGCCCCGGCGCCCGGCTTCCCGGGAAAACGTCCCCCTGAAGCCGTGCCACACACAGAGAAGCGTTTGTCACTTTTATTTTATTTATTTTTACTGATTTCAGAGAGGAAGGGAGAGGGAGGGAGGGAGAGAGAGAAGCATCAATGATGAGAGAGAATCATCGATCGGCTGCCTCCTGCACGCCCCGCACCAGGGACCGAGCCCACAACCCGGGCCTGTGCCCTGACCGGGAATTGAACCTGGGACCCTTCATTCCGCAGGCCGACGCTCTACCCACTGAGCCACACCAGCCAGGGCCGTTTGTCTTTTGAAGCGAAAGTCACTGTGTCCCTCCCCTGCCGAGACCCTCCGCTTCCCATCCTTCCTCTGCCCTCCCCGCCGGCCTCCTCCAGCCTGGCACCCGGCGGGTGAGAGTTCGGGTCCCAGGGGAGCGGGGCAGAGACTGCACCCTGTGAGCCAGTCCCGTGCGCGTCTGGGCTCCATCCCCAGGTCGCCTCCCCAGCACCTGGGCAAGAGGTCAGCTGATGGCCGACCGAAAGCAGAGGCCACGAACGGAGCCTGGCCACGCCGCAGGTGGGGTGAAGAGGCCGCTGCTGCGGCGAGTTCAGAAGTGATTGCCTTGCCCACGATTCACCGGGCCTGGCGTCTTGTGACGGTGAAGAGCGGGAAGGGTAAGAGCCGAGGCCAGAGCTGCCCATCAGGACGGAGGCCGGCCTTCATTGGCCCAGCGTGTGCCAGACCCCCGCTAGCCCGAGGCGCTTTCCGCTGGGACCTCGCAGCTGCCCTGTGGGTGTTGGACAGCTGAGCCTGTGGCCGCTGCTGGGCGCCGGGACCTCCCCAGGTCACGCCGGGGACGGACAGGAGGAAGCGGCACACGGAGGCCCCGCCTCCGGGGTGCGAGCAGGAGTCGGAGCGCCTCCCGCGGCGCCGAAACCCACTGCTGGCCCCGAGGGCATGCGGTCCTGGGAGGAAAGCGGACCTTCCGGAAGCCCAAGTTCAAAACGCCTGGCTCCCACCATCCCCCCCGGAGCCAAAGGAAGGGCCCCGTTCAGTGCAAACCCGTGGCCACGCTGCTGGGCTGTGACCTCACGCTGCCCTGTCCCCCCGCTCCCCCCCCCCCCCCCGTTCCTGGTCAGGCAGGGCCACACGTCACCCCCGCCAGCAGTGTGGGGGGCCTTGATTGTACATCAGATGCCATCTCAGGTTAGCTTTCTCATCGCATTTAATATGGACGCCCAGCCGCTCCCCGATAAAGGGAGAGGGGGAGCCCCCAGGGCTGTGGGACCTGACTTTCAGGCTCGCTGGGCCGGGCAGGCTTCTGGGTCCCGCCTCCTCCTCGCTGGTCACAGGTGTGTTCCCCCCGCCCATGCGCCCGTGTTGGCGGTGGGCATGCCGCCGGCCGCTTCCTCTAACACCGCTGGATGCGGTCGGGGCTGCAGAGCAGGGGGCCGTCTGACCCCGGCTCGGGAACCTTCCGGCATGCAGGTGGGGCGGGACGGGGCCTGCGGGGTGCAGCCGGTGAGCACACTTCCCTCCCCGGGGCGTCTCTGGCCCCGCGACTGAGGCCGCTGGTCGCGGTAGGGGTGACGCAGGGCTCCTCAGTGGCCTGTGTGGCCCGTCTGCGGGCCGAGCTGCAGCCCGCCCCCCGCTCCCCCCCCCCCCGTGCCCCGTGGGCGGCAGAACCCCCGTGATGTGTGTTAAGGCCCCTCTCACTGCCCCGGGGGGGGGGGGTGGGCAGACAGGATGTTGGAAACGCAGGACGAGCCTGGTGTCTGGGCAGCAGGGGCCTGAGAGCGCGGGGCTGCGGAACGGCCCGACGGCCATGCCCTCGGCAGCTCCAGCGACTCCGAGGCGGGAGGGGGCTGGCTCCCCAGCCGTGTGGCCTCCCCCACGCCTTCCTCTCAGGGCGGCTTCCTCTGCTGTGAACTTGACTTTAAGGTACGTTTCAGCCCGGGCCGGCGGCTCAGCGGTGGAGCGTCGACCTATGAACAGGAGGCCACGGTTCGATCCCCAGTCAGGGCACAACCTCAGCAGGGGGTGTGCAGGAGGCAGCTGATCAGTGTTTCTCTCTCACTGATGTTTCTCTCCCTCTCTCCCTCTCTCCCTCTCCTTTCTCTTTCTGAAACACACACACACACACACACACACACACACACACACACACACACCTTTTTTATTTTAAGATACGTTTTAGCTGTTTGGAAATGAACAGTCACACCTGTGCGTTGCCAACGTCTAACACCCGGGACCCGGCTTTAGCCTGCGGTCCTGGGCGCCCAGACTTGCCTGGATCTGCATGTTCACATAAGAACGTCACACATGTCACTGCCCTGCACACCAGCCCTGTGCGAGCACGGCCATGCGGGCTGTGCAGGAGGAGGGCCGGGGAGCCCAGGGCTGCCTGGGGTGGGACACGCGGGGACGGGGCCAGCGCAGGAGGGACGGTCCCGTGTGCTTGCGTGTGGTCGGGAATGCCGGCGTGTGGGCATCCCCGGGGGCTGGCTGGCTGTGGAGGTTATACTTAGAAATAGAAGTGTTGCTCGGCATCGAAATACAGGTGACCCTTGAACGACACCAACTTGAACATGTGGGTTCACGTATACGTGGATTTTTTTCAGTGAATATAGGGCGGGACCTTCATGTCCCCAGGTTTTGCATCCTCGGATTCCATCAACTGCGGGTGGGAAACAGTGTTTTCGGCCCACGGTTTGGAATCCGTGGATGCTGAGGGCCAACTGTGTGCATGGTTCTGTGCCATTTTAAAAAGCCTTTTGTATTTTGTTTTCATTTTTTAACATTTTTATTGATTTCAGAGAGGAAGGGGAGGGGGATAGAAACATCAATGATGAGAGTCATTGATCGGCTGCCTCCTGCACGCCCTCCCCCCGCCACTGGGGATGGAGCCCACATCCGGGCCTGTGCCCTGACTCAGAATCAAACCAGCCGTGACCTCCTGGTTCACAGGTCGGTGCTCCATCACTGAGCCACGCCGGCTGGGCGCTGCCATTTTATATGAGGGATTTCGGCATCCACGGGGTCCTGGGCCCGGCGCCCCGCGGGCACCAGGGACGACTGTGGGCGTGCCGTGCTCCCTCGTTGCCTCCGGGTGCAGCAGGGACCAAACTTGCTCTTTTAAGATGCGTTTCTTTTCCGCTGGTAAAACGTCTCTTTTTTCCTCCTTTGTATGTTGGGGACCACGTACATTTCATTAGGAAAAGGGCTGCGTGCGAGCCCCCCGTGACGCGTCCGGGTCTGACTGAGCCGAGTGAGTCCAAACCTCAGCCCGTGATGAGTCAGCTTCCGGCCCCAGGGACCCGCTCGCGTCTGCAGCCGGAGCCGGAGCCGGAGCCGGATGGGGCGTCCTCCGGGAAACGCCGGGGAGCACCCGCTCCGGTCCTTGGAGGAGACGCGGGCAATGTATCAAAAAGGCGGAGGGCCCGGAGGGCAGGAGTCTTGCCGCGGAAATCGCTAATTGTGCTTTCACGGCAGTCAGGAGGGAGGGAGGCCAGGATCACAGAGCTGCACGCTGCCTGCCCGCCCGCGCCAGGCCGAGCGCTGCGGGCCCCGCCAGCTCCCCGGCCGGCCGGCTGCTCCGCGCTCCTTTCTTCTCACCCGTGACATCTGCTCGGCGCTTGTCCCTCCTGTGATACGCACCCTCAGCTGTGCGGACCCCCAGCTCCGCGCCGCGCACGGGCGCCCCGAGCAGACGGGCCTTTGATGTGTGATAAAACGGAACCAGGCCACGGGGGTGTGGCGGGCGCGGGCCTCGGAATATCAATTAACCTGCTCTGGCAGCCTCGGCGCGGGCGGGCGGCGGGAGTGGCGGCTGGCTGGCTGCTGTGTTCTCATTAGGGCCTGGCTGGTGCGCCCGCCCCCAGCTCTCCCGGGGGTCAGAGCCTGCGACCTCGGGGCGGCCCTGACCAGGCCCGTTGTGGCAGGGCCGGCTGCTGCTCACCGACGTACGGCGTCTTGCTTTGCCAGATTGTGCAGCCATGAACTTGCTCTCGGCCGAAACTGCTGTTTCTTCTCGAAAGAACAGCCCACCGCCCTAGCTGGTGTGGCTCACTGGCTAGCGCGTTGGCTTGCAGACTGAAGGGTCCCGGGTTCGATTCCGGTCAAGGGCACATGTCTGGGTTTCTGGCTTGATCCCTGGTTGGGGGCGGGGGTTGCAGGAGGCAGCCGATCCATGCTTCTCTCTCATCATTGATGTTTCTCTCTCTCCCTCTCCCTCTCCCTTCCTCTCTGAAATCAATAAAAATATGTTTAGAAAAAGAAAAGAACAGCCCACCCGGTGCAGGGCCTTGGTCACTGGTCCTTTCCCGGTGGCTGCCGGCGCAGGCAGGACGGGTGGCGTGGCTGGCGACTTCCCCTCTTGGCGGGCTGCCCCAGGGGGTGTGAGGCTGCCCTGGGGGTCCCTCAGGGACCTGTTTCTAGCACCTCTGACTCTGGAGGAGCCGCCGGGAGAGCGCTGGCCCGGATTCGCCCGAGCCCCACCTCCTCGGGCTCAGACTCAGATCCCCGAGTGACGGCCGCGCGCCCGGCTAATTAGGGGCCGCTGCTCACTTTGCTGCGCTTTCCCGTGTAATTGGAAGTCGGCGAGAGCGCTCCCCCAAATAGCTCTAAAAGCTGCGGACCACATACTGACATCAGCCGCAGATCGGCGGGGCAGACGCTAATGATCGCTCTGCAATGCAATATTCAACGCAGAGGCCGGCCCCGCGGAGCGAGCGGAGCGCCTGCCTCCCCGGCCCCGGTCCCTCCCTCCAGATAAAGGGAAGGGTCTGAGTGTAGCCGAGCTCGGAACCGTGAGGGGCTCTCGGAGCCTCTCGGGCGCCGTGGCGGGCTGGCTTCTGTGGCTGCTTGTTTCCGGGAGCCGAGCCCCGCGCCGCTGCCTCTAACAAGGACTTGAGGGAGCAAAAGGCTGTGAAACGTATTTTTTTGCACTTTTGCTTCGTTAGTTTAGAAACCAGGGGTTCCACGGCCGTGCGTTTTCCTGCATAATTTAAGAAATTAGCGGGAGCATGCCTGGTTTTCCCAACACTCCCTGCCCTGTGCATTTGTTTAGCTTTTCTTTAAAACTGTCACCTGAGGCTGTTGGAACCTAAGTACTTTAATACTGAGGAAATGCAGGCTTGTTGGTTTGTTTGTTTTTTAAGAAAGACATTGCTGCCCAGCCGGGGTGTGGCTCAGTGGGTGAGCGTTGGGATCACGGTTCGATTCCCCGTCAGGGCACATGCCTGGGTTGTGGGCTCGACCCCCAGTGTGGGGCGTGCAGGGGGCAGCCAATCAATGATTCTCTCATCATTGACCTCTCTCTCTCTCTTCCTCTCTGAAATCAATAAAAATATACTTAGAAAAGAAAAAGAAAAACATTGCTTGCCCCATCCACCCGGGTTCCTGGGAGTCAGGTGCTGAGGGTAATGAGTGACCTTGGGTCTGACCTTACCCCACCTGTCTGCCCTCTGACCTTAATCAGCCCAGTTCTCAGAATGACCGAGAGGGAGGGGTGTGTGGGGCAGGGCGTGTCCCCTTCTGAGAGCCAGTGTCGGAACCCTGCCTGACCCCCGCTGCGGGTGAAGACCTGAAGCTTATCTGCCACTTCATTTCACTCCTGCGGATGTATCTGGATGTGCAGTTAGAAGCACTAAGTTGTGTGAGTGTGTGTGTGTGTGTGAGTGTGTGTGTGTTAGTGTGTGTGTGAATGAGTGTGTGTGTGAGTGTGTGTGTGAGTGAGTGTGTGTGTGAGTGTGTGTGAGAGTATGTGTGTGTGAGTGTGTGAGTGTGTGAGTGTGTGTGTGTGAGTGAGTGTGTGTGTGAATGAGTGTGTGTGTGAGTGTGCGTGTGAGTGAATGTGTGTGTGTGAGTGCGTGTGTGTGTGAGTATGTGTGTGTGTGTGTGCGTGTGTGTGTGAGTGAGTGTGTGAATGAGTGTGTGTGTGAGTATGTGAGTGTGTGTGTGCGTGTGTGTGTGTGAGTGAGTGTGTGTGAATGAGTGTGTGTGTGAGTGTGTGTGTGTGTGTGAGTGTGTGTGGTGTGAGTGTGTGAGTGTGAGTGTGTGTGTGTGTGAGTGTGTGTGTGTGTGGTGTGTGTGTGTGACGGCTCCCGGGACTTGGAGAGACTTTAGAAACTGTTTAATGTTGATATTGCTGAGGGGCACGCGACACTGTGAGCCCACAGGAAGATGGGATCTGTAAAATGTCGCTCCTTCAGAAACCCATCTACACCCTAATGTTATGCCAGAGCCGGTACAAGTGCCATTTTGGAACCTGGGGAAGTTGTTGCTGCGTACCCGGAAGAACAATTTCTTTTGGGAAAAAGAGAGAGGAGGAGGAACGTGCCCTGTGAGAGAGCTAAGTTACAAGCAGCCACGATTCAGCGGGTGAGGACGCACAGGCCTCGAGGGGCAGGCAGAGGCCGCAGCCAGCTCCCGCCCGCGTGCGGACCGCGACCCCCGTGGCCTCCGAGGGGCAGGGGCAGGCGTGCGGGGACCAGGCCGGGGCCACCGCAGCCTCACGTCACTTCCAAAACCAGATGGGGCTCCATCGGTACTTGACTGAAAGGCGAAAACCGCACGAGGACACAGCTTGGACGCAAGCGCGTTCGCACATTCCCCGCGGCGCTGGGCCCGGAGGAGGGAAGGGATGCTGGACGCGGCCAAAAGCACGTGCGTGAGGAACAGCCCCGCACGGAGATTAAAGCGGAGACGAGCTGCGGGCGCTGGCGGCACTGTTGGCCTCGGAGGCCTGGGTGGTGTCTGCCAACACGGTTAATGCTTTTAATATGCAAAGAGCTCTTGTCCATAAATAAAAGGGTAAAGCCCCCGGGGGAGCGCAGAGATGGCACGGAGAGGCGTTTCTGGAAAAGAAAAAACGCAACTGGCCAGTAAACATATGGAGAAGACGGTTGAGCCTCATTAATGATCAAAGAAACGTGCGCACAGCAGCAATGCACTCCGCTTGGCCGCCGGGTTGCCCGAGACGCGGCCTGCTGCTGACGGGGATGTGGGGAGACAGCGGCCACCGGCCCAGGCGGGCCGGGAGTCACAGGCCCCGCTCAAGGTTCAGAGACAACGCGAAACGGCGTGAAGGGAAGGGAAGGGAGCAGCAGGCGGCTGCGTCCACCTTCGAGGCTGGACCCACCGCGGCCGCAGCTGCCGGAGCCCAGGGAGGAGGGAGGAGGGAGGAGGGAGGAGCGTTTGGTGACGGGAACGTGCAGGAGCGGGTTTTCTTTACGAGAGAAAGGGACTACAAATGGGGCCGTCCTTGTACTTTACTGCGTCTTCAGAGCTTCGGTCTTTCTGTAGAACGATCCCATTCCTTTATTCGTTCCCAAATCCTGAAAGATAAAAACACGGGCGCCTTTCGGAATTCTCCGCCCAGGGCTGGATCCTGGACGGCATCCCCGAGACGCGGGAGCAGGCGATGATGGTCCAGACCCTCGGGATCACCCCCCGGCACGTCAGTGAGTAGCCCCCAGCCCCCCCCCCCCCCCCCGCAGCTGCCGGCCCCCGGGGAGCACCTGCTGTGTCCGCTCGCTCCGGGGCCGCCCCGCCCAGGCCAGCACGGCTGCATATTTCAGAGAACTCTGCATCTGGCGCTTGTGCTTTAAGAAGTGGGGTTTTATTGGACCCTGGTGGTTCCTGTTCCAGGAACCTCACCTCAGAGACTCTCTTTAGGAAACAGTAAAACTGGCAAAGGCGCCGGTGCAGAGAGGTGCCTGGCGGGCCAGGTGTGGCTGGAAATTGTTCGCGGTTGGAGGGTCAGGCGGGCGCCCTTGGGTGGGAGATGGCGGTGGTTTACTGTCATCAACAGCGAGAGACAGTGGGGCAGGGGTTGGCCCAGGGAGTCCGGTGTCCGGGACCGCTGCCCACCTGCTGGGCTCTCTTCCTCCTCCCCCTCCCCCTCCCCCTCCCCCTCCTCCCTCCTCCTCTTCCTCCTCTTCTGCAGTCGCGCTGAGCGCCCCAGACACAGTCCTGATCGAGAGGAACTTGGGGAAGAGAATCGACCCTCAAACTGGAGGTACGCCCCTCCCCCCTCGTACACCCCCGGCCCCTGCCCCCCCCCCATGCAGCCGAGCCGGTGACCCCGACTGCGCCCCTGTCGTCGGCAGAGATCTACCACACCACCTTCGACTGGCCCCCCGAGGCTGAGATCCAGAACCGCCTGGTGGTGCCCGAGGGCATCTCAGAGCCGGAGACGGTGCAGCGGCTGCTGCGGCACCACAGGAACATCGTCCGGGTGCTCCCCTCGTACCCCGGCATCCTCAAGGCCATCAGCGCCGACCAGCCCTGCGTGGACGTCTTCTACCAGGGTGCGCGGGCGCCGCCTTCCCGTCCCTGTCGCTTACCCGGCAGCACCCAGCGCCCAGGACGGGCCTGGGAATCCGGGAGCCAAGTCACAGACGGCCCAGGCTCCCGTGGGGTGGGGTCCCCGGGAGCACCCCACTCGGAGGCCCTGGGCTAACGTCCTACACTCTGCGGCCAGCGGACTTGACAGTGAGGGGCGGGGCGAGGAGAGGCGAGGGGCGGGTGGGAGGGACGTGGCAGCAGTTTGGGGGAGAAGGAAGAGAAATTTTATAAAAACTAAAAATACAGCCTGGCCGGCGGGGCTCAGGAGTTGAGCTTCGACCTGTGAACCAGGAGGTCACGGTTCATTCGCGGTCAAGGGCACAGACCCGGGTTGCGGGCTCGATCCCCAGTGGGGGCCGTGCAGGAGGCAGCCGATCAATGATTCTCTCTCATTGATGTTTCTCTCTCTCTCCCCCTCCCTTCCTCTCTGAAAGCAATAAAAATATTTACATATTTAAAAAAGAGTGCCAGTCCCTCCCCCCCCCCCCCCCCCCCCCGCACCTGCGGGTCAGGGCCAGGCTCCTCTAGGCGGCAGCTGGCCCAGCCCCGGGCCGGGCGGAGTCACCGAGGTGGGAAGGTGTCACAGGGACGCCACAGCAGACCTGGGCGCTGGAGGCCGGGGTCCCTGACAGGAGGCAGGGCTGGTGGGGAGAGCCGTCCTGGTGCGGGCAGCGGGCAGCGGGCAGCGGGCGGGGCTGGGCCTCCGCTGGGAGGCAGCCCCCCTGCTCGGGCCTGGGGGCGCGTGTCCGGCCTCCCGCTGCTCGCAGCCCTCCCCGCGCTCTGTGCCGGGCGGGAGGCGCGGGGTTGATGCTCAGCCAATTCGCCCAGGGCTTTGCCTGTCTGTGGGGTGGCTCTGTGTCCACCCAATGCCAGGGCCCCGCAGCCGCACCGCCCGCCCCTCTCCCTGCGAGGGGCCTGTGTTTATGACCTTCTCCTGACTTCCAGCTCTGACCTACGTCCAGACCAACCGTCGGTCCAACGCCCCCTTCACGCCCAGGGTGCTGCTCTGCGGGCCGGTGGGCAGCGGGAAGAGCCTGCAGGCCGGGCTCCTGGCCCAGAAGTACGGCCTCGTCAACGGTGAGCGCGGCCGCCCGCCCGGCCTCCCCTCGCCCCAGCCTCCCGCCTGCCGCCCTCCAAGCACCTGCTTTATGGGGCTGGCGAGGAGGGACGGCGTGGCTTGCTTCTCTCTCTTGCTCTCTGCTCTGTCCACCTTTGAAGGGAGAGGGAGAGAGAGAGAAACATCGATGTGAGAGAGACACATCGATTGGTTGCCTCCTGCACGCACCCTGACCAGGGCCAGGGGCCTGCAAATGAGGTACGTGCCCTTGTCCGGAATCGAACCGGGACCCTTCAGTCCGTGGGCCGACGCTCTATCCGCCGAGCCACACCGGCCCGGCCTGGTTTTTGTCTCTTTAAGGCCTCTGTCCTGCACTCCTCCAGCTGCTGGGCTGACCAGGTTCCTGCAGTCACCCATTCCGTGTCCCGGCTGCCTGCTGGCCTTGCCGCTTTGCCTTCCTCTGCCGGTGGTTGCCGGGGACTGCGTGCGCCTCCTGCCCGGGCCCCAGTCCACCCTGAGTGGACATCGCACCTCTCCGTGTCAGCAGACCTCCTGTGGGCATTCCCTTTGCCTGGCTCCCGTCCCCCGGGGTCTTGTGTCATACGTGTTACCTGTACACATGCAGTACACTCAACAACACATGGCAGTTGCTCTCACTTCATGTGCTCTTTGTTTAAAGTCGAGAAACGCGGGGAAGAAAGGCTTCCACTTACCCCCCCCCATCCACCCCCCGTCCTGGTGCCGACCCGCTTCCCACCGACATCACCCTGCCCGCTGAAGGAGCCGCCTCTAACACTTCCTGGGCGGAAGCCGCGGCGACAAGTCCTCCCGGCTCTCATCCGGCTCATTCTGGAAGGGGCTCCCGCTGCACACAGGAGGCGGAGTGACAGCTTCCCGGGGCCGCCCTCATCCGCGGCCGCATTGCTTCTGATGAGGGCGGCGGCGGCGTGGCTTGATCAGCGCTTCCCCGCTTCCCCGCCTGGCTGCTCCGCGTCTGTTCTTCCTCTTCACCTTGCAGAGATTTAGCTGCGGGGCGTCAGGTGTGGTGTGCTTGGCGTTTCTTCTCGGGTCTCAGATTCTTGGGTCTGCAGGTGGATATTTTCCTCAGATTTTGGAATTCTCCCGCCGTATTTTCTCAGACATTCTTGCCGGCCCCTTTCTTTCTGGGACCCCGATTACACGTGTGTTGGACCGTGACGTCACCCTCCCCATCTCCCCTCTGTCTCCAGCTTGGATGCTTCCCAACGCCCGGTTTCCGTCCCCAACTTCCCGACGGCGGCCCGTCCGTGATGCTCTCCAGTTCCGGACTCCCACCTGTTCCTCTTCCTTTTTTAAAAATTAGTTTCCATTTCTCTGCTGAGATTTCTCCATCTGGTCCCTTGTTACCTATCTTTTCCTTAGAGCCGGAAGCCTGTTTATAAAGCCGTTTTAAAGCTCCCTTGCGTGTTCTCCGGTCTCGGTGTCGTCTCTTGGTCTGGTCCACGGCCTCCTTTCTCTCCTCCGAGGGGCCACGGCTCCCGTTTCTGTCGCGCGCTGAGCGGTTTTTACTGGACCTTGTGGTGCTCACGCTGCTGAGAGTCTGGTCAGTGTGGTTTTGCTTTAAGAAGATGGAGCGTAAAAGAGCTGCGTGCCATCACGCAGCGAATCTGGTGCGGGATCCGTGGGGCCAGGTGAGGCGGTCTGAGTTCTCGGGGCCAGTGTGTCCCCCACCCGGTGCGGCCCTCCCGTCTCAGCTGCGTGTGGGGGTCCGGCTGTCAGAGGCCGGCATCTCCCCCGCTCAGCTCCCAGCCTCCCGGCGGCTTCCCTCCACAGACCGTGGGGTCTCACCCCGAGGACACTCAGTGCCACCCCCTCCCCGACGCGGGGCCCTGGGGCTCCTCCCTGCCCGGCTCCCTCCTCCCAGGACCTGCTCCCCCGGCTGCAGCTGCCTTGGGGCCTGGGCTGCAGTCCTGCCTCCTGCCTGTTGGGTCTCTGCTCTCCTGGGCTGCGGCCTGGAGTGACCACGGGTGGGGACCGGGGTGGAGGTGGGCTCGGGCGTCCATCCTGTCGGGATCCCAGCCCTGCCGTCCGCCGTCCAGTGCCTGCCAGGCCGCGTCCTGTGTTGTGCGATACGTGCTTTGCAAAATGAATCCTTTTCATTCCGCACCCCCCTCGGCTCCCTGTCCCCCAGTTCCCGTTTCATATTTGCTCCCCTCGGACACACCCGCAGGCAGAAAACCCTTTTGTGTTTTGTTCAGCACCACCCCCGCCTTGCAGGCAGCACTGGGCTTGTCTTTCTCTCGATCTCCCTCCTGCTGGAATGTAACGGGGTCTTCCCCCCCCCGCCCCCCAGTGTGCTGCGGGCAGCTGCTGAAGGAGGCCGTGGCCGACAAGTCCAGGCAAGGCGAGGCCATCCAGCCCTTTTTCGAAAAGGAGATGACAGGTAGGCCCTGCGTCCGAGCTCCACGCGGGCTCTGGGGGAAGCCGGACCCGGGCGGGGGGGGGGGGGGGGGGCAGGGGGCTCACCGGGCACCTGGGGGCTCCGGTCGGGGAAGCAGCCGGGAGGTGGGACAGTTTCCTCGTGGGCACGGGCTCCGTGGTCGCTCCGGCGAAGGCCTGGGGCTGCCGGGCGGCCGGGCGAGGGGCTCTGTGGACCCGCTGTCCACGGCGGTCTGGACGGTGTCTGTCTCGGGGACGTTCGCTTTCGGTACCCGAATGCGGAGCGCCGGCGCGGCCCCAGCTGCCGCAGCCTCCGTTACTCCGCGAGCAGAAGGCTCTGGCCGACCTGGTTCAGGCAGCGGTCGGAGCCAGAGGTCAGCCTGGGCCGGGGCGCAGTGGCCGCCGCCGATCCTCAGGTCCGAGCGCCTGCCGATGGGGAGGCTGGGCCCGATCACGTCCCGAACCCCCGCCCCGCGGTCCGCACCCGGAAAGCACCCCCAGATGCTGCGTGAGGAAGGGAGCCTGTGCGGTCCTTCTCGTCCAGCTTCCTGCGCCCACAGATGGTGGTTGCTCTCTTTGGGGGCCCATCGAGGCATCTCAGGTTCCCCGTCACGTCCTGGGCGTGTTTTATTTCATTTTTTATTTCATTATTATTATTTTAATATTTTTATTGAATTCAGAGAGGAAAGGAGAGGGAGAGAAAGATAGAAACATCAGTGATGAGAGAGAATCATTGATCAGTTGCCTCCTGCATGCTCCCTATTGGGGATCGAGCCCACAACCTGGGCATGTGCCCTCAATTGGAATCGAACCCGGGACCCTTCAGTCCACAGGCTGACACTCTAGCCACTGAGCCAAACCGGCCAGGGCCTGGGCGTGTTGTAGGCACCTGCCCTCAGTGCCAGCCCCATTCCCGAGGCAGGCTCCCGGCCACCCCCAATGATGTCCACCCGGGCACCTGCCAGGACGGGCAGAGGCTCCGGGTAAGGACCCGGGCCTTGTCCCCCTGGGGCACGCCCTGGCCCCTCTGACCCTCTGAGTGGCAGTCAGAGCTCCTGCGGGGAGCCAGCCCCGCGCAGAGCCGCCCCCGCCACCCCCAGGGCCAGGCGGTGTCCCGGGTGCAGCCGCCTCCGTGGGCCGCTCTGCCCGCCGCTGGCCGCGGCCGCCTCTGTGCCTCCTGGTCCGCCCGCGTCCCTGCTGCTCAGGCTCTCGCCCTCTCGCTCACCTTGAGCCGCAGCCCCCGAGACGCAGCCCTGTCACCGAGCGTCGAGGCCCCCCTGCGGTCATCGCCCTGCGCCCGCCGCTCCGCGATGAGATCCAGCTGTCGCCCTTGGCCGCGTGGAGCGCTTCCTCCCGTCCCCGCGGGGCCCCGATGCCATGTCCCAGCCGTGACCTCTGCAGGCTCAGTCATGTTCTCCTGTGTCCTCACGGGGCTGCCAACACCTCCGCCTCTCGGATCAGCAGCGAAATTAATAACGTGCTGCCTTCCCACCTTCCCACGTCCACGGCAGAGGCCCCAGGGCCCTCTCGCTCGTCCTAAACCCCTCGATCCTGGGCTCCCGGACGCGCCGTGGACAGCGGCGTGGGGAGGTGCTCGCTCGGTGCCCTGGGCTGGGAATCTCTAGGGCTGGCCGCCCTACGCAGACCACTTTATTCCCGGGCCTGTACCCGCCTCCGTGACCTGCACCCGCCTCCCGGGGCCTGCACCCGCCTCCCGGGGCCTGCACCCAGCTCCCGGGGCCTGCACCCTCCTCCCGGGGCCTGCACCCGCCTCCCGGGGCCTGCACCCGCCTCCGGGGCCTGCACCCACCTCCAGGGCCTGCACCCTCCTCCCGGGGCCTGCACCCTCCTCCCGGGGCCTGCACCTGCCTCCCGGGGCCTGCACCCAGCTCCCCTGTTACGGGCCCCTGAGTCGGGCTGCGCACGGCACACCCGTCGGCCCTGGAGCCCCTGTCACTTTGACGTGGGCACGAAACAGTGAAAACTGTCCTGGATGCGGGAAATAACGTCTCAGCTGCTTGCACGCCATTTAAAGCAGGTGGGGGGGGGGGGGGGTCGGCGCCTCTCTGTACGGTGGCCATGTGTGCAAACGTGCTTTTTCTCCCCAAGTCAGACAGACGGCCTCGAGCTCTCGCTCCCTAGGCACCTCCCACCACAGGGCCCTGAGCTCCCCAGGAAAGCGGCCACCCACCCCTGCCCCCTGGGCGCCGGGTCCCCAGATTTCACTTCATGTGACAACAGCCCTGCTCACCCGCCTCAGTCCACCCGAGTCTGCACAGCTTTCATTTCCCCTGGTCCCGGGGTTCCAGCGTAAGGAATGGCCCCGTGTGTGGGGTGTGTGTGTGTGGCTGCACATGTGGCTTCACATGTGGCTATGTGTGGCTGTGTGTGTGGCTGTGTGTGGCTGTGCATGTGGCTGTGTGTGGCTGCGTGTGGCTGTGCATGCAGCTGTGTGTGTGGCAGTGGGTGGTAGATATGACCTGGCCCCCGACTGCGGCTCTAATTCGTGGCACAGAAGGGAGGCTCGTCCCGGCTCTGCTGGCTGCTTTCCTGCCTGCACGTGGCTTGGGCTTCCCCTGACCGGCCACACAGAGGAGGCATCCCAACAGCCACAGGCGCCCTGCGTGTGGCGTAGGCCTTTGCTCTGAGTGTGAGATGCTGGTCTCGGTCCGTCTGCTCTGCACGCAGCCCGCGTGGGGCTGTTGGGTTGGGACCAGCAGCGAGGGTGTCAGCTTTCCCATGCCCCGTCCCCGGCAGAGAGGGGTGTGCGTTCCAACACCGGCCAACTGGCCTGCTGGCCAGGTCACCGCGGGCGACCAACTCACCCCAGCCTGTACCCCGCCCCGCCCCGCCCTGCCCGTCAGCATCCCCGACAGCCACGCAGCCCAGCGACAGGGGCCCACACCCCGCTGCACACCCAGGCCCTCGGCCTCCGGGCGAGCGAGCAGCGGCTTCCCCTTAAAGCCGGCCCCGCTGGCAGAAGAAATGACGAGGGAGACAGACCGCGGCCGAGTGTCCATCTGGAGCAGGGCCCTCGTGGCGGCGGGGCTGAGAGGAGGCGGGGATTTGAGGGAGACTCGACTCTAATTTGCATCCTTTCTGGTAATGAGGACCCCCCACCCCCAGCCGGCGCAGCCCTCCCGGCACAGACCAGACAAACCAGCCCCAAATGGGGGTGATTAGGAGCGTTTTCCAGAGCCTTCCGTGCATCCGTGTCCCAGGGGGAGGCTCAGAGCGCAGCCGGGGCCTCCTTTTTCGGGGGAATTAATATTCTCATCGCTAAATGCACACGAGAGACGCGACAATAGGCCGGCGTTTTGCTTTTGTTAAACATCGCAGGGTTTGTGGAGTTGAAAGGCAAAGTAAACCTGTCCGTCCTAGGAGGAGGCGGGGTGCAGCCTGGAGGGGGGGGGAGCCGGGGCGCCCCGCCACGGAGGGGCCTGGGGACCCCGACTCCGGCAGCCCGCGGTGTGTACCCGCGCCGCCGGCTGAATTATTCAGCGGCGGGTGGATGGACTCTCGGGTGTAATTAGGAGGGAGAGGCGGAGCGCGGCGCTGGGGGCCGGGGCTGCGTGTTGTGAGAGAACTTTCTAGGTGCCGGCGTTTGAAGCTCAGGTGGGAAGAGCTCGGCGCCTCCGCGTTTGAAGTGGAAATAGGACAGTTTGAATCCGTCGAGTTTAATTTTTCACAAGCTTTAGGGGCCCTGTGGTGCAACTCCCTTTTTATGATTGAAAAAACCCCACGTTTCCTTTCATTTTTCTGCACAAACGCATACACACACACACACACACACACACACACACAAACACGCACACACACACGCACGCACATGCACACACACACACACACACACACAAACACGCACACACACACGCACACGCGCGCGGTCCCGGCAGTCAGTGGTACACTGACACACACTCATTTACTCTCTCATTCAACGTGTTCCATCGGCCTCCCTCCCCGGTTGTGTCCCTCCCTGTCTGTCCTTGGGGGCCCCGGGCGCCCCCTCTCAGGGCTGCCGGCGGGGGTCACCGGCCCCACAGTTGCTGCATTCCCAGGGCCTCGCCTGGGCCTGGCGGCGCTTTTGAAGTGGCTCCTTTTTTTCAAGTCCAACTTCTCATTCTCCGCTGGGACCGCCACACAGATTTCCTCCTGGAAAGGAGGTGCAGGCTTTCTAGTTGGGGGCGGGGGGTGGGGGCTGTGGCCGTGGGGGACGTGGCTGTGGCCAGGGGGCCATGACGGGGCCGTGGCCAGGGGGACCGTGTGATTGTATGTGGGGGGCCGTGGCCGTGGGAGCCGTGGGGGGAGGCCCCGCTGCAGCAGCTCTCCGTGGCAGGAGGGCCTGCTCAGGAGGCCGGAGAGAGAATGGGGTCAGAGGGCCCGGCTCCCTGTGTCACTAAGACAGACTTCCACCGCAGGAGTGCGTGAAGCCGGCTTTATCGGACGGATGCTTCGCCTGCGGCGTCGAAGGGTCTGTCACCATCAAGGTCGCGAGGCTTTCGTTCAGGGGCCGGGCCAGCGGGGAAACTGAGGCAGCCTCTCTGCTCACTCATGCTTCCGCTCCACGGCGTTCTCCCCCCGGCCGTGGGCTGTCCCGTGGGGGCTGTGCTGGACGGGGTTCCCGGGCTCGCTCCGTGGCCGGCTCCAGGCCGCAGGGGAGCAGACGCCGTGAGCCTGGCCGGTCTAAGTGGGCCCGACGCCGCGTCCTTCTGGCTCTGACCGCAGCGCTGGAAGCGTCTCCCCCCGCAGCCCGTGCCTCCAGCCCACTCAGCTGTGAAATCGTCTGGACAGGCTGGCCCGCGGCCCCGGCGGCAGGTCTCCGCGCCCCGCGGCAGGTGCGGCTTGAAGCCGGGGCCGCGGGGACTGGCCCTGACACGGCTCCTCCCGGGCTGGGAGCGGCCTGCGGGGCGGCCCGGTGAGCGCGGCGGCCCCGCATCAGGTCAGGGCCGGGAGACGGCTGGGCTTTGCCAGCTCGAGGCTTCCCCGCGGGCACGCGGCACAGCTGTGACGGGCGAGGGGGAGCGCGGCCGTGCCCTTCCGCTCAGCACCTGTCCGCACGGCTCCAGGGAGGGGAATTGGGGGTGCGGGGGAGGGGCGTTGGCAGGGGAGCGGAGGGACTGTAGAGCCTCCTCTGCTTGCGCTGTCTGCCCGGGGCCAGGGCCCGCGTGGGAGTTCAGCCAGGGCCGTGAGTGAAGGGTGAGCTCCGGACAGCGTGCGAGTGGCCCGCAGGGTTCACGCTGTCCCCCCTGCCCCCCAAAGGCCGGGGAGAGCAGAGATGGGGCACGTGGCCCAGAGCCTGGCCATCTGCCTTAACTCTGGGCCCGCTGCCTATTTGCTGTGCGGCCTTGGGCAGGTCACTTCCTCTCTCTGTGCCTCAGTTTCCTAATCTGTAAAATGGGGGGGTACTGTTGGGAAGATCACATGCAGTAATGCTGGTGTTAAACAAATACATGCTCAGAACAGAGCCGCGCACACAGCACACACGACAGCACACGCTCGGTAAATGAATCCGCCATCGCGTCTTTTCCACCCCAGAAAACGGGGCTCCCACCTGCTCCCCGCTTCCCAGAGCTGCCGGTTTTCTCCTCACGGATCCCAGGGGCAGGGGTGTGCATTCTCCCTGCCCTTGAAAAGTGGGGGGACTCACTCGTCTGGGCCCCGAATCCATGCGCATGGGGGGGAATCCTGTTCTGTAAACTAGGCCCGCGGGGGTGGTGCTGTGAGACCCTCCACCTCGAACCCCGGCCACGACAGCCTGGCGGCCGCCTCCCATTCCCACTTCCACGCTCACAGTCACGGGGAGGCGCGAACACGGGTTCTAGGGTAAGAATAACTAATTATCAAATCGCTATGCAGGGCGGGCGAGCAGTTTAGTAAAAGTCTGGCTAATTTGCTAAGTGCAGCACCATTTATGTACAGAAGGATGTCTGTATTTTAAACCGTCTTTTCCCGTCTGGAACCTCATAGAGACGAGCTGGCGGGGCAGGGGCAGTGGCGGTGCGAGAGCTACGCCTGGCGGCTGGGGGCGCCTCAGCCGTGTGCGGGCCGCGATCTTGTCTGCGCTCCTCGCCCGAGAGACCGTGCAGAGAGGGGGTGGCCGTGCAGAGAGCGGGTGGCCGGGCAGAGAGGGGGTGGCCGTGCAGAGAGGGAGTGGCCGGGCAGAGAGGGAGTGGCCGTGCAGAGAGGGAGTGGCCGTGCAGAGAGGGAGTGGCCGTGCAGAGAGGGGGTGGCCGGGCAGAGAGGGAGTGGCCGTGCAGAGCTGGACGTGCAGGGAGGGAGCGGCCAAGCAGAGAGGGAGTGGCCGTGCAGAGAGGGGGTGGCCGTGCAGAGAGGGAGTGGACGTGCAGAGAGGGAGTGGCCGTGCAGAGAGGGGGTGGCCGTGCAGAGAGGGAGTGGCCGTGCAGAGAGGGAGTGGCCGTGCAGAGAGGGAGTGGCCGTGCAGAGAGGGAGTGGCCGTGCAGAGAGGGGGTGGCTGTGCAGAGCTGGACGTGTAGGGAGGGAGCGGCCAAGCAGAGAGGGAGTGGCCGTGCAGAGAGGGGGTGGCCGTGCAGAGAGGGAGTGGCCGTGCAGAGAGGGGGTGGCCGTGCAGAGAGGGGGTGGCCGTGCAGAGAGGGGGTGGCCGGGCAGAGAGGGAGTGGACGTGGCAGAGAGGGAGTGGCCGTGCAGAGAGGGAGTGGCCGTGCAGAGAGGGAGTGGCCGTGCAGAGAGGGGGTGGCCGTGCAGAGAGGGAGTGGCCGTGCAGAGAGGGAGTGGCCGTGCAGAGAGGGAGTGGCCGTGCAGAGAGGGAGTGGCCGTGCAGAGAGGGGGTGGCCGTGCAGAGAGGGAGTGGCCGTGCAGAGAGGGAGCGGCCAAGCAGAGAGGGAGTGGCCGTGCAGAGACGGGGTGGCCGTGCAGAGAGGGGGTGGCCGTGCAGAGAGGGGGTGGCCGGGCAGAGAGGGAGTGGCCGTGGCAGAGAGGGAGTGATAAGGGTGAGAGGAAGGAGCCGGCCATCTCGAGGGGCGAGCAGCGCGGGTATGCTCCTAATTGGTCAGAGCGCAGGGCAGCGTGGGTTTCTAGACCCAAACACCCAGCGTTCAGACAGTGACTTCCTGGCGCCGTTGCCCGCCAAGCCGTGGTCAGTGTTAGGGTTACGCAATGGAGATGCTGGAATGGAGACCTAAGGGAGCCCCGGCCGGCGACATCGGCTTGTCTGGGGCGTTACCAACGAGGCGCCAGGGCCAGGGCCTGGAGGTGCCGCTGCCACCGATTCAGATCCCTCCGTGTCTCCCCAGAGCAGGCGTCCTCAAACTACGGCCCGCGGGCCACATGCGGGTGTTTTTGCCGTTTTGTTTTTTCACTTCAAAATAAGGTATGTGCAGTGTGCAGAGGAATTTGTTCATAGTTCTTTTTAAACTGTAGTCCGGCCCTCCAACCGTCTGAGGGACAGTGAACTGGCCCCCTGTTTAAAAAGTGTGAGGACCCCTGCCCCAGAGGGTCTTTCCGAGGGTCACCATTGGTGGCGTGTGGGCGCAGTGCCCGGCTCGGCCAGCAGGTGGCAGTGAATAACAAACAAAGGGCGGCTTAGGCCGCAGCGCGGGCCCTGTTGGCGCTGCAGGTCCCGCTGAGACTGGTGGCTTCCGGTGGCGGCAGCGAGGAGGCTGAAGGCTCAGCTGCCCGGAGTCGGCGCCATCGGGGAAGGGGAAGGCGGTTTTTAAGTCCAGAAATAGCTTTTGTTGAGTTACAGTGATAGTACGTTGGGGGCCCACAGGGTCGCAGCCATGCCTGGCCAAGCCCCCAACAGAGGGGAGCCCCTTCCTTCCAGGCGTCAGTGCGGGAGGGGGGTAACAGTCCTGTCCTTTCCCCTCTCCCAGCGGGCGGCTGCCTTGGGATGCTGGGAGGGAAGGGAAGCGAATGCTGAGTCTCACGAACCTGACGGGGAGCCACGTGTCTTTACCTTGATTTCAAGGACTTGAGGACGGAAAGGAGTCACAGGGACAGGCACAGGGTGTGTGTGTGTGTGTGTGTGTGTGTGTGTGTGTGTTAGCGTGTCTCACAGGTATGTGTGTACAAGATGTATGGGGAGTGTGCAGTGTGTGTGTATGGGGGGTTTCTGAGTGTGTGGGGGGTGTGAGTTTCTAAGTGTGTGTAGGCTGTGTGGGGTGTGTGCAGTGTGTATGTGTGGGGGGGCTCTCTGGCGGGGTTGGGGACCTCGAGGGAGGTAGGGCCTCTGGGGTGCCTCGTCCCCCACAGGGCCGTGCGGGAGCCAGTGCCCTGCACGCACGGAGGAGCCCGGAATGACGGCCGTGGAGCCTCTGCCCAGGAGCGAGGGGCGCCCGCAGGTCACAGCCCTGGGATGAGGCCTGACCCCCGGTGCCTGACCCCGGTGCCTGACCCCCAGTGCGCGGAGGCGGACCGGGCAGACACCGCCCTCGGCCGCGGTCGCGTTCGCGCATTTGCCCGGTGTTCCTGGGCGGTGGGAGTGAAGGGCAGGGCTGCCCAGCCAATTGCCAGAGCGCGGAGCCCGAGCATGAGCAACAGGACGGTGACTGGGTCCGAGGGGAGAGCCGGGTTCGGGAATGTCAGCTGGAATGTAAACAAGAGGCTTCTCCGCTCTCCCCGCCCGGGGTGACCGCGGGCTCCCGTGTGACCAGAGCTGAGCTCCCGAGAGCCCAGTCTTACATGAGGTGGGGGTGGGGAGGGCTCAGCGGGCACCCTGTGACCCCGTGTGGGCGGGGCACGAGCCCAGCGGGGGGGCGCCTGGTGAGCCCCTGGGAAGAGTCTTTTGCTGCAGATCTGGGTCCTGGAGGGCTGGGGGCAGGGCTGCCGAGGGGCATGCCCTCTTGTCTAGGTCAGGAAAGGTCAAGGTCAGGTCACCCTTGACCATCTCAGGCAGCCACGTTCTTCTGTCACTGGGGTGGGGGAGGGACTGGGAAAGCCCCCCCGCCCCCCCCCCCCCGTCCTGCCCACCCAAACCCGACTCTGCCAGTTCAGTTCATGGCCAAGTCCCATTCGGCAGCCCACGGCCCGGCCTCCCTCGCGCTCCTGGGGGTCAGCTCCTGGGGGTCAGCTCCGGGCGGCAGCGTGACCCTGCCCCTCTCTCAGTCCCCGACAGCCTCGTCCTGAAGGTGCTGAGCCAGCGCCTGAGCCAGCAGGACTGCGTGCAGAGAGGGTGGGTGCTGCACGGCTTCCCGCGGGACCTGGACCAGGCGCACCTGCTGGACACCACGGGCCACAAGCCCAACAGGTGAGCGGCCGCCCCGCCCCGCCCCGCCCCGCAGCTCCCAGTCCCCAGGAGGAGGGCCTCTCTCCCCGGCACCCCCACCCGGCGGGGAGGCCAGCTGTTCCTTCCCAAGCAAACGGGGCGGCGGGGCCGAGACCCTGTGGTTGGAGGGGGGCTCGCGAGGGGCT
Organism: Cnephaeus nilssonii; assembly: GCF_951640355.1. Taxonomy (NCBI): domain Eukaryota; kingdom Metazoa; phylum Chordata; class Mammalia; order Chiroptera; family Vespertilionidae; genus Cnephaeus; species Cnephaeus nilssonii. The sequence continues at coordinate 2,698,011 of NC_137085.1, forward strand.
GCTCCTCTGCTCTCCGCGGAGTGAAGCCGTTTCTAAGGGGCAGGGGATCGTGCGGTTAATGTCGCTGACCCTCAGCCGGGGGCGGGCCGCGCGGACTTAGTCCCGTGGCCTCGGGTGGATCCCTCCGTGTTCCCTCCCGTCGCCAAGGGGATGTCCCCCCTCCTGCCTCCTCCCTGTGATTCCGTTTCCCCAGCTCTGCCTCGTTAAACATGCTCATGATTAATTCAGAAAGTGACCGTCAGGTCCAGATAAAGGCCAAGGAAGAGAGAGGCCCTCCAGAGTGAGCCCCCCCAGCCCCGGGCGGACACAGGGCGGGACTCGGGCGGCGGGTGAGAAAGCACGCGGGCCGCCGTGCGGGGCGATGGATGGAATCGAGACAGAATCACAGCCCAGAAATCACTCTGGGCCCTTGGCCCGGATCTGTCAGCCAGGCAGGAACACCGCCCACAAAGCAAATTCCTTTTTTTAGGAGGTCCGATGAAATGAGATGGAATTCAATTTACATATATATCAATTTTATTATTAAAATATATTCACTCTAGTAAATAGAATTATTGGGAAGGGCAAGCTGCTCTGTGTATTGGACACAGAACGAGAGCCCTTTGGCTTATCAGGAAACAAAGTTATCGTCTCCTTGTCAAATGTAAATCTCTCCGAGAGCTAATAAAGGGGGGTGTTCAAGTGCCATGTTTTGTTGGCTCCCACCTCACGCCCACGGCGCCTCGCACTGAATTATATCCGCCGCGCCGCCCCGAGAGGGAGATGAACCGAGTAATTGATGTGTCAAAAAGGAGGAGGAAAAGTTATTTGAGAACAAGTACAATGGGCTATAAAGTTTGTTAAAATGTAATAATAACAGTAAAAATATAAAAATAAAATGAGAAAGGAAGAAGAGGAAAGAAACAAAGGACTATGCCAGGCCGCCTCCATAGGCCGCTGCTGCCCGCCAGCCGGAGAGCCGTCCACGCCAGCCGCAGCCTCGTAGCAGGTATTTCCGCTGCAAATGAGCGTTTGCTGGCGCGGGGGAGGGTGGGAAGCTGGCCGGGCATCAGACTCCCTTTCCGGCCTCTGCTCCTTCCCGGGCGCGGCAGGGAGCGGCGGTCAAGGCCTGGGTCATGTCCACTGCTCAGGCCCCGGCAGAGCTGCTGCCCGGCTCGGCTCAGACACCCCGGGGAGGGGCCGGGCCGGGCCGGCGAGGGTGGCAGGACGTGAGGAGCGTGGCTGCACCGTTCCCTCGCGGTTCCGCGGGCTAAATGTGGGGACAGAAGGAGTCACCCCGAGATGGGGAGCTCGCGCGTGCGTGTGTGTGCGTGTGTGTGTGTGTGTGTGTGTGTCCCAGGTGGTTGTGTGCACGTTGGAAACTGTGGTGTGGCCGTTTTTGTTTTTATTTATTATTTTTTAAACCAGGGAGCTGTGTGCCCGCATCCCGAGGGACAGCAGGGACAGCTCCTCCTCGCACTGGGCTCCCGGTGGATGCGGTGTGTGGTCGCTTTGGCTAAAGCCCCTCCTTCCCTCCAGGGAGCCGGGGTGGAGCCAGGAGGGGACCCAGGCGGCCCCTGCCGGTCAGCGGGCCTGGGAGCTGGTCAGATTTCGGGTGGCGGAGCGGAGGGGGGCGCCGGCTGCCCTGGCGCTGACAAAACACCTTCCTCTCTCTCCCACTGACGTCTGGCCCGCCCAGGCCCCGGTGTGTCTGGGAGGCACCGCGTCCCCTCCCGCCCTGACCTCCATCTTTAACCAGCACCCTCCTCCTCCTCCCTGCGGGGCCTGTGTGTGCCGTGGGCGCCGGCCGCAGGTCTCCCTGACTCCGCTCCACAGCCCTGAGCAGTGGGTTTGCTCAGGAGAGTGACGCGCTCCGGGCTGCGCCCCCGACTTTGTGTCCCTCCCGCCGCCAGCGCGCAGCCCCGGCCCTGTCCCCGGCTCGCAGAGCTCCTTTCTCGCTGGTTTCCGTTTCCGTCTGTCGGACGGCCGCTGCTCTGCCTGGACACCCTCTGGCTGTGCGGAGCGCAGGGGTCTGTGTGAGCGGTTCAGACCCGGAAAGCGCCTTCTGGACGCGGCTCCTGCCGGCGGGCCGCTCGCGCCCACGTGTCGGGGTGGCCTGCCGTCGCGCCTGTTTTCAGTCGGTTACACGCTCTGCCCCCGCTGCCGGTTTGGCTGTTTCTGCCGTGGTCGCCCACGCGCTTCGGAATTCCTGTTACGTAAAAAGAGGCCGCAATGGCAGACGCCGTCCTGCCTGGCGGGGTGGCCGCGGGCAGTGCTGGCCACGTCTGCTCCGTGTGGGCGGTTCCAATCACTGACGCTGCCTCGAGGTCTTTTTCTCTGATCGCCGTCTGCGCGCGTTTCTTGCCTTCGGACGGACGGCATTCAGGCTCCTGGGTGTGCACCTGGGGAGGTAGCTCCTTATTCATTCACCTGCAGCACGTGATGGAGGGGAGCGGCCCACAACATCACCTCCAGGGCACGTCGCAATGCGGACCCATCCTGCTGCCGAGTGCTGGTTTGGTTTTCCGTGTGACCATGCTTCGTTTAAACAGCGGAACGCAACACAAGTGAACGTAGTTTCCATGCCCGAGCCTCCGATTGGATTTACATGCTTGTTACTCTTTAAAAAATACACATTCTTATTGATTTCAGAGAGGGAGAGAGCGAGAGAAACATCAGTGATGAGAGAGAACCACTGATCGGCTGCCTCCTGCACGCCCCCTACTGGGGATGGAGCCCGCTGACCCGGCCATGGGCCCTGACCGGGAATCGAACCGTGACCTCCTGGTTCATAGGTTGATGCTCAACCTCTGAGCCCCGCCAGCCGGGCCATGCTTGTTCCTTTTTGGTTCCCCATGACACTGTGTTTTCAGGGACGACACGGTAGGCCCCTGGGGTAACGGCTCTGCCATCTCTAACGTGTCCCAAGTGAGAGGATGCTATGCTGTCTAAGAGCACAGCAGAGGGATGGAACGAAGAAAAATTAAAATGCAAACGAGAGAGGGTGTCTCGCCTCTCCCTCTCCCTCTCTCTCTCCCCCATCACCACGCGGTCCTCCCTTTCTGCCGCGTACCCTCCCGTGGATTAGGGGTAATAAACAGCCCATTAATGGAGCCTGAACCGGGAAATGGAGTTGGCATCAGCAGCCGGCTTCAGCGGCTGACGGGGGTTAATAACTCCATTACTCCAGCTCCGCACCGAGCCGCCGGGCACGCGGGATGTTAGCCTTATCTCCTCCTCACTAATTGAGCTAATAGAACCCGGCTGACCCCGCCTCGCCGCCGCAGCCGCCGCGTGGAGCAGACGTGGGCTGGAATACATATCACGGCCGTGGGCTCCACGGGCCTTTGTTTCGGGAGGAGGCTCTTTCCTGAGGACAGGTCGCCGCCGAGCCTCGCTAACGGTGAGCCCCGCCGCACAGGGTCCTGAGGTCACCCTGCCCTTGCGCGCGAGGACGGTGCAGCGAGGGCCGGCCGGCCACTGGCCCCGCAGGCGGAGGCCCCCGCGGGGGCAGCACGTTGGCTCGGACGGAACGCTCCGCAGGAAGCAGCTGTGGCCTCAGCGAGCGGTCTGGGTGCGGGGTGACGACGGAGCGTGGCCGTGCTGGGTGGGACGGGCGGCCCCCCAGGTCTCAGGGACGGGCGGCCCCGCGGCCTCTCCCTGCTTCAGCATTCAGCAGCACCTCTCACACGGCCCTCCCACCCCGAGGGCCCCGACAGCTGATGCATCTGCGTGACCATTTTGTTGGCTGTCACTGGGTAAGCGCCACTTACCCTTCCTGAGCCTCAGTTTCCTTCACCCTCAGATGGTTGCCCCACCGTCTTCCTCACCCTGTGCTGGGTGCCCGAGTTCCTTTGCTGGGAGAAGGTGTGTGGGCAGGATGGGCGAGGGAAAATGCTCCGTGTGACCGAGATTACGTCGTCGACAGTGAGAACTCGGAACCCGGATTTCTGCAGCGGGTCACGTGCCTCTCTGTGCCTCGGTTTCCCCAGATGGACGGCAGGGGCAGGCCATTGGGGACGTCGGGTGTGAGGACGAGATGAGAGGCGCAGGGGACCCTCCGAGGAGCCTGGCGTCGGCAGGGGCCACGTGGGAACCTCGTGTGTCCCTGATGCTAGGAGCTCCGCGCCTGTCCGTGCGGCTCCGTGCCTGTCCGTGTGGCTCCGTGCCTGTCCGTGCGGCTCCGTGCCTGTCCGTGCGGCTCCGTGCCTGTCCGTACGGCTCCGTGCCTGTCCGTGCGGCTCCGTGCCTGTCCGTACGGCTCCGTGCCTGTCCGTGCGGCTCCGTGCCTGTCCGTGCGGCTCCGTGCCTGTCCGTGCGGCTCCGTGCCTGTCCGTGCGGCTCCGTGCCTGTCCGTGCGGCTCCGTGCCTGTCCATGCGGCTCCGTGCCTGTCCGTGCAGCTCCGTGCCTGTCCGTGCGGCTCCGTGCCTGTCCGTGCGGCTCCGTGCCTGTCCGTGCGGCTCCGTGCCTGTCCGTGCGGCTCCGTGCCTGTCCGTGAGGCTCCGTGCCTGTCCGTGCGGCTCCGTGCCTGTCCGTGCAGCTCTGTGCCTGTCCGTGCAGCTCCGTGCCTGTCCGTGCGGCTCCGTGCCTGTCCGTGCGGCTCCGTGCCTGTCCGTGCGGCTCCGTGCCTGTCCGTGCGGCTCCGTGCCTGTCCGTGCGGCTCCGTGCCTGTCCATGCGGCTCCGTGCCTGTCCGTGCAGCTCTGTGCCTGTCCGTGCAGCTCTGTGCCTGTCCGTGCGGCTCCGTCCCTGTCCGTGCGGCTCCGTGCCTGTCCGTGCGGCTCTGTGCCTGTCTGTGCGGCTCCGTGCCTGTCCGTGCGGCTCTGTGCCTGTCTGTGCGGCTCCGTGCCTGTCCGTGCGGCTCCGTCCCTGTCCGTGCGGCTCTGTGCCTGTCCGTGCAGCTCTGTGCCTGTCCGTGCGGCTCCGTGCCTGTCCGTGCGGCTGCCTGTCCGTGCGGCTCCGTGCCTGTCCGTGCGGCTCTATGCCTGTCCGTGCGGCTCCGTGCCTGTCCGTGCGGCTCCGTGCCTGTCCGTGCGGCTCCGTGCCTGTCCGTGCGGCTCTATGCCTGTCCGTGCGGCTCCGTGCCTGTCCGTGCGGCTCCGTGCCTGTCCGTGCGGCTCCGTGCCTGTCCGTGCGGCTGCCTGTCCGTGCGGCTCCGTGCCTGTCCGTGCGGCTCCGTGCCTGTCCGTGCGGCTGCCTGTCCGTACGGCTCTGTGCCTGTCCGTGCAGCTCCGTGCCTGTCCGTGCAGCTCTGTGCCTGTCCGTGCAGCTCTGTGCCTGTCCGTGCGGCTCCGTGCCTGTCCGTGCGGCTCTGTGCCTGTCCGTGCAGCCCAGGCTTCCAGGGAGGAGGGCTGGCCCGTCCTGCCCAATACCAGCCGCCCTGCTCTGTGGCCAGGCTGGCCCTCGGCCGCTCTGAGCAGGTGGCTCCCTCAGGTCGCAGGAAGGCGGTTCCGTCCACCTGGTGACACGTGGGCAGAGAATGATTCTGCAAACAGACGGAGAACGTTGCACTGTTGTCGGGGACGCCACGGAGCCGGACAAACGGGAATCTTGGGGCAGGAGTGGAACCCAGTCCTGGAAGATGAGAAACCTTCATCGCCTGCCCCTGCTGTTTTATTTATTTATTTATTATTTTTAAAGGGACAGTTATTTATTTATTATTTTTAATCCTCACCCAATGATATTTTTCCATTGAGTGAGAGGGAAAGACAGAGAGAAATATCCATGTGAGAGAAACACATCGATTGGTTGCTTCCTGCACGAGCCCCAATGAGGGCCAGGGCCAGGGCCAGGGAGGAGCCTGCTGCCGAGGTACGTGGCCTTGATTGGAATCGAACCCGGGATCCTTTGGTCCGCAGCCCGAAGCTCTATCCACTGATCCAACCGGCCAGGGCGTCCGTGCTGTTTCATGAGTTCGAGGTTGTGGTGATGGGGAGGCGTCCCAGAGACCCCGGAGAGGTGGCGGAGGAGTCGCCCACCGTTGGCTGGCAGGCGGGGCCGGGTGGGAGCTGCGCCCTGGGAGGGTCACAGCGTGACATGCAAGGCAAGGGTGGGGCGGCCTGGGCTTGGCGGGCGCCTGTGGGTCGGCCAATTTAAATATTTCGGGGGTCCCAGGGCAGAGGGGCTGCCCCGACAGAGCGTGGGAGCCCGTGACGGAAGTGGTTGGAGTCCGGGCTCATCCAAGTGCCCGAGGAGGGTGGAGTTACTAGCCCTGAGCTCAAGGCTAGCTGGTCTCCAGCTCGCTGCCCGCTGGTGACAGCGCCCCCGCCGGCGGCTCTGAGAGCCAGGGCTGTGCTCGGATGGAGCTGGGCATGGGGACTGGCGGCCCCCGGACAGTGGGTGGGGCAGGTGGCGGGGTCACAGCCCGGGGTCAGGAAGGGTGGAGCGCCCCAGTACCCCAGCCCCAGGCTGAGGCCCGGGTGGTGGTGACGGCCGCAGCCCACGCGGCGGAGCTGTGGCATTTTAATCTTCGGTAAATAAGAGCTGAAGCGGAAAAGGGACGGGGCTGGGGACGGTGACATTTCATCGACCATTTCCAATGTTTGCGCAGGAAGAGCCGGCGAGGCTGATGGGAGCGGACGGGGAGCACTGCGGGCGGCGGGACTGGGTGGGCGCCCGCCTTTGAGAGCCGGGAGACTCCTCTCGCAGCCCGCAGCCCGAGGGCTCCGGCACAAAGGGCAGGGACCCCCGGGGCAGCCGGGACTGGGGGGCGCCGCTCGCTCGGTGGGGGTCTGTGTGGGGTCTGCGAGTCGAGTCCTTAGGAAGACGCCGGCCCACATCCAGCCAGGGACTCGCATGGTGTCTTCCTGCCGCCGTTTGGTGAGTTAAGGGCCGACACGAACAGCCTCACTCTCACAGTGAACCTCATCAAAGTGCCCGAGGAGGGTGGAGTTACTACCCTCGGTTATCAGCCATTTCACATTTTTCCCGAGTTTTCCGAGAGCGCCCCGTCCCGCCGGCCGTCTCGGTCTGACTGCCCTGCCGTCTCTAACGGTCTCGGCAAGACCCCCGGCCCCGCTCCCCCCGCTCCTAGCACTTTGGGCACCCGGTGCTTTGGGGAGAAAGCCACAGCGACTCTCGCCTCCTGGTCTAGCGTCTGATCACCCGCAGCCAGCAAGTCCCCTCCTGCCGCCTCCCTCTCGCCCTCCCAGGCTCTCTGGTCTCCACTCCCTTTTCCCCACAGACTCTCAGCTCCCAGCGGGCCCAGCGGGTCTGCCCGGCCGCACCGGGGGGGGGGGGGGGGGGGGCCCTGAGCCCACAGGGAGTGGGACACGGCACACACCTCCCCCACGGTCAGACGCCAGCAGTCCCCGCCGCCCTGAGACTGACAGGTAGCCTTTAACAGCCGCGGCCCGGGCAGCTGGCATTTGAGTCCGGCTCTGAGGGAGGTGCCCCCCCCTCGGCAGGTGCGGAGCTCGGCGGTAACGGAAATTCATTTCCCCGAGAAAGGCCGGAGGCGAGATGCCGAGATGACTCGGAGAATTCCTGTTTGTTTTTCTTTACCCACAAGAGACGCTGAACACACCAGCGCGCCCTTCCATTTCCCATCCTCCTCGGCGGCCCTGGCACCGCGCCCCCCTCGCTCGGGCGCTGCGGGCCGGGTGCGGTTGCACACGGGAAGCTGTAACAGAAAAGCTTTCCTAAAAGGTCCGCCGCCGAGGAGCCCAGCTTCGCCTGTTCTGAGACGGCCACCCTCTGGGCAGGGTCTCCTCGCTGGCTTCGAGGTTCCTGCAGATTCCAGACCCCCCACCCCAAGGGGGGTCCTGCCCCTCCGTGGCTGCAGGGCAGACCCTCCGTCCGGGGCTCCAGCACCTCCTCCTTCTCTCCCGGGCCTGGGCCTCGTGGAGCGCGGGTCCTCGGTCCGAGGAAAGGACTGCAGGGACCAGAGTAGACCTGCCAGGCCTGGCGTGCCACCTCCTCCAGGGAGCCTTCCCGGATGCTTCTCGCTTCACAGGGCCTTTCACAAGGTCCTTGTGGGGGGAAGCTGCTGAGTGGACGGCGGTGAGCGGGGAGGCTGTGGGATCCGGCTCTGCCGCCCACGGGCTGTGCGAGGTGGGGCAGGGGTTACCCTCTGCGCCCGGGACCCTCCGGGGCGGGTACTGCTTGTGCCCTCGGGGCACGAGAGGAAACAAAAGCTGTGACACTTGCCATCAACGGAGGCGGGGGAGGGGCGTGTGGGGTGTGCGCGGTCCGGTGGCCAGGGAGGCCTTTCTCACGGGAGGTCCTGTGCGGAGGGAACACTGTCGGAGGGTCTGGGAGGAGCACCCAGGCCTGGGACGGCAGGAGGGAAGGCCCTGGGGGGGGGGGATGGGCCGGCAATGCGGGGCGGCTGCACCAATGGACAGGGAGAGACGGGGCGACGCCAGGCGGAGGGCCGGCCGGGAAGACTGTTCCTCTGAGTCAGGGGGAGCCTCGGGGTGTTTGAGGAGGGGAGCCGTGGGATGGAGCGTGTTATTTAAAGGGCTACTCCGCCCTGGCCGGGAGGCTCGGCTGGTTGGGGCGCCGTCCTGGGCACCAGGAAGTCTCAGATTCCGTTCCTGGTCAGACACATCTCTCTCCCTCCCTCCCTCCCTCCCTCCCTCCCTCCCTCCCTCCTTCCCTCCCTCCCTCCTTCCCTCTTTCCTCTCTCTTTAAACATAACAGGGCCTGCTCAGGCTCTGGGTGGAGGATGGACTACAGGCAGGGGGACAGGGGGCCGCGGGGGCCGCGGGGGGCCGTGGGCAATCATCCAGGCGAGGACTCTGCGCCCTGGCCACGAACAGCCTGCAGGGCTGAGAGTCTGTATGTCTGAGGACTGACAGGTGGTGAGAAAGGCGGGCCTGGGGAGGACTCCCGTTTATGCCGCAGCTGGGGGGCCACCAGCGCCCCGTTGGGCAGAGGTTGAGAGGCTCTTAGCAATGGCTTCGTCAGCTCAGCGGCCACAGCGAAGTGCCACCGGCGGCGGCCGGAACAGCTGGAACGTGGCTCGTGGCCGCCGCCCTGGCGCCTCTCGCGTCTTTCCTGTGCGCACGCCCCGGTGCCCCTGAGCACCCACATTTCCTGCTCCTGAAACACCCCGTCAGACCGGCCAGGGCCCACCGAGGGCCTTGTTGTAACCGCCGCGCCCGCCGTCCAAGGCCCCGTGTCCAGGCCCGGCGCCCTGAGCTGCGGGAGCTGGCTCAGCCTCCGCGGTGGGTGTGGAGGGTACCCGCTCCTAGCAGCTGGGTGGCACTTGCTGTGGCAGCCGAGCGACCGATGCAGCGTCCTCGTGGGCGTCCCAGCTGCCCCTGGTGCCTGCCCACGTGCCTGCCAGGGAGGGTGCCCAGGGGCCCGGCCTCTCCAGCACCCGCCCTGCCCTGGCCCCGGCCAGGCCTTCCTCTCTTCATTCCGAGATTCAAATCCATGGAAGTCAAACCCAGGAGGCCCCGGGCTTCTCGTGCAGTTTGCACAGGGAGAAGCCGAGGCCCTGGAGACAAGTCACCTGGGGTCGCCCTGTGAGTGACGGGGCCGAGCCGGGCCTCCTGGCGCCAGGCTGGCCGCTGTCCGGCTTGTTTCTCTCTTCTCCGTCCCCGCACGCTGGCCGGGAGCACGGCCCACCCGGCAGTCACACCCACGCCGAGGCCTTCCTGGTCCCTGTCCTTCCCGGCCGCCCGGGCGGACGGAGACGCTGGGCCGTGACCGCCTGGGACCGCCCCGCTCTGTCCCCTGTGCACTAACCTGGTGCCCTCCTCTGTGGGGCGCCCGTCCCCTCCCGGGCTCATTAGCCTTGTAAGACTAATGGACGCAGTCGTGTCTAATTGCCCTGCTGAAGGCCCAATTATGCGATTAACGTGCGTGGACTACGAGCTGATGATGAGAAGAGCCCTCATTTGCATAGCATTAAGTTAATTGAGCCGCAGGCCGGGGCGGATGGGGGGGCCATGGCAGGATTCTCTTTCTGAGCGGATCCTAATGACCGGGGAGGACAGTGCACCTGACAGCTTCATTAATTAACGGCGATCGGATTACCGGGCCGAGTGGCGAGTGGCCGTGGCTGGAAGGCTGGGCTTCGTAAGAAATGCGAGCCGGCGGCTCCACTGAGCTTCCCGTCGGCACCGGCTGTGGTGGAGGGGAGCCTGTGGTCACCTTGAAGGGCCACTTTATGTATTTATTTATTTTTAAATGTATTTCTTATTGATTTCAGAGAGGAAGGGAGAGGGGGAGAGGAGGAGGGAGAGAGAGAAGAGGGAGAGAGGAACATCAATGATGAGAGAAACATTGATCAGCTGCCTCCTGCATGCCCCACACGGGGGATTGAGCCCACAACCCGGGCCTGTGCCCTGACCGGGAATCGAACCCTGACCTCCTGGTTCATAGGTCAATGCTCAACCGCTGAGCCATGCCGGCCGGGCTGCTCCCACCCTTTTCGCGGCTCCTCGTACTGCAGCCTGCGGCCGAGCCGTCATTCCTCTGCCCAGGCCCTTGCCGAAGGGCACTGGGACCGTTCTCTTCCTTTCCTTCGCAGACAGCACGCGTGAGCGTCCGGGTGCCCGGCTCGCGCCCTGGCGGTCTCTACAGGTGGGAAGGGGTGTGGCGCGGCTGGGCTGGGGTGCGTTGTATTTTTAGTGGGTGCTGGCATTGCAGACCGAAGGGGGGTGTCCTCTGGAAACAGCCGGAACATCCAAGGAGCAAAGGCTTTGTTGAAGTTGGGGGCACCAGGCCGCAGGACGCGGAGGGCTGGGCCCGGGGCTGCGGTGAGAATGACGGCCCTGCGGCCGCCGGGCTGGTGGCAGGTTCAGCCGACTCACACACACATGCTCACGCTCATGCTCATGCTCACACTTACACACACACACTCACACTCACGCACACACTCATGTTCACGCTCGTGCTTACACTTACACGCACATGCTCACGCTGTGCAAATGTTTGGCATCGAGAAACGAGTTTTAGAGCATATTTTCTCTTGGGATGGACAGTAGATTTAAAAGATGCCCAGAAAGCTGGGCTGGTGTGGCTCAGTGGCTAGAGCGTCGGCCTCAGACTGAAGGTCCCGGGTTTGGTTTCAGACAAGGGCACGCACCTGGGTTGCAGGCTTGATGCCCGGCTCTGGTCCGGGCGTGTGTCTCTCTCACATCGATGTTTCTCTCTCTCCCTCTCCCTTCCACTCTCTCTAAAAATCAATGGAAAAACATATCCTCAGGTGAGGATTAAGCCCTAACTGGATTGGCTCAGTGGATAGAGCGTCGGCCTGGGGACTGAAAGGTCCCAGGTTCGATTCCGGTCAAGGGCATGTACCTTGGTTGCGGGCACACACCCAGTGGGGGGTGTGCAGGAGGCAGCTGATCGATGTTGCTCTCTCATCGATGTTTCTAACTCTCTATCCCTCTCTCTTCCTCTCTGTGAAAAATCAATGAAATATATTTTAAAAAACCAAATAAAACGTTTTCTTTCAAGAACGGTTGTGTTGCCCTGGCAGTTAGTCTGGGTTCCCATGGTGAGCATTTAGGTAATGGCAGGTATTTCCGTTTTCACTGCTCTGAGCCTCACGTGCCGGCTCGGGGACAGGGAGGCCCGTCGCGAAAGGAAGTCCTCCTGAGGCCCCGCTGCCTCCTGAGCGGCTGGCGCCGGCGGCCCCCCAGCGGAACGAGGGGCCTGTGAGCGCCGCGGTCCCGCGTGGGCCTGGGGGAGAGCGGCTGGGAGCTCCGGGCTCAGCCTGAGTTCCGCCGCGTGTGCGGCGCCCGGTGGCGGAAGCGCGCGGGGCTCGCCGTCCTGCGTGAGGACAGAGCGGCGGGAAAGCAGGGAGCGGAGCCGCACCTGGAAGTGGCCCGGCCGCGCCCTGGGCACCGGTGGCCGGCGTGGCCGCCGCGTTTTCTAGAAGCCGCAGGGTTAGTGCCCGACACGTGAGCTTTGGGGCCAGAGCCCTGCGTGGGAACTGGTGTCAGTGGACATGCTGAGCGAGCAGGTGCGGAGGGGCCGTGAGCAGGACGGACAGACAGACAAGCTCCCCCTCTGGGTGGGAGCCCCGCTCGGAGGGGCAGGAGGTCAGTAAACGAGTGCGGATAAGGCATCCTCGGGTCCGGGTCCGCGCTGAGGCCTGTGCGCCCCCGGGAAGGCGGGGGGAACGGCATGCCAGGCGGAGGGACCGCAGGGCCGCGGCCCCGCGGCAGGAAGTCGCTCCAGCTCCCAGTCACTCCGCCTCGCGGAGCCTCCGTGTCTTCCCTTGCGAAGCGGAGCTGGTGGTGCGCGCGGGGCAACGGCGCTGCGAGCCGCACGGAGGCAGGACAGGGCAACGTGTGAGAAGGAATGACCTGCCCGGCCGCGGGGCTCCGTGGCGGAGCATCGGCCTGTGAACCAGGAGGTCAGGGTTCGATTCCGGTCGGGGCACAGGCCCGGGTTGCAGGCTCGATCCCCAGGGTGGGGCGTGCAGGAGGCAGCCGATCAGTGACTCTCTGTCATCATGGATGTTTCTCTCTCTCTCCGGCTCCCTTCCTCTCATAAAAATACGTTTAAAAAAACAATTATGTAAGTGAATGCAGTCCCCACTGTGGTCCCAGCTGGCGCCCCTGCCAGGGCCGGCGGGTTGGAGAGGCCTCGCGTGAGGCCCTCGAGCCCCCACCGGCGGCGGCTGCGAAACGCCTCCCACTTTGCCCCATGGCTGCTCCCGATGGACACGTCAGTCCCTGGGCCGCCCCTGGACTGAGGCGTCCGGTTGTCCTGTGCCAGCGCCCGGGCGAGTGCCACGGCGTCATCGAGACAAACGGGCGCCACCCCGGGATCACACGGGCCCGAGCCGTGCACCTGTCACAGCTGGTGCTCATGAAACCCTGATCAGGACGGAGGCTGATGGACACGTGAGAGCATCGGCATGCGGGAGGCCGTGCGGGGGGCGCCGGGCGGTGGCGTGGTGAGAGAGCAGGAGCCGGGCAGAGCTCTCCCGGCGCCCACGAGTTACATGCAGGGCGGGGCCGGGGTAGTGTCCTTGGTTCGTAGGAAGATGGTGCAGGAATTGAATAGCACACAGAAATAAACTCGTGTTTCTCGGACTCACGGCTAAACTGCTTTGCCCACCCTGGCTGTGGGCTTGGTAATGATCCTGAGGGAGAGCTTTATGGGCGCGGACGTTACCGTGACGAGCACACGCGTGGAGGGCTGCCTGCCCGGTGGCTGCGTCCCTCCAGCTCGAGCTCTCTGCCCTCGGGTACGGGATCGAGGGGCAGGAGGGGCAGCGGCTGCGATGGGACCCAACCGGCTTGCGGGGTGAAACCGGACGCCAGCCAGGCGAGCAGGGGGCGCAGAGGGAAGCCAGCGGGTGGCCCTTGCCTGTGTGGGAGGAGAGAGCCCCCCCCACACACTGGGTGCGGCGCTAGGGCCCGGACGTCCATGCTCACATCCTGCCCTGCACTTCCTGGCCACAGGCCGAGAGCAGGCGCTGACCTACTCTGCCAGGTGGCACGACGCGGCCCCCCCCAGAGCGTGGTGAGACCTCGGGGGGTCGGTGTGGGGGGTCCCGCGCCTGCCCAGCACATTGTGAGCCTCGGGGTCCCGTCAGCAGGGCGCCAGCGGCTCTGGGGGGAGCTGGTTGGGTTCGGTTTGCATTTGGAGTGTGCCCTGGCTGTGAGCTCCCCCCCCGCCCCCCCGCCCCCGGGTGGCAGGACAAGGGTTTGTGGCGGGAGAGGTGGGTGTGAGTTTGAAAGTGCGCAAGTGGTTCACCTAACGAACGTTTCCTGCCCCTGCCCGCCCTGCTTCCCCGGGGCTCCGGGAGGGCGGGGGGCCGTCCTGTGGGCAGGGAAGCGGCTCGCAGGGTCCGTCCGTCTGTCCGTCCGGTAGAACCCGCAGCCTCTCTGGGGAGGACAGTCCCCTCTGCACAGCGCGAGCTGCTGCTCTGTTGTTGCCGACGAGTGTCCTCTGAGAGTGGACAGAGCTGCGTGGTGCCTGTGACGGCGGGCATGGAGGGACATGGCCTGGCGAGAACCCGCCGTCCTCGGAACTCTTTAAGGATCGGAGCCACCCGCCTGCGGAATGGCGGGCTCTGGGGTCCCTTTGCCCCTGGGGTGCTGCCCCGGCTGCTGGCGTGCGGACCTCAGCGAATAGGAGGGTCACTCGCCGTCCTCGGTTCCGCGGACCCTGGTTGAGCCCCAGGTGCGTGCATGTGCAGACGGGCAGGCTCAGGGGGCAGAGCTGGGAGCGGCGTGGCCCGGCCTCCAGGTCCCCTCCCGGGAGCTGCCTTCAGGAGCCGGGGGTGGGGGTGGGGGTGGGGGTGGTGCTGGGCCCAGCAGCCTCTCCCGGAAGTTCCTGGGGTGCAGGACGGGGCACCTGCTCCGGGAAGAGGCCCTGCTGGTGCTCCAGCGCCCCGGCCCCGGGGAAGGTGGAAACCTGCGCAGCCGTTCAGACTCCGCGTCGTCGTGCCAGCCCCCGCCCGCCGAGGGGGAGCCGGGAGCCGGCACACGCTCAGCTCAGCCGGCCCCACAGGCGGCCGCCGCGTCTTGGCGGGAAGGCCTTCTTCCTGACGTGCCTGGAGGAGAGTGGGGTCAGATCGGGAATGGAGCTCAGGGCGACAGGCGTGGCCGGGGAGGCTTTGCTCTGTCCCTCCGTGACCCCGCAGGAGTGGCCAGCCCTGGCCAGGGAGCCGGCTGACCTCTGGGGAGGGACCCGCCGTGGAAGGGCCGGGAGCGGGGGCTCAAGAGGGTTCCCTCGTTTGCGTGCTGCCTGGCCTCCCAGGAAAAGCTCGTCATTGGAATCGATGGTGAGGCAGGAAAAGGTGGGGAGCTGGTGGCTCCCCCCAGTGTCACCGACTGGGCCCCAGTCGCCCTCAAAGGGGGTGAGACGCAAATAGCCGTTTCCACCTGGACTGAGTATGTCTTCCCGCCTGTGAGGGCCCCAAAGGTGGCACCCTGCCCGGCGCCCCCATTTCCCGCCCTCACCATCACTGCCCCGTGGTCCCGTTTGCCGCAGGGTTCGCACGACCACGGCCTGCTGCCTCCCTCTCAGGAGTGTGTGCTCCGCTGAGTGACTATCGGGGCGCCGTGACCCCGGGCCTGGGACTCGCCCTCACCCCCCTTCTGAGCGGCAGGAGCTGGGCCGGTGTCCTCACCGGAGGGGGGGTGCGGGCGAAGCCTGTCCGCAGGCTGCCTGGGGCCCGTCTCCTCAGGCCACTCCGGGGCCGCAGGACGAGCGCTGAGAGTGGAGGGGGGCATGGAGGGCCGGGGTCCCTCCACAGCGACGGTGCCCTCTGCACCCAGCAGCGCAGGGCGTGCCATGCAGGCCGCCTGGTGCCCGCCAGGCCCCCGGCAGCACACTAGCATGCCCGGAGCCGCCTGCCGGGGCCACGCCCAAGGGCCCCTCCCCACCTCGGGTGTGCAGGGGGGTCCAGGAGGCCTCAGCCCCTCCGTGGACTCCGCTCCACCCGCTAAGCTGCCTGCACGGCTGCAGACGCGCCCCGTGAGCGCGGCCGAGTGGGCACTGCCCAGCCCTTCCAGACAGGAACTCGGGGCCAGGCCGTGGGGCCAGGCCTGCTGCCCACGTGCCTGGTCCTGCAGGGCACGGGTGGGTGCGCTGGCCATGGGGGGGCTCGATGAAGGCCCAGGGCCGGTGGGGTGAGCGCTCACTGGGGGTGACCTGGGCGGGGCTTACCTCCTCGTCACTAACAGGCGAAGGATGATCCTGGCTCCTTCCTTGTGGGAATGCCGAGCGGCTCCCCACGCAGGGTGCTCAGCTCGGGCCGGTCGGCAGCTGCTGCTGCTGGCAGTGCGGGAGGCCTCCCGTGTGGATGGTCCCTGCACACAGGTTTGTGGCCGGCTGCTCCTTGCCAGGCACCGGCCCGGACCCCGGGGAACAGCCCCGAACAGAAGGTTCCCGGGGAGGAGGTGGGCGTAACCCACAAGCACAGGAGGACGGAGCGCTCCGCGGGGAAGACCGAGCTCCCGGGCTGGTGGAGCGGCCGAGTGGCAGGCCGGTGGCCGGGGCGGCACCTCTGGGGAAGGTCAGAGGCTGAGGCTTGGAGGCCGAGGAGGAGCCAGCCGGGGGCGGTGGGAGGAAGAGCCTTCGGGCTGGGCAGCAGGATGCCAGGTGGGTCCGGGCAGCGGGTCCACAGCACAGGGTGGAGGTGGGGTGGGGGGCGGGGAGGCTGTGAAGGCTCAGGATGACCCTGACACCCAGCGCCGCCCGTCATACGCATGGCCAGGCCCCGGAGCCCCGGGAGCTGGTCAGAGAGCCCGGGGCAGGGTGGGGTCGTTGTCCTGCACATTTCAAACATTTCATTACACAGGGAATCCACTTACTGTCAAAAGTTAGATAATGTAGCCAGTTAAACATTGTGGACATCCAGAGCTCAATGGTAACGTTGTGGTACACGCCTGCTGACCTGTTAGAGAGACTCTAAAAAGGGACCTTAATTGCGTACATTGTATCACCTCCCTGTGCGCTACATTGTATCACCTCCCTGTGTGCTACATTGTATCGCCTCCCTGTGCGCTACATTGTATCACCTCCCTGTGATACATTGTCTCACCTCCCTATGTGCTACATTGTGTCCAGGCCGGGTGGGTGCTCCAGCCTCCTTTCCCCTCACCCCGGGCTCAGGGTTACCGCAGGGAGAGGCTTGGGTCGCGGAGCCGCCAGGCTTCTGCACAGATAATAGGCTCAGCCCACAGACAACGATCGAACCCCAGTCTTAAGTTGCAGCCCGCGTCCTGGGCGAGGGTGCGGAAAGCCTTTATCTGGAAGCTCCGGTTTCACCTCCGAGGCCGGTTCACCTAAGAAGTTTAACCCGGAGCCCAGACAGACAAACAGTTTGACTCGGGGAGCGCTCTTCTGGCCCCGGCGTGCCCCGGGCTGGCCTCCTCCCTCCCAATGCCGTGTCCTCCAGCGGCAGTCGTTCAAGCCCAGGTGCAGTTCGCGCCCAACTTCCACGTGCAACACGCGTCTGGCTGCAGCCGCCCTTAGGTGCGGGACGCGGGGGGTGGGGGCCGAGGGAGTAGGACTGTGGGTAGGACTCGCGTGGGCAGGGCTGTGCCTGACCAGGTGGAGACTGTCTTACACGCAGCACCTGCACCTGTGTGCGCTAGCCCACCAGTAGGTGGACATTCGGGGAGGCCTGGAGCGTGGCCTTCCTGGGCCGGAGCTCAGAGGGGACGGCCGAGCCGGGACTTCTGGGAAGTCCTCCGAAGGGCGCTGGGAGGTCACCAAGGTGTCCGCTGTGGCCCTCTGGGGCCTCCACGCCGGAGAGACGAAGCGTGGAGGCAGTGAAGCTGGTGGAGGCGCGATGGGCCGTGGGAGGGGTTGGGAGAGGCCAGGTCTGGGAGGCACACGTGGGGCCAGGAGCCCAGCGCCCACCCCCCGCCCCCCGAAGCCTGCGCCCGGCAGAAACTTGGTCAAAACGTGCCGCGTGTCCACACTGCAAGCCGCGGAGGGCGGAGGGCGGAGGGCAGAGGTCACGGGGGAAGTGCAGTCACTGCGATGCATGGACTGCCCAACGACCGCCATCTCATGGGTGGAGCCGACCATGACCGCAGCGCCTTCCTGGAGGAGAAAAGCCTTAACGGCACGCGTTGAAATCACGCATGTCACATGATGATGACATTGGCCGGAATCACCTGGGCGATCACTAAAGAGCAAACACGAGGCACGCGATTCGTTCTTTTACTCTTCAGCACCTGTGGCCACCCCACCCCACCCCACCGCACCCTAGAGACGCCAGCCCCTCCCCACCGCTCCGGGGGGTTGGGGAAGGTAACCCCGGGGTGTGCGGGGTGTGGTGTGTGCGTGCGTGTTCAGTGCGTGTGAGAAGCCAGAGGGGGGAGAGGAAGCGTTGCAGAGGCCTGGCCGGTCGGCGGGCCGTGAGGTCAGAGCCGGGCTGAGGTCTGGGAGGGGCTGGGGTTGCTGCTCCCGGTGACTCTCCTGAGCCAGGGGCCTCGTGCTCCGTGGCGAGTGGGCCGACCCCCCCAGCCTCTGGGAGCCGCTCTGTCCCCCGCGCTCCGGGGCGATCTCCTTGGGCGGCTTGTCTCCTCTGACCCGTCCACGCACACCAACGGGCGGGCGGGGCGGGCAGAGCTTCGCGCCGGGGTCGGAGTCTGCCACTGACCGCGTGTAACGCAGCCCCGAGCGAGCGAGGGCCCGGGGGGCGGGCCTGGGGCGACTCCAGGCTCCTGCCCCGGACCGTGGTGGGCTTCGCGTCCCCTCCCACCTCCCCGAAGCGCCACCCGGGATCGTTGGTAACACGAAAGCCGGCGGACACGGGGCCGGTTTAATCGCCTAATGGCCCGGACACCCGACGCCGCTCGGCCTCCCAGCCGCGCCGGCCACGGCGGCCGCGGTAACTACAGCCCGGCTTGGCCCGGCCTCTCCGTCTCGCAGCCCGCCGGCGGCCGGGCCTTTGAGAACAATGAAATATGCATGGCGATCGCTGACAGCCCCGTAAAGGGCGCAATTAGCCCGTAATCCGAGAGCCGGGCGGCCGCCGCCCGCGGCTCCCATTAGTTAAATGCATTTTGTTCGTCCTCATCCCATCAAATCAACGAACACTTCCTTTAATTGGTTCATGAATTATACAGCCGCCCGCATTATAATTTAATCGCCGGTAAACATTCACAGGGCCCCGCGTAAAGCGCCCGCGCTCATTAATTCCTTAATTTCCGCCGACGGAGGGGGAGCCCGGCTGAACGGTGGCAGAACAGAGCGCCCGGGGCAACGGAAGAAGGAGGGAAAGGTGGGGGGCCGTTCAGGTTTTTAAGGGCTGTCAGAGACTCCATCTGCGAGCTGTCAGCAGCCCGGACCCGTCCCCCGCCCCTCCCCCCGTGGCGGGAAGTGACTGGCGGATTCATGCGGAGGCTTGTCAACCGTCTTTAAACATCAAGCCGGCGGGTAAACCGAGCCCGGTGTAAATTAATTCTCGTCTCCCGGCCCCCCTCTCTCCGCCCCCATGAATATTTCATGGCGGGCAGCATAAATATTAATTCTAATAGCTCTGCACAGTGGTTATTATTTCTGTTTTATGACAAATATTCATAAAATATTCAGGACCCTTTTTAGAATATTTACACACTTGATGGTGAACTTTCCCAGATTCCCGGGGACACAGTCAGCATATTGGGGTTCTCTTGACGGACTTTGCCCCCTTAATTAATGCCGCCGGCCATCGATATGGAATCAGACTCGGTTTTCCGCGGAGGAGCGGACCCTGAGATTGGAGGCGACGGGCGCCCGCCCTCCCGTCTGTGAAAGGGGGGCGCCCGCGCCCTGACCCCCGGGCGGCCCACAGGCTCCCCTGGGCTTCGTTCGGGGAGCAGCGTCTGCCCCTCGCCGGGGTCTGTTCCCGCCTTAACCCAGAGCCCTGGCGGCACCCAGCTCAGCGGTGAAATCAGAGCGAAGCCCGTCGTGGTGCCGCTGCGGGATGGACGCGGGCACTTGGCACAGGGTCGGCGTCATGACCGCGGCTGCGGCCAGCGCGGGGCGGCTCCCTCGCAGGGCAGCGGCCGGCCGTGGGGATGAAGGCTCTTTTGGAATCCGGGTCATTTACCTCGAACCCGGAGAGGCAGCTGCGCGGTGTCCCCAGAGGCGTGAACAGGGAGGGGTCCCAGCCTGGGTGCCGGGTGTCTGAGGTGATGGAGGTCAGGGTGGGGTGGCGGCTCTGGACCGAGGTGGGTCCAGCGAGCCTTGAGGATGGAGGTGCATACGGGGTGCCAACCCTCCCCCCCACCCCACCCCACTAGCTCTCTGGAGCTGCTGGGACCCCTGCACGGAGCGAAGCGGACTCTGTTTCCACGCAAGAAGGTGGCCGGGCAGCCGAGCCCAGCACGGGGCAGGGTCACCTCCGGCCTCGGATTTCCCCCCTTGACGGGCGGGTCCCAGGGCCGGGGGCACCCGCTTATTAAGGCGTTGAGCGGGATGACATAGGTCCGTGCCGCGCGTGTGCGAGGGCCTGGCGGCAGGAGAGCGGCGTGGTTCTGTCCGGGGCTGGCAGGCTGACCCCCAGCGAGAGCCCGAGGCCTTTGAGTCGAAGGCAGGACAAAGCCAGTGTCCCAGCTCAAGGGCCGCCAGGAGGACACGCTCTGGCCTCAGGCCTCGGCTGGCTGGGCGAGGCCCACGCGCTGGGGAGGGCGCCGGCCCCGTTCAGCTACCGGTTTCCTGTGAATCTCATCCGAACACAGACTCACCCGGAGACTGTTTGACCACAAATCTGGGGGGCCTGTGGCCCAGTCAAGGGCGCCCGTGAATGAACCCTCACAGCCGTTTCCAGTTGGGGCGGTGGCCGGTTGCCACGGAGCTGACAGATCCCTGGGCAGGTCGGGACGCAGCTCACCATCCACGTAGGTCCTGCTTGCCGGGGGTGTCTGGGTGCACGGAGAGTTCTTTCTTCCTGGGGGTGCAGGAGGCAGCAACTTTAAGACGACTTTAAAACGGATTATGCGGGAGTGAGCGCCGGGTTTCCCCGCCCCCAGACCAGCCGGCCGCGTTTTGTTGGGCGCGTGGTGAACGGCCAGGTGCTCGCTAGTGTACAGGTAGCACAGTCACGTGTGTTCGCCTGCCCCGGGGGCTTCCCACAGCCAGCGGGATCTGCCGCTGTCAGCTAGGCACAGCTTTATACAAACTCTGGCGGGGGGGGGGGGGCAGGGGGGAGGGGGAGGAGGGAGGGGGCCTTTTTTGGGAGGGGCCCTTTTTAAAGCGGGGGCAGGGGAGGACAGGACACAGCAGCTACCAGGTGAGGGCGGAGGCACGGTCTCGGGTGGAAAGTGAGGGTGAGATGGCCGCCCTTCCGTTTTCAAATTGGAAACCCTTTGCAGGGCCGTGTTTGTAACGCTCCCCCGCCTGCGGCACGCCTTCATTTCTCAGCGTCCTTTGAAGAGCAGAAGCTTTTTTAAAAAATATATATTTCATTGATTTTTTACAGAGAGGAAGGGAGAGGGATAGAGAGTTAGAGAGTTAGAAACATGGATGAGAGAGAAACATCGATCAGCTGCCTCCTGCACACACCCCTACTGGGGATGTGCCCGCAACCAAGGTACATGCCCTTGGCCGGGCTCGAACCCGGGACCCTTCAGTCCGCAGGCCAACGCTCTATCCACTGAGCCAAACCGGTCAGGGAAAGAGCAGAAGCTTTTAACGGACTTTTAATGAAAGTGAAATTTGCCAAAAATGTTTATGGGTCACGACGTCGGCTTCACGTCCAGGAATCCTTTAACTCAATGCGCAGAGGTTTTCTTCTAGTTCATCTGTTGTTTAGGGCTCCGATTCACGGATGTGAGTTTGTACATGGTGCAGGAGTGGGTCACATCCTCATCACTTTATCACACTTTGGGGTGAACCCCCACTTTCTCTCCATTGCACTGTGCTGGCCCCTTTGTTGGGGCGGGTGGGGCGGCGGGCAGTGTGTCCCCGCGGAGCTGCGGGGGCTCCAGGCTGCCTCGCACCCGCCTCGCTGGCACCGGGCACCGCGCACCGCGCCTGCCTAATCAGGGGTCCCCACAGGAGACCCAGCTCCTCCCCAGTGAGGCTTCCCGGCTCTCCAGGACCACGTGGGTGTCCTCCTGCTCTGCCCCCCCCCTCCCAGCCTTCCTTTGACTCACAGGGGGGCTCGGTGCGCTGCCTTAGAATTCCTCCCGCCGGGCGTGTTCATGGAGCAGCGCCCATCACGGGGTTGGAAACTGGCTCGCTCTCTGCTGGGCTCGGGGTGACAGCCGCGGGGGTGCTGCTGCTCGGCCTGGCGTGTTCCAGGGGTGCGACGCGAGCCACGTCGAAGTGTAAGTGATGAAAGCGTGGGAACGCCCCTGCTCCCCGCAATCCGACGCCCCCCATCTCACCGGTCCTGTTTGGTGGCTGTTGCCGTACAGCACGCTGTGAGCGCGTCATCGAGGACGTGCTGGGAAGGAGGGGGTTTCTGGGCCGCCTGCCCGCCCCATGGCGCCCGCTCTGTGCTCTGTGGATGGCCTGGCCGCGGCCGCCGCTTCCCGGGGTCCCAGTGAGGGGCTTCCCGGCCACTGGGCAGAGCAAACCTCAGCAGACAGCCTGGGCCCAGCGAGAGGGAGGGAGAGGCGGGAGCAGCTGGCCTGGCACGCAGCAGTGGCCCAGGGACCCCGGTCTTTTGAAGCGCCACGTTTCCCAGCGTGCCTGGCACCGGGGAGACCAGCTGTCCGGCTAACTAACAGCTGCAGAAGCCCAGCTCCAATCAGTGCAAGCGGAAGGGGAGATTGGTGTGTTCGTGTCAGGGAACATCGAGGGCTGTGTTGGCTTCAGGCGCAGCTCGATCCAGGCCCCAAACAGTGTCTCAGCATCTGTCTGCTTTCTCGGCTCCTTGGGGTGGGCTTCATCCTCAGGTAGGCGCCCTCCGGTGCAGGCAACCCGGCTCCCACGCACCGGCCTAGCGGCCGCAGCAAGAAGAAAGCTCCTTTCTTCCTGGCCTGTGGGGATTGGGGGTGCCAGGGCAGCCTCCTGTAGACCCGGCTCGGCTCAGCCTGCACCCGGCCCCAGCTCCTTGGCCAGGAGGAGCCAGCACTCATGGGCACATCTGGGGACGAGAGAGCATCGGGGGGGCACCTGTGAGCTAGAGAAGCAGCGAGTGGGGGGACAGCGGGCAGCATCGGGGCAGCCCCACCTGCACCTCCTCACAGATGTGACTCGGAACCACTCCTCAGAGCTGGCGCCTTCGAGAACCTGTACTTAGGCGACCGTCTGTGTGTAACTCCAGGGGCCGGGGGACCTGCAGGGGTGCCTGGTCCGAGTCGCTGGGGGAGAACTCGGCCCCCCAACACCTGCCGAACCCGCACAGCGGGCAGGGTGCGGGCACCCCCACGGCTGCTGCTGCCGGAGGTTCCTGGGAGTGAGGGAGGCGGCTCGGTCCCCTCCGCCGGCTCGACCTTTCAGCCGACTTCTCCCTCTGCCAGCCGCTGGGTTTGGGCCGAGACAGACCAGGCAGCAGGTGGAGTTCAGAGGGGCCCGAACTGCACGCCGCACGCCACTCGCCCATTCTTCCCAGTGCGTCCCCAGCGCTTGCGGGCTGCCCGGACACCCGGCCAGTCGTGGCTCAGGGCCCAGCAGGTGGCACCTGGGCCCGGGAGGCTGGGCCACGGCCCGTGGGGACGTGTCCAATTGGACCCAGCAAAGCGTGGCCTCTCGGCAGCCGGTTTGATGCTTGTGGGGCGATGGGGAGCTGGAGGAGGCTCCCGCCGAGCGCGAGCTGGGGGCGGGGGGGCTCATTTGTGTGCCTTGTTCTCACACTCAGCGGGGCTTCTCCCCGAGTTCACCTGGACATGGGTGCCCGGGGAGTGTTTCTTGTCCCCGATGTTGTCCCCAATTGTCCCCCGTGGAAGCTCTCGAACCAGTCGTCCAGCCTGGATGGCAATGCTGACGCCGCAGGGCTGGTCTCAGTCCCGTGCGAAGGCTCACTGCAGGCCTGGCACACAGCTGGCACTCGATAAATGTATTGATGCATGAAATAAATAGGGAGCGAGCCACGGAAGATTCCAGATGGTAAGATGTTTTAAGAGCACACCAAGGTGTTTTGGCCGGTCAGTGTGGCTCAGTGGTTGAGCGTCGGCCCGTGAACCAGGAGGTCTCGGTTCGATTCCTGGTAAAGGGCACATGCCCGGGTTGCGGCTTGATCCCCAGTGTGGGGCGTGCAGGAGGCAGCCGATCAATGATCCTCTCTCATCATTGATGCTTCTCTCTCCCTCTCCCTTCCTCTCTGAGATCAATGAAATGTACTTAAAAAGAAGAAAAGCACTCCAAGGCGTTTTGCTGCCAGCAGGGAGGAACTAGGCGTGGCTGGGCCAGCTCAGCTGACCGCGGGGCCGGGTCTGTCCCGCAGGGTCTTCTTCCTGAACGTGCCATTAGACTCGGTCATCGAGCGGCTGACCCTGAGGAGAACTGATCCCGTCACCGGAGAAAGGTTTGTGCCAGTTCCCCTCCCCCACCTACCCGCCCCGGGCGTGGCTATCAGAGCTCTGGGGCCAGGCCCCCTGGGGACTCCTCTCCCCGCCTGGCTGACCGATGCTCGGTGGGAAATCCAGGGGCGGCACGGTGACTGCCGGCAGAAAACTCTAGAAGGGGTTCATCTCCCAGCTCCGCGGGGCAGCCTCCGTTCACCCTCTGCCTGGAAGAGAAACCAGGAAACCAACGCCCGAGCGCTCGGCGTCCTGGTGACGTTCGCCCGGGCGGTCCCGGGGCAGCTCCGACCCCAGCGTGGGCCCTGTGGCCCCGGACAGGTGTCCCCTGTTCCTGTCACCCTCACAGCGACACTGCACACACCCCGTGGGAACCGGTTCGCCCCTGAGCCTTCCCGCGGTCCCAGGGGGTGATCTCCGAGTTTTACTCTGCAGTCTGACCAGGCATGACCTGTGTTCGTGTTGAATGCAATTTCAAGTCCCTGCGATCACAAAGGGGTAAAGGCTTCCATCCTCCTGGGTAAGCCACGTTTCTTGGCAACCAGGGCCACGTTTCTTGGCAACCAGGGCCACGTTTCTTGGCAACCAGGACCACGTTTCTTGGCAACCAGGACCACGTTCCTTGGTAACCAAGACCATGTTTCTCGGTAACCAGGAGCATGTTTCTCGGTAACTAGGACCATGTTTCTTGGCAACATGGCAGGGGAGAAGGGCCTCTGTCCGACTGGGCCAAGCTGGCCGCCGCCGCCGCCACCACCACCACCACCGCCACCGCCACCACCGCCACCATTTACTGCCCCGGCTCCATGCGCACCCTCGGCTCGCGCGGGACCACTCCAGGAGTGGAGTGAGGAGGGGCAGGCAAGAAGACCAGGGTTTTTCTAAACTACAGGTCTGACCTGCGCGCCCCTCCTGGCTGCGGGGGGACGGTCCTTTGCTGACCCATGTCGTGTGCGATGGCCTGCATGTGGCCTGGCGCCTCCCCCCGCAGTGACCCGCATCTCCGCGCCCACTTATGGTCACAATGTCCCCTCCCCATGTCCCTGAGCGCTCCGTCAGCATGGCCTGTCTGCCTGTCGGTAGAGGTGACGTGCCAGAGCAGATGCTGGGTAAACAGTGCCGGGGCGAGAGGGGCAGGGCGGCAGCGAGGGAAGACAGGGGTTTGGACCTCGTCTGCTCCGCTCCGTCCCGGTGGCCGCCTCCCCTGCTCTGGGCCGGGACCAGGTTTCGGGCCTGTGGCTCCCGCGAGGCTGCGCACAAAGCCGGTGGCAGTCACTGCCTGGCGGGGGTGGTGGCGGTGGCGGCCAGCCCGGCCCCAGGCGGACAGAGGCCCCCGCTCCCCTGCTGTCCGGCGGGCCGCGGCCACCTGCTCCCCTGCTCTCTCGCAGGTACCACCTCATATACAAGCCGCCTCCCACCATGGAGGTCCAGGCCCGTCTCCGGCAGAACCCCAAGGATGCCGAAGAGCAAGTCAAGTTCAAGATGGACCTGTTCTACAGGAACTCGGCCGAGCTGGAGGAGTTCTACAAGCAGGCCATCACCCTCAACGGGGACCAGGACCCCTACACCGTCTTTGAGTACATCGAGAGCGGGATCACCCACCCCCTGCCCCAGAAAGGCCCCTGAGGCCAGCGGAGCCGGGGCGCACCCCCCCCCCCCAGCCAGGCAATAAAGAGTGTGGGTGCCGCCTCGCCTCGGTGTCCTGAGGTGGCCGTGCTTCGGGGCGGGGAGCGCAGGATGGCGGAGTCCGGGGAGGCGGGAGGCAGCGTGGAGGGGTCAGGCCCGGTGGCTGTGGCTCAGCCCCAGTGCCCCGTGCACGGGGTGGGGAGTCACTGACCCCGGCCTCTGGACCAGATGGGACACGAAGGAGCCTGCCCTCGTGCTGTGGGTCAGTGAGTGGGCAGGCCACGCCCTGGGCCCTGGCCTGGCTCCCAACCAGCTCTCAATAAAGCAGCCACCGAACCGCCCTCTCAGGCCCTGCTGCGGGCAGGGCTCTGGAATGAGGGCTCACTCTCTCCGCACTGCCCCTCCTCTTCCCCCCACTCTGGGGTCACCTGCTCCCCCTCCCCCTCTCCCTCTGGGGTCACCTACCTCCCCCTCCCCTCCCCCTCTGGGGTCACCTTCCTCCCCTTCCCCTCCCCCTCTGGGGTCACCTGCTCCCCCTCCCCCTCTGGGGTCACCTGCCTCATCCTCCCCCTCCCCTTGGGGGTCACCTCCCCCTCCTCCCCCTGGCTTGCCATTCCGGACCCCAGAGGAGAGCCCACTGCACTGGAACGGTCAGGAAGCACCATTTGGGTGTAAAAACTTAGCCCAAGAGCAGTCGTGGGAAAGCAGACGTTTCTTTTTTGTTTTGTTTTGTTCATCCTCAGCTGAGGATACAGATATATTTTACATTGATTTTTAGAGAGAGTGGGACGGGGAGAGACCGAGAGAGAAACATCCATGTGAGAGACACATCCATTAGTTGCCTCCCGCACGTGCCCGGACCGGGGCTGGAGAGCAAACCTGCAACGAGGCCTGTGCCCTTGACCGGGAATCAAACCCAGGCCCCTTCAGTCCACAGGCCGACGCGCTACCCACTGAGCCACCCCGCCAGGGCAAGCAGTCGTTTCTTTAGTTACCACATGGATGCTTGCTTTACCACCTGCTCTCTGGGGTGGCCCACACCGTTGGCTCCCCCCAGAGCAGTCCCACCCCTGCACCCCTGCACCCCTGGGGCAGCACTCTGAGGCAAGTGAGGTCCCCAAGAGCAGGGGCTGTGGAAGAAGCAGCCTGGGTCCCATAAGGCTGTGACCTCGGGCGAGCCACGTAACCTCTCGGGCCTTGTCAAATGAGACCCAACGGCCCTTGCCTCCTGGGCAGCACCGAGCAGGC
The DNA here is from genome assembly GCF_951640355.1 of Cnephaeus nilssonii. Taxonomy (NCBI): domain Eukaryota; kingdom Metazoa; phylum Chordata; class Mammalia; order Chiroptera; family Vespertilionidae; genus Cnephaeus; species Cnephaeus nilssonii. The sequence continues at coordinate 2,724,698 of NC_137085.1, forward strand.
CCTGTGGGGTGACACGAGCGACAGGCTGGAGATGGGGCCGCACACCGCCGGGCACGGTCCCCGCCCGCACGCCCTGCCTCATTCTCCCCACGACCCCAGAGCCGCGTTTTTATCCTTAAACGAGGAAAGCGGGGCTCTGGGGGAGCTAAACAACTTTCGAAGGCGGCCGGCGGTGAGTGGGCGGGCCCGGGGACAGGACTGGCGCTCAGCCAGCCTAAGGTGTCGCTGTCCGTCCCTGCGTGGCCACTCCTGGGCGCTGTGGGCTCTGCAGGCCCCGGCGGAGCCGCTCCCCTGGGACCTGACGTCTGGCCTGCATGGGGTCCTAGCGAGTCTTGGGGAACAGCTGCGTGTCTAGAACGGCCCTGTCCATCAGCAGAAGGGCCAGGACCCAAGTCCCTGGACCAGGGCTCCCCGTGCGGGCGGCGTGGCACCTCCTTCCCCCAGCAGGTGGGGGTGAGCTGTGGGACGGCACCCCACCTCCCCAGGCCCTGGCTTCCCGGCCCCTCCGCTGGCGTTGACTGGACATGGGCTCAGCTCTGGTGTCATTGAGATGCACTGGGCGCCCACTGGGTGGGCCCAACCAGCTCCTGCTCCTGTAGGCCGCTGCCTAGGACCCGCCTGCGACCCGCCTGGGACACACCTAGGACATGCCTGGGACACACCTAGGACACGCCTGGGACACACCTAGGACACGCCTGGGACACACCTAGGACACGCCTGGGACACACCTAGGACACGCCTAGGACACACCTAGGACCCGCCTACGACCTGCCTGGGACACACCTAGGACACGCTGGGAACGGAAGGCTCGTCCTCCCTGCTCTGCAGGTGGCGCCCGCCAGCTGGGGGCCGCGGCCACGGGCTCTGCTCATTGGCTGCAGATCGCGGCCTGAGCGGAGGCGGCGTCACTAGCATCCTGTTCCCGCCGCTGGGTGGTCTGGGCGCTTCCTGGCCCCGAGAGGCTCCGTCCTGCTGCCCGAGGGGCAGTGTCTCCTTAAGGTCCAGATGGCGCTGTGCGTGAAGGTCACCGAGGTCGGATTCACTTGCAAGAGAGCAGATCATTCCAAGGTTGCCATGAATGTAAGTCCTTGGCTCATTTTCAACCTCCTTTATCGTCAATGGTCACCACAAACCGCCCCCTCGCTCGGCTCCCAGCGGGACCCCCTGGCTCATGTCGGCGTTAGAAGTCCCCTCCCTCCTGCTCCCCCCGCAGTGGGAAATCCAAGCGGTGCGGGGGCCCCTGTGGGTTCCCACCCCCACCCGCAGCCCCCGCAGGTGTTTCTCTGTGGGACCCGCCTGCAGCGGGTGAGACCGTGTTGCACCTGCTGGTGGTGCCGGCGGCCAATCAGCTTCTCGGGCTCAGGAATTTGGGAGGGAACTGGGGGCAGCTGTCCACTGTCATGGCGGCCTGCAGGGCGGAGAGGGCGCCTGAGGCAGCGAGGCCCCCCGTCACTCATTCAGCACATTTATCCAGGGCCACTCGTGCCCCACGGGGGTGCGGGAGAGAAAAGCGGGACTAAACCGCTGCCCCCGAGGCTTGCGTTTTACAAAGATGGCCGAAATGAGAGGACAAGAGAGACCATCTGATTTCTGACGGTCCCCAGACCCACCTCTGCCCTTGGGTCCCAGGCAACATCTCTGTCCTCCCAGCATGCACCTCTTTGCCTAGGCCCTAGGGCAGTGGTCGGCAAACTGCGGCTCGCGAGCCACATGCGGCTCTTTGGCCCCTTGAGTGTGGCTCTTCCACAAAATACCACGGCCTGGGCGAGTCTATGTTGAAGAAGTGGCGTTAGAAGAAGTTTAAGTTTAAAAAATTTGGCTCTCCAAAGAAATGTCAATCGTTGTCCTGTTGATATTTGGCTCTGCTGACTAATGAGTTTGCCGACCACTGGCCTGGGGCATCCGACAAGGCTGGCGGCACAGTGGTGTGGCCAGGACTGTTCTGGAGATGTGCCCCGTTGTTCTAACGATAGCGCTGGCCTCCACCTAAGACATCAGCAGAGTTGACTCAGTGGGAACCGGCGGGACTCATGGGAGACCCCCTAGGGGAGATGGAAGTGACTTGGGGGCTGAGTTTTGAGGCATATATGAGGGTTCAGAGGCAATAAAAGAAAAGCATATTAACTGATCATGGGACATGCTTTCATTTAAAAAATAAAACTATCACTGCATTATAAATATTTTATTATTAAAATGTTACTTATTTAAAAAATCATACAACAGAAACATATCTGGTAGTGAAACTCCCATCCTCACTACGATAAAACCCATTATTGTCATTTACTAGAAATGACCCGAGTTAGAAGTTTGGAGTGAATGGATGGATGGATAGATGGACGGACAGGTGGCCAGATCAGTGGGCATGAACACCAATGTGATTACTGCCCTGTAACTTTTTAAACAATTTTTTCCCTTTATTGATTTTTAGAAAGAGAAGGACAGGGATAGAGAGAAACATCGATGAGAGAGAAACATCATTGATTGGCTGCCTCCTGCACACCCCCTACTGGGGACTGAGCCTGCAACCTGGGCACGTGCCCAGAATGGGAATGGAACTGGTGACTTCTTGGTTCCTAGGTCGACCTTAACCACGAGCCACTGTAACCTTTTTTCTTTCTTTCTTTCTTTTTTCCTGTGGTAAGAATACAGCATGAGGTCTACTCTCTTAACAAGTTTTTCAATAACGAATGTGTACCATACAGTGTTGTTAACTATGGGTTTATCCCTAGAGTAAGTCACGTTGGTTGTGATGTGTTCTAAGTTCAGTTTGATGATATTTTATTTTGGGTTTTTGCAACTGTTATTTGGGTTCCCATCAAAGCAGACCCTGAGACGAGACTGGCTTCAGCACGGGTGTGGGGGTGGGATGGGAGACAGGACAGGGAGAGAGCCAACACCATCTAGGTAACAGGCAGGCCACCGCTGTGGGCACCTGGGGGGCAGTCCCCCTGGGCTCCTCCATGGGCAACACCCGTCAAACTCATCCCTCCCAGAGACCACGTTCACCCATCATTTCCCACCCCCACTGTTTTGGAGTCACCCCAAGGAAAGGTGACTCCCCAACACGACTGCCATCTCACAACCAAGCAAGCGCGTGGGATACGAGCACAGACACATGCTCGGGTGCAGACGCTGTCAAATGCGGACCTGGCCACAGGGCCGGGAGGGGCAGGAGTGGCTCCTGCCAGCCCACCCCTAGGCTGCCCACATCGAGTCAGCTCCGCCGATGGCTTAAGGAGGGGCCAGCATTATCTGTGAAACAGCCTTAAGGAGAGGGTCTGCAGCCAGCCAGCGCCCACTGTGTGCCCCCACGGGACGCGGGAGGAACAGGACCAAACCTCACCACCAGGGACAATTGACAGGTGTTACAGAAATGCTCAGGCAGAAACCCATTTCAGGTTCCCATGACCCCCCTGGGGCTCAGAACCTCCACACCCACCAAGTCTCAAAGCGTGGCAGTGGAGGCCCCGATTCTCCAGGGGTTCCCAGGGACCACGCCTTCTCCCAGAGCTGGTGTTCAGACTCCTGACTCTGTGGTTGGGCAGCTAGCACCACGTACAGGCTGCTGTTTCTGACGGCTCTTGCCTCCTGGGCCACCAGCGCCCAGTGTGGCCGGAAGTGCTGCTCAGTGAGCAGTGCTCGGTGGCAGCAGCGACGGGGCCTCCCATCGCCAGCTCGCTCCCACCGTTTCCATCAGTAAATCAGCTCCAAGTTGTACTGCCCCTCCTTTAAGGTGACTGTCTCTTTCCTTTCACTGCTGAGAACTTGTTGTCTTTGATTTCCAGCAGTCTTAGGATACGTTTGGGCGTATTTTTTCATCTTATTTATCCTGTGTGGTCTGTCTAGCTTTCTGGTTGTTGTCAGCAGGAGTGCTGGTCTGAGTTCATGTTTATTGTGAAATTATTGCAATCGGTACTTGGTTTTCTGATGTGGACAATGTGTGGTCTAACATTATTGATGCTCTGTTGATTGTTTCCCCCTATATTCCTCATGTGCTTTCTGGAATAAACCGGAGGCTGGATGGACTCCGAGGTAGTTGCCAATGGCCGTTTCTCTCCTGTGCACAGCTTCTCCTGCTGCTGTCAGGCCTAGAGAGGCTTCGGAGCATCTCTACCACTCATGCAAACCTGATCAGATATGCACACAATATGCAAATGATTCTGTTATTTTTTAATTTTGAATAAAAAGTTGTCTGGGATAACAATACTAGTGGCTCTGCATACAAAACACAACATATTTGAGGTTATTTCATCACATTTTTACAAAACTGCTGTTATGTACAGCACTAGATATTCACAGCAACTTTATTAGATTCTGAGGACTAGAATCCGATGAGCAACAGGGAAATCCAAAACGGAGAAAAGCTAACCATCAGTGGTCTTTCGTCAGCTGGAGAGTTGGCGGGCAGCTGACTGGTAGAGACAGCGGGTCTGTGATGCCTTCTTTAGTGAAAACGGGGCTACACATGGACAAACCCCCTCCGAGACGTCCACTACGTTTTCTCTACACTCCCCCCCACTTCCAGCCTCCCCAGAAACCGCGGCCTAGCGTGAGAGCAGCTCAGGACGCGGTGCGTTATGCTCAGGAGGGAAGGCTGGCTGTGCTGAGGAAATGGCACCGTCTGGATCAACCCAAGCTCAGTTCAAACCCAAGAAAGGAGTTGACCCTCTTCTGGTCCTGAGTTCTTGGCAGTTTTGAGCGCCGGGAAAAGTGAACCGCGCCCCCTCACAGGTGGCAGGGCGCTCCTCACGCCCTCGCCGTACGACAGCAGCTTCCGGTGTACGGCACTTGACCGTGGTGCCGCCGAAGTACCGAGAGAGAAGGAACGGACAGGTCCTGCCCTTGAGGAGCTACAGTCTAACCATGAACACTATGTACACGTGTGCAATGGAGAGGAGCAGCCATTTTTCTGGATGGCGGGATATTCCAAGCAAAAGGTGTTATTATTCTTAAAGTTGTCACTTAAACACGAAGAGTTAATAACACACCACCTAATCAGATGGCAAAAAATTTTTAAAATCTCCCTTTTATAACCTTAAGTTTTTAAATGCCTGTTCTTTTTATTTCAAAAAATGTCATATGTAAACATACAAAAATTCAAAGCGGAACACAAAGATTATAGCATGGGCACTGGGTAAACATAAACTACATATCAGTACACACAACACAGACTTCCTTTTCTATACAATTATTTTAGTATAAACAAGTTTGATATTCCCTTTCCTTTCATACATTAAAGTACAAATCTGAGTCAGTCTGGAAAAGACTTAACTGATTTTTGCATTTAATTCTAACTAGTACCCAAACCCAACCAAACACCCTGAACCCACCCAGTCGGTTAGCAAGTGACAAACTGATGAAGTCTGAAGTGCCTCTTAGGTCCTCTAATGCGACCACTTTACAGGATCTTCCTGTGCAAGTAACAGGAGTTCATGATGGTGAAGTAAACAATTTTGACCTTATAAATACACATAACTTTCAGAGTTCTGAAATTTAACTCTCCCAACCCACTTACAGTATTTCAGCCAGACAGCCTACACCCCTGCTTGGTCGGCATGAGAGTTCCACCTGGCCCTTTTCAACTCCCCCCAAGCCTGGAATGAACTGACAGACACCGTGTGGCAATCCCCGCAGTACTGCTCTAACTAAACTCACTCCCCACGGGGGTACAGCTACCACTCAAAGGAAAGGCAAGCTACGAAAAGCTGAGCCACCCAACTGGATAAAGACTGGGGGAGGAAGATTCATATACCAAAAGGATTAAGTTCTTCACAGGACAGCTTTAAGCCATTTCCGTTAAATCTGTTCATTTCGCCCTAGCCAGTTTGGCTCAGTGGATAGAGCGTCGGCCTTCGGACTGAAGGGTCCCAGGTTCAATTCCGGTCAAGGACACATGCCTGGGTTGTGGGCTCGATCCCCAGTGGGGGGCGTGCAGGAGGCAGCCAATCAATGATTCTCTCTCATCGTTGATGTTTCTGTCTCTCTCTCCCTCTCCCTTCCTCTCTGAAATCAATAAAAATATATTTTTAAAAAAATCTGTTAATTTCACACCAAGTTTTCAGAAACAGCCGTCTTAAACTGTATCTGCACGTGGGAGGCCGCAGCCCAGTGACAGTCCCCACACTGACGGGGCGCCGTACCCTGGGAACAAGCACAACCCCGCACGCCCAGCAGCTTCATCGGGCACTGAGGCTGCCGTACTGAGATCCGGGAAGCCATGCTACACGTGTACCTCTGACCTCATTAGCAAACAGGCATGTTTCACGCGCTCTAGAATCAGTGTGAAAGCAGAGATCATGTCAGCAGACGTGACGTTCTTAACTCCAAAAGCCCCTTTCAGATTCAAGAAGGAACAGATGAAGCCGAAACCGGTTTGGCTCAGTGGATGGAGCGTCGGCCTGCAGACTCAAGGGTCCCAGGTTCGATTCCGGTCAGGGGCATGTACCTTGGTTGCAGGCACATCCCCAGTAGGGGGCGTGCAGGAGGCAGCTGATCGATGTTTCTCTCTCATCGATGTTTCTGACTCTCTATCTCTCTCCCTTCCTCTCTGTAAAAAAAATCAATAAAAATATAAAAAAAAAAAAAAAAAGAAGGAACAGATGAAGTTGAACGCTCTGAGACTTGAGACATAGTCTTTAACACCCTGGTTAGAGCTGCCAGCGGATACTTGCACTAAAAACCATGCGAGGGGTTGGACTCCTGGGGGGAGGGGACTCTGGACACACACTGCAGGTCACTGCCTTGCTGACCCTCCAGCGGCAAAAAGGCGGCTTAAGCGCTTACGGACACAGTCACAACGAATGGCCACGCCAGGCAGAGGCTCGAGGCTGTCCGTGTGGGGCTAACTATAAAGGGCTCACTCATTCGTCTTACTGTGTGTGCTGCCCAATCTCTAACAAGGAAAGAGGGCAGAAGATACCTGTCCTTAAACAAATTTAGGCCTCCTGCCCTGGCCGGTGTGGCGCAGCTGGCTGGCTGTCGTCCTGTACACCAAACGGTACATGTTTGATTCCCAGTCAGGGCTCATACGGGGTGCAGGCTCAGTCCCTGATGGGGCATGTGCAAGAGGCAACCAATGGATGTTTCCCTCTCTTCCTTTCTCTAAAAAGCAATAAAAAGCATATCCTCAGGTGAGGGTTAAAAATGTGCCGTCCCCTCAGCTCCTCATTCTCCCAGGCCGGGGAGCTCACCTCCACGGACGGGGGCGGGAATTTGGGCGGCGGCAGGTTGGGCTTCAGTCCCCAGGGAGAGAAGCCGTGTTCTGGTAAAAGAGTGGCATGATTATTCCTATACAGACACGCAAATAATTCATTAGGGAGGCCCTCTTCAGTTAACGCCTAATAATTCAGTTTCCCCCAAACGCACCGTTGCTTTAAAAAAATACTTAACATCTTAAATGGCAGCAGCGCCACATTCTCCGACAATAAAGCTACAGACTCTGAGTAGCAACAAATCCTAAGTGAAACGGAGCATTCCATGATTATTAAAACTGCAATGATTCCTTGACAGGATCCCAATTGTTACTGTCACATTTGTGGGTGAAGTGACACGGCTACAGGCATAAAGCGCCTGCAACCACACACCTGCCGCTGTGCTGCTCATGATTTTAATGCTGACTGGTCCTCTTTCTTGAAAATCAGCTTAATGTACCCGACACTAAAGGCTGGATAGAGCTGCTCTTGAAATTACCACCAAAATGAGAAGCAGCAAGTGAGGCAAATGTCGTTCGCGAAGGACACGAAGTAAAAGCAGGAAACGGTGGCAGAGTCAAGGCAAACTAGATGGCATGTAGGATGAGTCAGAACTTCACTTTGTACTTCCCACCCAACCTCCCAGAGACGCGCCCCGTGCCACGCCGCGTGCCGGCGGTCCTGATGGGCACCGGTCCCCAGGACCTGGCCGCAGACCCAGCACTGTCGTTCCAGCACGGCTCCTTTTGGCGTTAGGCTGTAAAACCAATGAACATCGAACATCTTAGCCACAGAGACACCTGTGTTGTAAGAGCAGGTGCTCTGTGGAGAAACTCTCGGCTCGCCAAGCAGCTGCCCACCTGCCGTGCCGGGCGCAAGCGCCTGCCGTCTGTCTGGCAGTCTCTAGGCAGACTCTGGCCGGACAGACATGAACCTTCTGCAAGCGTCAACATTAAAACACGCCAAGATTTAATACTGGAAGGAGAAAGCACTCTTTCCTATGCACAGATGTCTCGCTCGGTACCACAGTTCGGTCTGAAGCGGGCGTGGCCGCCTGAGCTGAGCACCTGCATCCTTACACACTGAGGCGTTGGGGCAGGAAGTTGATGACACGGAAATCATTAAAAGTGAGTCACAATTATCTGTTTACAAGAGTCACTTGACCTTTGGACACACTAAACCCAATTTTAGTCTTGGCTTCAACCTCTTAAGAATAGAGAGTTTAGGAAAATGTTTTCAGACAAGGATTGGCGGATCCGGTTCCACGGCTGTTTGCTGGGAACAGCAGCGGGCCCCACGCTCAGACACTGTGAGCATCTGCTGGCCACTGGCCACCTCGGGCCCGGCCACCTCCGCTCTCTGGAGCCACAAGGCAGTTCTAGACCCAGGCCAGGATTAAACCCTCACGTAGCCCACAGGCCCTTCTCCAGTCTCTAGAAATCTCTCTGCTCCTGGAATGACAGGGCGTTTGTTCAAACTGCTTCAGTCAAGACGCTTTAAAAGCAAGTGCTCCTCGCTGGGCAAGGAGGGGGGCTGACGTTCACCTCGAAATGACTGGGTCCGGCGTTCCGTCACTCACAGACGGCCTCTCGTCCGCGGAGACAGAGGGTGCACTCGGGATCACTGGGCCCCTTTCCAACCACGAGCGCCCCTCCCTGTGCAGGCCAGGTCCAGCGCACCCCTCTCTCCAGCCGGAGTGCTCTCCACAGATCACACGCCCTGCCCACTCCTCCACTGCCGGTCAGAAGACAGGAGAGTCGCAGAAAGGGCAGGGGCTTTGCAGCAGCCTCTTGATCCAGTCAGGATCTGCAAGGAAGACAGGCGCTGAGCGTGGGCTTCGGGAAGGGGCCCGTGGGAGGACTGGGAACGAGCTGCAGTGTCCAGGCGGCATTCTGCCCCCGCTCTGTGCCCCTGGACAAAGCGCCCCACCCCAACACTCTAAGTGAGGATGGGCTAACCTGTGGCCCCCAAGCTAAGAGGTGATGACGTTTCATCCTTCTGTAATGAAAGAGGAAAACGAGGCAGTGAATTAAATTCAGAGCTGAATTTACTCGGTTCAAAGGACTGTAATTTTTTCAGAGCGTATCACTCATACATTGTTGAAGTTAAAATACTCTTATAAAATTACAGTACCCGTATTTCTAAAAAACACATGCGGTGGAGAAGGAAACACGTGGCAAACCCCCCGCCGAGCTCCCCGGCCGAGAACTGCTCTCTCCTCCAGACCCGCAGCTTCTCCTGCCCAAAGCTGATGTGGCTCAGCGCCCAGTTACCGGCAGGGTGTTTTTAAAACTTGTTTCAATCTTTTCCCGATTCTCTGCCTAAATATCATAGTTTTCAGTGAGTGTTTATAAATCCCCCAAATCTGTTTCAAAATAATCCAGTAAGAGGAGGGAAGAGGATGGGGGACCACGGATGAAACATAAAAGGCCATGAGTGGGCAATTTTTACAGTTGAGTGATGGGCACATAGGATTTATTATGCTCTTTTCTCTACTTTTGTATATGATGTAATTTTCTTTTATATATATGTATTGATTTCAGAGAGGAAGAGAGAGGGAGAGAGAGATAGAAACATCCATGATGACAGAGAATCATTGATTGGCTGCCTCCTGCACGCTCCCCCACTGGGGATCAAGCCCACACCCCAGGCATATGCCCTTGACCGGAATCGAACTCAGGATCCTTCAGTTCACAGGCCAACGCTCTATCCACTGAGCCAAACCAGCTAGGGCTGATGGCATTTCTATATATATAAAAGCCTAAGTGACCGAATGACTGAACCACAGGTCAACCAGTCACTATCATGCGCACTGACCACCAGGGGCCAGACGCTCAATGCAGGAGCTTCCCCCTGGTGGTCAGTGCGCTCCCACAGCTAACCTCCCTCGGTCCCTCCTCCCGGCCGGCTGGCCCCATCAGCCCCCATCAGGACTGGGCGAGACGGCCCTGATCGGCTCTAATCGGCGGCCAGGCCAAGGGACCCCACCTGTGCACGAATTCGTGCACCAGGCCTCTAGTTTTATAATAAAAAGAACATAAGCTGCCAGGTAAGAAGCCAAGCCTAAGGGTGTAGTTTTATGCGGGATGTTTTCTGCTTTACTTCACTGAGCCCACAGGTTCCCCCAGAACATGGATGTAATTGTGTCTAGTTAGCGCATGCAGTTAGTGTGATGTTAGTGAACATCAGGGCATAAGTGTGACATTTATGGGGCTGTCTGCATCACCAATTCCTGCCCACATCGCTAATCTCACCTCAAATCAGTTATCTCAGAAATGCGGGCTTTGCCACTGGGCCATAGAGGACTGCAGCCTCGTCATGGCTGCTAGAAGCAAGACTCCACGCGCACACCCGGAGCTGCCCAGCAATGCTGTCTTCGTGGGCATTATCATTTGCAGTTTTCATTCAAATGTAATCTAGACACATCAGGTAAAGAACTGCATGCATTTTCTGAATGAATGACTTATAGGAGCAGACCGGCAAACTTACACGCTAAAATGCAGCATGGACTTGAACATGACATATCTTGATCATGGTTTTAATTAGCTGTGGCTTCATGGTAACACTGTGGGGAGCAGTGCGAGTCTGACCCGGCCGACATGCCCCCCACAACCCACAGCTGGGAGAGGCTCACTCACCTTCCGGAGCCGGGTGGCGGGCAATACTATCGTGGAGCAAACACCTTCTGTATATCAGACTCTGGCAGGACTGGTAGGTTAAAAAGCACCTGAAAGAAGACATGGTATCGTCAGTTCTGCCAACACTGGAAAGCGGCAGTGCTGAGGGTAACGCACCAGTCACACTACCAAGCCACGCTAACCAAGTCCGGGGCAGACATTGTTCACAAATCCATGGCGACCCCACATCCCTTTGCAGTCCCACCCACACCGAGGGACGTGCCTGTCAGTTCCCCAGCGACAGATAGTTGCTAATGCAGCCGGTCACCGTGTGTTCAGCACTGGGAGACGTCTGTCCCTCCCTGTGCTTGGGCTGGGTGGTAGGCTGACAACTGACCACGTAACACACTGAAAATTACTCTTGTTAGTGACTGTTACGATTGGGAACCAGCACTATGTTTAAGAATCTGACAGCACAGGGGGGGAACCTGAAGGAGGTAGAGACAAAACGAATGGTGTGAAAAAGAAGGGGCGAGAACCAATGTGCCCAGGCTCAAGCCCATCGATGCTGTTCACGCGCCTCTCCCAGGACCAGGCCAGGCAGGGCAGGGAACGCAAGGAGATGGGAAGGAGTGCTTTTGGGTCTGCAGGGGAGGTTTTCCCAAAAGACAACAGTGTTTAAGCTGAGCAGCCAAGGAGCAGAAAAATACACAGAGGAAGAGGAGGGAGGGAGAGGTTCCAAGTAGGCTCACTCTGAGGTGACTTGGGCGAACAGGAAGCAGCTCACACCTGGTGAGAGCCAGCACCCTCTCCCGCGGAGAAATGATACGGAGGCGTCCTGGCATAACTCCGATCCGCAAACACGAGGCTACCTTTCGTCAGAGAACCCATCTGAGAGACTGTATGCGTGGCAGTTACTCCTGTGAGCTCTGCAGCCGGCACACCAGGCTCTAGCTCTGCCATCCACCACCTGTGTGACGGAGCAAATGGTCTGCCTTCCCCAGCGGCCAGTTTCCTCCTCCGTAGAAATGGAAATCACCGCAGTGTCCCCATGCACAGTGGCTGCGAGAACAGTGACTCAGGACACGTGCACCGCTCAGCAGAGCGCCTGCCACGCCGTTGGTGCTCGAGATGTCGGCTGTTGATCCTGTCATGAGCTGACTGCTGCTACATGGACATCAAGGACGGAAAGCAGACAGCTAAGAAGGGAGGGTCAGAGGCAGGGAGAAAAGCAGGGAGTGCTCTGTCCAGGAAGCCAGTGATGGAAGTGCTTCATGAGGAGGAGGAGGAGGAAGGAGAGGAGAGAAGGAGGAGGAGGAGGAGGAGGAGGAGGAGGAGGAGGAGGAGAAGAAAAAAGCAGGAAGAGGAGGGGGGAGGAAGAGGAGGAGGAGGAGGAAGAGGAGGAGGAGGAGGAGGAGAAGGGAGTTGCCCACTGTGTCCACGAAACGAGGACACAGAGGTGGGAGTGAGACTGAGGCAGAGGAGGAGGAGGACTTCTGCCTTTTATTACAAAGTTAAGCAAAAAAAGTACATCAGTGCTTTTATATTCCACTAACTTTAACAAGTATTACTTTAATGATCATTTTTTAAAATGTAATGCTACTTCAATGGAAAACAGCACTCCCCACATGAAGAAACTCCTGTGTATGCCAGGCAGTAAGCCTCGCCGCTGAAGGCGCCTGCCTTCGGTCAGCCGGAAGCAGCACCCCTGTGCCAGGTCCGGTAACAGCAGCTTCTCCAACCTCAGGGGCAGCTACGTTTGCGAGCAGGGCCTGGCGGGAGAGGCTTACCGGAGCCAAATGTGGCCGTTGGAGCAGACCGCCTGCTTGCGATCCGTGAAAGGCAAGATCTCTTTACACAGACTGCAGTGCTCGGGGAAGGTCTGCTTGTTCATCTTCTTGGAGATGTGGCCAATCAGCACCTGGGGAGACAAAGCAGGCGGCGATGTTTAGTGGAGCGCGGGGTTGCCCGGCACAAATGAAATGAACCATTATGCAGCTCTGCACCCCCGACGGGAGAGTCCATTTCCATCACGCTGTCTGGGAGGTGAAGACCAGGCCTTCAGCTGTGCCCACTGGCTGAGGAAAAGAGACTCTTTCGGGGCCCGACAACAGGGCGGACGTACCCACTGAAGGGAAAACCGTCTGAAAACCACAGCCTGTTACTTGCCTTGTTTTCGCTGCTTCTGAAACAAGGACGTCAGAGTCCTGTTAGAAGACACAGTATTCAGCTATTCCTTGCAATATTCTAATTTTAAGAAGGAAAAGCACTAATTTCTATAAGCAAAATATTGTGTGAAATACTAACTTGGTAGAATTGTACAAATGTCTATTCTTCAAGAAAGGCTTACAAAGGAAAAGATAACCAGGATTAAAAAATAATAATTTCCCCTTCTGATGGCCCAAGACCCCTGAGCGATCGGTCTAGTCGCCTGCCGTGTGAGATCCACTGACCTGCGGAGAGGCAGGGTGGGGTGGAACCCATAGTGGGGGAGTAGAGGGGGGAGGAGAGGTCAACGGGCCGGTGCAAGACCTAGTCCCAATGTCAGCTTCCCCGTTCTCTGGTTTGGTCTTGCGGTTACACTACTTCAACAAGGAAAGTCTTGGACGTTTTTAACCCATTTACACTAGAGCTCTAAGCCCTAGAAGGCCCCTCTACACCTGCCATTCCCCACAATTAGTTTACTGGCGTTTTGAAGGGGGTCTTACCTACTTGCTCTGTATAGTTTACAGGTGTAAAGCCCATTAACTTGTGGCTTTTTTTTTTTTTTGCCTTAAGAGTTCTAATTATGGTCCTTACAGCAAGGACAAGCACCCTCCCTGTTCTAAACAGGCCAACATCCTGACCGTGACAAAGCCTGCTTTTCCCCGTGGAGACGCACTCAGATGTTACACCAGGAAGGGCTCTGCCGTTGGCTCCCAATAGCCTTGCACGTGCACACCCAACTGTGTGCTACTTTAACCCGTGCCTTCTCAGTGGGGTGATATTCCTCCCAAAGGGACAAAAATGAGGAAGAAAGCTGGGTACGGCGGGGATAACGGCGCGGAGTGCACTCTCAGCCTGGAAACCTCACCTCGCAAACCCTCAATCGCTCAGAGAGGAGGACAGAACTTCTTTGTGTGACAGGAACATGTGCTCTGCACCAACCCTCGTTCCCAGTACCCTCTAGCACCCCGGGCCGCTCAACTACCGAAAACAGTCGAAGCACAAACCGAGCTCTAGAAATTGAATGTAGACAGCAGGCTTTGCAGTCTCAGCGTTTTGCCAACCAACACCTACCCGCGCTGTGCGGTCGTCATACTCCTCGTCAGACATGAGAAAGTCGCAGAGCCCCCTGGTGGGGACGCTGGTGTTCTCCGTGATCCAGGTGTGCAGGTACACTTCTCCCAAGACCCGCTTCATGTGCTCCCTGGTCAAGTGCATTTCCACAGCTTCGATCTTCCCCTGGATTTCAAGCAGTTTCTCCTCCATCGGCTCGTGGCCTCCAGCATCTCCAGACTGGGTGAGCGAGTCATCTGCGGGGTCGTCCGGGTCCCCTTCTTTGCTCTTCTCCTGAAGGCCCTGCTTAGTCGCCGGTCTGGAGGATGTGCCTTCTTCTTGCTCGTCCTCGGCGGGGCCCATCCCAGGGGAGTCGACCAGTAAGATCTTGGAGTCCTCCTTGGTGGGCTGCCACAAGGCTTCTGAAGGGGTTTTCTGCATCGACTGATACAAAATCCTCAGGAGGAAGAGTTTGAAACGCCAAAAGTAGGTGGCCCCGCTGCTTTCGATCTTTTTTTCCAAAGCTTCTTGTAAAAACGGAGGGATATATTTATCTTTCAGAATCTTCCAGCGTACGAGGTCTAGTAAATCTACCTGTTTAAAGAGGTTCTGAACCGAAGATTCCAGGAGCTGAGCAGCTGCCTCTTCAAAAGTTTTGAGAGCAACAAACTGGACGTGGTAGTTTTTGTTAACGGGATGGAGGCCATTGACCATGCCCTCAGTTGTAATGATGGCCAGATACGCCCCGCAGGGGCTCACCGCTATCCCGTGTGTCCTCACGGAGCCAAACACCTCTGACAGCTTAATCAGCTGGTGTTCAAACTTCAAGGCGACGTCAGTGAAAATGGGAATCAGCTGCCTCACCTTGCCGTCACTGGAACAAGTGTATACGGTCCCGTTCTGCTTGTCTGCCGTCATGGAGACAATTGGCAGTGAGTGAAGGCCCGTGACGTGGGAGTTGTGGACATTCAGACCTGCTTTGGAGATCAGGAGGAGACACCAAAACACATAGGGTCCTCTGGCAGCCACCACCAAGCTGCAGCTACACTTCTGGTAAGGGTGATAGAGCGGGACACACTTGATGCTGTGCACGGGCAACTGGTCCATTTCCTTCCACAGGACAACGGGCTGCCTTAGCGTGAAATAGCCTTTAATGGCTTTGAGATTGACAGGGAGGATTTTCACAGGTCCAAAGGCACTCCCCACAATAAGGCCGCTCATTTTCCGATTATTGTGCTCATATTCCCACCAAAACAAGACACTGGGAGAGTTGATTCCCGACTCGATTGTGTTGCAGGAAGAGATGGACTCCTTCCCCACGAAAGGCAGCTGAAACTGCCACACCGCGATGTTGCCGTTTTCAAAGAGGACGGCCAGGAGCACGCTGCCTACGTCCCGGCACTCGTTGTTGTGCTTGACCTGCTGCGTGGTGCAGATGCCTGACCACTCCATTCTCACCGGGGTCTGCATGCTGTGTCTCCTCTGGAACTCGGCAAAGTCCGCCAGGTTCCCTGCGGGGGCCTCGGTTTTAGAGAACCTGTAACTGGTCTCAAAGAGACGGTCTCCGTAAATCTCAGTCAGGTCGACCAGCTGGACCCACTGCAGTCTGTTGAGGTTAGCCTGGATGGTCAGGCGATTGTCCATGGTCAGAGCTGCCAAGAGGCACCTGCCGTTAGCATCGCAGCCCATGGGGGACCAGCTGGTGTACTTGAACCCTCTCAGTGGGGGCAAAGCCTTCCCCTCAGGGTTGAACGCCCTGTCCAGCATGAAGGTCTGGCTGATGGCGGGGTCTGGAGAGCTGGCAAATTTCTCTTTACACTGAGCAACTTCTGCTTTTGAGCCAACCTGGAAATAAGAGGTATAAAAACTATCAGATAAATATGTCACTCTAGCAATATATTTATATTACTTAGGCTATATTAACTGAGTATATACAAAATTTTATATACAAAATATATATACAAAATTTTTCTATCAGTTTTGTTAATTTTAGTATGACATGTATTTAAAAGATCAAATACAAGCCTAAAACTAAATAAGCATATATTCACAAAATTTTTTTTAAAGGATCAGAATAAATGTTGCCATTATTCATAGCCTGGTTTCCATCTTCTTAGAATTGACATAAGCAATGAGGATGAGAGAGATGTACTTAATTATTTTTTTCATATTTTTATTGATTTCAGAGAGGAAGGGAGAGGGAGAGAGAGAGAAACATCAATGATGAGAGAGAATCCTTGGCAGCCAGTCCAGCCTGCAACCCTGGCATGTGCCCTGACCAGGAATGAAACCGTGACCTCCTGGTTCATAGGTCAACGCTCAACCATTGAGCCACACCAGCCAGGCAGATTCTTTTTTTTTTTTTTTCAGGCTGATTCTTAAAGAGTCAACAGAGCATTTAGCTAAACTAATCACAAAACAATAAAAGTGTTAAAATGCATGAAAATATACATCTTTGATACAGTTAGATATTTGGATTCTTACAATATCTTTGCAATACAAATGCAAACATCCTCTACATCTTCCAAGTTTGTAACGTACACCAGCAGTGCCTAGCTATATGATGGAGATCTCTTTAAAAAGATTGTAAAGGGACATTAAAGACAGGGGAAGAGCCTCAGCCGGTGTTGCTCAGTGGTTGAGCATCGACCCATGGACCAGGGTCAAGATTAGATTCTCAGACGGGGCACATGCCTGAGTTGCAGGCTCGATCCCTAGTAGGGGGCGTGCAGGAGGCAGCCAATCAATGATTCTCTCTCATCATTGATGTTTCTATTTCTCTCTCCCTCTCCATTCCTTTCTCTGAAATCAATAAAAATAACAAACAAACAAAAAGATGGGGGAAGATAAATGACCAAAAGAATGTGGTCCAGAGCCATAAGGAAATAGCCAGGAAGCCTAAAGCCGGGGGGGTGGGGGGGGAGCAGAGGTCAAATAAAATATGATTTCTGTTATGTCAGAAGCAAGAAGAAAGGACTTGACCTACTGTGTCAGAGAAATGGCTAACAGAGAAAGCAAGCAGAATCTTCCTATTCCTTTTTGGTGTCAATCTCCTTTTACATATATGCTGATTTTCAAACTGGAACGGGTAGAAAAATGTGATTAAAAAAGAACTCAAAGTGGATAAGAGTGTCGGCCTGCGGATTGAAGGGTCCCAGGTTCGATTCCGGTCAAGGGCACATACCTTGGTTGCGGGCACATCCCCAGTAGGGGGTGTGCAGGAGGCAGCTGATTGATGTTTCTCTCTCATCGATGTTTCTACCTCTCTATCCCTCTCCCTTCCTCTCTGTAAAAAATCAATAAAATATATTAAAAAAACAAAAACAAAAAACTCAAGCCTAAGACATATACAGATATAATAAAAGTCACTTGGAGTTTAAGTCCCTAAACCCAGAGGAATTACACTCCAGGACACAGACAGGACTTGGAAGATGTTGAACTCTGCACCACTAACTGCATTCCTTGATAAAGCTTGGACAACTGGGAATGTGTTAGAAAACCAGAGTGCAAGAAAGTTTTAAAATATCCCCCAAAACGTAAATAGGTAACAAAAGCCACAGACCGTTAAGCCTGTTAGGGAATAAAACTCCTCAATGTTTTAACAAATGACTGGATTATATAGACAGCAGTGACCATCAGAATCCAGCATAAGATAACTGGAAAAATGTGATGTTGTTCTCTCTTCTGCTGAAACTGCTAGGTAACATAAATAAGCATGTAAAATGAAAGGCAGATATAAAGCTGTGCAACAAATGAATTAGGAGACTAACTTTTCCTAAAGCGTGTTACACACACGACTCCCCTAAATTGTCCCTTGAGAAGGAGTTCTGTGGCTCTAGCCATTCCTCCTGAAGAGTTGCAGGGCACGCAGAGACTTAGTATCGAGCTTTTAAAACCAGCCTTTGCGTGTGTATGGGTGGGGGGGGGGGGGGGTCATCCTAAAAAAATACTCTGGAACAGTGTCTCAGGCAGTCCATCTTGATTTTTAAAAGGCACTTAAGGTAATCTGCTGGATACACTTACGGGCATGCTGGAGACATAGTATAAACCGGAAGTTCCAATGACAGGTGCAGCTTTCTAGCTGGTTAATAAAATGAGGCTAAGAAAAGCCCAGAGCTTCCTATGGCTAGATACAATGTGAAAGATGACACAACGAATCCTGGCGCTGTCAAGTAACAGCTCCGTGGCCCTGCACACACTGGGCAACCTCTGGCCCTAATTTCCTCATTTACAAAGAATACTACAGCCAAAACCGGTTTGGCTCAGTGGATAGAGCATCGGTCTGCGGACTGATGGGTCCCAGGTTCAATTCCGGTCAGGAGCATGTACCTTGGTTGCGGGCGCATCCCCAGTGGGGGGTGTGCAGGAGGCAGCTGATCGATGTTTCTGGCTCTCTATCTCTCTCCCTTCCTCTCTGTAAAAAATCAATAAAATATATGTATATTTAAAAAAAAAAAAAAGAATACTACTGCATGTCCCATAGAGTTAGGAAGGTTACATAAGTCCATATGTGTAAAGCATACATTAGTAAGTGCTCAATAAATGTTAGCTATGATGATGGCTATTAATTCTCCGAGGGGTAAGTAAACGTTAATGAGACCTCATAAGAGTATTGTAAAATGTAGGGTAATGTTGTCCACCAAATGAAGGGTAGATATAAAATTGTTCACCAAATCCTATAATATTATAAGTTAGAATAGGTAAACTTACTATAAATAAAAGCTACTATAGAACTAAAAGTAAACTTACAGAATTTGTAACCCAAAGCAGCAGCACAGGATAAAATACAGGAGCTCACACAACCCTTGGTCCTTCTTATGCAGGAAGAATTGTTGGGAGGGTGGAGAGCAGCAGGGAAATTCCTCACGGTTTTGTGCAGTAATTTCTAACATGTTAGTTTGAATGAGCCACTGCATGTCACAATTAGCTAACAAATTAAAAGAAATACTCAGATGCCCAAGAAACATACCACTTCAGAGTCCAGCTCGCAGAGGCCGACCCCCGGTCAACCATTTACTTATATTCCACAAGAGGCCCGATGCACGAAATTTGTGCAAGGGGCTCTGACCCCTTGCCGAAACCGGTTTGGCTCAATGGATAGAGAGTCGGCCTGCGGACTCAAGGGTCCCAGGTTCGATATCCGTCAAGGGCATGTACCTTGGTTGCGGGCACATCCCCAGTAGGGGGTGTGCAAGAGGCAGCTGATCGATGTTTCTCTCTCATGGATGTTTCTAACTCTCTATCCCTCTCTCTTCCTCTCTGTAAAAAATCAATAAAATATATTTTAAAAAAAAGGGCGGGGGGGCCCTGCCCTCACAGCAGCCCCAGCTGCCACCTCAGCCCTTGCAGGCCCGGCTGCCTCGAAGCCCCACCCCCTGCCCACTGGTCGTTTCAGAAGGTAGGCCCGGAAGGTCATTCCGCTGTCCTGTCTAGTCTAATTAGCGTATTAGCTCTTTATTATATAGGATCCTTTTCTAATTGGCCACTAAGAACCTAACAAATAAAAACTTACTTGAAGCTATTAGAGAATAAGCTCCTTGAGGGCAGGAATAAGATTCCAAAGACAGGCAATAGTTATTAACTTCCTGTAGTAGGTGGAGTTAATACTTTCAAACGCTCCTAACAACTGGTACTCAATAAAAGTAGTTATACATATATTAGTAGAATTTGGAACTACATACAACTGCATGATTCTCTACATCAGCAGTCCAATGGGAAGACTATACCTTTCTTAAATCACTATTTTATTGCTTTTCAGATTCATATCACATAGCCCTAATGCCCAGGGCAGTAACCTGAAGATGGTGGCTATATGAACTATTATATAACTGCTTATTTTCTGAAAGGAATTAATAATCTAAAGAACAGAATCATAAGGCTAACCTTCTAGCCTTTCTACACACTCAAACTGTGATCCAGTGGCAGAATGTCCATTTCCTGTGTCAGAGCAGAGGCGAGCTGACAGCAGCGAGTAGATTTAAAACCCCACAGATGGTCAATGGGCAGAGCCATCGAAGTACCGACGCAGACTTTTTACATGCTAACCTCTCGCCAGTTTTATCCCAGGGATCTCTCTCAGAGTCGCAGGGACAATCCGGCTTCATTCAGCAGGCAGCCCTAGGCTACTTGGGCATCTGAGTATTTCTTTTAATTTGTTAAGTAATTGTGATATGCAGTAGGCTCATTCAAACTAATATATTTCAGCAGGCAGCCCCAGGCTAATGAGAGGGCAGCACACAAGAGGAAGATGACACCAATTTCGGCAAGCTATGATCAATTATTAGTGGGATATATAAAGAATCCCATACTTGTTAGCAGTGTGGGACCCAAGATGGAGTCAAATTGCTGTCAGGGCACTATGGACGCCTCATATCCACAACCACAGCACTGAGCCACTCTTGTCCTCCATACTTGTATGCTGCATGTTTAAAAAAAATATTTTACTGATTTTCTACAGAAAGGAAGGGAGAGGGATAGAGTTAGAAACATCGATGAGAGAGAAACATTGATCAGCTGCCTCCCGTACACCCCGCACTAGGGATCTGCCCGCAACCAAGGTACATGCCCTTGACTGGAACGGAACCTGGGACCCTTCATTCCTTAGGCTGATGCTCTATGCACTGAGCCACACCGGTCAGTGAAAATGGGCTGTATGCTGCATTTTCACCTCGAGCATTTACAGTAAGCCAGGAGCTGTGCCACTGATTAATGTATGTGTTTATGTGTACAGTGTATATATATGTAAATATACACATATGTAATTATCTTCCAAAAGGTCTAAACCAGGTAGGTTTTATTATCCCCTTTTATAGATGGGCCTGTCTTGCTATTTTGTGCCAAAGCCCTCTCTCTTACTCTATTTTATACCCGCACCATCATCCGCTTGCCTGCAGGCCAGCCAGATTCCCCTTCCTGAGCCACACCAGGTCTGTCCACGGGTGAGCCTTTCCCAGCACCCAGGGCTTCCTAGATGGGATGAAGCCAACCTCCTCAGACTGCCTGTCCATGTCACCGCACTGGCCTCCCCGCACTTTCTCTGACTCTCTAGAAGGGCTATTTGAGCTCATCTGTTGACCCATCATTACAGACCAACAGTAGTAAATGACACTCTCACCTTAAATACATATGCGTGAGATGGGCACTTCGTCCCGCCCCCTGGAACGCCCTCTCCTTCCTTCCTCTCCCGGCCCGGCCCCGCCCTCCCTCCTTGTAGGCCTGCTGCAGCCTCTACCAGGTAACTCCCCGGACAGAAGTGCCGCCCCTCACTACTCCTCTGTACTGCTCTCCTCTAGTGTCAAATCCCTACTGTGTGGACACATAGTTTTCTCTAGCTGAGATACATGTGAACATGCTCAGAGACAGGAAGTTCCTTTTCAGCAGAGGAACTTTCTTCTGCTGAAACCCCTTTCTTCCGCCTCCTCCTCCAGTGTTTCTCCACTTCACAGCACCACCTGATCTGTTTATATCTGGACCAATTTGTTCGTATCTTCTCCAAGACCTTAGAGGGCTTAGTCAGACAAGTTTACCAATGACCTAATTCAACACCAAGTTGTCCGCTTAAAACTTGAATGAATTATGCTGAAAAGTGGTGTGGGCTTCCTGCATTTAAAATGACTGCAGAGTAAGAGGGTTTTGTGTGTTTTAAGTTCACTTTCACATAAATACATTCTCTGTACATATAGGGTGTCCCCCCCAAAATGTATACACACTTATAATAATGAATGTATACACACAATAATAATGATTACTTCCAATGGGTTACATCTGAAAAGAAGCATCAATGGAGCTGCCAGCTGTTAAAGTATATATACATTTCGGGGGGACACCCTACAGGTACGTAACTTTACAGCGCCTATCACCCCCTGACAGAACACTGGTGTTTGTTCACCAGTTGCTAAAGAATGTGAGCTCCCTGGAGCAGGGGCTGTTTTGTACACTGCTTCCTTTTCAGAACCTAAGTCAACACCGAACTGACAGAGTGGTATCCGAGCGTCTGTCCAATGAGTGAATTTACACTTTGATAGATCACATATACACATACAGATCTTTAAAGGAAACAGCGAAAGTGTTTACACTGGACTTCTAAGCCATGAACATGAACCTTTAAAAAAAAAAAAGAATCTGAAAAGAATACTGCTAGAGTAAAACTTAGGAACCCCAAGTTATGAAGGCAAACTTCCTTTCCATGAAGCTGGCAGCACTAACTCTACACCAAGACCTCGCCTGCTGCCAGGGACTGGACTTTTCATTCCACTCCCCGAGCATTTTTAGCTACTAAAGAAAAACTGGAGGAAAAGCTCCAATCCAGGATCTGCCCATCTGCCCAGGGTGAGAACCATTCATAACAAAGTCGCGGGAACAGTTAAGACCACGGAAAGGACCAACTTTTCTTCTCCAAAGCAAAAGAGGAGGGAGAGGAAGGCACATCTCGGCGAACAAAGCCAGCCGGGGGCCTCGGGGCGTGAGCCCCAGACAATGGGAGCCGCGGCAGGCAGGCCGGGGTGGGTCACCAGGGGGTGGAGTCTCAGGACGCACCGCCGCGGAGAGCATCCCGCACCCGCAGCCCGCCAGGCGCAGGGGGCCTGGCTCCGAGGGCACCTCGGGGCTGCGTGTGTCGGGAGGGGTGCGTGACCCTGCACGCTGGGCACACATCGCTGCGAGGTTTTGTGTGGTCAGCTACGGCGATCCCAGCCGCTCCGCCCTGGGCGCTGGATGCGGAGGGGGATCCCCGGACTCGGCGCGGGCGGGGAGTCCCCGGGGACCGGCGACGCGGCCGCGGGAGGGCCGGGATGGCTTACTTTGAGGAGGCAGCTGCTGAGAGGGGCGGGCACGGACGTGCGGTGGATCACCAGGTCCTGGCCCGGGTTGTGCACGTCGCAGATGAGCTCCAGGACCGCGATGCTGCGGGCCGTGGACACGGACACGCGGTGGTCTTCGGACCAGGCCAGCGGCTCCAGGCCGCTCACTGCGTGCTGCAGCTTCACGGCCGGCTCCCGCCGAGTCGCCAGGAGGCGGAACGCGTCGCTGGGCCCGGGGGTCGCGTCCGTCGCCGGCTCCCTCCCGCCCGCCTCGCCCTCCTCCTCCTCCTCGGGCGGCGCAGGCCCGTCGGCCGCGGGGCCCACCCGGTCCTTGTCGGCCGTGTTCATCTCCCGTTAGATGCGGCGGCCGGATCCCGGGCGCGCCAATCCCGCGTCGCCGGCCGGTTGCCGCCTCCCGCGCCCGCCGCCGTCCGGCCCCCAGCGCCCTCCGCGGCGATTTTTCTCCCCTCAGGCCCAAAGCGCCGCCGAGCCAGGAAGGACCCCGCCGTTGCTAGGCGACACAGCCTGGCCGGGTGGCCAAGGCGCTGCCTGTCTAAAAAAAAGTGCCACCTCTACAGGCGGGCCCCTCGCGCCTGCACTTGGCCGACGGGTGGGCTGGGGGCAGGGAGCCTAGAGCGCCCCCACTCCGGGTGACCGAGCCTCAGACCCTCTTTAGTGACCTCCCCGGGGCCACTCCACTGCTGAGGAAAGAGAAACCCGAGGGCAAACGGAGGAAATGTTGGTTAGATGGCGCACGGCCTCTCATTCCTCAGAGGAATACAAAGAACGTCACAAGCATGAACTCTGGGGTTGAGTGCCACTTGGCATCCGCTGCCACAGGCCGAGCCCCGAGGGACGCCAAGCGGGACGGCCACCCCGCCCCACGCTCCCCCACCCCCCGCCCGCGCCGTGGCTGCGGTCACCCCGGGGGCGGGGCGTGTGAACGCTCCCGGGCGCTGCGGACCCGGAAGGGGCGCGGCCGCAGGCCGGGGCGGGGCAGCTACGCGGGGTCCTCGCGCGCGTCCCACGTGAGCGCCAGCGGAGCCACGGCCCTGGTTGTCGAGGTCCAGACGCGCCCGCTAGTCCGCGAGTGTCCGTGCCTCCCCGCCGGCCATGGCAGTCACCGACGGAGCGCCCCTCCAGCTTTCCGAGCCCGCCGCCGCCGCCGCCGCCGCCGGGACGTCCTCCGGGCCCCGCGCGGCCCCGGCGAGGCGGGTGAGTGCCCACCCGACTGCAGGCCCGTCTGCACAGGCCCGAGAGGCCGTCTGGCCGCTGGGCCCGATTTGGAATGGTTTCCGGAGGTGGGGGTGGGGTGGGGTGGGGGGAGTCGGGCCGATTCGGGAGGTGTCGCCGAGCAACTGGTGTCCCGGAGCAGATGACACTCCCCACCCGCGGGGATGCTCTTCGGGGCGAGAGCGGGCCGCGCTGCGGGCGGATGGAGGCGGAGGCCCGGGTTGGAGGCCGCCGCCCCTCGCAGTTAGGATGGACGCCTGGGCCTGAGGCCCAGCCTGACACCACCCACGTCTCGCAGCCATCGTTTTCTCGACCGTAAGGGTCGCTCGTTTCAGCAACGAGGATTAGAGGCCAGAATTTCTTTTAAGAGCTTTCGAAAAATGACATCGATTTCGTCCCTGTGCAGTGAGGGGGGGAAAGTAAATACAAACTCGCCAATATAACTCCCTCACCAGGGAGGGGGGAGAAGCCGTAAACTGAACCCAAGCCAGAGCGGAAAGCTGGTTTCTAGGACGATGGATTCTCTCCTAGAAAAGGGGAGGGGTTTAGGGCAGAAAATCTGTTGTAAAATCTCGTTACTTCCAACACCAGAAAAAGCGAAATCTCTTACCAAAATGTTACGTGTGTGTGTGTGTTTTCTTGAAAAAGCAACAGATCATTCTGTTGAAAATTTTATTGCCCCGTTTCAGTGCAGCCGAAATTCCTTGAGTTCTTATAAGCTAACACCCAGAGTCTCGCTTCTCTTTGATTATTTTTATTTATTTATTATTTATTTATTTATTTATTTGGGGTGTGTGTGTGTGTGACAAACTTTAGGATTTGGAAGTTTTCGGCTAGCCAGTGGTGTGGCAGCATCTGGTGGGTGGGGCGGGGGAGGAGGGAAGGACTGAAGGGAGGAGTGTGGTATTTGGAGTGAGAGACCTGGGATTAGATGCCAGCCTTGCAACCCACTAGCTCTGTGACCTGGAAGAAGTTACTTCACCTCTCTGATCCTTACTTTTCCTAGCCATTAAATGAGGACAGTAACTTCTACTTTATGTGAGGTTGTTAGGAAGATTAAAAAGGTAATATACATAAAAACTATACATTTCCTGAACCAGGCATTTAATAAACGCCAGTGATAAAACAAACAAGTTCACATGGGCTCCATTTTGTGTAATAGAATTGCTACATCGGGAGGTCCGTGGGGCGCTTGTACCATGTACTTGCCTTGTAACTAACACGTAGGAAGCATTTACTGAAACTGAGTGAGTTGGGTAAATAAACATAGAATGTCTGATTTTACCAGTGTTTGAACTATTGTGTCAAAAGGGTGTTAATGAGGTGATGACAAGTGTCTGCAGTGGTCTTGTCTACATTTTCATTTGTGTCTTGAATGAGAATTATGCTGATCAAATTTGCCAGTAGCCTGAACTTGGGATGGGTAGCTAATACACTGCATTTGGAAAGACTTCGAACTCGGTGCAGAATATTTTCTTTCTAAAGTTTTTGTTTTCTGCTTTTTTAAACAAAATTAATAATTTTGAAAATATTAATTAATAATTAGAAAACTCCAGAAGTCGATTAAAAAAACACATACCCATAAGCCTGGTATATGTCCTTTGTAGAAAACAACTCAAAACAAAATAGGGATCAAATTATTCATGATGCTTTCTAACAAAACATACAACTAATAAATAGTATTATAGCGTTATCATCAGGAACCTGGGCTGTGAGTCGATGCTGGGCAAAGCCTGGCTCTCTCTGTGGTCCTGGGGCAGCTTACCTCACACCTCAGTGTTCTCAGCTCAAAATGAGATGATACCGTACCTGTATTGATAAATGAGTTAATTCATGTAAGCACTAACTACTCAGTATGTTTATTAACATCCAGGACGTGGTATCTAGAAGGCCCCCAGAGGTCATCTGCCATAGCCCCTCATTGTACGGGGTAGGAACAGCCTCAGAGAGAAGTGATTTGCTTAAAGCTGTGCAGCTAATTTTGCGTAGATCTAGATATGTCCTTGCTCCTCTGCTCAGAGAAGCATTCCTGTCCCCTTGCCATGGGCTCTCGTAACCCTATGCACAGGCCTCCTATGGTACAGCTCTAGGTTTGGATTTTGGTTTTGCACTTTTGTCTCTTTCCTGAGTGCTTCCTCACGCGGCTGGCAAATCTTTCAGCTTTGTACCCTCAGGATCAAGCTGCGGAGAGCTGCTGAGTGGTCAGTACTTCACGTTAATGTATTGTGGATGGGGGAAGCTAACAAGTGGTTGAAAAGTGTCCAGATTGTGAAAAGGGAGAATTCCATTGTGTGTAATTCGTTCACCTTACATGTATTTATTGAACACACACTTTGTGCCAGGCACAAGCCAATGCAGGGGACGACTGGGTGGAGGGAGATCAGGAAAGGCTCTTCTGAGGACAGGCCAGCCTAGATCTGAAGGATGAGGATTAGTTGGCCAGCCAGAGGGAGGCTTGGAGACATGGGTGTGGGAACAGCATGTGCAAAGGCCCTGAGGAAGAAGGAGCGTGGCACATGCTAAGAATTAGGGACGACCAGGACAGCAGAGGGTACAGCTGAGACTGGGGAGATGGGCAGAGCCAGATTCTAGAGGGCTTTGTAGATCAAATTACAGATTTTTTATTTTAGCCTGAGAGCCATGGAAAGCCTGTCTCCTATGCTGAACTCTTGAGTACTTGCTTTGAGAGAGAAGCTGGCATGGGAGTAGAGGGTGAGCGGATGGTAAGGGGTCTAAACTGTGTGTCCTCCTGGGAATATTTAGCCGAAGAGGAGGGAGAAGAGCAGCCCTCTGATGGACGAAGGAACGTGATGTGCAGAGCAAGTGCTCGTTCCGTGTTGCTGCAGAAAGCACACCTCGGGCTCAGAGGTAGATGTTCAAGGCGGCGGAGCCTGCCTGAAGGTCAGAAACAGCTTCTAAACCCCGAGAATCTGGTCTGCCTTGAGGGATGAGACCAGAGAGGAGGTGTATAGACAGCAACTGCCAGGCCACCTGTCAGGGAGCCCGGGGTAGGGAGTGTGCGGGGTGGGAGTGGCCTTCCTGCCTTTTCATGCTCCAGTCGTCCGTGATCCATGGATCGGATAAATCCGCACATTTCATTCTGCCTTGCAGGTGATTCAACAGACCTGAAATTTGACTTCATCTCTTTCTTTGTTTCTTTTTTTTTTTAATCTGAAAATTTATGCACTTGGGACTTTGTAAAAATAAATTTGTAAAATGAAGTAGGCCAGTACTTATGATCACTATTAAATGTTTAAAGTGTGTTTATTAAATTACTTAGATATAGAAGACCTTATGGTTGCCAGGAACAAATAGCTATTATTGGTAGGTTAGTCTGAAGTAAATTGTCATGGCTAAAACAAGCTGGTGTGTGCCCAGCTGGCGTGGCTCAGTGGTTGAGCATCAACCTATGAACCAGGAGGTCATGGTTCGATTCCTGGTCAGGGCACATGCAGGCTTGATCCCCAGTAGGGGGCAGGAGGCATACTCAATGATTCTCCCTTTGCCTTCCTCTCTCTGAAATCAATAAAAATCTATTTAAAAAAAAATAATAAGGGCCCTACCAGTTTGGCTCAGCGCATAGAGCGTTGGCCTGCGGACTGAAGGGTCCGGGTTTGATTCCGGTCCAGGGCACATGCCCAGGTTGTGGACTCAATCCCCAGTAAGGGCGTGCAGGAGGCAGCCTATCAATGATTCTCTCTCATCATTGATGTTTCTAGCTTTCTCTTTTTCTTCCTTCCTCTCTGAAGTCAATAAAATATATTTTAAAGCTAAAAATAAAACACGGTGTGTACGTGAAAGTCATCATTTCAAGCTAAGAGGAGAATAACATTCCCAGAGAAACCAAAGCTCCAGAATAGCCGGCACTGGCCGCTCACATGATGTTTTTCTTTTCCTGTGTCAATTGGAAGAGAAGGCCAAAGAAAATCGAGGAATTGGATGTTTCTCCTCCTGGGGGTGGTTGGACAGTGTGTTCTTAACCACGTTCATGTTACGGAAATAAGAATCAACAGGCAAGAAAGTAACCTGGTGATGTAGCCTGTAGTCGGTGGTCAGGTGGAGAATCGAAAGGCGAGGAGAGTTGGAAGTAATTGCGGTAGGAGTGATGGATGGGACAGGATTCCCATTTGGAATGGACACTGCGAGTAGGAATTGTCTCCACTCCACCTGAATCTGGGGGAGCAGCTCGAGGGGAGGATGATGGCGCCTTCAAGCACTCTGGGGCGCAGTGATGGAGGTTTCTGCTCCCTGGGCACGAGCGGGGATGCAGTGCGTGTAGTCACCCGGGGCTTTGTTGGGAGAGAAGAGATTTATTCTCTTCCACGGCCTGCTTCTCCGGGAGTGGATTTCTAGCGATATGGACTGACTTAGCAGGCACACTTCTCTGAACACAAACTCGCTGGTTAATATTGAGCCCGAAAAATGCTGCTCCCTTCCTGCCCCTCCCCCTCATCATGGCTGAGTTGGTGGTTAAGATGGATGGTGAGGTCTCATAGATGAGTGAGTTGAGCTTTGGTGGTGGGGGGGGGGTTGTTTTTTTCTTTTTTTTTGCTTTTGGAGGAAGAAAGCCGAGGCAAAGAGTGTGATCGCAGGCCCTAAACTGTTGCTTGCCATATGGGGCGTAATGATCTCTGCGGGGGGTGCCGTTCCGCGGGCAGTGACGCTTCACTCCGAGGTCTGTCTTCATGGCCTAATGCACCTCTCGCTGCTCTTTCCTTTGGGGAATGACAGCGCGCACAGGCCACCAAAAGGAAACGCCAAGCGCCCAACGGGGCTCCCGCAGCCAAACGGGGCAACGGGGCATCCTCTCTCCCCGCCAAGAAAACCGCTGCTAAGCCAGCGCAGAGGAGCCTGAAGGGGAAGGCTCAGAAGGTGTTTTCTCGGAAGAAGTCTTTGGCTGGTGCGAGTGAGAGAAGCCAAGAGCAGAAGCCGGGCGTGAAGACTTCTTCGCTGTTTAAAAACAACCCTGAGATCCCAGAGCTCCCCAGGTACGCCCAGGGAGCGCACCTCGGGAATGAGGGGCTGGTGGGCTCTGCCTTTTTCCGTGTTGATTGGAGCTCATGCCCGATTTTGTTCGTCATTTGCAGACCTGAGGTCAAGCAGGTGCAAGAAAAGGTGTTTTCTTCGGATGCTTTTCATGAGCTGGACCTCCACCCACATTTGGTAAGTTCCTCTCTGCGGTTCAGGGGGTCGCTGGTTTGGTGTGCTTATTCATTCAGACGTCTGAAAGGGCAGTCTAGGGGAACATCCCAGCTCAGGGGAGTCTGCTCCCAGTTACCTGTGTGAGCTCAGATCCATAAGGCGCGCTCCCAGGGCAGTGCGGTGAGCGGCAAGCTCAGTCATTCCCTATGTCCTCATCCCCTCACCCGTTCCCTCCCTAGTTCAGTTTAGGACTGGGCTCCATTTTCTGGGCTTTAACTCAGCCTCCTCATTTCTGGGTAGATGTGACTTTGAGGCTCTCTGGGCGCAGATGTCACAGTGGCCATAAGGGGGGACTGAACTGCGTCTTGCTGCTGATGAACGTCTGTGGTTATAAAGCATTGAAGGAGAAAGACTATTTTAACACGCATTTTCTATAAACAAACGAACCCTTTTTTCTTTCCCCTGACTGAGTTTGCCATGCTTTATGAGAAAGGAGAGAAAATCCGTGAACGTTAGGGATTCCCTTTGCTCGCGTGGTCCTGGCTTACCTCCTCCTCCTCCAAGGTGGGTTACACAGCTCGTTGGCTCACCCACAGGTCTGAGCAGGGTTGCTCAGCCTTGCTGCGGCAGACACATTGGGGTGGCAGCTCATTGTAGGGTGTTGAGCGGCATCCCGAGCCCCTGCTCACTTGATGCCGGTAACTCCCCCCCCACAGTTTTAACAACCAAAGATTTCTCCCGGGGCTGCCTCGTGGGGCAGAACCACCCCTGCTGAGCACCACCGAGTTGCTGGAGCTTAATTTGATCATGGTAACCAGTTTCACCTGTGGTGGGTTTTGTTTGTGTGTTTTTTTGCATCCTTATTTCCAAATAAAAATTTATTTATATTTTGTATAAATTTATACTAAAAATTGGGTAGTTAAAGAATATATATATATATTTTCTTCTCTTTCAGATTTCCACACTAAATACCGTCTTGAACATATTTCATATGACCAGGTAAGAGTTCCAGGCGAGTCCTGATTTTCTTAGGATTTAAGTGGGTAAAATTGTATGGAATCTGAATTGTCTGTGGAGGACTGAGCCAATATGTGTGTTAGTGTTGGAGAACACACCAGATTATTGACTGTCGAGGGCTAGACCTGTCCCTCAGCCCCTCGGTTTCCCCACCTGCCAAATGGGGAGACCCTCAGCTCTACACTGTAGGAGGTCTCTGGCCTGGAAGATGTCTGCATAAGACCTCACTATTGTTCGTGCTTCCCTGAAAATAATTTGTTAAAAATTCAGAGTTTATTGTACAGTTTCTTAGTAGTAAGATATAGTCAGCCTAAAAGACAGAAGTGAGTATTTGGTTGGATGTAATGGGATACTGAAAATTTTTTTAAATGTTTGTTAATAATGAAGACTCCCAGAAACTACAGTAGTGAAAGGCGTGGAGCAGAGGCGAGAGTCCTCTCTGAGTGTGCATGCTTCCATGGGTAAAAACAAGAATGTTAAGAGTAAAGTAAGCCCCCTCACCAATTGTTTTGTTCAGTTTTGTCACCCAGATTTCAATGGTCCGCTCCCCTTTCAGTGGCTGGTGTTTGAGTGCACACGGGGACACAGGCCTCCGTGTGTCCCTGCAGCTGTGTCTTGGTTTTCCGCAGCGGGCAGCAGTTCCTGGCGCTCGGGGCTCACAGCTCCCTTCACTCTTCTGGGCGGGGTCTTCCCCTAATGTTGTGCCGCCTTTCACGTTCCCTCTTCCACACGGCAAGAGAGCACGGCAGGTGCTTTCAGGCTAGCTCCAGGCTGTCACCCGCCTGTCCCATTCTGGTTTTAGTTGGTCTGAGGGGAAGGCCAGTCTCCAGCTTGCCTCAGCATTTCAGCTAAGTTCCAGAACCTTAACTGAGGGTTTTATCCTTCTGCTCATCACCAGTGTCTCAGCGCCTTCACTTGAATGTTTCGGTAACTTCTAAGGAGGCAGCGGTAGAGCAGCGAGTGGGCAGTGCGTTTTGCGTGTCCTGCCTGTCTGCCGTAACCGCAGTGGGTAACTGTGTGGATAACCATGTTCTCTCTTTTGGTGGCCCAAGCGTCCAGAAGCAAAGCATTCCCGCGCTGCTGGAAGGCAGAGATGCTCTCGTGAGGTCCCAGACGGGCTCAGGTCAGCGGCATTTCATTTCTGCCCTCCCTCCCAGCATGCCCAGCCTGTCACGGCCTAGGTTAGATGGTGAGGCGTCTGCTCGTGGTGGTGGCCGCTTTGTTTTGTTTGGGGAAGGCGAGGCCATGCTTTTGATCAGAGCCCTGGATTAATTCACGTAGTGAAAGGAAGCGGGCAATGGAGGGAGCCGTGAGAGTCAGGTTCTGCTCTCGTTCCTCAGAGCCTGTCTCAGGGCTGTGCAGGTCGCCCCGCCTGTGCCAGAGCTGCCCGTCCTTACTCCCCTGGCGATGAGTATCTTCTTCTGTATTAAACAGAGTTCTGCCCCGAGCGCACACTGCTTGGAGGCAGTCGGTTGCTCAGTTCTTCTGACCCTCTTGTGCCCTTCATCAGCTGTTCTCCACTCCCCCCAACTCGGCCGTCATTCAGTGGGGGGAAGCCCAAAGTTGTTGCCATCCTGGGTTTCTCCTGGTCTTCAGCGGCTGGGGCTCGGCCTGGCCCCTCCCACTCGAGCACCACAGAGGACAGTTACTTGGCCACGAGCACATTCGAGAGCTTAGGCCACTTTAGAGGAGGAGCTGTCTAGCCTCTGGCAACAGCCCTCAGGCTTTTGTGTGGTTAGGGAATGTGTCTCTGCCCCCGTCAGAGGAGGAAGGAGCTGGAGGGCTGGGTTTGTGGGAGGACTGAGTGGACAGGCGTGGGACAGGCGGCTCCTTCCTGCCTCCGGGCCGTGGGCTTGCTCTTTCCTTCCCCAGATTCAGGGCTGCCTGCGGGGAGCGGGGCTGCGTTCCTTACTGTCATCCACTGGGGCTCTGGTTTTAATGGCTTTTCTACTTTTTTAAAAGGTAAAACTCTTGCCTACTGCATCCCTGTGGTCCAGTCCCTGCAAGCAATGAAAACAAAGATACAGGTGAGTGTCCAGTGTGTTTCTCCACTGTTGTTCACGGTGCGTAAGAAGCCCTCAGGTGGAAGCACAGCGGTGATACTGGGACCGAAAGACTGCCTCCACTTCGCATTGTTTCCTTACCTCTAATTCATTTTCCACACAGCGTGCTGCCTCTGAGGACTGTGCCCAGCATGCAGCAGAGGAAAGGTATTCACCGTCGCCATAGCAGGTCTAACAGGGACATGTGTCAGATGCTCCCCGGATGTCAGACATGGTGCCAGATGCTTTGCCTGTGTGATCTTGAATCTTTAGCTGCCTCGGCCCCACCGAGTTGTCAGTATTACTGTTACCCCAGGTTTACATGAGAAATGGAGGCTTGGGAAGTTCAGTAACTTAGCAGACCACGTGGCGAGTAACGGGGAACTGCATTCCCACCTCAGTTCTCGGTGGCTCCAGAGAAGCTCTTCCGCCTGAGAAAGGTGAACCTTTTATGTAAATGTGGTTTGTCCTGAATAGTAGATGTGGAAATAAGCACCCAATTAGTGAGTTTGACAACGGGCCGCCTGGTGTTGAGCATGTTCTAGAAGCTGCCTCCAGTTGTGAACCAGTTAGTGCCTGGGCCACAATTGGGTCCTTGGTGTTCCCTGGGAAGCCAGTTAACCGCCACCTTCCACAGACATAGGTCTCATCTCAAAACCCGGCCCAGAACCCCACAAATACAGCCCCGCTTCGTCTCTAGAGGAGACAGCGAGGTCAGGAATAGGAGTGAGGTGCATTCACAAGCAGATAAGAGCTAATTGGCTCCTTTTTTCTTCGTTTGGACATGCAGGGTTAGATGTGTGTCAAGCCCATCTGATAGTTGAGTGCCAAAATAAATAATGAGAGTGTTGGACTATAGCCCATAAACTTAAACAAATTCCACGAGTCCAAACTGATATGAAGAAGTGATTGAGTAAATAAATAAATGCTGGAAGGGAAAGCCCTTCCTCATAGTAGAAATGCAAAGGAAAATGTAGAACGAGAGATGGAAATAGAACAGCATTGGCAGGCGCCACAGTGGGAGCGTTTCAGGCAGGAATCATCACAGATGCTAACGTGAGAGGGAGGAAGTGGTGAAATGGGATATTTACAGCTTCAGAGCAGCTCCCCACAAGGCACTCCTTCATCACAAAGGGAAACAGTAACCTTCCAACGGGAAGCCTGGCTGCCTCCTGACCAAGCCATCTGAGCTGGCGTCACCACTGAGACGTGGGCCTCACGGGTCCTCGTGTGCTGCAAGTCCGGAGGATGCAGCTCCACTTCCGTAGTTTTCTTGCCCAAAACACGTAACCCGAATTTAATCATAAGCACACATCAGCCAGACCTAAATCGAAGGATGTTCTACAAAGCAGCTGACCAGTACTCTTGTTAAAAAGTATTAAGGTCACAAAAGACAAAGAAATACCACAAAACTACCCAGATGAAGAGACAAAAGAGACGTGACAACTACATGCAGGTCTGGTCCGGAACGGAGTCCTAGTCTGGGGAGAGGACAGTAGTGGTCAGTTAATGGGATGTGATTAAGGCCTATAGATGAGTTAATAGTGTTTGATCAGTGTTAATTTCCTGGTTCTGATCATTGTCCTGTATTGAGAGTCCATACCATATGAGGCAGCGGGGAGAAGGGTTTAAGGGAGTTCTGTGTACTTTTGCAATTTTTATTGGTTGGTTGATTGATTTTAGAGAGAGGAAAGAAGAGAGAGAAAGAGAAACATCGATTTGTTGCCCCACTTATTTATGCATTCATTGGTTGATTCTTGTATGTGGTCTGACTGGGGATTGAACCTGCAACCTTGGTGTATTGGGACAATGCTCTCACCAACTAAGCTACCTGGCCAGGGCTGTGAATTGTTTTGTAAATCTGAAATTATTTCAAAATGAATCGGTTTAAATTTTATTTAAACTCTATGTAAATGATTTTAAGTGAATAAAACAGAAGTCGTACACAATCATCCAAATTATGGAACCTTCTAGAGCCAGTAAAAGTGCTATTTTTTTTTCAAGTATTATTTGTGAACTTGTGTTCTTGCCATTTGATTGAAACAAGGCAGATTACAAACCGGCACATAGAGTGTGACTCCAGCTTTGTCAGTGATGATAAAGTCTGTGTATCTGTACAAAAAGATGAGAAAGATACTTAGCAGACTGTCAGGCTGTTTTCTCTGAGGTGGTAAGTGAGATTTGTATTTCCTACGGTGACTGCGTTTTCCTTCCCGTGGCTCTCAGTGAGTCACAGAGGGCTTCCTTAGCACTTGGAACACAGAGGAGAAGTGGGTGCCTTGCACCTCGAAACTGTCTGGTCTCCTAGATGGTGACTGAGGACAGGAGAGGTCAGAGTTCACACCGGGGAGCCGTGTGGTGGGCAGCTGTGCTCCAGTCTGAGCGTGACTCTGGGCAGAGCATTTCACCCTGTGCCTCACGGACGCCACGGGTGCCATGGCGACTGCAGTGCCTCTCTCCGGGGTGGGGAGCGAGGCGGCTGGGCGCACGTGGAGGGCTGAGAAGGGTGCCTGTCACCGGGGAACACCTGCTCGTGGCAGCTGTCAGCAGCAGCAGCTCCCAGGGCTGTGTAAAGGGCAGTGGTTTGATTCGCTTAGATTCAGAACCGCTAACAAGCCAGGCAGTTGCTTTTAATTTGCTCAAATATTTGTAATATCAGGAACAACTCATTCTATTCAAGACTGAAATATTCTGTAGAGTTTTCCAAGCCCAAATTTATCTCACTTATTTCAAGTGATGTTCATACAGACCCTTGGAGTTCATTGTAAAATGATTTGACCTGTAAAAATCACATGTGGAGGGAGCAGCAGATTCAAGGCCCCCAACGGAGTCTTCAGTTACTTTGGAACCAAACGGGCAGGGCTGCTCTGCTGTGCGCACTCGCTCAGCCATTTTGGCTCTGATTCTTCTGACATCACATCCATCCTCTTCACTCACTCCTGCCCTGGGAGGATTGCTTTTTCTCCCTTCGCGTCTGTGTAGTAACACCCTTTGAAATGTCAGAATCTCCTACCGTCACACTGTGGCGCGTTGATACCGTTGTACTAACATGTTTACCGTTCCTCGCCCGGCGTCAGCGCAGTCTCGCCAAGTTGATGTTGAGTACAGACGGCTCTAGTTTGAATTCCAAATCCTTTTCTCCTTGTGGGTAAATGTCTCCTATGCAAAACATGGGAACCACGCTTGTGATTGAATTTGCTGCTAAGTCTGCACTGAGCTGCTGCTCTCGGTGTTTTGATCCAGTCACTGTCTGTGAGCACTTTCGAGGTGCAAGGCATGGGTGATTTCGGGGCCTTCATCAGATTACTTTGTTTTCTTCGTGTATTGTTACTATTACTGTTACTATTACTGTTATTGCTTTTCGATATAATGTAGATGGCAAATGAATGTAAACAGCACCAAAGAAATTTAGAGTGAAAATGAAGTCACTCCCTCCCCTGCCTTCTCTGAATGGGACATTCTGTCGGGATGCGGTGGACCTTGTCCCCAGTCTCTGCGTGTCCTCCCCGGGGCATCCTCTGCATAGAACGCAAATGCGAGCATGTACAGTCCTCTTGCTGCTTTAACTGAAGCATCTGTTTGTTTGCTACACGTGATTGCTCGTTATGCTGCTGTCCTGTGCTTGGCTTTTGTTCACGTAATGTGTTTGGGGGCTGGTTTCTTATCTGTTGAATAAGCCTGTGCTTAAAGGGCTACTTCGTATTTCACTGTCTGTATGGGCAGTAAATTACTGAACCATCCCTTCATGGGTGGGATGTACGTTTTGTTCAGTATTTTACTACAAACAGGGCTATTATACTCTACATTCTGGAAAATACAAGTTTATGTACATGTACCAGGGTATCTTTAGAGAAATTCCTACAAGTGGAATTTGCATTTTTATTTGCTAGCTAATGTCAAAATTGACCTTTAAAGGAGTTATACCAATTTGCACTCTCACCAACATTGTATGAGAGTTCCTATTTGCCCGTGCCCTTTTCCACACTATCGGCTGTTTAATTTTGCTCATTTGACAGGGGAAAAATACTATATAATAGTTTCAATATGAATTTCTCCTAGGAGTAAAGTTGAACATCTTTTTATATGTATAAAAGCCATATTTTGAATTATTTCCATAAGTTAACTTCTTATGTCCTCCTCCATTTTTCTGTTTGAGTTGTTTTCTTTTATGTTTTTATTTTTAGTTGAATTATAGAACTTCCTTATAAGATAGGAAAATTGGCCTTTCTCTTATGTGTGGGGTAATTTTTCCCCACATTGCTGTTTGACTCTTGGTTTTGTTTGGTATTATATTTTTATTTTGAAATTTTAAATTTTTATGTGATAAAATTTATTGGTGTTTTATAGTTTCTGAGTTTTATGTCATCTATAAAAAGGCCAACTTAATTCCAAATTAATTTTTTCTAAATTTTTTCTAAAATGACCTTTGAATTATCCATTCTTTTCCTGATATAAAATGCTCCTTATTCCCTAAATTTCTCCATGTATTTGAGTCTACTCTAGGCCCTCTTTGCTGTTGTAAATCTCTATATATCAGTGTCAATTTTTCAAAATATTGTACATTTAAATTGTTTAAATATCTGATGTTTTTCAGAAATGTTTTGGTTATTCTTGCACATTTATTTTTTCATATGAACTTGAAATCAGTTTGTTTGGTTACATTTTTTATTTTATATGTGCATATAAATGCCCATATGAATTTTTATTAAGATTGCATTACATTTATGGATTGATTAGGAAGAATTCGCTTATATATAATAGCCAAGAACAAGATACATCTTGCCATTTATTCAAGTTTTATTTTATGCTTCTCAGGGGTATTTTAAAATTCTCATTATGTAGATTTTATACGTTTTTGTTAAGTTTATCTTTTTTGTTGCTATTATAACTGATTTTTTTCTCCTTTGGATTTCCTACTTTTCTCTGTTAGAAAGCAGTTGATTTTTATATATATTAATTTTGCATTCAGCTAATTGACTTGTCTTTTTTGTAATAAAGTTTCGAATGATTTTTTTTTTTTTTAGGATAAAATATTTGCTGATAATGACAGTTTTACCTCCTACTTCCCAGATTTTTACACATTCTTTCTCTTGTCTGATTGCATGGGCCAGAACCTCTAGAACAGTGTTCCGTGATAATGAAGGAGGTGGACACTCTTGTCCTTTTTCTTTTTTTAATCTTTACCTGAGGGTATGTTTTTATTGATTTTCACAGAGGAAGGGGGAGAGAAACATCGATTGGTTACCTCCCATATGCACCTTGAAGGGGTCAAACTTGCAGCCTTTGTGTGGATAGGATGATGCTCCGCCGAGCCGGCCGCCAGGGCTTGTCCCTGTTCTTGGCCCAGACTGCTGGTGATGTGTTACCGGTGGCCACTTAGGTCCTGGTGTCTGGACGCTTAGGACCTTCATTCAGAGCATTTCTTTCCTCCTCTGTCCCCAGCGCGGTGACGGCCCCTACGCGCTGGTGCTGGTGCCGACGAGAGAGGTAAGCAGTCCCACGTTCGGATGAGTGTGTTCAGTGACGTCCTGTTGGATTTGTAAGTGGATTCCCCGTTTTTCTCTCCACTGCGCCAGCCTTAACTTGAGGTCCATGTTTGGATACAAATCGCTTTACATTGCCCTTCCCTTTGCTCGGGGACCATCCTCTGGTTCCTGCCAGAGAAATTCAACTTCTCTGAAAAAATCCTGAGTTTCCTTGTCATCTAAAAGCTGAGCACACTATAAATTCCTTTCCTTTTAAAAGAAATTTAAATAATCACATTTTTGTACCCCCCCCCCCCAACTTCATAAAAAAATAAAAGCATTCGGCCCTGAAAATGAACTTTAAAAAAAAAAAAAAAAAAAAAAGCTGCTGTGCCAACAAATGTTCCTAAAAGTTAAGCTTCTTGGTATTTTTCTTCGTTCTCGGTGGAAATCTCTCCTGTCTGGTATATTTTATTTGCCTGGGAGACAATTTCAGATGAAGGTGTGTTTTCTTTGTCAGATGTAACCACTTCCCTGCAGAGACTTGCTCGTGGACAGGGAGGGTCCTCACCTCACATCCTGCAGAGCCCCGTCCGCTCCATCCAGGGAGCAGCAGGCCTGAGGCTATTGAAATTTTGACCGCAGCGAACTGGCTGTTTCCCCCCTAGGACGCTGCGTGAACCCCGGACACGTGGGAACTCTGTCTCTGGGCAGAGGGCTGTGGGCAGGCGTTCTGGAACCCCGTACATTTGCATTCGATGCCGCTGGGCTTGTTGGTTTTCTTTCCTTTAATGCCCTGGGGAATGGCCTCTCCGGGCCGTCAGCTGCTGGCCCTAGCATGTTCCTGGACACAGTCACGTCACCTGCAAAGCCCGAAGGCCAGGCTGCGGCACCACTGCTCGGTTCCCCCTTCCTGTGGTTACGCCTCTTTCTAAAGAGCCGAGCCCAGGTCGGCGCCTTCCTCTCCCCCCTTGTGCTCCGAGACTTGCGCTGCGCTGCGCACTCCGGGGATTAGAGCCAGCAGAGGGAGCACGCGGCACTGTTTCTGTGTCCGTCCGAGACATCCATGTGCTGGGTCTGCCCACACGCTGCAGGCCGACAGCTCGCACCGTCAGTCTCACACAAGCTGTATGTTTCGAGTCGATTCTGTGCTGGGACTAATTTTTTTCTTGGATCTTAACTTGAGGTCCAAGTTTGGATACGAATCACTTAACATCTAAATTTCACAAAAAGGAAGAAGATGCCTTGCTCATTGTAACTTTTTAATATTTACAGCTGGCGCTACAAAGCTTTGACACTTTCCAGAAACTGCTCAAGGTAAGGCACGCCAGGACTTGAGCTTGGCCTTTTTCCCTTGACCTTTCGAGGAAAGAGAAACATACCGCAGCCTTTTCTTTGTTCCCAGAGAGCTAGAGTTAGTCTGCTTGCCCTCCGCCGCGTGTCCCTGCTCCTCCCAGGAATCCTGTGGAGGCCTCCACTGGCCTAACCCTCACTGACGACCTGCTTCCAGCTTCGCAAGAGTGCCGGTGTCTCCTGGAGCTTCCAGGTCCATCATCTGTTTAGCATAGGCGCTAGCAAGCCACAGACAGACATTCACAGGCATCGCAGCGTGAGATGGGCCAGTGCAAAGCCGCCGGAAAGGCTGCACGGGGGTTTGTTCAGGAAGGAGCGGCTCCAGGGCCAACGCCGGCCAGCCCACCCAGTTAGGTCGAGGGTTGCCCTGTCTGTCCTTCCTTTCACCGCGGCGGGGGGGGGGGGGGGGGGTGGGTGGCGGGGGGGTGCCTAGGTTTCATTTTAGCCCCAAGAGCACACAGCTTCCTGAGATGTGTGTTTCATTCAGGCTCCGTGGAGCAAGGCATGAGTCATTTCCAAAGCTCCTGTTGCTGTCTGTTGGGAGGAGGTCACACAGCCTTAAATCCGGTCCTGTCTACACAGTAGCACCTCCTGCCGTGAGAAGCCCGAGCCCCCCTCCCGATTCCTTTTTTAATAATTTTATTGATTTCAGAGAGGAAAGGAGAGGGAGGGAGGGAGAGAGAAACATCAATGATGAGAGAGAATCACTGATCAGCTGCCTCCTGCGCACCCCGACTGGGGATCGAGCCCGCAACCTGGGCATGTGCCCTAGACCGGAATCGAACCCGGGACCCTTCAGTCCGCAGGCCAACGCTCTATGCACTGAGCCAAACCGGCTAGGGCCCTTATTATTACTATTTTTAAATAGATTTTTATTGATTTCAAAGAGAGGAAGGGAAAGGGAGAATCATTGATAGTCTGCCTCCTGCCCCCTACTGGGGATCGAGCCTGCAACCCGGGCATCTTCTCTGACCAGGAATTGAACACTGACCTTGTGGTTCATGGGTCGATGAACCACAGAGCCACACTGGCTGGGCCCCCTCCCGATACCTTTGAGGAGAAGGAGGATAGACCTGCCTCTGTTTATAGGAAACAGGCTGTGCACTGATTCTGGTCTGATGTCTTTCTGCAGCCATTTACCTGGATTGTGCCTGGAGTGCTGATGGGAGGAGAGAAGAGAAAATCTGAAAAAGCCAGGTAGGGGAGGTTTGTTTGTTAATTCCCTTTTTAATCTGTCTTCTGCCTTCCTGTTCAGTAAGATTTAGTCCTAAACCTGGTCCCATGTGTAGGGACAGACTGAGTCAGCAGGGAGCAGTCACGTTTAGACAGGGCTGTTTTTAAGATAGTCATGAACCTGCGGGGGTTTCCTTCTGATCTGGTCATGACCTCCTCCTCCTCCCTCCTCCTCCTCCTCCCTTCTCCTCCTCCCTCCTCCTCCCTCCTTCCTCCTCCCTCCTCCCTCCTCCCTCCTCCTCCCCCTCCATCAGAATGTCACATGCAATAAACAATATTTCAAGAAAACTATTTTAAATACAATAATGTTACATGTGGTCATGGCCTTCTTAACTCCACCCAACCGGTCCCCACAGTCCCCCTTATTCAGTGCACAGCCCCTGGTGGTACTCCATGTGGGTACCTTGGGAGTTTGGTGTTTTTTGTGTTTTTATACAAACAAGATCATAAGCTTACATAATGCTTTGCCCTTGCTTATTACACCCCAAAGCATTGATTTCTAGTTGTATGTTAGAACTGGTAATGGGTGTCAGTAGAAAAGTGTTGGGACAAGTAAATTCCAAATTGTCTGCATTCTTTTAAGACAACTTTTATTGTATTACAGAGTAGCGCTTGTTAGTAACACCCAACTATGTGTGTGGCCTGCTACTGAGGAGTACATTTGAAAGCGGAAATGTAAAAATATTGGCTCGGGTTATTTTCAGCTGTGAATAACAATGGCAGCAAACAGCAGTGCCACCAGCTCGGGGGCAGGTGTGTGTTTCTTTCACACACATTGAAGCCTGACAGCCCAGCATGTGCTCCAGTGTTGGGACTCCGGCTCCTCCTCTTTTTGTGCCACGACATGAGGCGTCCATTCCCAAGGTCACCTCACAGTGGAGATCCCGCCCCCACAGCCAATGTCCTACAGCAGGAGCACAGATCACCAGACCCTCCCTCCACAGGGACTCGTGGGGTTTGCGCCTCTGTCCTGTCTTACTCAATCTAGAGCGTAGGCTGGGATCATGCTAACCTGATCCCAGGGGAGGCTAGAAAACATACTCAGCTAGAAATGGGAGGCTTATTACCAGGGTAATGGGGTGAAGGATGTGTGGGGAGTCATCCATTAGATTTATTCTACTTAGTCTATGGGACAACGCCAGGCCTGTTATATGGAAGTCACAGCAAGGGTTCAGTGTAAGACGTTCTGGGACAACTGATTCAGCTAAGAGGTTCCCTGGCAAAGAAGCCTCAGGAGCAGGCTAGACGACCATGTGTCTGGAATGTGCTAGAAGGGATCCATGGACCAGGTAAAAGGCACCAGATTACATAGTAAAGATTCCTTTCAAAGTTAAGGTTTTGCGATTTTAATATAATTGCCGATCTTAACAATTTCTGTTCTATAGGAGAGAGAAACTTCAGAGAAAAATGAAAACTCTGATCTTTGTATCCACTTGTCATCACGTTTGTCATGATTTCAAGCTGTGGCACATGCTGCTAGACACGCATCTGTCTCCTTCGCCTTTTCCCGTGTCTTCCATCGGTACAGCCCAGTGTGAGGTACTGTCTGACGGTGTGTCATTTCCAACAGGCTCCGCAAAGGAATCAATATCCTCATCTCCACTCCGGGGCGCCTGGTGGATCATATAAAATCCACAAAGAACATTCACTTCAGCCGCATCCGCTGGCTGGTTCTGGATGAAGCCGACAGGTGAGGCTGATCTGGAACAGGAAGGGCACAGGGAAGGCTGGCTGTCCATCGGGACTGCAGCCTGGGCTACATGCAGTCTGCCTTAGATTCAACTCTCTTCTCCCGAAACCGCAGAATCTTGGACCTGGGCTTTGAAAAGACCATCACAGTGATACTCAACGCGATCAACGCCGAGTGCCAGGAGCGACAGAACGTCTTGCTGTCGGCCACGCTCACGGAAGGTGAGGGGAGAGAATGGATGCAACTCCAGGGGCCTGTGTGCCGCTGGCCCTCAGCCTCAGGGCGGGGAGGAGTCTCAGGGCCCCCGGGCGCGGGGAGGGGCCAGCAGTCTGGGCCGTGCTGCAGGGGCTCCTGTCAGGTGGGGAGGACGAGGAAGGCTGGCTGACGGCCACCTCCTATGCCTGCGTGAGCCTTTCACTGCTGCCGGGACCCCCGAGCGCAGGG
The DNA here is from genome assembly GCF_951640355.1 of Cnephaeus nilssonii. Classification (NCBI taxonomy): domain Eukaryota; kingdom Metazoa; phylum Chordata; class Mammalia; order Chiroptera; family Vespertilionidae; genus Cnephaeus; species Cnephaeus nilssonii. The sequence goes on from NC_137085.1 coordinate 2,767,180, forward strand.
CTCGGGTCCTGACGAGGACGGCCTCTCACCGCGCGCATCGTGACTGCGGTCAGCCTGCCTTTCTCCTGAAGCGGCGTTGGACCTAAAAGTCTCGCGTCCTTTAAGCTCATTTCTGTTTTTCATCCTCGTGAGATGGAGCTTCTCGGCTGCCTTTCGCAGACGGGACGCTGGGCTTGGCCAAGTGGCACCGCTCTGCACCGACCCCACAGCAGGCCCTGTCTCAGCGACGGGACAGCTTCTGTGTCTGGTGTCCGCTTCACTCGGCACACCAGCTGCCACCAATGCGCCTCATCGGCACTTCTGAGTGTATTCCAGAGAGCGTTAATCTTAAGATAATCCATGGGAAAGGGATTCTGTGCTCAAAAAGTTGGGGAAATGCCACACATTACTTCCTCTTGGAGATTCGTGGTGCCCTTTCACACAGTAAAGGTCCTGAGAAGGCCTGTAAAGCCTTCTGGAAGAATTTGTGGGACCTTTTTATCTGGGGTTTCATAACCACAGAACCCTTTCTGGGGGGCGGGCAGACCCCTGTTAATGTCCCTCTCAGTGGTTTCCCACAGGTGCGAGCTTAGAAAGGCCGGTGGGGGAGGGGGGGGTTTGGCCTGTGGGAAGAAGTCCGGGGTCCACCCCACCAGATTGACAACTGGGCAGATAGCGCGGCCCTCGGTGAAACCCGTCGGGAGTTGCCTAGTTCGCCCGCCTGTGCAGTGCCCGGGCGTGCACAGGGACCAGTTCCCCAGCGTGGGCCATCACCTGCTGTGACTTCTTCGCTTTCTCCAGGTGTGACACGGCTCGCTGACATCAGTTTGCACAACCCCGTCAGCATTTCTGTCCTGGACGAAGGCCTCGGTCAGCCTTACCTGACAGATGAGGAGTCTTCTGACGACTCTGACTCTCTAAGTGACGACGACTATGATGATGACGACGACGACGACGATGACGATGAAGAGCTGGACGGCTTTGCGATCCCGGAGGGTCTTGAGCAGTACGTGGTGGTGGTTCCCAGCAAGCTGAGGCTGGTCTGCCTGGCGGCCTTCATCCTGCAGAAGTGCAAGGTAGGACGGGCCCGGTCGGCTCCGTCGAGGGGGGGACGGTGCCGTTTGTGTCGGGCCCTGCTGGCAGCCGTGGAGACGCGTTCTCCGGCCTAACGGCTGGTGGGCGTAGCAGTTCTAGGGCTGTGGGACAGCTCGGAGGCCAGTGACTGCCATTCTGTTCCGCCCGAAGTGGGCCTTAAGGATCTTTCCTGGGACTGGTGCTGGGAGCAGCAGGGATGGCAGGGGCATGCTGGATGTGAGGCAGAGCTAGGGGCCTGTGCTTGCGTTTTTAAAGGACGCCCGGTACAGGCAGTCCTCGGGTTACATCGGACGTACATCGTTTCGTGGTTATGTCGCCATCTCCCATTTATTTATTTAAAAAAAAAAAAAGTTCCGTCATTTCGACGTATGTACATATGTGCTTCATGTTTTTTATTATTTATTTACCACAAGTAAAGGTCAGGAATCGTTACCTTTCTTTTAAATTTCTTTTACGGTTTCACTTCATTACTGCTGTGTATGTGCTCCATGTGAGTGACGTAGGTGCTTATGTAGGTGGGTTCCGACTTATGGCGAAATCACGCCATAGACGTAACCCGAGGACCTACTGTATTTGCATATTTGTTGGCCGGTTCCGGTGCCACTTTCTCTGGCACATGGGGAAACAGTAGGGGGAAGGGCTTGAGAGTGAAGCTTCCAGATGCGCTGCACGTGGCGTGTGTGCCGAGGCCTGAGGACGAAGAACAGCGCTGATAGGCAGCCTCACCCTGAAGCATGCTCTTCCCAGGTGTGGGAGCGTGATCAAGGTCATGGCTGTCAGTTCCCTCTCCTGCAGTCTGGTAGCATGGAGCATCCGTGTTAATTTTGGAAATAACTCCAAGCCGTCTGTCATCTGTTTCCAGACAGGGCCAGTGTGACTGTGTATTTTAGAAAAATACTCGTTTTAGTGTCACCTAATAAACCCTGTGGTGGTTTTCCCCTCTGTGTCCGTGTAGTTTGAAACAGACCAGAAGCTGATCGTCTTTTTCTCGAGTTGCGAGCTGGTGGAGTTCCACTACCACCTCTTCTTCCAGACCCTGCTGGGCGGCGCCGGGGCCCCGGCGTCAGGGCAGTTACCATCTGGCGGCCCGCGATTAACATTCCTGCGGCTGCATGGCAACATGGACCAGGAGGTGAGCAAGCCCGGGGCCCATCCAACTTGATCACGCCCTCCACGGTCAGCACTGGCTCCCACGGGGCTTGGGCAGGTGTCCCCTTAGGTGGGCGGCGCACGGGAACTGGACGGGGTGTTGTGTGCGAGGGGAGCCTATTGTTCCGCCCGCCTGCTCCGGAGCTGGGCTCGTCCACCTGAGAGCTCGCAGGCCCTTGGCCTGCATCTACCTCAACCAGCTGTTAAGGCAACAGAGCACCACTAAGTAGCTGGCACCAGGGAAGGGTTTTGCCTTTTTAGTACCCAGTGTGTAATTAGGGCTTGATGTCTTCAAATTAAGAGCATTAATGGAGCTAAATTGTGGCTCCCATATGGTACCGCTGAGCGTGACTGCTGTCGTTGTCAACAAGATGCAGCGCTCTCTCAGCACTTGGGGTTGCGAGAGGGTCTGTGTCTCGCTCTGCCTCGGCTCTGAGTACCATTTTGGTTCAGGAAGAAGAGGAGAACGTTGGCCTTATTTTAGGTTCTGAGCTGCAAAACTCAGTCCACTGGGGAGTTGGGGCGGAGTGCGGAGTGGGATGAAGTCACTGCCTTATGCAGGGAAGGACGCACAGGGCCCGAGATCAGAGCCATCTTGTCCTGGAGGCTGTTACCAGGCAGCTCAGAAATAAGGGTGGGCTTGGATTAGAACCACATTTAAAAGGAGTAACATTTTTAGAGTATAAGAGACCTTAAAGGTCATCAAGTCCTTTTCCCCTTTTGTTTTTGCTTTTTTGGTTTAATAATTCAGGAAATGGAGGTTCAAAAAGTGACTTTGCTCAAGGTCATTCAAGGACACAGCTTCTTATTTGCCACAAGATAGAATAGAATTTCCTCTTTGAGCCTTTGTGAATTTTATCAGCTCTTTCTTTTTACCTTGCGGATCCCTGAGTCAATCGAATTTGTTGATTTCAGAATGCAATACCATTTATGGTGTTTCTTTCTTTTCTCTTTTAATTAGTTTCCCAGTCCTCTGGGTCTGTTTTCACCAGAGGCATTCTGCAGGGGAGTCAGGTGACGGAGGAGCTGGATGTGCACTCAGAAGGATCTGGGAATTTGAATAGATCACACAGGAGATTCTGTAGTCCAATTAGTTCAAACTCCTATTGTAATGGCAGTCTCGGGTGCTTTTAGCTGTGTGCCCTGGCGGCAGACTCCTGCTTCTGGTCCTGGCCCTGCTGTCTACTGGCTGTGTGACCTCAGGGAACTCTCTGTGCCTCAGTTTCCATGTCTCTAAAATGGAGCCAATAGTCACACTTACTTCATGTGGTTGAGAGGATTCATTGAGTTAATGCAGATAAAGTGCTTAGCACAGGGCTGCCTCATAGTCAGTTCTCAGTGAATGTTAAGGGTCATTATTGTTATTTCTCCTTCAGGAATAGTTCCGTTCTTCAGCTTAGTAATTGTTAATATTTTACTTATATTGTTTGTTTATTGAGTAGCCTTCACAGCCTCCCCATGAGTAGAGGATGGGAGGGAGTGTCTGTATTTCATCTGATGAGTACTGAGGTTAAGTGTCTTACCCCAGCCTGAGCTGAAACCATGTATTCTTGGCCACTGTTCCACATGACCTGTGGTCTCCCTACATGATTGTCGTGACCCCAACCAAGGTGACGGGCATTGGAGAGAAGTGCAGTTTGAAGTTGCTGCCTGGTGCTTGTGATGGAAGCTCGGGAGTTAGGTTTCCTCCCCTCCCAGACCTGGATCCATAGGCGGGCCCTCAGGTGTGTCCCTGCTTTCAGGAACTGTTCTGATTTGACTGTACCCTGCAGCCGTTCCAGCGGTCCCTTACAGAGACTGCTCAGCGAACCGGACCAACACAGTCGTCCTCGGGAGGGTCTGAGCTCCAACTCGGACCAGCTCCCTGGGTCCAAGTGCAGTCCGCCCTGTGGTGTGTGTGGGTGTCCCTTGGCAAGTTCCTCGGCCCCCGTGCCTTGGTTTCTCTGCCTGGAAAAGGGTGGTAATGGTACCTGCTCGGGGGGCTGTGGGGATTGGATCGTGCAGACGTGTAAAGCGTAGGCCAGCGTCTGGTACGTGGCTGCGCTCAGTGCGCGCTGGTTGTCAGTGTCCACTGTCCTAAGCGAGGGGTCCCTGGGGTCCCACTTCTACGACAACACGTGCGTGTGAAAGACCGCAGTGAGGTTCCCCTCGGAGGCAGGGCCATGCCAAAGTGGAGGGAGAGAGTTCCTGTTTTCCAAATTTGTAGTAATTGGGTCACTTCCCTTTTTTGTTGCTGACAGGTGGACATGGCCACCACGTGTCAGCGGCTTGCGCCACTGGCTTTGCAAGTTCACAGGAAAGCCGTTAGGTGTGCACTCCTTTGGCCAGCAGGTCTGCCTTTAGGAACTCACCCGAAGGGAATAATTACGTGCACAGGCCTTACCCATAAAGATTTTATCACGGCGTGTTTGTAGTGAGAACACTCGGCCACAGCCTCGGCCAGCAATGGGGCATCGGCCACGTCAATGGGGGCACAGCCACCCGGCTGGTTACTGTCATCACGAGCGAGAGGATGTGCTTTGGAAAGATGTTCACGGCCTATTGCTTCCGGATAAGAGCGTGTTGCTAGTAGAGGTCGTGTGGCCATCTTTCCAGAGCCCCTCCTTGGCTATGCTTTGCACGGGCCCGGGGCATGGGGTTGCCAGTGGTGGTGGTGTGCTTCGAGCGGTGGGAAATTGCATTTTCTTCCTTCACCTTAAATGTAACTTTTCTACAGTTAAAATATATGGGGTTTATATTTTTTTGACCTTTTTAAAAAATTAGTCGTTAACAAAATTCCCCTGCAGGAACGGTGGGTTCTTCATTCCTCTCGTCCACCTGCAGGGAAGTGTGTCCCTGTGGGCTGTCCCTGCTCCGGGGTGGCCGACCTGGAGGATGGGCCCAGCCTGGCGCTGCCCTCCTGACAGCCCAGACTCTAGTCCGGGGCCTGGTAGATGTGAGCACTCATTGCTTCCCTTCCTCCAAAGCCTCTCTGTTCTGGGCCCGAATGCAGTCTCAGCAGAAGGAGACCGGGAAGCGCGGGACCTGCTCGCTGCACTCGATCTCAGCTGTGAGGCTTTCCCTGTCTTTGCAGGAGAGAACAGCAGTGTTTCGCGAATTTGCACAGGCCGGCCCTGGCGTCCTCTTTTGCACGGTAAGTATCATCTGTACTCGGGTGAAAGGAGCATTTTTGCAATTGGTGGTTGCAGTTTTTCTCTCTCGACAATCTGCCTTGCAGCTGCCCCACAGACAGCGAGAACCCCAGGGCTCTTGGTGTGGCTGGGCCCTTGGCCCCTCTGGTTTGTCACCTGACTTAGTCACAGGTAGCCGCCGCCACTGTGCAGAAGACTCAGCTATTTGCTCACTAATAGTGGCAGCTGTTGGTCTGAAAACGTGTGAATCTTGCTGATTTCTAGCCACCCAAAACTTGTAAATTACAGCTATCGGGAGTAATTAGAGCTGGGAAAGTCTTTCCACAACAAAATCACTCCACGCACCTTGCTCACCTCCTTCCAGGAGCAGCTGCCCGTGGGCAGTTTGTCTGCTGGCGGCTGTCACGTGCCCTCCAGTGTGCAGGCAGTCGCCTCGCCCCGTCGCTGCCACCCTGGAGGCTGCCTCCAGCCCAGCGCTGGCCCTTTGAATGCACGTCTCAGGCTCTTTCGAGATGGCAAGTCCCGCCTTCGACGGCCCTTCTCTGGGGACGCACTTCACCGGGGCTTTGCTCGCTCCCGAGATTAAAATCCCTCCAATGTGTGTCGTCGTGGTGAAGCAGCTTAATCTCTGGTGATGGTTTGAGAAATCCCTGTCCACACAGCAGGGAACTGCACCGTAAATGGAGTAACCCGGTGATGACGTGCTGTTAGGAGCAGACGAATAGCTCTTTGACCACCCGCTAGGCCTCTAATGAATTCCTCTTTAAGGAACTTCTGCTCCGTGTTCCGTGTTACTGAGCGGTGGTTTCTCCCTGAACTCAGAGTGTATGGGTGAGCGCTCCTGTCTTCCTTGTGTAAGGTCATACATAAGACGGCCTGCCAGCCAGCAGTGTGCCGATTCTCCTGTGTGGCCACCTGGCTGTGCCGAGCGTGGTTGGCCAGACGGAGAATAGTTACTGGGAGTGCTGGCCTCAGAGGTCTGAGTCCGACCCAGCAGCCTCTTCCTCTAGGAGCACGAACAGAGTCAGGTGCCAGTGTTCGCTCTAAAGCCATCTTCAAAGGCCCGGGTCTACACTGAAGAAGAGTCCAAATAATCTGTGGGATAAAGAAATTTGTCAGAAGTTCCCATCATGTCCACTAGTACCTTCTGGGGCCGGACCACTTCCTGTCTCCTCTGTCCCCACTTTCCTGCTTGTTCCTTACCCTCAACCAAGCCGGCCCCTCTCCCACGTCCTCGAATGTGTCATTCTTGCTTTCCCTGGGGACTAGCCCCAGCCAGCAGAGCACCCCCCTCCGCTGGGTCTGCACGGGTTGTTCAGGACTAGTCACCTGTGCTGCTCTCCTCCACCTTCGCTTATTTTGCTTGAAGTCCGTCCGCTGTTATGTCTGCGGTTCTTAATTCCCTCCTCCCGGGGATTCCCGCTGCCAGGAGACGGAGACAAAGGAGTGCGGCGCAGGGGCCATGAGCTCCGACCACAGCCCAAGTGCATGGAGGCTCTCGGTTTTCTTTGGGCGTTTTTTAGGTGAAGTTTCTCTTTCCCACTCTATTTCATTGTGTTAATGGCAAGATCCTTGGTAGGCTGTTGGCTGTTTACTCAGTTACGCTAACTCATGTTGCCAGTTTTTTGGCGGTCCAGCCAAGATCTCTCGCCTCTGACAGCTTCTGCGCTCTCTCCTTCCTCCTCTGTTTGCGCAGCCCAATCTGTCACCCGGACAACGGGGGCCTGTACCCCGCTGCTGGCTCCCACGCACGGCAGTAATGACTTTTGGCAGGCCGGGCCGGCGCAGAGGCGAGCTCGCTGCGTCCCTTCCTCAGAGCGCCGGTGGCCCCTCTCCCTGTTAGTAAAAGCACTTTGTGAGGATCTTGGGTAAATAAATGAGTCATTTTAATCCAACTGACAGGCTGGCACCTGAGCAAGCTGCCTTCCATCTGTGCTCCTCCGTCTCGTGGAGGCGGCCGGTCGTCAAGCTGCGCCCTCCCGGCCTCACCACCGAGTGTCTTTCAGAGCTGACTTTAGCGGCTCTTCTGCCCTAGTTAGGTTACGGGAGTGCGAGGCTGGGCCCGAGTTCTGACGGGGCGGCTGAGGCTGAGGCTGAGGCTGAGTCCTCAGCAGGTCAGCTTCCTGGTGCCCCGGTGCCCGCTGAAGCCATCGCAGGTGCAGAGAGCAGGGTCCTGCCTGTGCCCCTGCCCCCGGGGGAGGGTGTGAGCAGGGAAGAGAGCAGGGAGGCTCTCACCTACTGCCTGGTCACCACCATCCCAGTCCTTCTTCATCAGGAAGTGAAATGAGATTGCCACTCAGTGTTGGTGTGCCCGGCCTCATTCGGTCTCCTCTGGAGATAGAGAGGGTGGATCTTACAGCCCTTCTTCGGCGTGTGAACTGAGGCTCGGGGCTCAGCTGACTCTCCCGGATCGAATGGCTGCTGAAGTCCGTCCTCGGTTCCTGGAGCAGGGAGAGGACTTTCTCCCCCTCTCTGAGTCTCCCCCTCTCTGAGGCCGCCAGGCCCAGAATGGAAAGACGGGCTTAAAGGCGTAGCTGATCAAGGCTGAGGGGTGGTTGGCTGTTGGTGAGGTCCCCCCACCCCACACAAGAAGTGGGACGCAGGGAGCACTGTGAGCCAGGCCACCAGGTGGGAGGCAGAACCTTGACCGGTCGGATGAGAGGCTGCGGTCTGCAGTCACTCCTAACTCACCGCTTCAGCGCATGTGCACTCCGTGACGTGTGTGAGCGTCAGGCGCTGTGTTAGAGCTTCTGGGTTGAACTTACTAAACTGACGAGCCCTCCTGTCTGTCCGGCTCCGGCAGCCCCTCTCTGCATGCACCCCCCCCCCCCCCCCCCCCCCCCCGCGGAGCACTCAGTAACACGTCATTTCTTAACAAGAGCTCAGCACACTGGAGCCACCAGCTGCCGTCAGTGCCGAAGGCGAGTCCCAGGCCCTTTGAGGAGAGCGCTGGCTTTCTCAGAGGCATTGCTTGGGACGGGCCTGCAGGCGGGTGGGAGCTGCCTGCAAGCACCTCGTGGGCGCTCGGTACCCTTGGTACGTTAGTTAAACTGCTGCTTAACGCGTCAGAAAGGCAGCCTGGCGCCGCTGCGAGGAGAGCGGTGCAGGCGGACCAGCCTGTCGCGCCCCGTGCTGGGCGAGGTGCTGGCAGGCACAGTCTTCCTTGGTCCCGGGCAGCGATCGTTTTAACGTGCTCCTTGCAGGAACTTGCATAGGATTATCATTTTTCAAAAAAGCCCACAATAATGTGACTCCTTAAGAGGGGAGAGACTCAGAGGCCGCTCCTGCAGAGGATGCCAGCTCTCAAATGGGAGGAAGGCGTGCGACACAGGAAGTCATCCTCGCAGCCATCGGGGTAACAGACTGACAGGCAGCACCCACAGAGGCTGAAACCACTGGTGGAAGGATTTGGGGAACAGTCTCCAAGTTTCACTCCCCCGTTTCTCACTAATTACAAAGGCAAAGGTACCTTCGGATGCAGAGAGCTGGGGGCGCCCCTCACTCAGGCGAGTGGACACAGCATGGCCATACAGGACGGACTGCGCTGGTGGGCTCGCGATGCTGGGCAGCGGAGGGACACACCACCCCCATGTCCTGCAGTGCCGCTGGAGAAACGTGAACTGGGACTCCTAGGAAATCGTGTTCCTCAGCACTGCGTTTCCTCTGTAGAAGGATGTGCTTTTACTGAGGAGGCGCATGCTGAAGTCTGTAGGGATACAGCGTCCTGGCGCCCAGCGGACTCGCAGTGGTTCAGAGAAGCGTGTGTGTAGGGAGGGAAAGAGGAGGCGGACGCCCCGACCATCCGCACGAGCGTGTCCAGGTGAAGGCAGGCAGGTGCTCGTGCTGCTCCAACTTCTCCGTAGGTTACGTTTTTCTAAGTGACAGTCTGGGGGATATATCCATCTATTGTTAAGAGGAAAATAAAACAGGAAAACGCAAAGAAAAGTAAAAACCACCCAGCCCCTCTGCCTGGAGAGAAGTCAGTTGGCAGTTTGGGTGACTCTCCGGGTGCTGGTTCTCAGGTGCCGGCTGCGCCATCTGGCCGTTCTTCCACCCGAGTGATGCTTCGCTTGGGTTTGGGTTTGACCTATTTCTCCTTGGATTTTTGGGTGGAGGAACCAGACCATTTGTCCATCCGGATTTGCCGTCTGTCCTCGTGGTGCTTACCTTGCCCCGCCCCCCCCCCCCCCCCCCAGTTCCTCTGAACTAGCAGTTACGTCCAGGCCCTAATGAGGCCCAGGTTCGGGGGTTTGCTTTGGAGAATAGGTGACCCTGCACTTCATGTGGCACGACAGCTGGTCGTCTGACTTTTTAACTTGCAGCCTTTTACACAGCCTCCGAGTCCATTCTGAAGGCCCACTGGCGGAAGTTAGCTCCCTCCTTCCCTCTCCCTGTCCTCTCCCTTCCTCTCCAGGTAACTATTTTTTAAAACTTTTTGGGGTTTCCCTTTATTATTTCTTTTAGAAATATGGGCAGATATACTTTATTTTCCTCATTTCTTACACAAAAGGATGTTACCCACACTCGAATATACCCTAGGGAGTCTCCCTGGGAACCTCCCTTTCACGGCCCATACATAAGGGGGGCTGTGCCGTATCGGGTTCACCGTCTCCTGCTAGACGTTGGGGTTTTTGCCAGGCCTGCAGCACAAGCTGCCTACACCAACAGCCTTGTGCCTGAGAGTCCACTTGTATTTTTGCCAGCGTGTCCTCAGGACGGGTTTCGAGATGTAAGATTGCTCTGGGTCAAAGGGCAAGTACATAGCAGTTTGGCTGGGTGTTACCAATTCCCCAGCACAGCGCAGGGAGGTGTGGCGCCTTCTCTGAGGTCGGGGCCGAGGATGTAACGTGGCCTTGGAATCCGTTGTTTTGAAGATCCGTCAGGATAATGCAGGTGAAGTGCCGCACGGGGTCTGGTGTGTGGAAGTGCCAGGACGCATTGGCAGCGTGAAGACGAATGCCAGTGCAGGCTGGTTGCTGAGGGCTGAGGAGCCGGAATGGCCAGAGGAGTCCGCTTTGCAGGTGGCAGCCCGCCGGAGAGAAGAACGGTCCCCATGGCTTTCAGAGTTCGCCTGTCTGGGCCCGTCTTTGGCCGCGTTCTGACTTAGACGACAGGCAGGCGCTGCCTGGGCCTTGCTGCTCGGAGGCAAAGGCGCAGGAAATGCTTTGCGGCCACCTCCATGAGGGGTGCCTGGGTGACCTTCCAGAAGCCCGCCTCGGCTCAGCACAGGTCCTTCGCTCTGCTGGTGGGCAGGGAAGGGGCTGATAACCCAGGAATGCATTCCTCAGAGTGTTTCAGACAAAATGTAAGAGTGGTAAGACACGCTGGAAGTTTTCAGAATCCTTCCAAGGCACAACTGAGAACGACGCGTGTAAGGACCTGGGCTCCCTGCGGGGGGCGGTCTTGTGGGGAAGTGGCTGTGGCCACTGCACCAACGGGTTCCAAGCGCTTACCCCGAGTCAGAACTTGGAACCGCAAATGGACTGGTGGCTTCCTGAGGCTGTGTGCAGACGTGTGTGTGTGTGTGTGTGTGTGTGTGTGTGTGTGTGTGTGTGTAAGCCCTCTTCCTCTGCATGAGGTTATCAACAGATCTGTGACCCCCACATGGTTCAGAAACTCAGTCCTAAGCCGTCTTCTTTCCTGTTTTGAAGGATGTTGCAGCTCGAGGCTTAGATCTCCCTCAAGTCACATGGATTGTTCAGGTAATTTTTTAGTTGTTAAGGTGTGAGCTCGAGGCAGGAATATATGATCATGAGTAGATGCGCTGGCTTTAAGTAGAATAATTATTATTACCCTCCTGGGTGTTGCCCTGGTAACCAGGCAGCAACCGGCCTTATCTGCACAATTCTCCTGACATCTTTCCTTACCTCAGCCCACCTGACTGCTGCTGCAGCAAACAGCCAGCCTGCAATCTTGGGAGGGGCCCGCTGCTCCCAGCTCCAGACTTAACGCATGTCACACGCAAAGTTCCAGCAATTTGAAAATAACAGGAGTTACCCAGGCCCCTGGGAGGCCTCATGGTGTCCAGGAGGAGATGGCTCAGCTGTCCTGAGAGCCGTGTCCTGTACATTGACCTGCAGGGGGCAATTAAGTCCCTGACAGCATCTTACACAGACCGCGAGCCTTAGACACTTTGCCAGAGGGTATGGGCATTAGCGCTAGGGCCTGGTGGTTTTCGTTGTTTTTTCTTTTCGTTAGTCTGCAGAGTGGTATTTTCAAGCCCTCTGAGTGCGGGCCAGGGGAGACATGCCCTGTTTACGTGAATCATGGTTTATTCACATTCTGGTGCAGCCACACGCCTGTCACTGGCTGGGGAATCTCTGCTCCCCACAGGTGATCACTGTGTGACGAGAGGCGCCAAGTCTTTCTTCCTGCTGGCCTCAGAGCGAGTTAAAGATGAGGAGGCGAGGGTGGCTGGGATGTGTGCAAGGCCAGACACAGAGGCGGCCATTTAGAGCCCTATATTGTGAATATTGACTAGTCTGATACGCCCTCTGACCTTTGATTCACGTAGCAGCGGAGGGCAAAAAGGAGAATGAATATAGGGTCAGTTTTGATGACGGTGAAGTTCTTGCCGTAGACGACACATGATGCTGTGCGGAATACACCCCGCTGAGTTCTAGAACCCCTTTTCCCTGGGTCAGGAGCACCGTCCGTGGGGCAGGAGCAAGTCCCTGTGGGGAGGGAGCTCCGCTCCGCTGGGACCGAGGGCTGCAGGCAGGTGGCGGAGACCAGCTCCTGGGGCCCAGCCCCGAGCTGACCTCCGGTCAAGGTAACCGGCCCCTTGCCCTTTGCCTGTCAGCCTCCTCTGCGGCCTCGCCTCCACTGCTGTCTGCCAGGGAGCAGGCCAAGGTCATGTGGTGGTCTGCAGAGGTTTGCCCCACCTGCCCACGCTTTCACCTTGCACAGTTACCTCCGTGAAAAGATGCAAATAGGAAGCTGCAGAGACCTGTGGAGAAGTAAAATTAGAAGGGAGATACTGGGACGAGGAGACATCGCGTTTATCTGAAACTTGGCCGCTGTTCACGCCGGCCTGTCAGCCTTGTTATTGCCAATGAAGCAGGAGTTTCAGGGTTGAGTGACTTCTCCTTGTGATTGTGTTAGGGTAACCATAGCACCAGGATTTAATTCCTGGGATACCTGGAGGCAGGTGAGGGGTATTGCACTTCCAATTAATGGCAGTCCCTTGATCTGTGAATGCCTTCATTTCTGTTGCCCTTTTTAGTACAACGCTCCGTCTTCAGCCGCGGAATACATCCACCGGATCGGGAGAACCGCCCGCATTGGCTGCCACGGGAGCAGCCTGCTCTTCTTGGCGCCTTCGGAGGCAGAATATGTCAGCTCGCTGGCTTCTCACAAAATCAAGTGAGTCAGAAACCCGCGCGGCTCCGGCTGATCTCACCTAATTAACTTTCTGTCGCTTCTTATAGCGGCTGGGCCTTGTAAGCTGACGAAGAGCCATTAACCCTTGTGATCCCTAAATGAGTCCCAGAATAGCCAGTGGCAACAGCTAAAACCCTTCATGCCATCAGCACATGACAACTTCCATTGCGTCGTGAGACTAAGTCACAGGACGATCTGTCGCCTCCGTGTCTCGCAGGGAGGCCCGTGTTTCGTTCTCTGACAGCCGGCTTCTTGTAGACTGTTCTGTTCACGATTTTCATTTCTTGCAATTAATGTTTTGTACCTTTAAAGGTGGTTTATCTTTGTTCTGTTTTGTTTAGTTTTTAATCCTTACCTGAGGATATTTTTCCCATTGCTTCTCAGAGAGCGTGGAAGGGAGAGAGAGAGAAACATCCATGTGAGAGGCACATCAATTGATTGCTTCCTGCTCGCGCCCTGACCGGGGGCAGGAAGCAAACCCGAAACCCAGGTTTGTGCCCTTGACTGGGAATCGAACCGAGACCCTTTGATGTGTGGGCTGATGTTCTAACCACTTAGCAACATTAACCAGGGTGAAGATGGTTTATCTTTGAGAAAAGGAATACTTTCTACTCCTCACACAATTCCCCTTCCCTCAGGGATCAAACCCGGAAGGAAGTGATGAGTGGCCACTGGAGTGTGTGCACACGCACAGGCAGCTCTGGCCCCATCTCGTCAGGCCTGGTCGGGTGGCAGCACCTCCCGGTCCCCTTCCTGAAGCCCCGGCCCAGCCCTGGTCACGGCGCAGAGGACCCGGTGGCGTGGGAGCTGGGCCAGGGGCTCCTGTCAGACCTGACCTCCCTGCGGAGAGACGGGAGAGGCACTGAGAGGGGCGCTTTCCTCGTGGCCGGAGTTACCGTGCAAGCGCGAGGAACCCACAGGAGCCCAGGAATTAATACTTTATCGTGTTTTCCACACAACCTCTGGCACCTGACCTAACAAAGTCTAATGATAGGCTTCTAAAGTTTTTACACTGGTCCACGTTCCAGAACTTCTGTCAGACATAGCACAGCGGTGCACCCCATGTCCTGGAGGCACCGGGAGAGCTGTGTCTGCCGAGGGTACCCTGAGAGCCGCCGGGAGCCGCCGGTGACGCCGGCGCTCAGCTCGGCCGCGCGGCTGAGTGTGGGGTCTCGCCTGCTGGTGCTTCCCTTTGCCCGGGCCTGTGCTCTCTCTAAAGCATCCAGTAGCACTGCAGGCCTCTCTCCTGGGCAATCATTGCCCCCCACATCTGCTCCTGCTCTGGGGGACCCCAGGCCAACCACTGGGAGAGATGGGTGCACAAGGCATCCCCCCACCCCCCACCCCCCAGTACCTGCAGGGCTCTGCGCTCACCCTCTCGGCACTCTGTCGGGGTTGCTGGTGTGCACTCATGGCCTGCGGCTTATTCAGAAAATGTGTCTGATCTCCTTGGGTTGGGGGAGGCGGGGTCCCCTCCTCGGAAGTCTGGTCAGTTTCAAGTGGGCTCATTTAATGTCTCTCATCCTGATACAGTTTTCCATGGAATGGTGGTTTCATTTGTGTCGGGAAGACCTGCTTATTTTATCTTACTTAGGAGAGAGAGTTCATGCTGGCCACTCACTCGTCACCAAGAGCTTCACCTTGGACTTGGAGGGGAAGTTCAGGAGGATGAGGATAGGGAATGCCGAGAGAGGAAGGGAGTGTAGTCTTGTGGCAGGAGGTACCAGCTGGTGGAAGAATGTTCATGTAGGGGAAAGGCCGTAGGGTCCAAGCTCACGGGCTTCTGCCCCAAAAAGTCACCCATGGACGTGCCTGGGCCCGAACCCCTGACTGCATCTCAGGCTAGTGTGAGCCGCTCAGTGACGCTCAGACCCGGGTCACGGTGCACAGCCAGGCGCCAGCGTCCCGTGTCCACGTGAGGAAGGGTGTATTGTATGTTGGACATCTAATATAGACTGTTTTTAGACTTAATACAAAAAAAATGAAATCTCATAGGAACTAATGGCAGAGTGCACTGTGGAAAGAAGCAGATGTAAACATTTTTGGATCCAAAAGGTACTCCTAAATATTTATTATTTGTTTTTAGAATTTTTATGAATTGATTTTTAGAGAGAAACATCGATTTGTTGTTCTATTTACTTGGGCATTCGTTGGTTGCTTCTTGTATGTGCCCCGACCAGGGATCAAACCTGAAACCTTGGCGTATAGGGATGACACTCTTAACCAGCTGAGCTACCTGACCAGGGTGGAACTCCTAAATATTTTTTAAAAATTTAAAGGAGGAGAATGTATGTGTGTTTTATGCTCAAGAACCCGAGAGCCAGGCAGCGGGATGCTGGGATGCTGGAATGGCTGGTGAATTGCAGGGAAGATTCGGGACGGTAGCAAGTCCCTCACACACCTGGCTGCCGGCTTCACACTCTGCAGTTCACGTTAGCAGATGGGGCGGGAGACAGGTGCCCTGCTCGTGGTCGCCTCCTTCGAAACGCTGAGGACTTGGTTTCTAGTCCTTTGACTTCTTTGTGCTTGCCAACTCCTTCACTTGGCCCACTTTAATGAAAGGAGAAGTTTCTAAGGAAAGTCGTCATTGGTTTATTAAAATGTAAGTGCTTCATCAAAACGTGTGTTTCTTAGATCAGGCATAAGACAGTTCCCTGAATTTATTTATCTCCCTCTTCTTGAGTAAGGTGGGTGGTTCAGATCTGTTGATAGAGCCATCAGTAAGCAGAGCAGATGCGCTTTGTTCCTCAGAAGCAAAGGTTTCTGAGGATGGGAGGAGGGCCCTTCACGCGGTAAGGCGCCCCAGTGCACGCTCAGCTCCTGTTCCCGGAGGTCAGTGGTCCAGCTTGTCATGCAGACCCACGCACCACGTAGCAGCGGGCCCTGGCGGGCATGCCGACGCTGCCGTGCGCTGGGGAGAGCTGGCCTTCTGTGGCATGTTCAGTTCTTTGTGTCCCTGACTGTGAATGGCATTATTCCTTTTTTTCTGCCTGTTCAAGATTTGACCCCAGGTTCTTATGCTGCTTTTACTTCTGTATTCCTCCTTTATTTGTCCTCCAGCAAGAAAGGGGTGAATAGAGCAAGTCAGACAGTCAAAGGAAAAGATGGGATTGGGCTGAGTTTTCACCCTCCTTCAGACGTCCAGGCACAAATACGAGGCGAATTCAAAGCCGGAAGAGTCCTCTCTCGTATGAAAAATAGATTTCCCAAGAAATCAGGAGCATCCCCCGCTCCTTCCCTCCAGTAACCACTCCGCCTTCCCGGCTGACTCCTGCTGCTGCACAAAGATCTCCCGTATCCATGGGGCCCGAGCTGCAGAGAGGGGGCTGCGGGCTGGGAGCAAGCAGGGAAGTGGTGACACATTTCAGGTAAATGGCTGTCAGAGACGTGACATTTTCATTCATAGCTTCGGCAGAGTAACCTTTAGGGGAAAGGGGGAGCAGTGCCTGGTCCCACATAAGAGCTTGCTGTTCGTGTTTTAATCTGCCGTTACATTTTTTAACAAACAACAACGTATGAGAAGATCACTTATTTTTTTATGATCTGTTTTTCTGCCCCAGAACTCCCCCTTCCTTCCCCCTTCTCCCTGGGAAGTGCCGGCAGCCGCTCCCGGTTCCTTGGTCTCTGATACGTGCCGGCTGAGCGCGGTGGACTCCTGCAGGCAGGTGGGACGGCTGGCTGGGCCCTCGTGGCTCTGGCCGTGACTGCTGCCCACATGCTGCTCTCAGCCGTTCGCACATCGCTCTGCCTCACAGAGAGCATGCTCCTCACCTTAGTGCTGAGGAGACCGTCGTGAAGACCCTTCGGGCGGATTGGAGGAGAGTAGACAGCAGGTGGTGGCCCGTTAACCTTCCCTGGGCGCTCACCCCAACAGTTACGCATCTTGAGCTCGCCCCGCCTTTTCATTAAATTCTAAAAAGGACTGTCTGAAATGTTTTTATTTTATCATCTCTTGCTCAAGTCAACATAATACATCAATAACCAGGCCTACTTATTTAGTATTTGAGGTTTATTAAGAAATAATGACATTTGCCCTGACCAGGTAGCTCATTTGGTAAGAGCGTCGTCCTGATACGCCAAGGTTGTGGGTTGGATCCCCGGTCAGGGCACATACAAGAATCAACCAATAAATGCATAAATAAGTGGAACAACAAATCGATGTTTCTATCTCTCTTTCTCCCTCTCTAAAATCAGGAGGAAGGGAGGGAAGAAGGGAGGGAGGGAAGGAGGGAGGGAGGGAAATTCTAAATGCAGCCCACTTAAAATTCCCCCGGGAGGCAGGGACTTACTGGGACTAGTCCCCCGTCCCTTCCTCCCAGGTTCCTGGGGGTGAGGCCAGGCCCTCCCTGTGCGGTGCCTCTGCGTTACATCTGCCATGAGAAAGGCCGGTCCTGGGCGTCGGACCGGGTAGTTGGAGAGAAGGAGTGTTTATTTTGCTCTGCTCTTCCTCTCACAGCACTTCTGAGATGAAGATGGAGGATATTCTGTCTGTTCTGACAAGGGATGATTCTTTCCAAGCCAGACGCGGTGGTGGCCAGGTGAGTTTTACTGTTTACTGTTTGCTGCTGACAGATGTGACTCACTCTCCACTGGGGTAGCGGGGATTCTGTACGGATGGTTGTGTCCTATCAAGTAAAGTGCATATTTGAGGACCAGCAAGTTCAGATGAGGCCAAATCTGATTGAGTCTTTTCTCTCCGTTGCTTCTGGGTGTTTGCTGGTCTCATCCAGTGAATGGGCCAGCGTCCTCCTGGAAGTCCACCCGGCAGGCCGGCAGGCTTCCCGCCCAGGCCACCCCTCGGCCTTACCGCGTCCACAGGCATTTCCCACCCAGCCCGGCGGGCCCTGTCCGATGGTCACCAAGGACAACTGACTAGGCCGTCCAGCCAAGACAGCACGTCTCTTTGCAGACACACTAGTTCATCCCTTTGCTTAACGTGTGCAGTACACAGGAAGAGGGAAGTTGAGGTCACTAAGAAGGAAAATGTTTATTGCCCGTGCAGTTCCATACGGGGTCCTGAGCAGCGGCCGCTCCTTTCCTGCGGGTCTCCCTGCCAGGCAGGCCTTCCCCACCAGTCCTGCCCTCACTCAGCACCACACGTGTGTGAGTGTGCGAGGGAGGGTGTGGTGTTGCTGTCAGTAACTTTGTCTATGATATACTAATTATTTGGATATTTCACATTTGTTTTCTGATGCCTGAGGATAGACTGGAAAATCAGAGCCGAATAGACCAAGCTTAAAGAGGTTTTTTATCTGTTAGCGTGTGTGCTAATTTGGATCGATATTCTCCCCGAGTCGGGGACTGGGTTTGCCTGGCCCTGACGGAAGTTCTCTTGGTCGGAGAATACGGAGGGAAAGGAGAGGAATATCGCAGCGCCTGTCGCCTCTGTGAGCTCTGGACTCGGGACTCCACTAGGCTGTTCACAGGCTCGGTCTCATTTAGCCTTCCACTCTGTAGATGAGGAAACCGAGGCTGCGGAGGTGAAGGGACGTTGGCAAGGGCACACTAGTCATTCGTCGTCCTGGGATGCGAGAGCAAGCAGTCTGATTTCAAAGCACACACCCTTACACACCAGTATCCCCCCTGTAGCAGCTAATGGACTACATTCCTTTTTATAGAGGTCATGGTAACCGTTTTTATAGAACTGAAAATTGGTCGATAAATGGTACACAACAAAGCTCCCTGTGAGTAAGGAAAGTGGTTAAAGACTCAGCTGATCAACAAGCTCTGTTAGGCAATGTTTGGTGGGAACCCTCCCAGCCTCAGTGGACTCAGGACCACCCTTCCTAAGAGTGTGCTCTCCACACAGTTGACCAGTGACCAACAACACGCCTGGTCTTGACACGCCTCTGCTCTTCTGGAGCGGGTGCAGGTTCTAGTTAAGGTTTTTAATGTCCCCACAACTTTCCTGGTGGCCCCGGAGAGCTCTGCGGGATGCGCAGGGCCCCGGGCGAGCTGTTTGAGGGGGCCGTGGGCAGAGTGGTTCAGAGCACGGTCTCAGGTCACTCCTGGGCCCCCTTCCCAGCGGGGTGACTGGGCACTGCTGGCCCTTCTAGTCCCTTCGTAGTAAACATGACGGTGGTTTCTTCTCATGAGGACGCTGGAGGATGGAGTAAGAAGTAGCCCCAAACCCCAGCACAGCTACTGTAGGGCATTGGTTATTATTGCTGTGGTTCTTACCAATCATTGCCATATTGCCACATCACTTCATAGCAGATGTGGCATCAGAGCCCGCTCAGTGACACCAAGCCTTCTGCGATGGCACCAGGAGCGGGAGGTTAGCATCTGCGGGAAATGAGCAAAGCGGTGAGGCCGCAGCTGACACAGGAAGGTCCGCTCAGCCCCTTTCACGGAGACGCTCTGCGCCGGCCCTGGTGGAGGTGTCGACCCGGGTTGTGGGGTGCCTCACGGGGCCTCCTGCAGGACATTCCCCGAAGGAGGAGCAGCGCAGCTCCGCAGGACACGGGCCCTTTCCTAGCGTCCGCCCCTGTGGCCTTGCGGTCCGGTTTTCCTCGAGCCTGTGCCTTGGCCCGAGGCCAGCCTGAAGCCTTGCTGGGCCCAGAGGGCCAGACCCAGGGTCGCACACGGGGGTGAGTCCTCGCTTCACAGCTAGTGGCTCTGCACTGGGGCCGGTAGCCCCTCCCAGCCCTGGGTTTTCCATCGGTAAGGGGAGGACCAGAGGGCCCATCTCGGAGGGCGGTGGGAGGGTTAAATGAGGAGGCATAGAGCACCCTGCGCACACTCTACACCCCAGGCCCCTGCCCTGATGCAGTGTTTGGATATTTTTAAGGTTTGATGGTCCTTGTTTTTAAAAAGAAAAGTGCTAAGCAAGGGTGGGCATTCATTGGCACCAAAACACCCAGTTAACCTAGAAAACGAAATTACTCATCCTGGGTTCTAGGTGTCCTGTTGATGAACATCTGACTTGTTTGACCCATTTTATCTTGAATTCAGAGGACAAAGAACAAATACACTAAATTGACAATATTACTCATGATCACGTGGACACAGCCTGAGAGTTGTGAGCAGCAGGAGGAGTAGAGTGGAGGCTGGGTCCGGCCTTCGGTTCTGGTTGTCGCAGGAAGGGCAGTGCGTCTTGTGGCTGTTCTCAGCGAGGGCGGCCCACGCCAGTGCTGGCAGGCAGGAGTGGGCCCGGGGGGACCTCCCCCACGCGCAGCCGGGCGGCTCACTGCACTGCCCTCCCCACTCACCTGGTTGAAGTCCGTTGTAAGTGTCCCTTTGGCACGTACGTTTCTGGGCTCCTGTATACAGAAAGCAAACCAGGGAAGCACCTGTCAAATGTATATTTCATATTTAGGCACATAAAATATATATGGCTGCGCCTGGGTGTACGAGCTCACCCACCTACAAAGAGAATGCATTTGATCTTTCCACTTTTCTGGGAAGCACTCAGAAGTTTCCAGGGAATAAAACTCAGCTTGGCAATAAAGTGATTAAAACAAAATCCTTCCACTTAGTTTTAAAATGCCTTAGAAGTTAGCAATGTCAGGACACAGGCTTCCCTCCGCAAAACCACTCTCCCCGCTCCTGCTCCCACTTAACACTTTACAACAACAATTGGGTGCTGTAATCTTCAACTCATCTGTTGTTTCTTGATAGGCGTGGGATTGTCTTCAAAGTTTGCACAGCGCGCGCGCGCACACACGTTTTTCCTGTGAGGTTTTTTTGTCCCGTGAAATATGCCTGTAAACTTATCCTAACAAAAACTGTCACTGGCCTCGCAAGACATTGAAATTAAAACAAGATCAGCAGCCCTTGCATCGTGCCCTTGGATCGTCTGTTCTCTCCGGATCAGTAGGGTCTCCCAGACAGAGGGGCTGAGTGCGTGCAGCTGTTGGAAATGTGTCTTTCCAAACGGCCCTCGGTCCACTAGTCGCCGCCTGGCTTCATTAGCCAGCACTGAGTCTGTGCCTTCGAGGTGCCAGAGCGTCCTGTGGGGCTCACGTGCCCTCGGGGCCTGACCCACCCTCATTAGGGGAGCAGCTTACCTGTCTGGGCTGAGCGCACTGCGTCACTCTGCCCCTCTGTCTTCAGTTTAAATTTAGACTGTCCTCCCCAGAAGACAGCTGAGGAGTGCCTCTCTCGCTCTCAGGAGGGGCACTTTTAAATGGAGTGTCTCTGGGAGTGGGTGGGGGGTAAGGCATGCTTTTTCTAAAGTATATTTTATTTTCTGCCACTAACTTTTCTCATTTTGACTAAAACTGACCTCATCATTTCAGACGTGTGAACCCAGTTTTAACGCCTCTTTCTACATATTCCACTTGTATACACACTCACATTTTTATATGTGTGTATATGTAATTTTTTTTTTTTGGTTGGGGAAAAAAGATGCCTCATTTTGAAACCTAAAGGGGGGAATAAGAAAAGCCCTTTGTAATATATTGCCATATTATCACTAAATCCCCTGACAGTTGTGTCACAGAAGCAAGTCACCTGTCACTTAAGCTTGAGGTCTCTTTAATTTTCTCCTGGAATTCGCACCAGGCTGTCTTTAATTTGAGGCCTTTATTGGAATTCTGAACCCTCTCTGCCTCCCTGGCTCTCAGATCTATTCTGAGAGCTGTTACAGAATGTATACAATAACCAACAGAGGGATTCGGAGGCTGAGTCTGTTTATTTAACACTCTGGAGGGATTTTTGTGCTTATTCGGTCCTGGCTGCCCGGCTTTCAATATCGCTTTGACAGCCATTCTGCCCTTCTCATTAATTTTAAACAGTTAAAACACAGGAAAAAGAGGGAAAAGTTTTCATTATTAAAGTGCTTTACTTTTTAATAACAGAGGATTCTGTCCGCCAGGGGAAAGGGCATCCTCGCTAATTCACATTCGTATCTTTAAGAAAACGCGAGGAAGGTGACAGTCGCGCTGCGGAGGTGGCTTAACGAAAGGAGGGCGGCACAGAAAGTTTGCATTTCACACCAGTTAAGCGGGTGAAGAAATCCTTGTTAATGACAACAGCAAATGTCCACTTTCGTAACACGGCTCCGCAGTGACTTTTCTCCTGCCATTTGAGTGGAGGATACCCTTAGGGGCCTGTGCTGTGAAATCAGCCAGACTGTCATCCGCCAAACAGGGAGCAGGAATGATTTGATTAAACTGAAAACATTTTCAGGGTGTTCAGTCTCTCTTAATACAGAGGTGGATGTCGATTCTAAAGAATGGGGCTTTTCTTCTCTCCCTTTGTTCTTCCTGGCAGCTCAGAGCGAGAGGCTCAGGCGTCTGGGTCAGGCCGGCAGCCGGCCAGGCGCTCCTGTCCTCTGCGGGGTCAGAAGGACCGAGCTGGGCGGCCTGGTTCTCCCCCGTGCCTCACGGGAGGGTGCAGCAGAGGCTGGCAGCCCCATTCACAGAGTCAGCGTGTTAGCCACATGGGGCTGCACCGCGTGTTCTTTGGCGTCTCCGTTTCTCCTTCAAGCATGCGTGTTTGTTTTAGGATGTGTGAGAAACGAAACACTCATTGGGGCGGGGGGAGGGGGGGGCCTATAAGACATGGAAACCTTTGCAGTGGTTAAAGGATGAAACCATTTTGTTAACACGTCCGCTCTGTAGGGTCTTTCAATGCATGCAGATGCGGTTTCTTACAGGGAGCGGGTTGCTGGGCAGCCCATGCCTTAACGGGTCCCTGGGAACTCCGCACGGGGCTGAAAGGAGGAGCTGAACAGCCTGGGAACGGGAAGGGCTCTCTGGAATCCAGGGGAGGGCGAAGTTCAGGCAGCTCACCGGGAGCTCGCCCAGAGGAGCAGCCACTCTCCGAGGAGTAGCCACTCTCCGAGGGCGGGTGAGGGAGGGGAGATCTGGGGCCTCATTAGGAGGTACAAGAGTCATTTGAGAACAACTTTGCTTCATTGGTGTTTTAAATGCCTGAATTGGACCTGGAAAATTCCAGAGTGTCTCCAGTGGGCTTTCAATTTGAACGTGAGTGATGAGAGGCCAGGAAGAAAAGTTAGTAAATAAGTAAATAAACACACAGACCGCGTCTGCTCCGTCGCAAAGCCATCCTCGTCTTTGCCCGACTTGAACATCTTCATAGCCCCCTTTTTCCCTAGTAATATTGAAAGGATTACCCTGCTGGCCCCGAGGTGGTTACTGTGTGATTTCACTGTTATTAAATCTATTATAAACTGCTTCATTATTCCTGCCTCTGACTGTCTCTCCTTTAATCCTCCCACCACCCTCCCAGCAACCCCAGGCTGTTGGCCCCCAGGAAACCCAAGAGCGAGCCACGGTCTTGCAGACGGTGTTTGAGGATTACGTGCACTCCTGCGAGGGGACGGTCGCCTGGGCAAAGAGAGGTCAGTCCGTCTCCAGGTGCTTGTGGGTGGCCAGCCCGGCGGAGAGCACGTGCTCCCCTCCGCCCGCTCACCCAACAGACAGGTCGAGAGGCCGAGCGGGCGTCTGTGCTCACCGGCAAAAGCCTTCAATCTCCCTAATGCTGCGGGGTTGGGAGGCAGGCACGGAAGGCTTTAAAGTGATATTAAATGTTAATTTCATCCTTCCGTGTGGTTTGCACAAATGAGGCTTTATCTCGGCTTACATCACGACTAGAGCTTTGACCCAGCAGTGTGGGGCTTAGCGATCCATTTTTCTCCTTTGAAAACTGGATAGGAGAGATATGACCTGTCAGTAGAAATACCTGTAGAGATGGAAATTAGAGGTGACGTACGGGCTGGCGATATTCGACCTAAGCAGTGCCTGTTTAAGAGGACAAAGAAAAATGAGAAAGCACCCAATTCTCAGGGCGTTTACAAAAGAGTTGGGCATTAATCTAATATTCAGACCCTTTACAGGGTAAGTTGTCTCCTGGGATCACCAAGCATAAGGTGTGGGCTCAACAGTTCACTTGAGTGCGGAGCGGAGTGGAGGGCTGGCGGCTTCTGTGGAGGAGCCTCGTGTGGCCTGGGCTAGTGAGACTTCCTCCGTGTTGGGAGGGCCACAGTTCTGGGTAGTTACCTGCTGGTTTTCTGTCTGTTTTGTTCATCTTTACACGAGGGTATTTTAGAGAGTGGGAGGGGGCAGGAGGGGGAGAGAGAGAGAGACATTGATGTGAGAAGGACACATTTATTGGTTGCCTCTTGAATGCACCCCAACCAGGGGCCAGGGATCAACCTGTAACCCAGATACGTGCCCTTGATTGGGAATCGAACCTGAGACCCTTCGGTGCTGGGGCCAACACTAACCACTGGGCAACTGTTTTGAGAAAAATGCCTGGCTGGCTTACCAATATGGCAGGTCCTCAGATAACATCGTTTTGTCCAACATCGTTTTGTTAAAATGTTGGTGAGATGCTGCAGGAACTCGGCTCTTGTTTAAATCAGTGAGGCTGTGGGGAAGCCATTTCTGTTATACGTCGCTTTGCTTAAAGCCGCAGAACCTGTCCACGACGTTAAATGAAGACTCACTGTGTACAAACACCATGGCATCCTCTCTTTTCTTCTTTTTATGAATTGAAATTTCTTTTCTAAAATCATTTAACAAATATGTGTGTTGAGTTGGGCACTGTTCTAGGTGCTTGGGATACGCCGGATCAAACCAGACAAAAATCCTTACCTTTCTGACATTCCAGCGGGAGGGTGACAGCGAGTACAATGAACATATTAAGTAAATTACACACAAATTAGTCTATGAGAAGGTGATCTGAACTGTAAAACATGCAGCAGAAGACGGGCTGCGAAGGGGTGGCAGGGCAGAGCGCATTGTAATTAAGGGGTCAGAGTGAGCCCTTTTGTTAAGGTGACAGCAAAAACTCAGAGGTCAGGCCCCTGGCGGGATTCCAGGCAGTGGGACTCAGGAAGTCAGCCTGGGGGCAGAGGCCGATCACAGCAAGGGCCCGGGTCACCCGCCTCCGATGGGAGCTGTCAGAGGGCTTGGGGCAGCGCTGTGTGTGGCCTGACAGGGGCTTCAAAAGAATGGATTTGGGGGGAAGGGGGGAAGCTGGGGGACGGGCCACAGGGCGACCATGGCCATCAGGAAATAGCTGGTAAACGTGGGTCGGTCAGCCAGTATCACCTAGTGCCTGTCATGTACTTAGCACTCTGAGAGCAGGCCAAATGCACAGGGTGAAGGTGAAGTCCCAGTATTCGCCCCATAACCGCTGGTACCTAATCAGCATGCGTCCTTCCAGCCTGGGGTCTGGTACTAGCCTAAACAAAATCTTGGCATTTCCCTGACGTGAATCCAACAGCTCCTAAGGGGTTTCCGAAGAACCTACCTTAGCGCTCTGCAGAGCTGGGCTCTTTGCAGTGAGTTAGGCAGACTCAGCTTGAGGTGCTGCACATGACGAGGCTCTGCTGCGAATGGCAGGGCTAACGCACACTGCGGTGAAAGAAGTCAGCCAGACCACAGGTGTGGGCAGTATTCTGGCGAGACCAACTGCTTGAAGGTGTCTGGGTCGTAGGAGTGAACGTTACAGGAACTGATCCTTAGGGATGTGGTTTTGTGTCTTCTCATCGTTACCATTGACCTTGTTAACACCAAGAAGCAAACAGGTACTTGTCTTCCTTTGAAAGGCAAGTGGAGTGGGGCCACTCCCCGTCCATTTCATACCAGGAAGGAAATAGATGTATCTTTGTTCTTATCGGCTAATTGATTTCCACACCAGATTCATGTGGCCTGGGACAGACTGCAGGTGGCGAGTCTCAGTCACCCCTTCAGGCCTCCAGCTCTGCTCTGTCTCTCCTGTCACTGAGGACTGGGCTGGGGGGGGGGGGGGGGCGGTTTGGGGGATTTACACGTAACTGCACTGCAAACATGTTGAATTTACAACATGGGCCAGCTACCACACCCCATAAGTGATGCTATCTTTTGCATTTCAGTCTTTTGCATATGCAAAACCCCACTCCTGACTTGCCTCCCTTTATGCCTTTTCAGAACCCACCTCATGAATAATTAACAAAGCAGCTGGGTTTTTTCCTTTGTGGCAGAAAACTAGTTGGAAACTGGGCCAAGTACGCATTTGTTTTCCTTTCGAATTTTCTGACCCAGTCACTGTTCGTAACCAGCATTAATGTTGTAGGTCTCTAGAAGCACTAACCCCCTTTTCCCTCATTTCTGCATCTTTTTAGCTAGAGATTCAAGTGGCAAAATAGTGGTAACGAAAGTTTGAGCTCCAGACTCGTAAGTGGAATCCTTTCCCTGCAAATTCCCACCCTCCCCCCCACCCCCACCTTCAGGCCTCCCCGAAGAGCAGGGGCTGCTGTGTGAGGAGTTACGTTTGGCTTGGAAGGGAACTTCTCCGAGTCAGGACAGCCCAGGGCGCCGGGCAGGTCAGCCACTCCTCGCAGTGGGTCAGAGGCAGGCCAGGCCGGGCCTTTGTCGCTCAGAGGAGGACACCGAGCCGCCCCGGCCCCTTCCTCTGGGTGGTGGTCGCAGTGATGTCAGGGCGGGAGGCGTGGGGGCCTGTACTCTGGGCAGACAGGTGCTCCTCTGGGGCCAGGCTGGACTTGGCTCCCTGCTGCCTCCTTGACCCTAAGCGTCCATAAGACCATCTTTCCTGGTCAGATGCCAGGAATAAATGTCATCCTTTGAAAAAGGGCAAGATGTCCATGCAGGGTACTTCAGCATAGATTTCCCCTCATTCATCAGCCATCTGGCTCTGAGCCGGGACTCGGTGACTATGGAGTGCTCCCACTCTGGCCACAGCTTCCTCCCTCGTCCCAAGTAAACGTCCGCTTCCATTCCTTCTCTGCTCTCCGCTTGTCCTGGCCCCACAGCCCGTTCACTCTACAGTCTTGACAGGGCCCCTCGGAAGGTCCTGCACGAAGCTGCCGTGCCCCTGAACTGCCTGCTTCTCTGAGTCATCCGAACATGGGCACCCACGCTAGGGTGTCAGGACGACCAGCTGTCCCCGTCCCCAGTGAGACGGGGGCCTCGAGGACAGGGAGGTTCAGAAAAAATGCTGCCTGGCCAGTGGTCCTGGGAGAAAGCACTCCCGCCACTTGTGGGCAAACTCAGTTTCCATGGAAGGCTGTGGCCCCCACGTCTCCTGGGGCAGAGGCTCTTGGGGTTGGTGTGGGGCGAGGAGGAATGGGGAGCAGGCAGAAGTGGGGGCTGGTCTGCTTCAACGGAGGACAGGGCTGAATGAGAGGCCTGAGCCAGTGTTTGGTTATAGACATGAACAGCGCAATTCATTGGCTTGGCTTCAGTCTGGTTTCTTAGACGAGGAAATGGTGGGGGCTGGGAAAGGGGGGAGAAGAGGCCTGGGCTCCTGGGCCGGGCAGGCATGTGCTTTGCTCTCTGAGGACGGGATCTGTGGCTCTGTCTGGAGCCTGCTGTCAGAACCCTCCAAGCAGCAGGAGCCATTGGGAGCGTTAGAGGTTTTCTTTGAAAAAAGCAGCCAGTCCCCAGATATGAAAAAGGGAAGTAAGCACAGACTTAGAGAGGGGTGCAGAGGAGTTGCCTTGGTTATTATTTCTCATCGATTGGGAAAAGGAGTTCACTTTGCTCAGTAAATAGAGCTTTGATGGATTCCCAGGACCTTCCCGGAGCTGATCTGCTAAAATGACACTTTTTATTACTGTTCATAAACGCCAGTCTCCGGGTGCTGCTGGGATATTACGGTTAAGCTGCGGGCAAACTTGCCAGTCCAGTGGCTCGGCAAGCCGGCAAGGGAGGCTGCTGTTCAGTGCCGGCCTCCCCCAGGCATGCCCGCTGGGCTCGGGGGGCAGGAGACGGGCTGGGAGGTACAGTGAGCAGCAATGGCCAGGGCCGCTTTGGGAGCAGCCCCGCCTGCCCTGCCCGGCCCCGCCCGGCCCCGCCCTGCCCTGCCCGGCCCCGCCCCGCCCCGCCCGGCCCGTGAGAAAGGGCGGACACTCCATTTTCGTTGTCCCTGCAGATACTCAGGGGAAATCTTCCCTCCAAGGGGTGTGAGTGGAGGGGCCAGAGCTCACCCTCCTGGGACTGAGTCCCCAGCCGGGGCTCGGACGGGACCGCTGCGGCACTGTAGAGCAGGACTGAAACTTGCGTGATAGGTGTCGGGTGATCACCGCTAAGCTGTTAGCAGCCCCCAGGGGTGAGCTGTTTTGTGGGCTGTTTTAGAAATTTAATCCTTTTCTTTCTCCTGTAAAACTTCTGCTTCACAGCCTGGCCAGGTGGCTCGGTTGGAGTGCCATCTGTACAGCAAAAGGTGGCGGTTCGATTCCCAGTCAGGGCACATGTCCAGGTTGCGGGTTCGATCCTCAGTTGGGGTGCATGCGGAAGGTGGCCAATCAATGTTTCTTTCTCACATCAGTGTTTATCTCCCCCTTCCTCTTTCTAAAAAAAAAGGAAAGAAAACCAATAAAAAATTCTGTTTCATTTCCTTTTGGACATTCTTTGAATGCGCGGTGTCAGTCAGTCCTGGATACTTGAGAATGAATTTGGTTTTAAAATCCCGTGAGTACTGGATGAAGTGGTACCAGTGACTCCTCTGGATTGGGGAGCTGGAGGCGGGGCTTGTGGTGGAGGCAGCACTTACAGCAACGTCTACACTCACTGTGTGTGCCAGGTACTGTGCTGGGCCCCGGGACGTATGAAGAAACGGGCCCTGCCCTCTGGAGTTACCAAGTGCTACACAGTAAAGTCTGAAATGATACTGGGTTTATCCAAGTGATCATTGGAGCCTGGAGGGTTGTTGTTGGGGATTTTATTTGTCTCTGAAGAATCCAACAGCATGCAAGTATAGATTGAGGTTGAGATGTGTGTTGTACTGCTGGCTGTGGTCTGGCAAGGTGCCCTGCCCAGGACAGCCTTTGGCTGGGGTGCGTGCAGCCCTCGGGACGCGCCCTGACAGCCTCCCTCCCCTTGTTTTCCTTGCAGCCCTGCAGTCCTTCATCCGGGCCTACGCGACCTACCCCCGGTCGCTGAAGCACATCTTCCACATCCGCTTGCTCCACCTGGGCCATGTGGCTAAGAGCTTCGGGCTGAGAGACGCCCCCCAAAACCTTGGTGGCTCAGCTGTGAAGAAGAGGAAAGTGAACGTGAAAAGGTAAGATGTGCAGAATCTGTCCAGTGACGAGTGGCCCGAAGTCCGATGGGTGTGGGGAGCTGCATCAGGTTCGCAGCGGGGAGCTGGGACGGTTGCTGCTGGCATTCTGTGTAACCTGCACGCTTTGATTTCCATGGTAAGTTATCACAGGTATCTGTCCTTCTCTCAGTATAAGTGCTTGGAGCGAGAGGATTAAATACTTAATTGTGACATTTTTAAGGCACTCGCAGAAGTTTTTGTGGCGTCTTCAGTCGGGTCCCGATTGGCGGGAGCAGCAAGACAAATGTGTTGCTGTCCTCACTGCCCGTGTGGAGTAACTGGGGACTTCCCACTGTCGGAGCTCCTCCCGGGAAAGCCTCTGGGGCTTGTACGAAGACTCCTGGTGGGTTCCCTGAGGTTGGACCTGGTGGCACACCTGTCCCGGTGAGCGAGGCAGGCAGCCCTCCCCGACGCAGGGCCCTGCCGCTGTCCTTGGTGCTGAAGTGCAGCCCCAGTGCCGAGCGTTCCTGAGGTGAGCACAGTGGCTCCCTCCCTCGGAAGCTTGTTCAGGACCCTCCCAGGTCCGGGGAGAGGAGAGTCAGTGAGGAGCATTGCCCTGTAGGGGCTCCAGGCTCTGAGCCCGTCTTCACACATCAGGAGGTCCCTCAGCAAAGTACATTGGTAACTTCTTTCCTCAGACAGCGTTCCTCTAGTAGCTGACCCAGCCCAGGCCAGAACCACGGTGTGGGAGAGTCCATGAGCCGAGGCGAATCGCAGGGAGTTTGGGGTGGTTGGTGTTATTGCTCCTGCAGCCTGTGGGTGGAGGACACATTGCACAGATGTGTGGGCACAAGAACCCTTGAGCGCTCTGGACAGGTAGTTTGCATTGTGTAGCCTTATTTTTGCACATTAATTGCAAATTCCCAAACCCACATGCCCTCTGTCTAGTGGCAAGCCTGCAAGCAGCACGCTCCAGGACAGCGTCACCGCGAGGGCCGGTGGCATCATTAGCCTTGTCAGGGCCCAGTTTCTCTGGCGTGAAATGGCAGGGAAGGGCCACTGGCGTGGGGCGTGACCGTTGGTCTTGGAGTCACGGGATGTGGGCCACAGGTCCAGCCCCGTCTGGTGTGCACTCGTGAGCTCTGGGCCCTATTTTGCCTCCATTTCCTCAGTGACAAAGGGGAAAGGAAGTCTCTATTTTTAGCTACTTTACAAGATTGTCTTGAGAACCAGGATGAGGAATTACGTGTGAATGTCCTTTTGGACCATAAAGGGCCAGACACGAGGCCCCGTAGGACCCAGAGCTGGAAACCAGAGGGTTAAGACTGGAACCTCCGGCTTGATCTGCGCAGGGGCTTGGCATCCACAGGGCTCTGAGTAGCGGGTAAGCTTCTGCCTACTCCAGTTCCAGCGTTGGCGTTTGTAAGAAGCTGTTGCTTCCTTCATTACCAGCTCCCACTCGCGCAGGACAGTGTCCGAGGCGGGCGCTCCTCCACACGCTGCAGCTCTGGGCTGCCCGGAGAGACGAGACACAGCCCTGTCTCGCCAGGCGGGCGCCCGGGTGCCAGCTGTGCGGGCCTGGGCTCGGTGCACCAGAGGCTGCCTGCCTTTGGGTTCGGGGTAGCTGGTGTCTGCGTATATTAACTCCGGTTCTGAGCATGTGACAAAGCCACGAGGCCTGCGCTGCGGGAGTGACCTGGCCATCTGGGAGCCTGGCCATCCTGACACCATAAGAAGGTGGGGGGAGACCTGCCAGGTGAGACTGGTCAGAAGCACATTTTGTGAGTTGCTCTCCCTGCACCTCAGTGGAGCCCAGTATTCCATTGTCACAGGTGCCTCCTCTGTGACTGGAGTGTCATTAGCAAGTGTTACCCAGGCAGCCGCTCTTCAGACTGGCATGTCCTCGGCTCCCACCCAGGGCCTGGGGGGCAGGGCGGAGGCCGGAGGCCGGGGGAGGGACTTGGAGCCAGCATTGTCCTTACCTTGAGAGGCCACTGGGGAGAGCGCTGCCTGCTCTGCCGACCCTCCTGGCAGATGGGCACCAGGACGGCGTGCCCCTGCGCGGGGATTTCACAGGCTTTCTTCAGGGAAGAATGGGCTGATTAGCCGATACAGAGCGTGTAAGATGGTACGGGGCGGCCTTTGATGTCTGGCTGGCGAGGCAGGGAGCGGCGGTGAATGACAGCAGTGTGTCACGGGATTACGGCGCCGTGACAATTCGGCTCTCTGTTCTTGCCATGTCACCACTCGGTACAGCGGCTTTCCCGTGGTTGTGCCCTTCTCTTGAAGGCACTTCTCTCCGCACTCCTTACATCCTCCCACCCCTGCCCTGCCTCGCCAATGCAGACGGGCACTCGGATGCAGTGGGTCCCTTCTTTATTGGGGGAGCTCTTGTCACTCCGGTGGAAGGATGACTTTGCAGCTGATCTGCACATGGACCGTGTAATTGCGGTCGGGGTGAGCAGCGGCACAAACCTGACAGGTGTTCCGCATCTCTGTCGGGGCTCAAGCAAGTGCCAGTGGCTGCTCTCTGAGGACCAAACCTACAAAGTGCAGGGACTTGGCTGTGGCCAGTGACTGTTCTGAGCTGCGGCGTCTCCCATGAAACCCATCTGTCCCAAAGAGAGCGGTCCTTCTGTTCTGTGTGGGCGATGAAATGATAGCACCCGTTCTCCACGCTGTCCGCAGTCCACTCTGTGGTGTCGACTGCCCAGAACGAGTGCGTGTTGTCGCAGACCTCTGATGTCTGCGCCGCGGACCTGCAGCCGTAGGCGGAGTCCTCCTCACCTGACCCCAGCCCAGGTCTGTGCAGCGGGGCAGGGTGGGTCAGGTGGGGATTATGGGCCATTTCCATGCAGTGACAGAGGGAAGTTTTATCTCATCTCTGTGCCTTGCCTTGACCACTTCTCAGGAAGAGAAAAATCAGTGGTTCATATCCCCAATGAGGTCTTAATCACCAGGTGTCTGTCTGCTTCCCAGTCCTCAGTCCTGAAGGGGGACACACAACCTCTTCTGACACCTACACACCCATCAAAACAGCCCGCCCTGCACACCTACACACGCACACGGGGAGCTGGCGCTGCCGGGGCGCCTCCCCCCCCCCCCCCCCCACCGGCAACATCCGGTGCAAACACAGCATTTCCCTCCCAGGAAAGGCAGTTCTGGGTTTGCAGCCGGGTGGGTTCAGCAGATCCTGAGAAGCGAAGCTAACATGCCTTCCAGGGTTTGTGTCCGCCCAGGAGACGCTGAGAGCCAGCACCGTCTCCATGAGGGAGCAGGGTTGGGCTGTGGGTCAGGGCGTCTCTCTGTGTAGACCGTCACCCATGAGCAGAACGAGTTCAGGCACAGGGAGCCAGCCCAGGTCCTGCATCTGTCCGACGCTCTGGAAGACGGTTCAGGAGGAGAGAGAAGCGGGTGGGCCCTGAGGCCTGGTGTTGTGGTGACGACCTGCCAGGCGTCTGCTGTCCGCCCCCATCGCAAGCGAGCTGATGCGATAATGATAAATACGGAGAGCACCCTTTCTCACAGGTGGTTGAGTTTGTAGCCACTAAGTGGCCTTACCCCTCTGATGCCCTTGTCTTCTACACCGTTCCGGAGCCGCATTCTCCACCGAAACCTTGGGCCTCCTTGAATAGGTCTCTTTCCGTAGCTTCCCAACCCATCTTCCTGGCTGGCAGCGCTCAGCCCCTCAGTGTCTCCTGGACTTCTAGAACAAGCAGCTGCGGCTGGGCTTGCAGCCACTGTGTCCACAGGCAAACCCCCCCACACACACACCCCACCCCCAGTTCCTGCCGTGCTCTGATGACCCTCGACTTCGCAGGCGGAGGAGGCCTGGGGACCAGCCCACAGGACGCGGAGATGAGCGGGTCGGGACAGGTCACCAGCCTCCGCCTGCAGAGCTGGGGCCCAGGAGTAGCTCTCGGGACAGATGTGCGTGTCCTGTGAGCAGGGGACAGAATCTTCTCTCAGAAGCTCCTGGGAGCTGTACAGGAACACCTGCCCAGGTCCCAACCAGGAGGCCTTGGTTCAGTCAAGTCTGAAATCACAGACAGACTTGATCATGAACTTGACTGCCAAGTCCGCCAATCTCGACCCAGGTTCCACCCCGGGAACTTGAACACATGTGGTCCTCAGAGCAGATGCTGAAGTGTCCTCACACAGGAGGCGGGAGATGCTGGCAGAGCCTCTGTTTAAAGGGAGTTAGGATCGATGGCTCACGTGGGAACAGAGCCTGTTGAGCTGCTCAGGTTGTAGAGGGGGCAGCACGGGAGACCAGGAGTCCACGCTGGATCGGGTCTTTGGGACGTTTGTGCTCAGGAGCGGTGTCCAGACGGGACAGGAGGAGTGCTGTGGGAGGTGGCTGCGTCCCCTGGTGGTGAATGCCCGGCACGGAGTGGTCTCGGGCTGCATCGTCCTCGCTGATTGCTGCGTTCACAGGCGGGTCCACGCAGGTGGCCATGCGGGCGCAGGCTGCAGTGGGGCCTCGCTCCTTCCCCTCGGCACCGGTGCACCCGGCTTCCATTCCCTCTGCGCCAGGTATGTGCTGGTAGGCCCCGCCGCCGGCTCTGGTGTCACTACAGCTGAGCACGCGCAGCTGTTACATGTGGCCTTTTGTTTCCACCGCCTTTCTCTCTGCCCCGTGCAACTGCCAGCTCCCTGCCTCCTGGGACAAGCACCCCTGCCTCCCCACCGGCTAACGAGGCGATTAGCGGGCTCTCGGGGTGACCTGCGCCTCCTCACACCTGGTCACCTGCAGACAGCGGGAGCCCAGGCTGTGCTTTCAGTGAGCAGTCGGGCTGACAACAAAGCCGGAGCCAGCCCGCCTCTCCTGGTGGGCGCTGGAGACGGCGCTCGCTGCGGGAGCCCTCGGAGCACCGGGTCGAGGTGGGGCCGGCCCGGACGGGCCCGTGTGTGCATCAGGGCAGCGCTCCAGTTCACGCCGCCTCAGAAATCAGTAGCGAGCATGACGGTCCCGCTGCCCCCTCGCTGCAGCTTCGCGTTAGTCGTCCTAACCCTCCGCCTCAGAGCCGCTGCTCTGTCTCCTCTCATCTCCCCACAGGCCGTGGCTCCTTTCTGAGTGGGCCGTCCCAGCCCTCCACGTGGAGTGATGCCAGAGGCTGTCTGTGTGGTTGTGACCAAGCCCACGACCTAGGCATGCGCCCTGACCAGGAATCGAACTGTGGCCTCCTGGCTCATGGTTGATGCTCAGCCACTGAGGCACGCCGGCCCGGCTCTGTGATTCTTCCTAAACTAGGCTGCAGAAGCTTTTCCGAGTCTGACCCTGAAGCATAAAGGAAACATCGATGGGCCTGAAGATACGGAGATAAAATTAAAAATTCCGCCCTGCCCCAGAGCCGAGCCCTCCTCTCCCTGCTCACCTGCAGGCATACTGACTTCCTCGCTCGCCGGGAGGGGCATCTGCCCGCCCTGCTGGGTGATCCAGCCCAGAGGGAGTGAGGCGGTCGGGTAGCGAGGGGGTCGCTCAGCCTCCACTGCAAGGGCTTCCCTGTGGTCAGATAAGCTGATCTGTTGCCTGGTAACGCCAGGCGGGTGGATGCTCAGGAAGCCCATTGGAGGGGGTTTGGGTATTTGGGGGGCGAGGAGGGCAAGGAAGCTGGCAGGTTCTGGGAGAAGTACAGCTTGCCAGGAGAAGGGTGACCGCATGCGCCCACCCTGTGCTTGGGCTTAGAATGTTTCGTCTTCCATCTGCTCTTGGCTTTCCCAGCACTCGGCCTCAGAACAAGGGAGAGACAGTGAGCCGCCGAGGGAGGGTGGGAGAGTGGGTCCCGCTGGGTAGCCCTGCAGGTGGACCCCGAGGCTCCCTCCTCAGGGACTGGGTTTGGGAAATGCGAGCCCCCTGCTTGCTCTCTGGACGACCAGGGCCTTGGAGTTTGGGTTTGGGTCCCACCTTCCAAGTACTGTTGACCTTGAACAACTCAGGTCTGAACTGCGGGCACTTCAGTGTGGCCCGCTGTGTAAGTCAGACCCGTGCTGTCCGAGGCACAACTGCGTTTCCCACCCACGGCGGGAGCTGGCTGTGCCCGGGGTCAGCGCCCAGCCCGCGCTCTTCAAGGCCAGCTGTCCGGTGACTGGGAAAAGTCATAAATGGCTAGGAAGTTCTGAGGTCGTAACCTCAGAGCAAGCAGGGCCATCTCCGACCTGCTCCTCACATCGCCCCACAGTGTGGGCCTGAGGGTCCCTGGTGGCTGTCCCTGTGCCCTGGCCGTGCCCCTCACGCCCCACCCAGTGGTGTTCGGGAGCAGACCCAGTGGGAGGGGTGGGTGTGGGTGTGGGTGTGGCCCTGCCCATGTGTCACACACGCGGGTGTGGCCTGGGCACTGTCTGCTGGGCCCGCCAGCCGAGCCGCAGCCTGAGCCTCTCCACCCGCATTAGTGCGCCCACCCCTGGGTAGAGTCTGTTCAGCCTTGGCTTCAGCTGTGACAGGAGCAGTCGCTGAGGTGAGTGGAGGAGTTTATGCTGGGAGGCTATTTTGACTGAAACTTTGCATATTTTGAAACTCTGGTTGTTACATTTAAAATTATACACATTGTGAGTGCCTGGTTCAAACAAGGGGAAGAAAAAGCACGCCTTCCTGTCACACCCTTCACTCTGTCTGTCATGTCACCCAACTAAAAATACCCTGCGCGCCAGAATGGCAGCCTTCAGCTCGGGGAGTTCAGTGCTCAGCTGGCGGCCTGACTCCTGCGCCGCCAATCCCATACCAGCCCCTGGAGTGGGGCGTCCACCCGGGATGGTCAGTCCCGGCGGGACAGGGCAGGGTCCCAGGGCTCACAGCCAGGGCACAGCAGGGCCCGGTAATGAATCGGCACAGGGGTCAGCCTGGCTCCTGTGTGGCCTTGGGGAGTCGCTGAGCATCTCTGAACCTCAGCTTCCTCATTTTAACCGGACTGACCGCAGCCCGCATGCCAGCCACCAGGTAGCACCTCTGTGTCTTGTTTTACTTGAGCCTGCGAAACCCTCGGAGCTGTATTGTGAGCAGCATCCCCGTTTACTGTGGGGGCGCCACAGAGCCTGGGCACGAGTTCCGTGTCATTGAGCTACTGAGCCACAGAGCCAGGCCCCATCCCCATCTGCCCCATCATCCACTGAGATGTTTCTGTGCGACCACAAAGGACCCCCGTCACATCATGGTCCTTGGTCACCGTGACCGAGCTGGGCCCTCCTGTCACACCCGATGGTCCGTCCTGGACCAGCAGCCAGGTGGGAAGAGCGGCGGCCTGGAGTCCACCTGGCCGTTGGCATCTTGGCTTCTGCACTTACAGCGAGATGGTCTTGGGCGAGTTACCCACCCTCCTCAGGTCTCAGTTTCTTTGTCTGTAAAGTAGGGTGATCGCCTTCCCTGCCTCATCGAGCAAAGGTTGTACGAGACAACATGGAACCCAGAAAGCGCTTCCCTGGCTGCCTCTGGCCCCGGCCCTGCACATGGGCCCCTCATCCCCTTGCTCAGTGCCTCACTCCCCCAGCGCAGCTGCCTTTGCGTGTCTCCCGAGTGGACGCCGTTGTCTGGCTGTCACAGGCAGCGGCCGGAACCCTGCATCGCGTGGTTGTGGCTGGGCGTGCCTGTTTAACCTGGTGTTTGGCTCCCAGGACTTCCGTCTAATCAGTCCTGGTTTTAATTTGGGGTTTTAAAGGAGTTCTGTTGTATTTATTTGACGATGAGTTTAGTCTGACTTATCCTCCAATTATTACAGCAAAAAAAATGTTGCAAATATAAGTAGTCGAAGGCAACATCTACCTCTTGTAAGCACCCCAAGAAATGGTGTTCCCCAAAGACACTGCCACTTAGGTCATGTGGGTTCAGTGGTAACGGTGCTGTTGCTATTTTGGTTTAAGTCCCAAATTAGGAAACATTATTTTACTCTTTAATTTGCATTATTATTTTTCCTGTGTACCGTTGAACTTGTACACGTTTCCCCTCTGATCCGAGGGGCAGGCGTTTGAAAGCGGTTCTGGCACGCTCTGCTGATTGGGGCTTGCTTTATGAGCATCACAGATGGGTGTTGTACACACCGAGGGCAGGACCCTCCATCGGCAAAGGTTACAGCCTGCTTCATCACCGTGGCCTAGGGCTGAACCCCAACCATCCCCAGGGCCTGGTCTGCCTGCGCTAAGTCTCCGCGCCTGAAATTGATGCTCAGCCGTTGGCCTTTCCCACGTGGGTCGGGGTGGGGAGAGACTCCTGGGAGCCCTGGCCGGTGGGCCCAGGGAGCTGCAGTCCGGCCTGGGTGCCGACCCGGACCCGGTGCCGAGCGCACTGGGGTTGGGTTCTCCGACTCAGAGTATTTACAAGGGTCCCTTCAGTCGCTGAAGAGATGTCTGTCTGGTGCCCCAGCCCTGGCTGTGGCCCCTGCTGGGCAGTCGGGCTCAGCCCCTGGAGGTGGGGGAGGTTCAGGTGGGTTTTTCCGTCCTCTGGCGAGCCGCCGAGTCGGACGCCTTGTTTGCCATCAGAGTGTGAGTGTGCAGCCTTCTTTTTTCCCCGGAAAACAACACAGAACAAAGGCTCACTTTCAAAGACGCGTGCTACTCTGCCACCTTCGTGAGAATCTGCCATTGCCGTGTCTAATCTGTGGTGCTCACAATATCAAAACAAGCCTGGGAGGGACCGGCTGCTCAGACAGCATGCAGCTCCGTCTCGGAACCAGCTGCTGGCTGCCTCTTTCCGACGGGAGCGGGAATAATCACGCTTCTCTCTCCTCTGCTGTTCCTCTTCTTTAGGCCTGACCTTCGGAAGCGGGCCCAGCAGAAGCACCTTGCCGAGGCCCTGCGCTCGGAATACGCAAGTGGGCTGGAGGCTGGCAGTGCCAAGGCGAAAAAGCAAAGCAAACAGGCCGAGGCGGACGGCGAGCTGGGCGAGCCGAGCGGCGCCAGCAGCTCCAGCAGCTCCAGCGACGTCTGAGGCCCTCGCCCAGCCCGGGCCGTGGAAAAAAAGAAAAAGTGCCCCCATGAAACAGAAGTAAACCCAGAAAAGCTCCCTGAGGGACAGGACTTCCCAGAAAGTGTTTTCAAACTGCTGCCACGGCCCGGCCCACGTCCTGTCTTATCTGATCTCCCAGTGCGCCTTCCCTGACAGCCCACAGCCCTTCCCCGGGGGTTGGGGCCCCGGCGGCACAGTGTAGCTTAGCCAGTTAGCCTGTATCTCTCCGTAGACCTTACACTGCTTACCCTATCGCTGCCCACGCATCCTCACGCAGAGCCGTGGGGCCCACCTGCCCTGAGGCCGGTGCTGCGTCAGCCGGCGGGCTGCGACCTGCCTTGCACGCTGATCTGAAGAAGTTCCACGTTTACCCCTGTATTGGCATGCATTTTGTAAAACGTTTTAAGATCTGGATTTAAATTTGTAAAAGAATAAAAAAAATATTTATCCAACCACATGGTCGATGTCCAAATGCTTTGTGGGGACCAGAGGGGTTTTGGTGGGTCGGCAAACTCCAGGCTCCTGTCCGCAGGCCTACCTGGCTCCGTGCCAGGGTCACACGCAATCCTCACCCTTCACGTCCACGGAAGACTCTCGGGGCGATTGATTTACCGTTGCCCTCTATTATTTGCCTTTGAGGTCAAAAGGTGCCAAGGCCCTGCGCTTTCCCCGCTTTGAATTCATCTTGTCTGGAACTCGGGGTCTCTGTATTGTGGCCCAGCCTCGGCTGCCCCTCCC
Source organism: Cnephaeus nilssonii (assembly GCF_951640355.1). NCBI lineage: Eukaryota > Metazoa > Chordata > Mammalia > Chiroptera > Vespertilionidae > Cnephaeus > Cnephaeus nilssonii. The sequence goes on from NC_137085.1 coordinate 2,805,547, forward strand.
CCATTGTGTTTTCTGGGAAGTTTGAAAGAGGACCCCCTCGGTGTATTGATTTCTCAATAAATGTAAGATTTGGACACGTGACTCCAGGGGGTCCAAGGAGGATGAGGGGTACAGCCAACTACCTCTGTCGAGCCTGCTTTGTCCACTTCTTCCACTGTCCACCCCCTGCATCAGGCCCTCCAGACCCACGTGACTGAAGGCCAGGAGGCCCCTGAGAATGGCGAGGTGGGCACCACGGAGGGCCGGAGTGGGCCTCCGCCCGTGTGTGCACGGAGTTGCGGGCACCGCTGCCGCAGGAGGGAGAGCAGGGCCCCGAGCTGCTGACCCTGTGGTAACCCTCATGCCCACAGCACCCGCCGGGACGGTGGGCAGGCTGCCCTTTATTTTGATGCATGAAGGTTCACATGATTTGGATGAGAAAAGGAGGGATCAAACTAGAGCAGAGCCCAGCTGTGTGAGAAACAGGATTAGCGCCCGTGAGGGGGGCCCTCAAAGGGACCCGGCTCTTCGTTCCCACGAGGGGGAATCCAGAGAGCTCCGCACTGCTGGGGAGGAAGGCCAGAAACGTGCAAAGTGTGTAAGTGACTGCATTCCCAGATCCAAACTTCCGCTCCGTTTGCTAACACTTAGGTGAGGGTTTCTTGTCAGAGAGAGGCGATCAGTCACCCCGGTTAATAAAGAAACGCGGGTTTAGCAGCCTGAGGGTTAATATTCCCTAAATGTAAGGAACCTTAGAAGAAATCTCTTTCTTATTGCAGCTCCTGACAGATCAGACGGTTCAGGCATCAATTAGGCAAAGCTTTGGCCTAATTCCACTGCACATATTCTGTGTTGTGTGCCTTCTCCATCCGTCCTACTTTTTCTTTCCTCTAATTTCCCAAACTTACCTGCTCCTATTTCAGGTCGGGGAGGATATGGGTGTTTCGTGGTGCTGCAGCCTAAAGCCTTCCTCCCTCGTGGGCGGGCCCGTGGAATGTGGTTTTAACGCCACCCTCCCGTCTGCGACCCTGCCCGGTCTCACACCAGAGGGGCCGTCAGAGCCCTGGAGGAACCGAGTCTGTCTGTCCGGCTGACGCAATCGGAGCGGCATCTTCCGCTTAGAGCCTTAGAGCCAAGCAAACGCGCGAAGGGCCTTTGGACAAAGCCCGGTGCATTCCTTTGGATTTCTTTCTCGCTGTGGTGAAGGGAGGCGAGGTTGGGAGCGAGCGAGGGGGGTACATGAGAACCCCTCAAGGCACGCGTCTTCCAAACTGCTGGTGGCCTCAGCCCCTCAAGGGAAAGCCTGTGGGAGGAAGTCCGCCTCCCCTCCTGGACGGAGGCTTTTCCGCGGGAGAAGGCGCCCCGCGGGAAAGGGCGCGTCACTCATCTTGCATGGACATCACCTTGTCTGTCATCTGTCCCACCGTGGGACCCTCAGAGTGGGGGCCGCGGGGCGCCCTTTAAATCAGCTCCTCAGCTGTTTCCCGCAGCCTTGCACCAAGGCTCCCGGAATCCGACCTCTCCAACCCTGCAGCCCCTCCCGGTTGGGAGTCTAGGCCTATGGGGGGGCGGGAGCAGGAGCCTGGGAGGGGGCAGAGGGAAGGCTTCTGGGTGCCTCTTCCTGTCCTGCCTGCTGGGAGGAGTGCGACGATCACACTTTTTTCTCTTTTAAATGTGGGTTCGCCCAGCCCCGGGGCCGGGAACAGAACCCAGTTCCACCTACGGAGCCCGCCTCGCCGCGAAGGCCGTGCAGTTACTGCCGGTGGGAAGCGCAGGACAATGTAAAACACTGTAATTGGAAACTTGTCGGGGAGCCTTGTTCTTCATTAGTGCGAGACGGGAGCCGCCTCCGAGGTACAAGGACAATTACACGGTGCGGGGGTGTCTGCGGCGCGGGGCGCGGAGTCGGGAGGGCGCTGCCCCGGCCGCCGCCCCCACTTGCACACAACGAGAAGCACCCCAGTGCACGTTGTCCTTTGATAGATTTTTAATATGATTTTAAAAGAGTTTTGTTTGGTCTCATTCTTATTCAATGAGATTAATCTGGAGCACTTATCCCCTGGGTTTAAGTCCGTCCGCGCAGGCTCCGGCGGGGTTTGTCGCGAGGGGGGTTCTGTTTGCACGAGGCTCTGAGAGACTCCTTTCCCACTTCATTAACCCCGAGCCGGGCACGGTCCCCTCGCCCCGCCGCAGCCGAGCTGGGGATTTACCGCCCCCATTCACATGCAAAAGAACCCCAAAGCCAGGGCTCCTCGACTTAATTAGCTGCTGTGCATTTTGCAGAATCAGAATAATACCTTCTCCGTCCCCCAAAAGGGAACGCGGTGTGAGGGTGTTGGGTGGGGGGGCGGGGTAGGGAGTCAACGTAGCCGGGGCGGTGCGGGTGTGGTTTAAGCTGCCCCACCTCTCCACCACCAGGCAGCCCTCGGGGCACCACCGTGCCACCAAATGAAGGGGCTCAGGTTGTTGAGCCCCCAAACCTCCCAGCCCTGGGCGTGTCTTCTGTCCTGGGCTTGTGAGCTGCAGGTGTGTGTGTAAGGGGGGGGGGGAGCACCTGGCCGCCTCCCCACCTCCCGGAGAGGGAAAGGCCTCGGGAGGTGACCTTGGCCCTTTGACCCTGAGCTGGAGGCCTAGAGTCTGGCTGAGATTTAAGCCCCTTCCCCCGAGATCCCCTCTGCCGCTCATCCCCCACTTACTCGGGGTGGAGGGGGAGGGAGGCGATGCGGAAGTGGGGGTACCCGCTGGGGCGTCAGGTTCCCAGCGAAAGTTCTTGGGGTCCTACCCTCGCGGGACCGGAGCCGCCTGGGCGCCCGCGAGCGGCGGGAGCCCCAACGTAGCCCGGGCGCGGGGCGGAGGGGCTGCGGGGGGAGTCGCCTCGGAGCCCATCTGTCGGCCCCGCGCCCGGCGGGCCGGTCACCAGCTGCCGGCGCCCTTGTCGCGGCCAGATGAGCCGGCTCAGCGAGGGCGCCGCGGCCCCAGCCCGGCCCGCAGCGCGCGCCCGGCCGCTGACCCCCACCCCGGCCCCCGGGACAGGCTGGGAGCGGCCGGGCCAGATGGAGGGGGGAGGGGGAGGGGCCGGAGCTCCGCCCGGGAGAGAGGAAGGCCGAGGCCAGGGGACCGGCCAGGCCGCAGCCGGGAAGGAGGGGCGTGAGGGTGGAAGGAGCTGGGCCCCAGGAGGGGACATGGTGGTGGAGACGCTGCGCGCACAGGCGCCTGGTCCTTTGTAAGAAGTTTATTTCGACATTTAAAAAAGCGAGAGAGCCCGAGGGCCGGGCTGCTCCGGCCGAGGCTGGCGGCGGGGCTGGGTCGGGTGGTGGGCAGGCCCCGGCCCCTACCTGCTCCGCCGGGGGGCGCAGCGCAGGGCACAGGCTCACGGACTCACGGACACGGTCACGGGCTCATGGTCACGAATAAATAACCTCATATACACTTTGCACACCGTATGTACAGCGCTGCGCCCCCCTCCCTCCGCGGCCAGGGGTGCGGGCGGGCTCGGTGCACAGCGGGAGCGTGGGGGGCAGCGTGCCGCCGGGGCGCCCCGGCTGCTTCTGGGCGGGACGACGGGGTGGCCCCGGCGCCGGCAGGGGGTGCAATGTATGTACATCCGCGGGTGGCGGTGGCTCCCGGGTGGACTGGCCGGGAGGGAGGGCGCCCAGGGAGGTTAGGGGGGCTCGGTCCGGGGTCCGGGCTGCAGGAGACTTGGCATCTGGCCCTTCGGGGAACACGCAGCCGGAGAGCCCAGCGCGGGGACCCGGAGGCGGGGCGGGACCCCGCGCGCTCCGCTCCGGGGCCGGCGGAGGGGCGGCTCATCGGGGCTGCGCGGCGCGGGGCAGCACGCCGGCCAGCGGGGGCAGCGGCGGGGGCTCGCCGGCGCCCTGGAGTCCGTGCAGGAGGATGCGGGGCACCAGAGGCCGTTGCAGGGCGGGCGGCGGCGCGCTCGGCCCGCGGTACAGGTACAGCGCGGCGCCGGGGTCCAGGTTGGAGACGAGGCTCTGCGGGTAGAAATAAGGCGACGGGAACATCCGCTGCAGCGCCGAGTAATTGCCCGCCTCCGCCAGCAGCTCCAGCCCCACGGCCGTCTGTCGCTTCCACTTAGTCCTGGGGACCGAAATAAATGCCAGGGTGGGGTCAGGGCTGCGGCCCCGACACCCCCCGAGGCCCCCGACAGCCCTGCCCCTGGGGTGCTGGGCCCATGGCCCCGCGGGAGGCCCCGAGGGACCCAGGAAGGTGTCAGTAAGGGAGCGCCAGGCTCCGCTTGCCCGTGTTACACGCATTCGCTCCTTCAAACCGCCGCCGGCCTTCCCTGGCCACGCGTCCCCGTTTGCAGGTAAGAAAACGGAGGCGCGGGCATTTCCCCAGGTGGCACCCCGCGTGGCAGGGCCCTCCTCCGGCCTCAACCTCGCACACTCTGCTCCGGGAGGCACACCGCCCGGCCCGCAGAGCTGTCTTCCCAACTCCCCCGGTGCATCCGCCCCCCACTCCACCCCCAAGCAAGATGGCCCGGAGAGAAGACAGGGGCCGGTGGGTTTGCTACCACCTGTGGGGTGGGCTGCACCCCTAGGTACCCGCCCCAGCCTCGCACACCCTCTCCCGTCACCCAGGTCCGAGGCCTGGGGCGCGCCCTGCGGCCTGTCTGGCGCCGAAATCCGGAGGCCACTGAAGAGTTGGGGAAGGCAAGGAGGTTGGGGCACGGACCCGGACCTGTGTCCCTGGACCCGAGGCTGGGCCAGCCCCCTCAGGTCCCACTGAGGCTGGCTCCGCCACACCGACCCGCTCCCCTCCCTGAATTATTCATCATCATCATAATTGTGTAATTACTGTAACAGGCCTTAATTATTGATGCCCGGAGCAGTGATCGGTATTTATTATTCATGGGCGATGCGTTCTGAGGCTTGTTTATGGAGAGCACCGTTCGGGCCTCTGCCGAGTGTGCGGGTGACGTGGGGCTGAGTGTTCTGTGTGACGGTGAGTTATGTTGTGTGTGTGTGTGCCTGTGGGTGTTCTGTGTGACGGTGAGTTATGTTGTGTGTGTGTGTGCCTGTGGGTGTTCTGTGTGACGGTGAGTTATGGTGTGTGTGTGTGTGTGTGTGTGTGTGCGCCTGTGCCTGTGGGTGTTCTGTGTGACGGTGAGTTATGGTGTGTGTGTGTGTGTGTGTGTGCCTGTGGGTGTTCTGTGTGACGGTGAGTTATGGTGTGTGTGTGTGTGTGTGTGTGTGTGTGTGTGTGCGCGCCTGTGCCTGTGGGTGTTCTGTGTGACGGTGAGTTATGGTGTGTGTGTGTGTGTGTGCCTGTGGGTGTTCTGTGTGACGGTGAGTTATGGTGTGTGTGTGTGTGTGCCTGTGGGTGTTCTGTGTGACGGTGAGTTATGGTGTGTGTGTGTGTGTGTGTGTGTGTGCCTGTGGGTGTGGGTGTTCTGTGTGACGGTGAGTTATGGTGTGTGTGTGTGTGTGTGTGTGTGTGTGTGCCTGTGGGTGTGGGTGTTCTGTGTGACAGTGAGTTATGTTGTGTGTGTGTGTGTGTGTGTGTGCCTGTGGGTGTGGGTGTTCTGTGTGACAGTGAGTTATGTTGTGTGTGTGTGTGTGTGTGTGTGCCTGTGGGTGTGGGTGTTCTGTGTGACGGTGAGTTATGTTGTGTGTGTGTCTGTGTGCCTGTGGGTGTGGGTGTTCTGTGTGACAGTGAGTTATGTTGTGTGTGTGTGTGTGTGCCTGTGGGTGTGGGTGTCTGTGTGACGGTGAGTTACGTTGTGTGTGTGTGTGTGTGTGTGTGTGTGTGTGTGTGTGTGAGACCATGGGTTGAGTGTGTGTGTGCGTGTGTTTATATATGTGTACCTTTGTCCCTGAGTGTGGTGTTAGGAGATTAGAAAACACCGGTGTCCCGGTCCCCGGAGGAGCTGGGCAGGCCCTTCCCTGCTCCGTTTCAGTACAAGAAAGACCGAGGAGCCAGAGAGGAGGAGCCAGAGAGGCCGGGTAGAACCCAGAGCCCTCCCCGACCTCACCCCCCAGCAGCTGCCGCGTTGGAGTACTTCTGCCCCCATACGTCCCTACCATCCCCACCCCCACCCCACCCCCAGGGGTCTGCCTACTTGTCCTCCCAGAAAAATATCCTGCACACAGGCCACCACCCCACTCTGGCCTGGGGCTCCCACTGGGCGGACTCAGTGGCCCTAAGACTGGAGCTCGGGCTGGTCCAGGTGGGGAGGTGGGACCTGGCTGGGACGGGACAGGCCCTGGACCTCCTGTGGCCCGTGGTCTGTCTGTCCACCCGCCCGGGGGGGCTGCCTGGGCGCTGGAGGCCGGGCTCATGCCTGTCTCTGTGACGCGTGTGGGGTTTGGGCAAGGCTTTCTCTCTTGGGGTCCCAGTTTCCCCGCGTTCACAGAATGGGGGGAGCCCAGGGCCTCCTTAGTGGCCAGGCCTTGGACATGCTCCCTGGAGGGGTGGATAGGAAAGGCGAGGGAGCCCCTTCGGTCCTACTCCCCGCACCCCCCCCCCCCGCACCCCACACCCCACAGCCCGGCCTAACCTGCGGTTCTGGTACCAGGTCTTGACCTGCGTGTCGGTGAGGTTGAGCGAGGCGGCGAGCTCCATGCGGTCCTGCACGCTCAGGTACTTCTGCCGCTCGAAGCTGCGCTCCAGCTGCGCCAGCTGATGGTCGGTGAAGGCGGTGCGCGCCTTGCGCGGCTTTTTCAGGCGCACCGGGGGGCTGTCCCGCGAGCTGGAGATCTCCCGGTCGCCCTCCTCCTTCACTGCGGAGACAGCGGCGCGTCAGGGCCCAGCCTCGCCCTCCCGCCCCCGCTCCCGCCGGCTGTCCCGGTCGGTCGGGTAACCGCGGCTCCGGGACAGCAGTGGCCCCGGCTGCGGCAAAGCCACTGGGAACCGAGACCACGGGCCCCGATGGAGGACTGACTCCTCCGGGAGAAATGGCCCAAAACGAAGAGAACGCAACCCCCCTTCCTGCACTCCCCGGAGGGGTAAACCAGCGACTGGCTGGACGCCCGCCGGGGGAGGGGACCCAGGGGTCCCCGCCGGTGGGCTGCGCGGGCGGGTGCGCACTCTGGGGTGCGGGCCTGGGCTCCGCATCTGCGCCCGGATTCTCTGGCTGCGGATGGGCCGGAGAGGGAGGAAGCTGAGGGCTGGAGTCTGGGGAGAAAAACCCGCTTGGAGGGACAAAAAGCTGTGCACCCCGGAGTGAGTCCTGGTCCTGAAGATAAATTGTACCCACATCCCGCCTGGCCCCTCTGTGGATGCGGATCTAAAATGCTGGTCCCGCCGGTTCTTAAACTGCAACGGCGCCCAGTGCCCCAGGCTGCGCTCCAGGGCGAGTCGCAGGCGCCCGATCGGAAAATTAAGCGACGGGTTTGTGCTGAGTCTGTTCCCAGGTCAACACTACGCCCCTGTGGCTCCCAACTAGCTCCGCATTGCGGGGGAGGGGGGTGTTTCCGCCCCTCGGTGGGGACACCCCAGCAGAGTCCCCACGCCTGAAGCCCAAGGGCAGGACCCGACAAGAGGGTTTATTTTCCCCAAACAACACTTTCGACTCTCGATGGGGCTGACCGAACTGCAGCGCACACTGGCTCAAGCAAACTCGTCGATCTCCCTCCTTCTCCCCCTAAAGCGAGGGTATAACCAAAGAGACCACTTCCCCCAAACGGGGGTCCGGCTGGGGCTCCCCCCACTCTTATCCTCTCCGTGCTTTCCTTTATGGTGAGTTTCATTGTGCCTGGCGTTTGTAGTGACAAGGTTCAGCTGAATGCGAGTTGATTCCTCTCTGTAGGAAACAATAATCCGGTTAATTGAGCCACTGGGGAGCGAGACGTTTCAACCGGAAAGGCCTTGGTTTGCAGCCGGGAGGGTGCGGGCGCCGTGTGCACCGAGGCGGCTGGCAGGGGCAGGGAGAGCGCCTCTGGGGAGAAAACGCCTCCTCCCGCCCAACCGGCCGCCCCTGCCCTCCCCGCTCGGCCACGTAGGGCCTGGCCGCCTCCGCGGGGCGTTGGGATGGTGTTGGGAGCCGGTTTCTGTCCAGGCTCGCAGGTAAAGTTCAATGAAGTGCACGGAAACAATGATCCGAACCTCCAACGTGATCTTGTGGAAACCTTCTTGGCCTAATTGCCCGCCTGACTATTGGTGAAAATCCCCACTTCTGGGGACTGGGGGCTGAGGGCTGAGCTGGGGTGGAGGGTGGAGCTGGTTGTGGGGAAGATCGGCTTTTCTCTAATCCCTCCCGGCGCAGGCGGGAGCCTTTGCGGGCAGCCTCGGCGCCGCCCCAGAACCAGCCCGCCCCCGGGGGCCTCCGATCCCAGCCTGGAGGCCACACCTCAACGCCCCGGAGTTTTTGAGAACCGCCCCCCCCCCGGGGTGGGGGTTGGTTTGGAGCAGAGTGTCCGCTTGGCTTCTTGGCAGACAGACGGACAGACGGACAGACGTTGGCTCCAGCAGCTAGAGTCACGGCAGACCTCCTTCCTCGAAAGCCTGGCGTAGCTCCTTTCAAACAACACTTTCGACTTTCGTTATCTTAGGAGCCTTTGAAGGTGGACTGACCGTCCCTCCAGGCCCTCCGTGGAGAAAAGGACGCCGCGAGGGAGGAGGTCGGCCCTGAAAAAGTAGCCTTCGCCACTCGCGGGCTGGGCGGCGGCTGTCCCCACGCCCTTTCACCCCGGGCTTTGTAGGCGCAAAGGCGGCACCGCCTCGGGGTGGGTGGGAAGACCTTCCCCCTCCTCCTCTCTGACCTCTCTGAGTGATACAGGGACATCCGGCCCTCCCTGCTCCCTGATTAGATGACTTCTCGGACAGGAGGACATTGATATTCCCAGGATCTTAAACGAAACCTCTCCTCAAAATCCCAAATAAAAGGAGGCAAGAGCCCGGTTCTCTCCGCCCCGGCACCGCCGTTGGCAGGCAACGTTGGCCATTCCTGCCCCGCACTCTACCACAAAGCTGGTGCTGCTGAGAATTACGAACAACAAAACCTTGTTATAAATAGACGTTCCTGCCGCTCCGCTGCCTTCCCGGCACCTGTCTTCCTCCGGGCAGGTTGCTTTGCCTCGGGAAACAGCCCTGGGGTGAAGCAGGGGTTCTGGGCCCCGCGCCTCGGACTCCCCGTGGGTGCTCGAGCTCCGCCTGCCCGCTTCCTAGGCGAGGCTGGGCTGCAGGTGGCCCGGCCGGTGCGTGGGGAAGCCGAGGACAGCGAGATGGGGTGTGGGGCCCCACACGGGTGTGGGTTTGAGGTCACGGCCTGTCCACAAATGAATTCTTGGCCGGAAGGAGAGTGTGACGGGCCGTTCTGCATTTTTGTGAAGACTGCGTACAAATAGGGGCTGGAGGTGCAGGACCCCGAGATGGTAGAGCAGACGCCCTCGTAGGGAAGTTCTGTCTGATGAAAAGGGTTCGGGAATTAATTCTGAGCTGACAGAGCTGGGAAGGGCCTCGGCCAGGCCGGGTTTCTGCTGCCGGGGACACGGGCTCCGTCCCCGAAGCCCGGACACCCCTTCCCCGCCTGCCTCCCCACTTCTTGCGGGGAAAGAACTGGTCAAAGAGCTGACGTCCAGGCAGGGGGCCCGGGCGGGCGAGTATAACATTAGGGCACTCCTTTTTTGCTTCCCTTCTTCCTTCTCTTTCCCTCCCTTCCCCGTCCTCTTCCTCTTGATCTCAGCTCCCTGGTTAAGGCGGGATGAAAGGGAACAACAAGGAAAGGTTCTCAGAGGTGAGAGGCAAGTGAAGGGCCAGTGACCCCCAGGTAAGGGAATGGGGGCTGGCCACTCGGGAAGCCCTGGGTCCCACACAACCGGAAATCGCTGGATTCTCTTAAAAATCAAATTCAGCGAGAACCGCTGGGTGGGTGCAGAGTTCCCCTCTGGACCAGACCTCGGACCTGCTCCCAGCCAGCCTCCCAGCCCCGCCTGCCTGCTGCTTCTCCTTTGAAGTGAGCATTCCTTTTGCATAATTCCTGGGGCCCAGAGCGCGCTGGGCCCTAGGGGAGGCGAAGCCCGGTTTCTCTCCCTCGGAAATCCAGATGAAAGGGCGGAGAATTCTGACTGTTCTCGGCTTCTGCTCGGTTTTCACTCTTCTGAGGAGGGCGTTCCAGCGGAGCCCTTGGGGTCTGGTTGTTTTGCGGTCTTTTCTCAGCCTCCGGCCAGATGGGCGCCTGCTCCTGCCCTCCAGCTCCCCTCGCAGGGCAGACCCAGCGGAAGTTTGGAAAGTTTGCTCTGTGCATTTGAGGGGGTCTCTCCTGGGGCGCATAGTACCCGCTTCCCCGCTGTCTCCACCAGACTCTTTGTTGCTCAAAGGCATAGCCACGGGCAGGCGGAAAGGTTCAGGCAAGCCCGGCTGCTCCGTGGGCCCGGGGGAGCTCGGAGCCGGCCGGTGCGTATGCCCTCCGTGTGCACGCAAGTTTCTCTGCCGGTTTTTAGACACACAGCATCCCCCCGGCTTCCACCCCCCGCCTTCTTACCTTTATACTCGGAGTCTGACGAGGCGTTGCTGCCACCTTTGTCCAGCTTGTCCCTAAAGTCCTCCCCCGCCTTGGGTGCGAGGCGGCCACCTGGCTCAGGGGCGGCGGGCGGCCCGCTGCTAGAATAGGGCGCACAGGCCGCCAGGGGTTTGCAGTCGGCAAGGATGTCCCTGATCAGAAAGGAGGAGGTCACTGTACGCGACTGGGCTGGGGCCGAGAGCTGCCCCGGCTGCAGGTGGGAGTCCAAGCCTGGGCCCGGGGCCCCGCCAGGGCCCGGCCGCGGGGCGCCCGTCTCCAGACAGTCCCTTGCTGGTGAGGCTGGTGAGGAGCAGTCGCTGCTGCTCTCCGAGCGAGGACTCAGCTCCAGGGGTGAGCGGCAGTCCCCAAGCAGGGGGTCCCCCTTGGGAAGGGCGGGGCTGCCCGCACGGTGGGAGAGGATGGAGTCGATCCCAAAGCCATTGGAGCCTTCCATAGCCAAGCGTCCACCTGTCCCCTCCAGAAGCTCCCCACCCACCCCAGCCCAGCCGCGCTGTCCTTGCCCCTAGCTGCGGGCTGGCATGGGGAAGGCGGGCAGGGAGCCTGCGGGCACCTTGGATGGAGTTCAGCCTTGGGGGAGCCCAGGAGCTCTGGGCCAACCTCCTCTGCGCATTAGATCCAAAAGGGCTCAGCGCGTCTTCTGCAGCATCGCGCCTAGTCGCCGAACCGAGGGGGGGCGGTGGGAGTGTCAGGGAGGAATGGGAGGGAGGGTGCGCCAAGTTGGGGAGAGCAAAGCGGGAGACGGGCGGCCTGAGCGCTCCTCTGGCACAGAAGAGATGCGAGGACGTTGGGATCTAAGTAGAGAACGGCGGCGTCTAAAAATCCGAACCGCACGCTTCCTCCGGGCGAGCGTGGCCGCAGGCAGCGGGGTCAGCACCGCGGTGAGCAGCGAGCGGGCTACCGGCCGGCGTGACGAGGCGCACCTGGTGGCGTCAGCACCGCGGAGAGCGGCGGCGGCGGCGGCCCGCGGCGCATGACTCTCCGCCGGGCCCGGCAGGTCCTCCTCCGCGCTCCCTGCGCCCCGGGGGCCCGTCAGCACCGCGGACAGCGCCTCCGGGCTCCGCGCTCCCGGCCGGTCCTCCGAGCGCGCCTGCGCCTCCCCCCCTTCCTTTAAAAAATGAACTTGTGTCACTTTTACTTTGGGGCTGGGCGTTTTTGTTTGTTTCTCCCCCCCCCCGTTATGTTGTGTGTGTGAGTGTGAGTGTGAGTGTGAGTGTGTGTGAGTGTGTGTGTGTGTGTGTGTGTGTGTGTGTGTGTTTTAAAGGGGGCTAGCCCACGTGTCCCCGGAGTGATGTCGCTGATTGGCTCTGGCCGATTTTGGGGGTGATGTCACAGCTCCGCGAGTCGCGGCCCGATTCCCTTTCAGTTTGATTAAAAGAGACACTGAATTAATTACCGCCCAGACCCAACTGTTTACCGGCGATTCCGCACGGTTTGCTTTCATTAGGCCGGTGATGAGGCTCCTGATGGGGGTGATTAGCCGAGGGGGGCGGGCTGGCGGGGAGGGGTCCGAGCCCGCTGGCCGCGGAGGCTGGGATGTGAGTTTTTTTAAGTTTTCCTCGACCCTTCCCGGCCGTTATTCCAGTGATTCGCCCCCGGGGCTGTCCCAGGTCCTTTTTCTCGGCCTCTCCCCCGTTTTTCTCCCTCCGGCCGCGGAGAGGGACCCACCCCGGCGCAGGAGGAGTGTGTGCGGAGGAGCCCCGCCTGGGGGGCGTTACGGGGGTTCTAGGTGATCCGCGTGGGGCGCTTTGTGGCCCTTTCCCTGCCCTCTCCGAGCCCTGCGGCCTGGCGGGCGGGCAGAGCGGGTGTGCGCCCAGGAGGGGCCGGGAAGATGGCTTCACTGGGGGGCGGGGGTGGAGAGGCGGGGAGGTCGTGTCTGGGACGCTGGGGGCCCCTAGGAATCCGGGCGGCCCGAGGGAGGCGGCGCAGCGCGCCGAGGCGGCAGGGACCCCGTCCAGCGGGAACCTGCGGCGGCCCGGCCCCCGGCCCCGCGTTTCTGCGCCTTTGAACGGGGAGCGCGAGAGCCTCCGAGGCGAGGGCAGCCGCCCGCCGACGCTTCCTGTGCGTTTCCAGGCGGCGGGGCGACGCGGCCTTTTCGCCGGGAACGCGCCCTCGCGCCCTCCCCGCCCCGCGCCGCTGCCTCTCGGGTCCGTCTCGGGTGCGGCCCGCGCGGTGGGCGGATCGGAAGCGCGTCCAGGGCCTTTCCACGCGGCGCGCGGGATCGGGATCGGGATCGAGATCGGGATCGGGATCGGGATCGGGATCGGGTCTGCGGTCCAAGGGCGGAGGGAGCCTCGCCCGCGGCCCTGCCATGGGGCCTCCGAGGCGGGTCCGCGCGCCCTGCCTCCCTCCCCACGGGCCCCGCGTCCGGCTCAGCGCCGGAGGCCGCCGCGGAGGAGTGAGCCGCCGCCTCTCCACGCCGGGACCAGCCCGGGGAGGCCCGCACCCGCGCGCAGAAACTTTCTCCTCCTCCCGCCCTCCCCGCGCCCGCCCCCCGCGCCCGCCGGCAGATTGGAAGCGGCCCCGCCGCCGGCCGAGCTGGGGCGAGGACGGGCGCTCCCCGGGGACGGCGATCCCGGCTCGGCTGCAAGCTGTCGGGGCGGCGGAGGGCGGGCGCCGAGGGGCCGGAGCGGACGGGCCCGCCCTGGCGCCTCCCGCGGGGGCCGAGCGCCGGCCGCTCAGCTCCGTTTGGCGGAAGGAGAAGGGGCTTGGTCCCGGGGCCCTTCCCGGCTGGGGCCTCGTCCTGCTGGGCGGCTCTGGAGACCCCGCGCCCCTCTCCGCTCGGTCACCCGACCTCTGCTTCCCAGGGCTGCGCCCGCGTCTCCCCGGGACACCCCACGTGGCTCAGCGGGACTCCCCTCCCGGGCCCGTTAGGGGCCGCGGCCTGCTCCGCAGACGGCCCGCGCGGTTGGAGGCTTGCGCTTGGATCCCGGGCCCAGCGAAAGGAGGCCTGGGGCGGCCGGCGGGGCCTGCGGGGCGCTGCGGGGGACGGTGCGGGTGTGGGGGTGAAAGGAGCCTCCTGAACCCGGACCCCTGCAGCCCCAGCTTCTCGCAGCTTCTCGGAGCTCAGGGCGTTTCACCGGCTGCAGGACACCTTGGTGCTGAGTGGTCGCCTCTTTGTGACAGGCAACACCTGTGCGGCCAGCCGTTTCCTGTGGAATTTGCTGGAGGGTTCCGCCCTCTCTCCAACATCATTTTATTCCTGGCTGGAGCCTGGTGGTCCCTGAGGGTACGAGGTCCTCGGGGCTGGTGTGAACCTGGGTGAGCAGGAGGCAGGCCTCACCCCTCCCCAGCCTCAGGCCCTGCCCCTGGCTGAGCGCCCCCCCCCCCCCCCACACACACACACACTGAGGAAGCGCAGGGAAGGAAGGGGAATCGGGGTCAGACGGCGTTTCCAGGACAGGCCGCCAGGACACTGGGCCGGAACCAAGGGCCCAGAATGGCAGCCAGCGCCCAGGCCCCTCCTCAGGGCCCTCACCCCTCCTCCCGCCTCCCCTTCCTCTTTGAGCCTCGAGCTGCAAGTCCCAGTCCCTGCCCATCGTCCTTTGAGATTGCTTTTCAACCTTCAGCTCCTCGTGGCCCTGAAGCTCTAGAAGGCCCCACCTCCCCCCAGACACGCCTCCAGACAGAGCAGCGGCCCTTCCCGGGGCAGGGAGGGCGCTGCCCAGGGGGGCCTGTCCCCTCGCCACAGCCGCGCCTCCTGTCCAACCTCTGCCTTTCCGTAGGACACAGATGCTAAGGCCCGGGGTCGGTAGTGAGGGGCCACGGTGGGGGGCCCAGGGGCGGGGAGGAGGCAGCCTGGCTGCAGAATCACATCGATGCACCGCTGCACCGGGGCTCTTGGTGTGGGTTTGGCTGCGGGTCAGGGTTCCTACAGGCTTCCTTCCTCCCAGCCCCACCTCCCTCCCCAGAGGCGCCACCCAGCCTGGAGCAGGACAAGGATGCCTTGGCGGCCTTGCTCACCTTCCGGAGCAGGCAGAGCCGCGGGGAGCTGTGCCTCAGGCTCTGGGAAGGACCCTGACGTCCTCTGCTCAGGAGTGACCTGCGGCTGGAGTCCCACCCTTCCCGCCCTGAGCAGCTGCGCCAGAGGCCGGTACCCCGCGGCTGCGTGTTGGCTCCAGAATCTGCCGGACCTGGAGCGGACCTGGCTCAGAACCCAGGCCTGAGACTCGGGTGAGGTGAGCCGCCCAAGTCTTTATTGAAACGGTTCCTATTTTGTCCTTCAGGGATTTGAAAACTTTGATTGACAAAATATACGGTTTGCCTTGGTTACTGAGTTTCGGAGCAACCCCGTAAACTGGGTGCCTTAGGGGAGGGCCTTACCGGCCTCGCCACCGTCCCGGCCCTGCGGGGGGGGGGGGGGACCCCCTGCAAACACTTTCTGAGCCGCGGTCGTCACCTGCTCGCCGTGAGGACGCAGGTGGGCCGGGAGAGGCGATGCTGGGTGTCCCAGCACAGCCCCTGGCGCCAACAGCAGAGCCTGCTCCCTGGCAGCTTTGAGCGCCCAGGCTGGTCTCCCTAGCCGCCCCCACCCACACACACCCCAGAGGTCAGCTCCCCCTTTGCCCAGGGCCTTCAACCAAAACCAGTTTTCCACGAGGAGCGGGAGGGGCTGGGTGATACAGGCCAGGCCGGGTGCGGCATCGCTTTCTGCAAACAGATGGGTTGGACGAGGATTTGGAGGGTTTGTGGGCCTCAAGGTCGTGCTGTTCTCAACCATTTTTGTTGGTTTGGCCCCAAACCTCATGGAGCTCCTGAAACCAGAGCGAGGCTATTCTTTTCCTCCGTTCCCCCGCCCTCCCTCTCACGCATGCAGGCCGCCCCCCGCACGCACACGCACACGCACACGCGGTGCGCAGGCTGGCTGCTGGCAGTGCCAGCGTGGAGCTCCCAGGGAACCTGGCGCCCATCCGTCCACGTCCCCTCATAGAGGACTTCCCATCTGTGCCCTCCAGGGTACCGCCCACCTGCATTCAGCTCCAGGGACCTGGGTGAAAAGCCAACCTCGCTTTTGTTTTAAAAAATATACTTTTACTGATTTCAGAGAGGAAGTGAGAGGGAGGGAGAGATAGAAACATCAATAATGAGAGGGAGTCATTGATCGGCTGCCTCCTGCTCACCCCCAATGGGGATCAAGCCTGCCACCCAGGCGTGTGCCCTGACCAGGAATTGAACCGTGACCTCCTGGTTCATAGGTTGGCGCTCAACCCCTGAGCCACACTGGCTGGGCTTGTTTACATTCTTTTAATGGGTTCAAGCATCAGAGATTTTCAAAGTACAAAGAAAGGAAGCAAAGAGGGGGTTTCGCTCCAGGAGGGAAATGCAGGAGAAGGCGCGTGATGGGGAGCGCAGGCCGGGCTGGCGGGACGCAGGCCCCCCTGGCCCCTGAGCTGCTGCTCCGCCTGCTGCCATGGAGACGTGCTCCCTCTGAACCCCGAATCTGTGGTCTCTGACCAGCACCGGTTGGGGAGCTGGGATGGGGGGACCAAAACGCCAGGCCTTCTCTGTCTGGGTCCGGGGACTCCCGGGACTGGCTTGGATCCTCGGCCCATGAGCAATGCTTTCTCGTCAGGCCCGGCCAGTCGCAGGAACCGCCTCTGTCTGGTTCTTTGCTACCATCGCTGCTAAAACCCTGCACAGCAGCCAGATTCCGGACCCCACCCCCTCGCTGTCTTCTCACCAAGAAAATTGTTAATTATCTGGTTCTATGAGAGAGAGAGAGAGAGAGAGAGAGAGAGAGAGAGAGAGAGAGAGGGGCAGTGAGAGAATGAATGAGGTTTGGGCTTTGGTAGAATGATCTGGAAATAGACTGGAGTCGGGGGGGGGGGGGGGTTGGCGTGAAAAGAAAGCTGACCTCCCAGCCAAGAGGTCGGCTCCGCCTCGTGGGCTGCTAAGCACCTGGGGCGGGACTGGCGTCTCCCCAAAGGCTCCCTGCAAGGCCCTCTCCCCCTCCTGCCCGCACCAGCACCAGCGTGGGCACCGCCTCCCTCCCGCTGCAGGGGCACTTCCAAGAATTTCAGGCCGACCAGGTGAAGGTCCAGACCAGCCCCCTCACCCTGGGCCCCCCAGCTCATGGGGACAGCCCCCCTGGGCTCGGTTAAATCTCTGATGGGCTGTTGCCAGGAAACCCAACCAGGAGGTAAAATGTCCGCAAATGCCAATCAGCGGGGAGTGAGCAAAAACGGGCGCATGCCGCTCGCCGGCGACGGCCGTCCCCACATGGCACTGGCCGCTGCTGGGCTGGGCTCTCCCCGTGTCCGCCCATCTCTGAGAAATGGTCCGAGGGGCGGGCTCCGGGACAGACAGGATGGCTGGGACCGCCCAGGACTCCATCCTGGGTCATGAAGGGCGCGCAGAGGGACCCCAGT
Source organism: Cnephaeus nilssonii (assembly GCF_951640355.1). Classification (NCBI taxonomy): domain Eukaryota; kingdom Metazoa; phylum Chordata; class Mammalia; order Chiroptera; family Vespertilionidae; genus Cnephaeus; species Cnephaeus nilssonii. The sequence goes on from NC_137085.1 coordinate 2,822,374, forward strand.
TGTGTGTGAGGGACCCCTCAGCCCGGTCAGCACCAGCGAGGACCGGCTGCGGCAGAGGCGCCAGGACACCTAAGAAGGTGGGGTGAGATGGGAACCCGACCTGGGACTTGGTGCAGGTGCAAATAATTAATGAGGGACGAGCCACGCGGGGGAGGGGAGAGGCGGGAGGGAAGGGCCGGGCGCCTCCGCGGCCGTGGACTGGGCCTGCCAGCGGGTGGCGCTGTAGGACAAGGAGCTGAGGGACCCTCGGAGGAGAGCCGCTTCGGCCCAGGCGGGGCGCACCCAGAGCGGGGACCCAGGAGAGGACGGAGGGCGCTGCCCCTGGGTGACCGTCACAGCCCCAGCAAGTCCCACAGCGCTGCCCGCCCGTCTGCGGGGCGGGAAGTGACGATCAGGTGCGTGAGAGGTGCCGCAGCCTTCTCTAGTCCACACGTTCCTCTTGGCCCAGCCAGCCTTGTGGGAGGGGGTGGGGGCTCGCCCTGGGCATCGCCCTCGTCGCCATAGCAAGCAGGCCGCCCTTCGGCGGGCAGAGCCTAGTTTCAGGAACTCCTGCGTCCTAACGTGCCCCTCCCCCTCCGCGCGAGGGGTTCCAGAGCACAGGGGTGTTGGGTAAACACACCTTCCCCCTCTGGATGCCCCGGGACCCACAGGCTCTCGCCCTCCAGCGTCACAGGCCGGCGCCCCTCCGTGCGCTTTATTGGTAAGAAAGTGGTAACTCACATGCATTAGGGCTCCGGGCTAAGCGGCCGGCCACCTTCTTTAACGCAGTCGTTGTCCGACGCGGCTTGAGCCGATGTCCTGTCCTGTGCTGGGGCTTTGTCTCACAGGTGAGGCACAGAGAGGTTAGGACACTCGCCGAAGGTCACACAGAAATGACCGGGTGGAGCTGGGCTTTGCGCCCTTGGCCGAGGGGCTGGCTGCCGGGCTCGGGGGCCAGGCCTGCTCCCTGGGGGTGGGCAGGCTTCCCCGTGTTAGCCGAGAGGAGGGGTGGGTGTTTTGCTCCGGCTCCTGTGGGGGCAGGAGGACTTCAGGCCCGTGGGACGGGGTGGTGTCCGGGAAGGCCCTGGCTGAGCCCGAGTCCTGAGGGGTTCGTGTGTGGCTTTTTTGTGGAATCGGCTTCTAACACAGCTGCCAGGGGAACCCACTCAGATCTCTGATCACCGGCCTGGAGGGGGCGTGAGTCACCGCGAACATTCACGCTGAGGGTCCTCCCACAGATATCAGGGGGCACTGCCCACGGGCCGGGCCCCTCCCCAGGGTGGGCCCTTGGCTCTGGGCCCTGGACCTGAGACTCCTGACCCCATGCCACTTCCTTTGTGAGAAGTCAGGCCCACACAGGGTCACTGTTTCCGGAGGAGAAAGCAGGAGCCGGGTCAGGGCAGGCCCTGTGAGGGGGGCCTGGCTTCTGAGCTGAGGTCTGAATGACAGGGGCAGGCAGGGCACCGCCTGTGGCCCAGGTTCCTGCGGCAGGAGGCGTGAGCGGCTGCCCCCTGTGGGCAGGGGGTGGCGCCAGAGGGATGGCCCAGCTCTCACCTGGGGTCCCGCCCAGCCTGGGCAGGAGTGTGGGTCTCACCTCGGGTGGAGGGACGCCCCCCAGTGCTGAGGGCTGCTCCGTGGCGACGGGGTGAGGGGAGCGGGAGGGGGTTCAGGGACCCACTGCCGTTCCCCAGCGAGAGGGGCCGGAGAGAGGGGGCGGACCAGGAGGGGCTTGGAAGTGACCGGGGCTTGAAGGGTCAGGTGTCAGAGGTGAGGGACACATTGGCTCTGGCCGCGGGGTCGAAGGTGGTCCCCTTCATGAGATGGGGACGTGGAGGGAGCAGCAAGGTTGGCGGGAAGGTCAAGGGCTCTGTCCCAAGTCGGATACACGAGCCTGGCGTTCGGGGAGGAACCCTCAGGCCAGAAGAGGGGTTTGGGAAGCCGGGGCGGCGGCTCCGCGCAGGCGCTGGGGGAGGCCTGGGGAGCCGTGGGCCTCGGGGCGTCTCCACGCGGCCACAGCGTCGTCGGCAGAGTCCGAGGCTGCTCCTCGCACCCGTTCTAACGGTACCGGTTTGCAGATAAAGACACAAGAGGAGGCTGACAGCCGCGTTTTAATTTAAAATAGGTCAGGATCTCGTGTGTGGGGAGAAGCTGGGGGACACGCCGAGAGATGGAGGCCAGAGCCGCGGGGGGTTTGGCTGAGAATTCCTTCCTCTGTGCCCTCCCACCGCAGCTCGCCCGAAAGCTCGCTCTTTCTGAGGTTGACCTTCAAGGTCAGTCTTGGGGGAAAATCCGCCCGAGGGGGGAGCAGGCCCCGAGGGGTGAGCGGGGTCTTCCTGCCGCCAGCGTGGTGGGCCTCAGGCACCCCAGAAAGAGCAACTAAACTCGTGTTGGCGTCTAAACGAGGGCTTTGCGAGCACGTTACCGCGTTGTCCCTAATGCGGGCACAGCCTCCAGACTCGGCCTGGAGCCGGGCGTCTGCCTTGTAATTTGGGTTTATGCCGTCGGGTGAGGGCTTGAGAGAGAGGGCAGGCGGCCTGCCAGAGGACGGGGGTCCCCAGGTCGAGGGGCGCTGGGCGAAGGTGAGCGAGTGTTGCCTAACCTAAAGGGGAGGGGGGGCTCTTAGCAAAAATAACTACCTAAGGCCTGACTCTGGGGTCCCCGCAGCAGCAGAGCCCACGTGAGAGCAGGAGTGGGGCAAGACCGGCGAGTCCTTCCGGAGTTTTCCACCGCGGAGGCGGCTCTAGGGGTGGGTGTAGTTGCCCATCCGCAGGGTCCCCTGGCGCACGGCATACTCTTCGCGCTGGGCTTTGAAAGCTCTCTGGCGATCGGCCTCGGTGGGGAAGGTATCGAGGTGCGGGCCCACCTGCAGATGGAGGGGAGATGGTCGGCGGGCTTAGAGGCTGGGGGGCGCGCCCCGTGCTCCCCTCCCTGCTGCCCTCACCTGCTGCCCCGGGCTGGGCTTCCTGTTGGAGAAATAATAAAACAGCCAGCAGAGGCGCAGCACGAGGAGGGAGGGCCGGGAGGGTCCTGGGGGGGGGGGGGGGGGGTGACGGGCCAGGACAGTGGCAGTGTTTTCCCCCTAACCAGTCACGGCAGCGGCAGACGCGTGCGTAACGGGTGCCCCCGATGATGCTGCAGTCACTGTGCGGGGGGGGGGGGGGGGGGGGTATAGCCAGCCCATCCTTCCCAGCCGCTTCCCCGCCGCTAACCCCCCAACGAGCCGTCCTCTCCCAGGGCCTCCTGGCCCTCACTCCCTCCCGTGGGCTGGAGGCGGCCACGCGGGAGTCCCGGGCCCCACGCACAGCACCAGACCAGAGTCCAGGGACCGTCACCCAGAGGCCCCGGGAGGGAGCCAGACCCAGGCTCGGGAGCCCCGCAGGTAAACGTGGGCGATCGCATCTCAGCCGAGCCTCCTCCTCAGGGCCTGGTGGCGGGGGAGCCGCCTCCCCCCCCCCCCCCCCCGTGTCCTGCATCTGTCCCATCGCCTCCAGGTGTGAGGCCACCCCGGGAACGGGGCCTCCTGTAGGGTAGCCCGAGGGAGGCCCGGGGAGAAGGTGCAGGCTCGCCTGTTTATCTTTTCCTCTCCCGCCTGCATTTATTCGGGGTCAAACGGGAGGGACCCCTCCCCTCCCAGAGCGTGAATCTGGAAGGAACCACGCTGGGGTGGGGGTGCAGGGGGTGCCTCTCTGGGGCAGACACTCAGGGGGCACTTCGGGCTGGAGGTGAGCAGGGGCTGGGGGACGGCCTGGCGCTGGTCGGGGCCCATCAGAGCCGGGTTTACCAGGCGGCCGAGGAGAAGGGCCGGCAGGCAGGTTCCTTCTGGGTTTGCTCTGCTGTGACTTCCCGATAAAGCAGGACCCAAGCCCCAGGCCCTGGTCAAGAATCCAGGCCGGGGTCCCCCCACCCCCACCCCGGCCGGGGTTAGCCGGCCCACGGGCTGCAGGCAGCTTTCGGTGCGACAGGTCTGAGAACCGAAGACCAGGGAGAGGAGGGGAGCTCCAGGGAAGGCCTCTGTGCTCGGTGCCCGAAATCTGCCCCTTCAGGGATCAAGAGGCCGGGCATCTCACGCCGGGAAAGCCATGACCCTAGCAGAGCTGTGCCGGGCGGGTCCTGCAGGCAGGGACCTGGGCAGGTCTCTCCCCAGGCCAAGTGGTTCCTGGGGCCACATCCCTGCCTGCCTCCAGGACACGCCCCTCCCCCCCCCCCCCCCAGGTCTGGGCACTGCTTAGGGCCAACGAGACCCGTACCAGGTCCTGGCCTCAGGTCCCAGGGCCAGGCTCACCGTCAGGGGAGAGCGGGAACATCAGGGTGCACACGGGCCCAGTGGAATCCAACTTGGCCATTCCCCATTTTACAGATGGGGAAACTGAGGCTCAGAGAGGGTTTGGTCCAGGGTTGGCTCCACAGGGAATCAGAGGCAGACAAGCTCTGTTTTGGCACCACCCCCTAAGCTCTAGGCACTACGTTCTGGATTCTTTCTAGAATATTCTGCCCATGCTGAGGTTTGTTGGTTAGTTATTCCAGGACATAAAACCACGGTCTTCGTCTCTGGGGGGTGTAGACCCTGACGAGACTCTACAGAAAGCCATGGACTCTCTCCTCGGGGAAGAAAAACACCCCCAAGTCCTAACGTAGAAAACAGTGCAGGACGCCTCGGAGGTCCGCGGGCCCTCTGTCCCTCTGCGGGCCCTCTGTCCCCCCGCGGGCCCTCTGTCCCCCCGCGGGCCCTCTGTCCCCCCGCGGGCCCTCTGTCCCCCCGCGGGCCCTCTGTCCCTCCGCGGGCCCTCCGTCCCCCCGCGGGCCCTCCGTCCCTCCGCGGGCCCTCCGTCCCCCCGCGGGCCCTCCGTCCGTCCGCGGGCCCTCCGTCCGTCCGCGGGCCCTCCGTCCCCCCGCGGGCCCTCCGTCCCCCCGCGGGCCCTCTGTCCCCCCGCGGGCCCTCTGTCCGTCCGCGGGCCCTCTGTCCCTCCGCGGGCCCTCTGTCCCTCCGCGGGCCCTCTGTCCCCCCGCGGGCCCTCTGTCCCCCCGCGGGCCCTCTGTCCCCCCGCGGGCCCTCTGTCCCCCCGCGGGCCCTCTGTCCCTCCGCGGGCCCTCTGCCCCCCCGCGGGCCCTCTGCCCCCCCGCGGGCCCTCTGTCCCCCCGCGGGCCCTCTGTCCCCCCGCGGGCCCTCTGTCCCCCCGCGGGCCCTCTGCCCCTCCGCGGGCCCTCTGTCCGTCCGCGGGCCCTCTGTCCCTCCGCGGGCCCTCTGTCCCTCCGTGGGCCCTCTGTCCCTTCACGGGCCCTGGGTGGCGGTGTTTCCGGGAGCCATCGGGGCCCCAGCCGCAGGGCTCAGGTTTCTTGGCTCAGTGTCAGGGTCATGCCCGGCTCTGGTAACCCGTCACCTGATGCCCACCCGACCCAGGGCTCGGCACCTGGCGTTCAAGGCGTTTGATGGAACCACGATCGAGCTTGTCCTCAGCTTAATCTCCAGTTTCAGAGACATTCCCACGTGGCCTCAGAGAGGGTGTTGAGCAGAGAGGGGAGGAGCCGGAAACAGAGGCCTCCGCGCACCGCGGTGTCGCCTCTGGCAAGGGACGGCTTGATTCTGACACCGTGACATGATTTCCCAGAAGGCAGCTGGAGGTGCTGCGTGCGGCGGGCACGTCCGGTCTCTGGGGGCCTCGCGGGCACCCTGCCTGCTTCGCGTGCCCAGCCGGGACTTGCCGGTGCCGGGCATTTATTTCACACAAGCCTCGGAGCACCCCGATGTGTCTCCATGGTGCAGGGTCACGTGCCCAGGTCGCACAGGGTGAACCCAGAGCGGGGGACTCTGGGCCCAGGTCTTCGTGGCTCCGCCCCACCCCCATGTTAAATGCTTAGGAAACGTGAAAGTCGCTGCCGGGAACATGGGCTCCGACCCCACATGCTCCCTCTCTCCTCCCGACCCGGCAGCTCCGCCAGCGATGGGGATCCTCATTACCAGCCGGGCCTCACGCTGTGTGTGGTCACGACCCTGCAGACCCCGAGTGGAAGCAGGAGCGCCGTGGAGCGCGGGATTCCTTCAGAGACGCTTCTAAATTAAGCCGTCTGCAGGCTGCCCGCGCCTGGAGCTGGGGAACTGTGACGGCTTTGGCAGGAGACAGCTTTGCTGAATGGAGCTGAGTCGCTGAGGTCAAGGCAGGTAAATAAGGGGCGGGCGCCGGGGCAGGCAGCGGTCCGAGGGCCAGGCCGGTGGGTGGGCGGGGGCGGCGATACCCAGGTGGGCCAAGGCGCTGGGCCTGTTCGAATGGGCAGTGTTGCCCAGATAAGGAGCAGGCACTGCCACCACGGGGGACACTGGCGAGTAAGACAGGCCGGGCGCTTGTCTACGCTCTCTACTATAATTAACTGTTTGACGACAGTAAGACTGTGGTCTGGGGAACTCTAACTCCATGTGGGGGCCGCAAGGTCTTTCTAGAGACGACGGGACGAGGAGGGGAAAGTGTCGTAGGGGCAGGGGCCAGCCCAAGCCCTGGCGCAGGAAGAACGAGAGGAGATGTGAGCCGCGTCCGGCACGGCCGGGGTGAACCTGAGGAGGGGCCGTGAAGGATTAAAGAAGACAGACAAGAGAATACAGTTGGGGCCGGGTGGATCACTGTGCCTGGATGAAGACACAGTGACTCAGCCTGTAAGCGAAGCTTTATTTAAAGTCAGATCACATGGAGCACAACAAGGGCAAGATGCTTACAACGTCCCTGCAAGTTTCAAATCTGCTTCCTTCCCGTTGTCGCCATTCTCTGAACTCTATCGAGCCTTGTTTTGGCAGCACTTGCTGCACCCCCTGCAGCCCACATCCCTTAGCTACCTGGGACTGCAGGGTTGGACTATAAGGTCAAGCTTACCACCATAGCCTTTTGGCTATAATTGTGCTGGGAGGGCTTTACCCTCCAAGCTGGGACTTGTATGTGGCTCTGCCACAAGTCAGTCCGAGGCTTGAACCTGTCCAAACGCTGTAGCCGCTCTCCACAGAAATGCAAGCAAACCAGGGTGCCCGGGGGACAAGGAGATGAGGCGGGAGGTGAGCACGTCAGATCTGACGAGAGGTTTGTAGTCAACGCTGCCCCGAGGAATCGTAATTCCCTCCACCCCCCATTGGAATACAAGATTCCCAGACAGCCAGGGTTGGGAGAGACCTTGGAGGTCATTGGGTCCCCCTCTCCCATTCTGCAGGTGGGAAATCTGAGGCCCGAAGGTGGAAAGCGATTCTCCAGGGTCCCTGGGAGTCCCGGGCAGAGCTGAGCCCGGCAGCCAGCACACCCATCGCCTTTCCTCCGGCTGCTCCCTGCCCGCTGTGGTCCCCACTTCGCCCTGGACCAGGTTCTTGGGCTCCATTTCCCAGTCATTCAGAAGCATCACACTTTTTGGTCCACTCTCAATGAGCAGCGTTTCATTTGGTTGATCCTCTTGATTATCAGATACCCTCGTCATTTCGCCAGTTTTGCTCTTGACTTCGATAGTTCCTTCTTTGAGGTTTCTCTGTTTTTCCTTTTCTAGCATCTAGAGGCATCTGCTCCGAGAATCCCCCTCTACTCCTCTTTTTTCTAACCTTGACATTTATATATAACACCATTGACCCGGTGCACAGATTCGTGCACACTGAAAGGAAATTAATTAGAAGGTGGCCGGCAGGGCAGGACTGGGCGAGACGGGCCGGACACACCCGGGAGCCAACCTCCCATGGCCCCTCCCTGGCCAGCCGCACCTGGGGTGGCGCCATGGCTCGAAGGGCGTCTGCAGAGTCAGCAGAGTCCCTCCGGCAGATGGGGTCCCTCGGCCTGGCCTACTGGCATAGGGCCAAAACCAGCTCTCTGACATCCCCCGAGGGGTCCCGGAGTGCGAGAGGGCGCTCTGAAAAGTTGCTGTCGTGCAGGGTGTGGAACACAAACACAAATGTGCAGTGAACCAGATTAAGGGCCGACAGTGCCCCAGCAACAACATTAACCCATGGCCGAAGTGGAATCGTGTGGCCCCGTGAGGAATCGGGCTCCCTCCCCTCTGGTTTCGGGCTGCATCACCGGAGAACCACTGCTGCCAAGTCACTGAAGCTTGGCAGCTCCTGTGTTGAGCATCTGCCCCCTGGTGGTCAAGGCACATTATAGCTATCAGTCCATGGACACAGCATATTAGCCTTTTATATATATAGATAGATGGTGTTGGCAACTATGTTGCCCTCTGCATTTTCTTTTATCTCATCTCACAAGTATTGAGTATATTTATTTTTTGCTCAGTTCTCTTCTCATTTCACACCTACCGAATTTCTGTTTAAATTTCTTCTCTGGCCTTTCATTTATTCATAAATATATGCTTTAAAATTCCCAGGCAAGCTCATTAGTTACGTTTTGTGATTGATTTCTAATTTAAAGTCTTTGATGTCAAAGTGATCAGTGTGATTCAGATGCCTTGTCAGTATTTGTTGAGTTTTTGGTGTTTGTGCTTGTTTGGAAAGCCCCGTCCAGTCTCCCCAGGAAATCCCTGTGTGCGATGAGCCGGCGGCGGGACAGCGAGAGTGCCCGCATGCTGGGCCAGGGGGTCAGGTGGGTCCTTTCATTTATGCATGAATTACTTCACTCCACGCATACCCCCGAGCATCGCCCTGTGGCGACTCGTGCTGGGCATCGGGGTGCAGGGAGGACTCAGGCAGCCTCGTCTGGCAGAGCCAGGAAAATGGTGATAAAACACAATTACAGTCCTAGCCGGGGTGGCTCAGTGGAAAGAGAGTCAGGCAAGGGCGCGTGCCTCAGTTGCAGGTTCGATCCCTGGCCCTGGTCGGGGCGTGTGTGGGAGGCGACCAATCGATGTGTCTCTCTCCCATCAATGTTCCTCTCTAAACATCAGTGGAAAAAAATGTCCTCCGGTGAGGATTAAGAAGGAAATAAATAAAAAAAGAAAGCGTCCAAGACCCCAGGCGAGACGCTGGTCATCTCCTCTGCCCGGTGGCCGTGGCCTTGTGCCTTCTCCCTCCTCTGCCCTGGCTCCTCTCCCCGCAGCGGGAGGCCTGGGCCGCGGGGACACTGAGGCAGCCCAGCCCTGGGCTCTGGACGGTGGGGAGTGGCTTCCTCGGCGCCTCCTCCCCGGCGCGGGCCTGCTCTGTAAAGCCAACCCCACGCGCGGCCGACGGTGTGTGCGTGCACCAGCCAGGAAGGACAGCCCTCCGCGGCCCCGTCACAGGCCGGGCGGCTTCCCGTGTGCCTCACACGTCCTCCAAGGAGCAGCGGGGCCAGCCGACCCCAGCCCCCCTCACCGCCCCAGGATGGTCCCCCCAGAGGGCACCAAGTCTCAGCCAGGTCTGGGGGCTGAGAAATCAAAAGGCAGGATTTGAGAAAAAATAGCCAGGTTGAAAAAAAATAACCTGCCAAACAGAAAAAAAAAGTAAAAAAATGACAGCTATAGAGATTTTAGTTTAGGGTTGTTTTTTTCTAAGTGACAAGGGCTCAGGTGACCGGGAGCGAGGTTTTCTTGAAAAGATTGAGGGGCTGTCTCCTCTAATGAGGGCACTCAGAGATTATGGATCAGTCCCAGGTCAGTAATTCCTGTCAAGCCGGGGCCGCCGGGGGTCAGAGGCCCCGCAGAACACGGGTCCGTGCGGGGCGTCGCCGGTGAGCGCTGCGCCCCGCGCTCCGATGGGGCAGGTCCGGGAGGTGAGCTAATTAGCGAGGGCGCCAGGCTCTCCCGGGACATCTGGTCTCCGAAATCGCTCTTCTGCTCCCAGCTCTCTCTTCTCTGTGATCCAGAAATAGACCGAGCAAGGACACAGGCCGACACGCTGCGCCTCAGAGCACAGCCAAGCTCGGCGTGGAAAGCAAGCCTCCTGCTCCGCACAGCTCTGCCGGGGGGTTCCCGGGACGTGCGGGTGAGCGGGCAGAGCGCCGGCCGCTGAGGGCAGGGGGCAGGCTCACCCAGCGGGAGGGGAGGCTGAAGCTCGGGGTGGTGGAGACCCTGGCCCACGGACGCCCAGCTGCTAAGCGGGACGCCCGACCAGGGTCCAGGTCTGTGCTCCGCGGACCGTAGGGCTCGCGAGACTTGCTGGGGCAGAAGCAGAGGCGGCCCCGATGCCTTTGAAAATGAGAACCGAGTTGCTGTTTCCAGAAGCCAAACCAATGTCTCTCGGTCATTTCCAAGGACCAGGGAGGCTGGTCAGCAGCAGTTGAGGTCCCAGTCGAACAATGAGTCTGTTCGCCAGATGCTGGTGGAGGAAGAGTAGGGTGACCGTGCGGGTGTTTGTCTGAACTCCCTGAAGACCCACTTCTGCTTCTTCAGCCTCCGAGCTGAACAGGGTTCAGGCGAGTGGGAGTCACAGCACATCCTGGGGGAAACCGAGGACACTGCCCCTCCCTCGTCATCCGAGGCCATTTTGGCCGCCATCACCCTCTTCCAGGCTCCAAAGACTGAACCTAGGTGCTGAGCACGGACCTGACTCACATGGGCTATTTTTTTTTCAAGTGGCCTGAATCTTCTTTTTTTAAAACAGCTATATCTATATATATATAAAAGGCTAATATGCCAAGGGTCCCCTCGGAGTTCAACCAGGAGACTGGGAGCTCAGTCGCTTGCTATGATGTGTGCTGACCACCAGGGGGCAGCGCAGATCGAAGGAGGGCCCTGGCTGGCACCCGGCGGCCGGCGAAGGAAGGCCCTGATCGGCCCTGATCGCCAGCCAGGCCTAGGGACCCTACCCGAGCATGAATTTCGTGCACCGGGCCCCTAGTTGAGATATCCTATATAATAAAAGCATAATATGCTAATTAGACCGGAAGTCCTTCTGGACGTTCCCCACTAAGCCAGGGCTGTGAGTGAAACCCAGGTCCCGGGTGCCAGAGGGAAGCCAGTGCCAACAGCCAGGGGAAGGAAGGCCTACTCTTGCACGATTTTCGTGCATCGGGCCTCTAGTAATTTATAAAATGTACCCATTTAAAGGTGGAAATTTGGGTTGTTGCTGCTTTTTGGCTCTTATGAATGAAGCTGCTAGAGACATTCATGTGTGGACGTATGTTCTCATTTCTCTTGGGCACACACCTAGGAGCGGAATTGCTGGGTCATGTGGGAACTCGAGGTTTAGCCTTTTGGAAAAGTGCGACGGTATTCTCACCGGCAACCTGCGAGGGTTCCAGTTTTTCCACATCCTTGCCAACACTTGTTATTGTCTGTCTTTTTATTATTATTATTGTTACTGTTGTTGTAGCCACCTCGTGGGCATGAATGGTCTTTCACGGTGGTTCTGATTTACATTTCCCTAAAGGCTAATGATGCTGAGAGCTTTTTGTGTGCTTCTTGGTGATCTGCGCATCGTCTCTGGAGGAACGTCTATTCAAACCCTTTGCCCATTTCAAAATTGGGTTATTTGCATGTCAATACTGAGCTGTAAGAGTAATATTGGCATTCACAGTCCCTTATGAGCTACACGATTTACAATTATTTTCTCCTCTTCTGTGGGTTGTCTTTTCGCTTTCCTTTCTTCTTTCTTTCTTTATTTACTTATACCCTCACCTGAGGATATGCTCCCACTGATTTCTAGAGAGAGAGGAAGGGAAAGAGAGAGAAACATCCGTGTGGGAGAGGAGCGTCGGTTAGCTGCCTCCTGCGTGTGCCCCAGCCGGGGATCAGACTTGCCACCCAGCGTGTGCCCTGACCAGGAATCGAACCCACAACCCCTTGGTGAGCAGGATGACGCTCCAACCAGCCGAGCCACCGGCCAGGGCGTCTCTTCACTATCTTGACGGTACCATTTGAAGCACCAAAGTTTTTCATTTTGATGACGTTTAATTTATCCATTTTCCTTTAGTGGGTTATATCTTATTTTACTTTTCTATAAAAAGCACCCTAATGTAGCATAGCAGGGCGAGGAGCTTCGGGGTACTTGGCGATTTACGTAAACGGCCCCTCTAAGGCCGGGTGGCGACACCTGCCAGCTCGCACAGACTGCTGGCTGGTGCCCGTCCCGTTCAGAGGACTCTCAGGCTGAGCCTAGGCTCGTGAGAAAGTGTGTGATGACTGATGAGCAGGGTCTGCCATGGGCACGGGGGGAGGGGCTCGGGGGGAGGGGGAGGAGGTGCCGTGTTTTTGCTCTAAAAGATCAAAACAGAGTCTCTGAGGGGCAAGGGTGACGGCGGAGAGCCCCAGTGAGAGTCCACGCGCTCACCTGCCCTTCGTGCCCCTCCCTCTGCAGGCCGCCTCGGGTGGCCGGTGGGCGGGCAAGGGGGAGGCCAGGACGTGGAGACCGGGTCCGATGAGCCAGACGGAGAGCAGGAGGCCCTGGAGCCTTGTTATTCCGAGCACGGCCGGTCTGGCCTGGGCGCGGGGGCCAGATGAGACTCTCAGGTGCTCGCAGGCGTCTCCGGGGCAGGGACACGTGCCACCTTTAAACAAGCGGCTCCGCTTTTACAGCCAGTAAATCCTCATGCAGGGCCAGGGCCGAGGGAGGAGGCTTGCTGGCCGCGGCTCCACGCGGGCCGGAGCGGAGAGGGAGGCCCTCCTGGGGGCATGTGAGCGCGGCCCTGGACGGTCCTGGGCGTCGAGTCTGGCTCAGGTGTCCTTCCCGCCATCGGGGCTTCGCTCTCTGAAACCCCTCCTCCGAGAGGAATGTCACCTGGAAGCTGTTTGCAGGAGCCAGACAAGACGGGAGAAGACGCCCCTCCCCTCTTCCCCATCTCCACCTTGGAGGCCCCGTCCAACACACACACACACACACACACACACACACACACACACACACACGTGCGCGCGCACAGGCACGCACCCCAGATGCAAATGATACCCGCCGAGCCATCACTGTGAAGCTCGACAGAAAATAATGAGAAACACTAAATCTTTTATAAGGTCAACACGCGCCTTAGCCGAGCAGCTGTCAAACAAGAAAAGAATTTAGCGCCGGAGCCACGAAACTTCCATCGGCTCATTAAGCCCAACAGGGCCCGGGCCTGGCGTGGCGAGGAGACGGGCCTTCCGTTTGGTGTCAGTAATTTGCGGCGGAGGCGAGAAGCAGCAGCCGGCGCCAAAGGGGCCTGGGGGCGGCTGGGGAATCGTTAGCGCGCCAGGCGCGGCCGCGGCTCCTAATTGGAAGCATTGGGCATTATCAACGGAGGATTTGCCTCAGTTCCCTGACAGCTCGTGGGCCCAGAATGATCGCCCACTTGTCAGTGTAAAAGACCATTAAAAACAAACCATTTTGATTTAATTGGAGGCGGTGCGCCGCGAGGCCAGGTGAGGGGCCGTCAGCCCGCTCGCCCCGCTCGCCCCGCTGCCGTGCCGGGGCTGGGGGTGGGCGAGTGTCTATGTTTCCCCGAGTGTTCGCCTTTCAAACCTGTCTGCGGAGGCCTGGCTGGGAGATGGAGGAGACTTCACAGGCGGCGAGGGCTGTTTTCAGCCGGTTGTCAACAAACGCGGTGACAAGCCGAGCTGCCAGGAAGAGGCCTCTTTTCTTCCCGCAGCCTGGACGGCGGCGGCGGTCTGCTTGGCGCTGTCCTCCTGGGAGGTGGCCGGGAGGCCTGGCTGCAAAAGGGCGGCAGGATAGTCCGGCGGTGCTACCCTGCCCACCCCACTGAGGGGTAGCAGGATACGAGGGGGTCGGAGGGTGCATGGTAGACGGATCCCCAGTAGAGAGTGTCTTTTTATTGATTTCAGAGAGGAAGGGAGAGGGAGAGAGAGAAACATCAATGATGAGAGAATCATGGATCGGCTGCCTCCTGCACGCCCCCTCCTGAGGATCCAGCCCGCAACCTGGGCATGTGCCCTTGACTGGAATCGAACCCGGGACCCTTCAGTCTGCAGGCCGACGCTCTATCCGCTGAGCCAAACCGGCGAGGGCTAGAGTGGGTCTTTCTATTTTGCGCAGAGTGAGAGCTAAGGAGGCTTTCCTGAGCCTGCTGGAGGAGGCTCTGTGAGCAGACAGCCCGCCGAGACGGGGCTGGTGTCTCCCCAGTACTCCCCTGGGGGGCCAGGTGCTGAGGACACAAGAGGAGGCCACTCGCTACAAATATTAGCCTAAGCCCCCGCCGGGGCGGGGCTGCAGGCGCCGAGCGCGGAGCTGTGTGCGGACGCCCCGGTGCCAGGGCTGATGTTTTGCATGTTGGTATCATGAACGCCGTGGGTACTTGATGAATATTCATCGGCGCCTGCCAGCTCTCAGAGAGGCCTGCACATTTGTATGTTAATCTCACCCCGTCCCACAAGCCGAATCTCGTCTGCTGCCTGCCGCGTCTTCGACGAGACGACACGTCAGGAGCGCACGGGGCTCGGGGGCCACGCCCGCCGGTCCCCTCAGGAACCTCTGCTGCTTTTGATGCAGGATCAGGCTGGGAGGGGGCACCAGGTCCCTGGGAGCATGCAATTCCAGAGCTCCAAGTTTTGCTGCCGAGTCTAGACAGCGGGGACGCCTTAATTGCTTTCTCTGGAAGTTTCCCTGGCGGCGCTCTCTCAGGTGGCGCCAGGCGGTTACCCGGGCACGTGGCTCCTCGGTCGGTCGGGAGCCTTTGATTCTGTTTGGGTGCAGAGGAAGCCCTCGCTGCGCCGTCCGCACGGCGCCTGGCAGGGCCGTGCTGCGTGTGCATCGGGCTGTCGAGCCGCTCCTGTTCCTGCGAGGGGAGCCGGGGACACGCTCGGATGTTCGGCTCCTCGGCCCGTTGGGGAGGGATGCACACGGTGAGGGGTGGTGTTGTCTTTCCCCGTTTCTCTTGTTGGAATAATGAGCAGGAAGAAGTGTTTGGGGTGTGTTTTAAGAAGAGGCTGTTAAGTTACAGATAAGAATATGAGAGTTAAGTGTCCTCAACTAGAGAGCGAGGCTCTGGATGCCAGCCTCTGGGCCCTGCTCTGGGGAAACGTGGACAGACAGGAGACTCTCAGAGGTCTTGGGGTGACTGCTGTTAGGGACAACCTGTAGGCACTCAACAAGTCTTGGCTGGGAGACAAACGGATGGATGGACTGATGGATGGATGGACTGATGGACAGATGGATGGATGGATGAGCAGATGGATGGATGGATGGATGGATGGATGGATGGATGGATGGATGGATGGGTGGGTGGACGGACGGACAGATGGACGGACGGATGGACGGATGGATGGATGGATGGATGGATGAATGGATGGATGGATGGATGGGCAGATGGATAGATGGATGGATGAATAGATAGATGGATGGTTGGGTGGATGAATGGATGGATGGATGGATGGATGGATGGACGGACGGACGGACGAACAGACGGACGGACGGACGGACGGACGGACGGATGGATGGATGGATGGATGAATGGATGGATGGATGGATGGATTGGCAGATGGATAGATGGATGGATGAATAGATAGATGGATGGTTGGGTGGATGAATGGATGGATGGATGGATGGATGGATGGATGGATGGATGGATGGGCAGATGGATAGATGGATGGATGAATAGATGGATGGTTGGGTGGATGAATGGATAGACAGATGGATGGTTGGGTGGATGAATGGATGGACAGATTGGATGGATGGATGAATGAATGGATGGACTGATGGATGGATAGATGGAAGAACAGATATATGGGTGGACAGATGGCTCTCACTTAGAAGTGGGAACAGGTGATTGTGTTCTCCTAAAAGTCATACCCCCCAATGGGATGGTGTTTGGAGGTGGGGTCTCTGGGAAGTAATTAGGTTTGGATGGGCTCATGAGGGTGGGGCCCCCAGGACGGGATTAGTGCCCTTCTCAGAAGAAACACCAGCTCTCTCCCTCTCACTCAACACAAGACGGTGGCCACCTTAAAGCCAGGAAAAAAGCCTCGCCAGAACCCAACCACACCAGCACCCTGATCTCGGACACCAGCCTCCAGAACGGAGAGAAATACATGCCTGCTGTTTAAGCCCCCAGCTGTGGGTGTTGCTGGAGCAGCTGGAGCAGATTAAGACTGAAGTTCATACTCCTCGCTTCTTCTCGAAGCCCCGACAAGCTTCCTATGGAACGCATGAAAGCGTAGCCACTTGCCACAGGAAATACTTTAATTATAGCCGTGCAGGTGCCGCTGATGGGGCGCAGGGAGCTGAGGACTCGGGCTTGGTGCCTGCCCCACCCACTGGACCAGCTCAGCCCTCCCCTCAGAGACCTGCAGGCACAGCCAAGCTTGAGAACTACCTGCAGGGCCGATGCCAAAGCTCGTCCCACCCAGAGACGATTGCTCCGACCGTCTCCCAGCCGGGCCGTGGCCAGCGCCTCACACGCACCTGCATGGGCCTCTCTCCTGCTGTCCCCACTTTCAGATGCGGACGGGTAGGCAGGCTGGCTCAGCCCGCCTTCTACGCCCCGTCCCTGCCACATGCCCTTTGTAACCGCAGCCTGGACCCCGATCAATGGCTTCTTTCCTCTTTAGCCTTCGGGCCAAACTACGATTTCAGAGGTGCTCAGGGGTGTTGTCAAGGTCTAAAGGCGTTCAGGGCAGTGGAGAGTTCTGTTTATGGCAAGGGCTTAAATCAGCCAGGCCAGGCTGGCACGGCCCTCCGGACACCCATAAAACCCCGAGCTCATGACCGCCGTCCACTCGCCCTCCCAGGCCCGGCATGTAGGCCCCCCGACCCCTGACCGCAGGTGCGGGCCTTACTATTGCTCGGCCCTGCCAGCGCCCACGGGCGCCAGCCCCACCCACTCTGCCTCTGGTCCGCCAGGACCTGGGACACGGACTTGAACTTCGGAGCTTTAGCTTCTTTTTCTCGGACAGCGACTCCCCTCCACGCACCGGGTTGCTGAGAGGACAGACATCGCGAGATCGTTCATCAACGCCCCGCCTGGCGCGGCAGAGGTGCGGGCTGTGCGCTGCGGGGCCGTGACTGTGGCTGCCGCTGGGAACGGGCTCAGAATAGCTTCTTGGATGCCCTTCCCTGAGCACCGCCTGCCGCCGCCTTTGGCCAGAGTCCCCGCTTTTGGTGTTGTTTGTCCCGAGACTTCTGGGGAGAGGAGGAGCAGAGGCCAGAAAACACGGCCCCGTCGCGCCTTCTCCGCACGGCTGCTCTGTGTGTGGGGCCGGCGGCCTGCGTCTCCGAGGGGAACGTGAGGGTGTGTTCATGCCACAGCATTTATTTATTTATTTTTATTTTAAAAATATATATTGTTATTGCTTTCAGAGGGGAAGGGAGTGGGAGAGAGAAGCATCAATGATGAGAATCATCGATGGGCCGCCTCCTGCACGCCCCACACTGGGGATCGAGCCCGCAACCCGGGCCTGTGCCCTGACCAGGAATCGAACTGTGACCTCCTGGTTCCTAGGTCGGTGCTCAGCCCCTGAGCCGCGCCGGCCGGGCACAGCCATGGCTTTTAGATACGAGGGTACCACCTCGCCCGCACTTCTGACAAACCTGTGACCATGAGCCCTGAGTGAAGCGTTGAGGGTGTTTATCTGGGGGGACCCGGCTGGCCTCCTGCTCCGCGGCTTCGGGGGGGTCGCACCAGCAGCATCGGCGCCTGCTGACAGAGGCTGACACGTGGAGATGGGGGATTCGTGGGTGACACGGAGCGAGTCCCCCCCGAGGTGGCCCACACTCCTCCTCGAGCCCGGGAGAGTCTCTTCAGATCACTGAGGATGTATTCCCTTGGGGACGAGCTGGAGGAATCACCTGGGGACCCCACAGCCCCATCGGCGCCCAAAATTCAACATGAGGTTCTCGCCGTCTCTGGAGATTAGGAATATAGAGCTGATGCCCAAACAATGGGCTGACTCTGTTTTCCGGGTGATGTTCAGCACAACATTTGAATTTTTTTCATGCCCAGCTGGGGAGAAGAGCTTTCTGGATTAAATGGAAAGTTCCCAGGTGCTAGAAGGATTCAGGGGACACGGCTGGGGGTCCCCAGGATGCAGGGCTGGTCCTGTTAGAAGTGCCAGCCCCCTTGTCCCCTGCGATGCCGGCCTCTCCACGCTCCCCCCCCCCCCCCTCGCACAGACGCCTGGTCCTCCCCCTGACCCGGTTCCCCGCGCCCCTCCCCCAGCTCCCACAGGGCCCAGGAACGTTGCCATTTGTCCTCGTCCCAAAGCCTCCGCTCTGGCTGCCGGTGACCTGCCAGTCTTGGAGCAGGAATGTCACCTTTCGAGCAGGTGCCTAAAGATTCCCTGCCTCCGAGGACCGGATGCTGTAAGCCAATGAGGCCCCTGCCTTCATCCCTCTGCAGACGGATGTGAACGGTGACGGGGGCTCTGTGCGGGACTCTGACTCACCCTTCCCGTCGCCCCGCTCCCGCGTGAGGCACATCCTCCTGCGCCCCGCGCCCTACACAGCAGCACGGACGTCCTTATTCCGGAGCAGCGCAGCGGCAGGACCCTTAAAATACATCCCGGGGCGGGCACTCGGGGGGGCACTCGGGGGGGCACTCGGGGGGACACTCAGGGGGACACTCGGGGGGGGGCACTCGGGGGGCCACTCGGAGCGGCGGCACCTCTGGCAGCTGCCCTTCCTGGGTCTGCAGGGAGTGGCTGGGCTGGACACAGCTGGCACAGCGGGGCAGAGGCGGCGGGCGGATGGGCCCTGAGCCGCCCTGGGGTCGGCAGAGTTAACTTTGCCGCCAGCGCGGGTTTGTAAGAGCTGAAGGGAGAAAACCCTCCCCTTAGGCCCGGCAGCCTTCACTCACCAGCCCGTCTCAGGGTGTCACTGCGTGGCTGGCCGCTGCTCTCCCACATCTCCATTCTGTGGGGAGCCAGGGGCCCGGGGGACCCGCAGGGTCAGTCTTCCTCAGAGAGGCGCCCGATCCAGCCTCCGGACGCAGGAGCTTGTAACCCAACCCGTTAGCGTCACAGCCTGGCCTTCTCCCCAAGCAGCGGGGCTGAGCCCACAGCCGATGCGAGTGGAGGCTATTTGTCCACACGTTAGTGACGGAATGACCGTGTCACGTCGGGGATGGGCCCTGTGGTGGGGGAGGCGATGGAGGTGGAGACCTCAGGATGCTTGGATTTGTTAATCTCACCTGAGGATGTCTGCTCCATTGATTTTTGGACAGAGTGGAAGGGACGGAGAGAGACCGAGAGAGAAATATCGATGTGAGAGAGGCACATTGATGGGGCGCCTCTTGCACGTGCAACCAGGTAAATGCATCTGACCGGAATCGAACTCGGGGCCCTTCAGTCTGCAGGCCGGTGCTCTGTCCACTGAGCCACACAGGCCGGGGCCCAAATGGATTGTGGATCTTCAGTTACAACCTGAACTTGGCCGTAAAGATCTGGACCCTGCAGGTCAGCCGCCCTCACTGCTGGCCAGCGCCGGCCTCGGGCCTTCATGCCAGACGGACGCGGGCCGCGGGCCGGCAGAGGGAACTGGGCTGAAAGGGGACTCTCGCTCTGGGCCAAGCACCGGGAGGGAGGGAGCGTCCTCGTCCTTGAAAACATTTAAAAAGATCGCCTTACTTGTGTTGTAAAAGCTACGTGGACTCAAAGCAGAGAGAGCATCAGAGAAAGTAGGACTCAGCCCGCCCCTCTCCCCCCCCAGATCCCTCTGCCGCTGGCCCGGGGGTCGGGGGGGGGGGGGGCTCCTCCCGGCTCTGCCCTGGGGCACTCACACCCGTAACCACGCGCAGCCGCCTCTATCCAAACGCATCGCACGGCGCGGGTTCTTCCCGTCAATGCTGTGTTAGTAGCGTGTCGGCAAGTACAGACTAAGGTCATTTTCAGTGGCTATGCACGATTTCACAGCATCACGGGTCATCTGTATCTAACATCACTTGACTGGCGGCACCCAACCGTCCACCGTTGTGGCCGGCGACGTCGCAAATATTTGGAGCGCTCACTCGCCCCTTGGTCTTGGGCCGTCACCATTGGCCGCCGTTGGTGACGAAGGATAAAGCATCTATTTTTCCTGCTTAATATTAGGCGGCGGTGGGACCTGTGCTTCCGACTGGGTCACTTTTGAGAGCAGAAGGCGGAGCTGTTAATAATCCCCCCCCCCCACACACACACACACAGGTGGGCTGCCAGGGCCGGGCGCCTGGGAGGGCCCGAGGAGGTTCCAGTCAGCGGCCGGGGAACAGGTGCAGGGGTGATCGCTATGGCGATTGTCCCCACCCCAAGCTTGAGTTGACAGCTAAGGTGGGTGTCTCCCCTCCATTTGAGGCTGCAAACTCTGGACACCAGTTCTCCAAACGTCCCCCTCTGGCCGTGTGCCTGTCAGGGCGCTCGCTGTCCGCCCGGCCGCCGGCCGGTGGCCCCGCAGCAGCCTGGGCTGGCGCGGAACACGGGGCCCGGAGCAGAGGTGCTCCAGGAGATTGAGACAGGCTGGGGGGACAGGGTCGCCATGGGACCGGGGTCTGCCTGACCCTGGAGGCACACGCACACGTACACACACAGACACGGCCGCCCCTCCCGCCCCGGCCGCTCGTCCTGCCGGGAAGACCCAGCATGTGAGTCCGAGGCCCCCGGCACTGAGGGGGACGCCTGCTGCGTTCGCCTTTCGTCCCCCAAATGGGAATCGGAGCTGTTCCCCGACACGCACGCTGGCCCTCGGGCCGCCACCTCCGGGAGCCCCACGCCCCTCCCACGTGGGGGCCTGGACCCTCGGTGGGCAGGGGCCTCAGGAACTAGCCCCACCACCCCCTGTCGGATGAGGAAACAGGCCCGGCGAGGCCCGGCGGCCAGCCCAGGTCTCAGCATCTGTCCCTGAAGAAAGGCCATGTGCAGCGGGTGGCTGACCGCCCTCTGGGCACCGGCCATTCGCGGCCGCTGCTGGTGGCAGGGCCCACGGAGAACCTGTCCTCGGGGACCCTGCGGCCGAGGGGTCCGCCCTGAGGCTCGTGCCCCCTTTCCTTCCCCTCCATCGTGGGGCCCTGTGGGAGCCTCGGGGGGCGGCCCCAGGGCGGGGCGGGGCGGGCCGGGGAGGAGCCAGCCCGAGGCCCTGACCCAGCCCAGGGAGGGGCCGCGCCTGCCCGCAGCGTGTCCCCGTGAAAGGCGTTTAATTATTTCTGACAGAGTTCAGCAGCGACATCTGTTCGTGAGCGGGAGGGTCCGTGTGGGTTATCCGTCACTGTGACGGGCTCCAGGCTCCGGGCTCCGCTCTTTTGGAAATGCCGCTTCCTTTCCCAGTGGGGCCGGGCGGGAGGCCGGGCGGGGTCAGCAGCGACAGGATCGGGCACCGGGCAGAAAAGGGCCCCTGGGGCTCGGCGCTCGCTGGAGGCCGCTGTGGACGGGCAGCCCGGCCTCCTGAGTGCAGACCCGGGCGCTGGCCGCCGGGGTGCTGGTGCTGGCGCTGGCACGTCAGCTTTGGGAAGGGGGGCCATCAGGTCTATGAGAGGTTTTTGCATTTTTCTGTCGCTCTTCCTTCATCCACTCCACTCCTTCCTCCCACAGACAGCCCCTGGCCACCCGCCCGTGCCCGGCCGTGCGGGGCTCGGGGACGTGACGGGGCAGGACAGGCCTGGTCCCGACGGCCTCGCACCGTCCCGGGGGAGATGGGCGTCGAACAGTATGGCGCAGGGAGGTCGCTGGCTGCCGTGTGGATAAGTGCAGGGAAGGGGGTCTGCCTGGGTGGGGCCAGGCGGTGAGGGAAGGGGTCCCCGGGGGGCGGCACAGCCCAGTGGTGAAGAGAAGAGGCTTAGGCAGCCCCGGACGGAACCCGGGTCCCCTTTCCCAGGGCCAGGCCCTCGGCCTCTCTGAGCCTCAGTCTCCTCGTCAGTAGGGCGGGGACCTCACGTCTATGCGGTTACACACGTCCGGCCCTCGGGGCACGGCGAGCGCTCAGAGGCCCTCTCGTGGTGTTATGTCCCTTCGGGGGGACTGAGTGTCCCATCGGTGGTGGCCGCACTCGGGGTCCAGGGTCTGAGCTGGGTGTGCCAGGCGCTCCCAGAGTCGCATGGGCATCGGGACAAGCTGAGGCCCACCCTCCTGCCCGGGGCGGGCATTCCTACTCCCTCCCTCGCGGTTCCTGCCGCGGGATGGGGGCGCCTTCAGCCTGGGCCCTGCAGTCACGGGCCGCAGGTTCTGGGCCCGGCCTCGCGCTCTGCACCGGGGTCAGGACACGCGTGTGACACGCACACAGGTGACGGAGCACAGTGCCGGCGCGGGCTCAGGCGAGCAGTAGAGCTGGCTCCGGTCGCTCACAGCAGCGTTTTCTAACAGCCGTGACGCCGGGGAGAGAGCGGCAGGGCTCAGCAGCCTCCTCTTTTGAGGGTAGAAGTTGTTGGTGCCTCGGGCCGGGCAGGCCGGGCGGGCCGGGCGGGCTGGGCGCTGCAGGGGGCGGTGAGTGAGGCAGGGCCCTGCCCCGGGACAGTCGCTGTGACCCCCAGTGTATGTGCGGGGGAGGCTTTCCCTGCCCCGCGGGGGAGGCCCCTGAGCCCCCCTTGTCCGTTGCCGGGACTCAGGCAGATCCTACATCAGAGACGAAGGAGCTGAGGGTGGCAGGTGCTGCTGTAGGGTGAGAGCCTGCGGGGCATCTGGTGCCACGGAGCCAGGAGCCCCGACCCTCCCAGAGCAGCGTCCCTGCTGCCTGGACCCCCAGATGTTGGGAAATCAGAGAGAAAAGAGCAAAGGAGGGACGGCAACGGGGGGGGGGGGGGGCGGGGGCAGGAAGGAGGCTGTGGACGGGCAGCGCTGAGCGAGAGGGAGGGGAGGCCAGGGTGGGGAGGCCGGAAAACCGGGAGAGACGGGGAGAGCGGGCTGAGGGCTGCCGGGCGGGGAGACCGGCCGCACAGCTGCATCTCGGCGGCTGAGGCCTCCGACAGCCCGTCATGTTCCCGGTCGCGGGGGCGGCGGCGGACAGGCGGCGGGGCAAATGGTCAGTGACACGTGCTGACAGAGGCCAGCGGGCGACACGGGAGGCGCGCCGAGGGGGCGGCCGGCTGCTCGCGGAGCTCGGCAGCTTGTTCCGTCGCATTAGGCTCAGGGAGGCACCGGCCCCTTCATTGCCTAAATTGCAGTTTAGCCGACACGGCGCCGGGCCTGGCTGGCCGCTTCGTGCAGCTGCTCCCCGGCCAGAGCTGGGCGTGCACCCCCCATCCTGACGCTGCTGTCCCCAGGCCGCCCCGTTTCCCTCCTGGGCACAGTGCCCCCCATGGGGACGCCGGTCTGGGCACCGCTGCAGGGCCAGGCGGCCGAAGGGACACCACTCAGTCCTGAGGGTGGAGCTGGTGGTCACGCCCTCGCGTCAGCCCCCAGGCATTTGCTCGCTTCCCAGGGATGCCCCCGGGGAGCCTAGCGCTGTGGCGTGGAGCTTCTGCACCCCCAAATCCCCAGGGCAGGGGGTGGGTTTGAACGGCCCCCTCAGTGGAGGGGGTTTGACCCACAGTGTCCGCCCCGTGGACAGAGCCCAGGCCTCAGCCGTCAGACGGCTGGTTCAGCCCGCAGCCCCTTCAGGGAGGGTGAAGGTCGTGACCTGAGCCAGGCCGGCAGGAGGGTGCGCTCAGGGCTGACAGCTGCTGCTGTTGGTATTATGCCGTGGCCGTGGCCGTGGCCGTGCCCTGGGTGGCTGGGAGCCCACAGAACTCGCTGTCTCGAGGGCGGCAGAGCCCGCCGGGGAGGTGAGGGGAGCCGCCCGGGGGCGGGGCGGGGGCGGGCCTGACCTTCTGGAAGTGAGGCATGTGCCAGAGGGCGTCCAGCTTCACGGGCGGCCTGTACTTCCTCAGCTGGCTGCTCCGGGTCTCGTACAGCTTCCCCAGGCTCACCTGCAGCGGAGAGACGGAGGGGAGGCGCTCACCTGGCCTGTCCCCCTGACCCCTCCCCTGATCGCCCCCCTGGCCCCTCCCCTGGCCCCTCCCCTGACCCCTCCCCTGGCCCCTCCCCTGGCTGCTCCCCTGGCCCCTCCGCTGGTGGCTCAGAGAAGCCGAGCTGCCAGGAGGGGGTGAGGGCAGAGGTGTCACAGACCGAGGGTACCCTTCCCCCTGCACCCAGCCCTTCTCCACATTGGACTTCAGGGCACCAGCCCCCCACAGTGCCCGGCCATGGCTCAGTGTGTGGAGGGGCCGTGGATGCTGCCAGCATGTCGTTCTGGGTCCTGGCGTGCAGCCGCCTGGAGGGCAGGGGCCGTGTCCCAGGCGTTCCTGTCCTGTGCCCGAGGCTCACGCAGCCCGGCAGTGAGCGGGACTCCACGGCGTTTGCGTGGAGGAGGCACGATTCGAGGGAGGGTTGGCATCTCTCGGGGGCAGGTCCGGCCCAGGGCGCGCTCTCAGAGGAGGAAGGAGAACGCCGGGGTTGGTCCCACACCTGTTTTCTGAGGGCCTACTATGTGCTAGGCTTGGCACAGGGGCCTCATTTAATCGGACCCTTTGTTTGCTGAGTGAAACAATGGAGACTCCTCCCAAATGCAACTCACTCGAAGTCACACCCCAACCAGTGCCTGGGGTGGAGCCACTCGCATTAGCTACTTTATGGGGTGCTCTGCTAAAGAGGAGGCCACTGGCCACGGATCGCTCTAGAGCAGAAGGTGGGTCCGGGAGGCTCGGGGTCCCGCGGACTCGCAGTGCTCTGAGTTGCTGTAAGTAGCTGCTAATTAAAAACTCGCCTCTCAAATGGGCGGTAAAGCCGCTTGTGATGGCAAAGGCCCCGAAACTGGTCACCCCACAGCAGGTTCGCTCTTCCTCGAGCCGTTAACGAATAAGCAGTCACCGGCTCCTTTTAAAAGGTTATTACCGGGCTCTGCTCGGTCATGCGCTGGTGTCTTGGACTCTGACTGCTGGGAATGGCAGGGCGTTGGGGGGGGGGGGGCCCTTGGCTCCCTGTCATCGTGCGCCTGGGGTCACCTGGGGCCCCTGAGCCTCGCTTGGTGCCTCTCCTGGCCTGGCCCGAGGGCCCCAGGATCCGGGAAGACTCCTACACTGGCCAGCATGGCCCCAGGACATCACGGCCCTGCCCCCTGTCCCCGAGCGTTCCCGTGATCGCCATCCAGAAAAGCCCGGCTCTTCTGACGCTGTGGCCACTGCTCAGTCACTCTGAGCCTCAGTTTCCTCATCTGAACATGCAGCAGACTGAGATGACCCGATGAGGTGCCAGCCCCGCGAGTACTCAGGAGGAGGCAGCGGGAAGACGGGTGCGCGCCGGCCTGTGCGCGGGGCGGGGGGACGCCATGGGTCCTGAGCATTGGAACGACCAGGGTCACCAAAGTCCTGCTTCTGAGGAGACCGATAAAGCGCCCCGTGAGCACGGAGAGGGCTGACTTTGAGGTGGCCGTGCGGCTGTCCGGCCCTCGTGCCGCAGGAATTGGCGGAGGCTGGACCGGGCCTGTCCCCGGCTCCACGCCCCGGTGTGGGCACCGCCTCTCGGAGCTCCCCTCCACCCTGCGAAGCAGGGCCACCCCCTCCCCGGCTTCTGTGAGGCGTCGATGAGATGATGCAGCTGATGCCCAGGAAGTGTTTTCAGGGCCCGAGTCGTTCATTGGAACAGGACGCACCCCTCGAGTGCAATACGCGTGTTCCCTGTGGCACCGCCCCGGGCGGGCGTTCTCGGGCCCTCTGCCGTCTCAGCCTTTTCTTTGTAGATAACACGGGGCAGTTTTCTGTGAGGTCAGGTCAGCCTGCACAGAAATGAGTGTAAATCTAATTTCCGGCCTGGCCGGCGTGGCTCAGTGGTTGAGCGTCGACCTATGAACCAGGAGGTCATGGTTCGATTCCTGGTCAGGGCACATGCCCGGGTTGCTGGCTCCATCCCTGGTGGGGGGCAGCTGATCCATGATTCTCTCTCATCATTGATGTTTCTCTCTCTCTCCCTCTCCCTTCCTATCTGAAATCAATAAAAATATATATTAAAAAATCTAATTTCCGGATGTGTGAGGCCGTGCAGAGGTTTGGTGGAGAGTCCCCAGGCAGGTGTGTGTGTGTGTGTGTGTGTGTATGTGTGTGTGTGTGTGAGAGAGAGAGAGAGAGAGAGAGAGAGAGAGAGAGCGAGAGAGCCGGGTTCTGTCAGGCACACAGGCCGGTGCCCGGTCCCGCAGAATCTCCGGTCTTGGGGCTGAGGTAGGGCTTCAG
This sequence comes from Cnephaeus nilssonii, assembly GCF_951640355.1. NCBI lineage: Eukaryota > Metazoa > Chordata > Mammalia > Chiroptera > Vespertilionidae > Cnephaeus > Cnephaeus nilssonii. Next base: position 2,848,254 of record NC_137085.1, read on the forward strand.
TCTGATCGTCACCAAGACCCCCTCAGGCTCTAACTTCCCACAATGCCTGTGGGCCAGGCCACAAGCAGCGTGGTTCCCAGCCTCCCCCAGGGACAGGCGTGCACGGGGCTCAGTCTCAGAGCTGAGCTTTGCGGGGCCAGCCCTTCCCGCCTCTGCCGCCCCGGCCCTCGGCCGCTGGGGAGCCGGGCCGACTTTACCTTCTGCTTCTTCTCCAGTTTGATGGCATTCTGGGCGGCCTTCTGCTCCTGCACCCACAGCTGCTGGTACCGGTGCTGCAGCAGGTCGAACAGGGGCGTGGAAGGCCTGCGGGCGAGGCCGGCGTGTGAGGCACCCTCCCCCGGCCGGCCGCCCTCTGGGGCCACCCACCCTCCCCCCGCCACCCACTGACCGTCTGGGCTCCGGGGCAAACCCCTCTCCCGAGGAGCGGGTGCCCCGCATGGTCACCCACAGATACTGATGACAGCTGAGGCTGAGGTGAGGGGTAACCCCAGGAGCGTGTTGCCCTATTAGCTCTACTTTCGTGCATATTTGAAATTTTTCATAAAAAGAGAAAAAGAAAAAACAAAACAGTGGAGAAAGCTCTTTGTCTTCCCCATTCACTCCTTCCTGACTTGCCCTTGGACCCCGACAGCTTAGTCACAAACACAGGCCGGGGTTCTGATCGGGGCGGAGGGGCGAATGGTGCCTCCCCCGCTCCCCAGGACATGTCTGTCCCGACCCCCGGAACCTGGGGGCCAGGACTGTCTGGGGAAAGGGCTGTTGCCGATGGGGGCAAGTTAGCGATCGCAAGCCGGGGGAAGCATGGTGTGCGTGCCCCTCAGGGCGGGCCCGGGCCGGGGCGGGGTCCTGGTGAGACACAGGGAAGCGAGGCGCAGAGGCGGGAGGGTGCTGTGAGGAGGAGGCAGAGAGGGGGCCCCTGCCAGGAGCCCAGGCCCCAGGAGCGGGCAGGGAGGAGGCAGGGCAAGGCCCTCCGTGGCCTCGGGGGACGCGGCCCCGCCCACCCCGGCTGTAACCCCCGGCCTCCAGCGCTTCTGTTGTGTTAAACCACCACGTTCGTGGCAGTTTGTTACGGCAGGCCCAGGACACGGACACCCAGGGGTTCCTCGGGCAGACTTTGGGAAACACCGATAGAAATGGCTTGCAGTTCGGGCCGCTCAGCGCAGGTCCTCGGCCTGGACCCCGAGCCCCACGGCGTGCGGCACGCACCACCCCGGGGCAGCGTCAGAGCCACGTCCCGTCAGTGGTCTGGGGTGCCTGGTCCAGCCGTCGCCCCGAGCCCCCGAGTCCCGTGAAGGGCACACCGCCTTCTGGGCGGGTGCACAGGCATGGTCTGGGGGGAGCATCCACATGCTCAGAGGTGGGTGTACCCCAGGAAAGGTTGGGAGCCCCGTATTGCCCGTGACCTTCCTTCACAGACACGACAAACACCCAAGGTCGTGCCGCTAGGACCCGAGAGCCCAGCCCTGGAGCCTGGCTCCGCACCGAGGTCCTCGTGGTCAGCGCGCACAAATCGGACGTTCCCCACGCGGACCCCGTGGGGCCGGCTGCCGGGCTCAGTCTGCAGGGAGGTGCAGGCTGAGAAACGTGGTGCTCAGAGGGCTCTTCCCCAGCCGCCTGCGCTCAGCCACGCCCAGGGCTCTTTGCTGTCCCCCCTTCACCCGGCGGCGACTTCTATTGCTAATCATTACACGCCCCGCGCTTCGGAGCCCCCGGATTCACAGCCACGCTTTCTGTGACACTGGACGGTGATCTGGCAACATCTACCCCAGAGGCCTTCGCAGAGACGCTATCTTCCCAGCCCCCACGGCAGGCATCACAGCGAGCCTTCCCTCCCCATCCCCTTCCCTCCCCCCTTCTCCTCACCCTCTTCTCCCCTCCCCTCCTCCTCCCCCTCCCCTCCCCATCCTGCAGCCTGCTGACCGCTGTGCCCTGCCCCGGGAAAGGTTCTTCTTGCCTGGGAAGAGGCAGGGAGGCGCCCTGACGAACCTGTGACCTCCCCCCACCCCACAGCCGTGGCTGAGGGACATCCGGCAGGGTCTGCCCTGGATCTGTAACTTGGATACTAAGGTGGGGCCTTGCTGACCTGGGGATCACATCACCCCTTTTTAAAAATATATACTTTTATTGATTTCAGAGAGGAAGGGAGAGGGAGAGGGAGAGAGAGAGAGAAACATCAATGATGAGAGAGAATCACTAATCGGCTGCCTCCTGCACGCCCCACCCTGGGGATCAAGCCCGCAACCTGGGCATGTGCCCTGACCAGGAATCGAACCGTGACCTCTTGGTTCATAGGTCAATGCTCAACCACTGAGCCACGCGGGCCGGGTCACATCACCCCTTCTTTTTTTTTATATATATATATATTTTATTGATTTTTTTACAGAGAGGAAGGGAGAGGGATAGAGAGCTAGAGACATCGATGAGAGAGAAACATCGACCAGCTGCCTCCTGCACACCCCCCACCAGGGATGTGCCCGCAACCAATGTACATGCCCTTGACAGGAATCGAACCCGGGACCTCCCAGTCCGCAGACCGACGCTCTGTCCACTGAGCCAAACCGGTTTCGGCACATCACCCCTTCTTAAAGCACCCCCGATGGCCTCCCATCTCTTAGACTAAGCCTAAGCTGAGCGGGGGGGGGGGGGGGGGGGGGGTATAATCTGCATAAACCAGCGTGTGATGCGTTAGGCTACATGGAGTTATAACAGGTGAAGGGAGTTAATTGGTGGAGATGCCGTTCGGGGAGGAAGGAGTCTTTGCCATAAACAAGAAAACGGCTCCGACCTCAGCCGCGCCTCATACAGGAAGTAAGTGGAAACGGACCAGAGATGTAACTGTAAAATGCAGAATGAAGGGGCTTCCACCGAAGAGGCAGCGAGACTCTGGGGCCCGCGTTCGGCTAGGTGACAGGTTCGAGGCCTTGGCACCGAGAGCGTGACCCACAGGAGGAAGCCCGGGGGAGGGAGGAGGTCAGACGCCTGCGAAGGAGGAACCGTGCTCGGCGAGACCCTCGAGGGCGCCGGAGCCCCCGGGAGAAGACAGCTGCAAACCGCGTGTCCGCTGAGGCCTGCGGGGAACGTGGGAAGAACCCTGAGAAGGCAGCACAGACAGACAGACAACCCAAGTAGAAATGAGACGTTTCTCCAAGAGGCCGTGTGGGCGGCAAATCCGTACACGAGAAGCGGCCAACATCCCGCCACCAGGGGAATGCCGAGGAAGACCCGTGCCACGTCACTGCACACCTGTTCGTAGCAACACGCCCGGCCGGCGGGGCTCGGTGGGTGAGCGTCAGCCTAGGAACCAGGAGGTCGCCGTTCCGTTCCCGGTCAGGGCACAGGCCCGGGTTTCGGGCTTGAACCCCAGTGTGGGGCGTGCAGGAGGCAGCCGATCCATGATTCTCTCTCATCATTGATGTTTCCACCTCTCTCTCTCTCTCCCTCTCCCTTCCTCTCTGAAAGCAATAAAAATGTATTTTTAAAACAACACAACAAAACAACAAGTTGGGGAGAAAGAGCCCAGCCCATGCAGGTGCATCCACACAGGTGTGAACACATGGAAGAAAGACTGGAAGGAAGCCGGCCAGTGATGGGGGGGTGGGGAGGGGGGCGCGGGCAGGCGTGGCGTGGTGGGATGGGCGAGGGGGCCCTTCGCCTTCCAGTCCACTTACTGGTTTTATGTGACTCTTTTTCAATTAATAAAGTCAAAAGAAAGAGAGAGAGAGAGAGAGAGAGAGAGAGAGAGAGAGAGAGAGAAAGGGAGAGAGGGGGGAGAGAGGGAGAAAGAGGGAAAAAGGAAGAAATCAAGCCTGAAAAGTCGTGTGATCTGGCTGGGGCCACATAGCCAGGGATGGGGAGATGGGTCTGGGTCCCCAGGCTCCGTGTCAGGGATGGGGGAGATGGGTCTGGGTCCCCAGGCTCCGTGTCAGGGCGAGAGCCCGCCCCCGCCAGGCACAGCCCCGCGAACATCAGGCCAGAGTCTCCCTTTTCTCCACAGGCAGCCGAGGGGGAGGGTGGCCGGCCTCGGGGCCGGGGTTAGGCCCTGGCGGAGCCCGGCCCTGCCTGCCCCGTGCTGGGGAGCTTAGCATCTTCCCCGAGTACTTGGCTGCACTGGAGGCATCTTCAGGAACCATTTTTCTCCTTTTCTCCCACAGCTGTTTCCAGCTGCTCCCTTACAACACGTTCAGTTCTTTAAAAGGTAAGCGGAGTTCTTTGTAACACAGAAAGGCATTTCCCCACCCCCAGACGAATGATGTTTGCCCCAGGCCGAAGGCCCCGTGGTCTCGGACATAGCTGTGCTCTGCAGCTCTGTTGGGAGGAGCGGGAGGGGTTCCCACAGAAGGTCTGAATTATTTATCCTCATTAAATGAGGTGGGAACGGTATGGGGGACGCTGGAGCCCAGAGAGGTCAAATGGCTGGCCCAGGGTCACACAGCACACTCCCTCAGGCCAGTGTCTGCAGCCAGGAGAACGTGCAACTGACCTCTGCAAAGACCGAAGGGGACAGGCCAGCAGGCCGGCTGCAGCTAGAGGCCAAACCCAGGGGGCCTGGCCATGCCCAGGTGGTACCCCGGACCTTCCCAGGTGCTTGCTCCCTGCACTCTGAGCTCACAGGGCCTGCAGCAGCCATAACGATAATTCATAGCTCAGGCTTCCTGCTGCTTCTTCTGTCCTTAGGACAACAACTCTGGAGACAGATGTTAATATACCCATTTCACAGATGAGAAATCAGAGGCCCAGAGAAGTTCAGTGTCTTGCCCAAGACCACACAGCCAGTGAGTGACGTGCGGCATTTTCACTGGAAGCCTGTGGGCTTGTTGCCCTGCAGCCCTGCCCCGCGCAGTCCTGAAGGCTGAGCGCCGCGTAGGGACGGCCTTTGGCGCTCAGAGGAGAAGGCGGTTCATTGAGCAGCAGCGTGGGACGAGGAAAGCCCCCTCTTCTCCTTTTGATGGGCCTTTGGGTTTGGGCAGAAGATGGCCAGGAGGGGTCCCTGGACAGAGGGACCAGCATGAGCAGAGCCAGGGAGCCAGGCCCGGCTGGCAACATGCCTTGCGACTGGCCTGATGGGCGCTGGCGAACAACTGAGATTCGCACATGCCCCCGTTTTAGTGAGCACTTACTGCACCGGGCCCGGGTGGAACACGTCAGCTACAGTCTCAGGGACTCCTATGACTCTGCAAGTGAGGACGAGCGTTCCTGCTTTCAGATGGGGAAACTGAGGCTCAGAGAAGTAAAGCAACCTGCCCGAGGTTTGCTCCTGGACTGGGAGCAGCCAAGGAGGCGGATTCAGGCTCCAAATTGGGTTCCCCTGGGGGCCAGGACCCCAAAGCGGGTCTGAGTGGTCCCGGTGGCTTGTCCCGGTGGCCCAGCCGCTGGCCCTGCTCCGGGCCGGCTGGCCGGTGCAGTCAAGTTGTAATTTTCTACAGTTGACTTCCCCGGACTTCTCCGACGGTGTGTCCTCTACCCTGAGCCGCCGGTTCGTCCCGATCCTGGTGGTCTCTCGGCTCAGAGCTTCCTCTGTTTCTGGGCAGCCCGCCTGGGGGACGGCGAGGCTACCGCTCAGGGCCTGGACAAATTACTTGCTGGTAAGCCGGCAGGACCGGCTCGGGAAAGTTCCTCACCGGCCTGACATTCCCACTAACCACAAAACGGTGTCAAAGCCGGGGCTCACGGCGCGGGAGGCGGGACGACGCGAGGTGAAGTCTGCCGGCTCGGGGTAGGCCTGCAGGAAACCTCAAATTAGTTCCATCAAGTCCATCTCGCGGCCTGGCGATTGATACCCCGGCCAGGGGCTGATCTGCGATGAAGGTGCCGGGGAGCGAGGGGGACGGAGATGATCATTTGCAAACATTAGGCTGACACTCGGTGTGAGTGGGGGTGAGGGCTGACAGCTCTGATTTGCCCGCGCGGCTCCCGGCTGCCGAGGAGCGCTCTGTGGATTAGAGGGGCCCCTTTCATGGCAGCCCGTCTTCAGCGGAGCCGCTCATTAAAACTTCGCGGAGCCGGCGAAGTTGGCGGAGCGGGGAGCTGCAGGAACCTTCTGAGGGACTCAGGTACACATTTGTTGAAAGGTGTTGGAGAAGGCAGCCTTGGGTCTGACAAACCGGATTTTAGTCCCGCTCCCCGCTCACAGCGGGCTGAAATAATTGGTCATCAGTGACTACTAATTCGGTTTAGTAGCCAGAGGCAATTTTTTTCTTCCCGGAAAATCAATGACAGCACGGAGGTCTGTTCAACGTGACTCCGCTCCAGACGGGCCCTTCTTTGACGCTTGATGCTTTTTCCAGCGGAGACAGCTATTTTGTTAAAATAAAATTAAAATCCATCTCTAATATGCTGGCGGCCCCGGGGGGCGGCAGAGGCGCGGGCGCCCACATGGCCTCGGGGCTGACGGAGTGGACAGCGGCCACCAGGACCGGCCGTGTCTCCTCGGCTGGTGTGACATTCTCGGCACGCCGTGGACCTTGGAGGGTCTGGTTTGGGAGGAGGCTGGGGGGCTGGGCTTCCCCCTGGGGATCTAAGTCAAAACTGAGCCCACGACGGACACCCGACAGGGGCCCCATCTAAGACTCTGCCCCTCTGGAGGGGTTCCTTCACCGAGTGGGGCCTGGGGAGGGTGCCCTCGTGTGCTCGGGCAGCACCCAGAGGTGCCCCTCAGGCTGGGGCCGCCTCCCCTCCGCCCACGACCGAGGCCTCCTGAATGGGCTCGTCCGTCGGCGTGCCAGGTGAGCCCCGTGCCCGTGTGCTGAGCCCTTCGCTTGTGCCCTACGTGACCCAGCGGTGTTTTTCTTCCGAGCAAGTCTGACTACTGTTGCCTGCACGGTACCGAAGCCACCGTGAAATCATTGTTTTGCTTTCTTTACATTGAAATGTAATTGAGATCATTGCAGATTTCACATCCTGTTTAATAAAAGGCTAATATGCAAATCAACCACACAGCAGACTGACCGGTCGCTATGACGTGCACTGACCACCAGGGCACAGACGCTCAATGCAGGAGCTGCCTCCTGGTGGTCAGTGTGCTCCCACAGGGGGAGCGCCGCTCAGCCAGAAGCCCTGAGCCGGGCCCACGGCTGGCGAGTGCAGCGGCGGTGGTGGCGGGAGCCTCTCCCACCCCTGTGGCAGCACTAAGGATGGCCGACTGATGGCTTAGGAGTGGGCCTAAGCTGTCAGCCGGACATCCCCCGAGGGCTCTCGGACTGCGAGAGGGCACAGGCCAGGCTGAGGGACCCTTACCCCTGCCCCCCCCCCCCCCCGCCCTGAGTGCACGAATTTTATGCACCGGGCCTCTAGTGCCGTTATAAGAAAGAAAACAGAGGTCCCAGGACCCCTTCCCGTGGTGACATCTGTTCCCCCATGGGAGTATCTTGTGAAACTCGAGGGTAAAATCGCATCCAGGATAGTGACACTGAGACAGTCTCCCCTCTCGTTCAGATGTCCCCAGCTGACTTGTACGTGTGTGAGCACGTGCGCATTTGTGTATTTATTTCTTTTTAAAAAAATATTTTTATTGATTTCAGAGAGGAAGGGAGAGGAAGAAACATCAAGGATGAGAGAGAATCACTGATTGGCTGCCTCCTGCACGCCCCCTATGGGGACCAAGCCAGCAACCCAGGCATGTGCCCTGGCCGGGAATCAAACCGTGACCTCCTGGTTCATAGGTTGATGCTCAACCACTGAGCCACGCCGGCTGAGCTAATTTTTTTTCAATGGAGGAAGGGACTCACGGAAACTAGGGTGCCCAGGGCTTGGGAAGTCGGCCTGCGGCCCCTGCCCGGGAGCCCGGAGACACCGGGGCTCGGCCTGGGTCAGAAATTGCATTTTGATGCCCTCCCCTCCCCCAGCATGCTGCGGCCAGAGACACAGCCTTGAAGGTGAATGAGAATCACCCAGAGAGCGTATGAGCCATAGAGGGGCCGGGGCGCCACCCACGGACATTCTGACTCACGGGGCCCGGGGGGCCGGCATCTGCATTTACCGGGATGCCCCCTCCCGAGGAGAGTCTGAGCCACGTGGTCCCTGGACCCTGGAGGGTTCCAGGCCTCTCCCACCCTGCAGCCACGGGCCCCTCCTCCCAAGGGACAGCTGCAGCCCCCTCACCCCCACCTTTTTCTTAATTGTCCCTCCTTGGCCGGAGGGCCTGTCTTTCCTAACTAGCAGGAGGCAGGGGCGGTGACTGATCGGCCTCCCTCCCTGGCAGGACTCAGCGCTAATTAGAGACGGGGACCTCTGGGCTGCTGGGTAGTTTTTAATTGTTTGTGGATCCAACATAAAAGCTAATGACAGAGGAGGGAGGCTTAGGAGCGCACACTCCTGACTTCTAAATTCGGCTAAGAGGTCATTTGCAATTTGTTAACATTTTCACGAGGGTGAATTCAATTAGCAGTTCCCTGCTCGCGCCCAGCGGACGGCGAGGGAGGGCGAGGGAGGGCTGCAGAGCTGGAGGCTCAGAGAGGGCTCCTCCTGTCCTGGGGTGCTCGCGCCCAAAACTGGGGGCTCTCCCCAAGCACCCCACTTCCCCCGGCACGGCTGGCTGTGGCCTGAGCCCCTCTGGACAGGGAAGGCTTGCCGGACCCAATGGCCATGGCTGGGGCCACTCGGGGACCTACTCGGGATCCCGGCCCTGGGGAAGGTGAGTATCCGATGGGGCGTCCCTGCCCGGAGGGGTGGGGGGATGAGAATCCCAGCGTCTAGCATGAGCTGAGGAGGTCCCACTTCAGCCCGCCACCCTGGGGAGGGGCCCAAGGGATCCCGCACGTGGGGGAGGGCGCAGGGCACCGGACAAGCACGGCTACTCGGCAGCGGAGATGCGGGCACCGGGCGATGCGGGCACCGGGCGGGAGATGTGGCGGCTGACCAGGGTGACGTTTGCCATCGTTGGGAGTGAAACAGCAAGTGGCCATGCCACGGGCTTTCCGTGGCCTGAAACCACGCCAACAAAACACGTTACTGAAGGGCTCTAACGGGACAGCACACGGGAGCCGGGTGGGCAGCGTGTGCATCCGACCCGGGAGGGCGCGGAGCAGAGGGAAGGCCGCGGCGGGGAAGGGTGGGCGGGGGCTGCGAGCTGGCGCTGTTACCTGTTATTCCTTAATCATTTTACAAAAAGGCCGGGAGGCGCACGGCTGCACGGTAACGTGTCACACCCGAGCGGTGGGTCCAGGGGCTTCCCGTAAACACAGGAGGGAGGTCGCGGCACCGGCTGCTCCTCAGGAAGGCGCCCCCTGTCCTGCCCTGGCTGCCGCCCCTCGCTGCTCACACACCCGCCCTCGCCACAAGGACGTGATGGGCAGCATGTAACGTGTAACGTGTAACGTGTAACGTGTAACAGACCCTGGGGCGGCCATCGTAACATCACTTAACGAATCTAACGGTGGTTTCCTCAAAGCCGGGTGACTCCCACATGCAGGACGTTCTGACTTAGTGTCAAGATGCTTTGATGATCGCAGTGGGTGGGGTGAGTGGTGGGTGGCCCCCAAAAGATACATCCTCTTCCTGATCCCCGACCCGTGAATGTGACCTGCCTGGCAAAGGAGGCACTGAGGCTAACTTAAGGGCGCTGAGACGGGCCGCCCTGGGTGATCTGGGGGAGCCCTAAGCCCAGGAGAAGGGTCCTGATAGAGGAGGAGAGGAGACAGGCACAGAGGGGAGGCCACGGAGCCACGGGCAGCGGTGGGAGTGATGGGGCCGCAAGCCGAGCAGTGCGAGGAGCTGCCAGAAACCGGCCAGGCAGGAGGGCTCTCCCCAGGGCCTCCGGACGGGGTGCGGCCCGGTGACACCTTGATTTTGGACAATGAGAGAATGCATTTCCGTGTCTCAGAGCCACCAAGTGTGCGGTGAGCTGCTACAGGGGCCCCAGGACGCGAAGAGCTGAAGCCCAGGGCCGGGCAAGTCCGCGCCCGGAGAGGGCTGGTCACCTCCCGTGTTCGGCACTGGCGCGTTGGCCGTGTCCCGCACCGGGCGGGATGCGGCCCATCAAGCTCTCCGTTCTCTCTCATTACAGAGCACCTACTGTTTCCAGGACCGGGGAGGCAGCCGTAGCAAGTCCGATGGGACCCCAAGCCTCTCCGTGCCCTCCCTCCGCCCTCCGCTGCCGTTTCACCCGTCTGCCGCCTGTTGTATTTTGTGTCTTATTTCCTCTCTGTGTGCCAAACGCCTGGCGTAATGCCCAGCACAGGCAGCACAGGCGGAGATGAGAAATGTGGCCGTGTGGTTGTGCACAATGTCTCTGGGCCTCGGTTTCCCCGTCTGTAAAATGGGGGTAAGAGAGTTGCTGCCTAGAGGGCTGTTCTGAGGGCCCCGTGGGAAGATGCGGACGGAGCACCGGGACTTGCTGCCCGGAGCTGAAGAAACAGGAGCTGGGAGTGTCAGTGTGAAAACTAGCGGGGCGCCGGGGCGCGGGCATGGATGGAGCCACCGTCTGCTGGTCCTCGGCAGGACACGCTCATCCGAGATTGCGTCTGCTGTCGGTCGGGAGGTCCGGGGCGATGTGTCCGACTCAGGTGCGGGCCTGGCTGGCTCCCAGCAGCACCCGCTCCTCGGACCCCACGGCACAGGGGTCACCGTGTCACCGGACGGGCAGAACCAGCAACCCCTCTATTTGTGTGGAGACTGAAGGCTGCGAGGTGAGGAGAGGGGCAGCCAGGCGGGCTCTGAGCCCACGCCCCACGCTTTGCCCACCAACGCGGGCGGGCGGGCGGGCGAGGCCCAGCTCTGGAAAATTCTAAAGCAGGCGTGGAGCCTGTGCGATGCGCCGGGAGGCCCCGAGGGGGAGCGGCTGGGCCTCGTTAGCACTGACCCCGGCCCCGCAGCTCCTGATGGATGACGGGGTTCGGGCGGGACAGGCCCCAGGGGAGCGGCGGCCCTATCCATTATGGGCCCATCAGCGCCTCCCTGAGCCCTCCCTGCTCCCAGCGCCACCAGCCTGGGGCCGGGAATAAATCTCTGTCCGGGCGCAGGAGAGCGGAGAGGGAAAGGCTGGGTATGAAAAATGTCTCCTTCCTGGCTCCGGCCACAGAGCTGCGTTGGAGGCAGCAGCGAGCCGGAGGCTGGGGGGACGGGAGGCCCCAGAGAGGCTGGGCTCCAGGCAGGAGCGGGGGAAGGGCCTGCCCACACCTGCCCCAGGGCATGGCCCTGCCTGGGCTTCTTTTAACAGGGACGCAGCTGGCTCTGAGGAGGACCGGGCCCCCATCGGACCCAGTTTGGGGTGTCCCAGGCCCCGGCCCGGCAGCATGTGTGGGTCTGGGGTGCCAGCCAGCACCTTCACCTCCTGTAAGGGTCTGTTCTAGGCACTAAGTCCTGGCGTGAGCTGCCTGGACCGGAGTCCCCACGCTCCCACTTATCACCTGCGACCTCTTGCTGAGGGACACACCTGTCCGTGCCTCAGTTTCCCCGTGGTTAAATGGAGGTGCTGGGTTGCTCTGTGGAGAGGCAGGCCCCACCACGTGCTCACTGGCGCCAGCTGTTGATCACTGTGACTGTCATTGTAGATGCCATCCCGCTGCTGGGCCACTCCATCTCCATCGTGGATGGGGCTGGGGAGGGTCAATGGCTCCCTCTCCCAGGGCCTGGCGTGTGGGATCCCTCCCCCCATCCCATCCACCATCCTGATGTATCCCCTCTCCTGCTTATGGGCCTTCCCCAAATGTACGATGTCCCACTTTTTTTTTTTTTTTACTTGACGTTACAAGTGTGACCTAAGCAGCAGAATTGAGTGGGAAGGTCCCCTCCCTTGTTCTGGACTTGCTACCTCTAGTAATTTGGCCAAAGGACACATTCGTTCGTTCTCTGAGGCGGCATCACCACGGTGCTGATTCACAGCGGCAGCGATAGGGGAGCACGGCAGAGGGTTAAATGGCACAGGACTCCCGGCTTCACCATCTCCTCGCTGGGTCTCAGCGGCGTGGTCTCTTCACTTTCAACAGCTGCCTCAAAGCCTTAAAGGGCCCTGGGCCATATTTCTCCCCAACAAACACTTGCCGAGTGCCTGCTGTGCCTGAGAACCCGGTGACACAGCGGTGGCCCTGCCCTCCAGGACCTGGTGTCCGGTGGAGCAGACGGGCGGAGAGCGGAGAGCGGCAGACGCTCCCGACTGACGGTGGATGCGGCTGCATAACGCCACCGTCAGTGGGAATACCTCACGTGGAAAAGGCACTCGCCCGGCTGTTCAGAGGTCAGTTGTTCACCCTGTGATCACGGCCTACCCAGTGTCACAAGGAAAGATCAAAATCCAAAGCAGTTTCTACCGAACGCGCATTGCTTTTGCGCGAATGTAACGTTGAGAGACTGGACGTCCCATCATCGTTAGTCGTTAGTCCGGGCGGGCGTCTTAGTTAACGTGGTTGGCGTCAGCAAGGACGGTTGCTGTCAGTGCTGACGGCAGAAGGGGTGCGATTCAGGAGGGGTGAGGGTCTTTGCCAGGCCCGCAGGCTCCCCCTTGTGGTCAGCCCGGGTTCATTCAGCCGGGGTTCAGGCCACCAATAAATCGGGGTTGGCCTCCCCGTGGGGGAACAGGCCTGCGTCCCTGAGAGGGCTGCCTGGGAAGGGGCTTGTTAGCATTTCACAGGCATGTGGGTGGGCGGCTTGGGTTTGGGCCCGCGGCTCCGGAGTGATGGATGGGCCCACTGTAAATTTGTAAAATAAATCAGCTTGGCAGAGAGATTCAAAACGCCTGTCAGGCAGCAGGCATTTTTTAACAGCCTGTAGAATTCCCTCGTCCCTCACATTTGTCAGCGTCGGGCTGTGCGGCGTCTGAGGGCCGGGCGGGCGGCAGAGCGCGGGCGGGCGGGCGGCTGGCTGGCAGCCGTTCCTCCCTCTCCGGTGTTTCTCACTTTTCTGTGGTCCGAACGCTTCCAGCACCAGGACTGGACGGTGCAGACTGGACTAATTGGTGGGCGACCTGCGTATTCTACCGGCGCTCTTACTTAACTACGCGGTCACCGGCTTCGTATTCGGATTCCAAGGACGCTGGGGTGAGCGGAAGCCGGCCGGGAGCGCCCAGGGTTTGGAGTTTCTGGGGGCCAGATCACGGGTAAAGGCTTTCAGAAGAGCCCGGACAGGGCGGCTTCCCAGTGTCCAGATACCCTGCCCCAGCCCCTCTCTGGTGCAGAGAAACGTAGGCAGCGTCTCTACGGGGTCACCTCCATCCTGGTGTTGGCGAGGCTGGCAGATCAGATCAGATGGACCAAGCCCCGCCCCGAGGCAGAGCAGCCAGGGGCAAACGGCTCCACCTCTCTGACCCTCTGTCTCTTCTTCTGTAGGATGGGGATGCAGAGTTCCAGGCGTGCACGCACGGGGCTGTTCAGTTACTTACGGAGAGGAGGCATCGAGGGCTCAGCTCGCTGTCTGACCAGTAATAGTAACAATAACACATCGCTGCCACTTCAGTTCAAAGCAGGCTCTCCCACCGTCCAGCCGCTCCCGGCAGGCACTGCGTGGTGGATCCCCGGTAGCATCCTCGCCTTGCGTGTGGCATGAGGCTCTGGGCAGGGCGGTGGCAGAACCCTGGGCGTCCAGAATCTGCCAGGAGCACCAGCTGCTGCCCAGCTCTCCCTGCCCCCCTCCCCCACCCCCACCCCCACCCCCGCCATCCCTGACTCATCATCATGGACAACCCTGGACCAATTAGGAGCAGTCACAATTAAGATGTGCCGAGGGCATGTGAACATTTGCAAACACTTGTTAAAATGCATCAATAATTAAGTGCCTCTTTAATAGTTACATGTCTGGCCTCCGGACATATCTGTTTATAAACCTTGGGTCCCAGCATGCTTTGCCATCTGGGCTACGGCCTCAGCCTCTGGGAATGAAAATGGAAAATTCTTCCCCGACTTGAATTCTGAGGTTTGGCGGGCACACGGTCGCGAGAGGACACGGGCTTCTCCAGCTCCTGACGCCAGAGGGGTGGTCTTCCCCGCCTCCGCCAGGCTGCCCCCTCCCTGACCTCCTGTGACCCCTGCCCCAGACGACTCCGTGTGCAAAACACCTGCTGCCTGGGAGCTCCGTGGCCCCCACGCGGTCGGAGGACGGGCAGAGGCAGCAGGAGCTGAGGGATGGCGGTGACCGGGAGCACCAGCGGTGCCGGCTCAGTGCCCAGCGGGCCCAGGCGATGATGGAAGTGAGCGAGCAGCTGGGCGGGGCCAGTGCCCGGGCTTCTGACTTCTTAAGACCGTGGTCGGCAAACTCATCAGTCAACAGAGCCCAATATCAACAGCACAACGATTGACATTTCTTTTGAGAGCCAAGTTTTTTAAAATTAAACTTCTTCTAACGCCATTTCTTCAAAATAGATTCGCCCAGGCCGTGGTATTTTGTGGAAGAGCCACACTCCAGGGGCCAGAGAGCCGCATGTGGCTCGCGAGCCGTTGTTTGCCGACCACGGTCTTAAGAGAACCCGGAGATCCAGGTGTCTATATGAAATCTCCTGGCTTCTGAAATGAAGCGACTCATTTCATTTTTTTAAAAAAATGACTGCCTGGGCCGAATGGACATCTCTGCGGTTGGCCTGCCTACACAGACCCCCTTTCCAGATGCGAGCTTGGTCTCCCCTTCCGCTTAGCCACAGAGGCTGGTGGGGTCAGTGCACCTTTCCCCGCGAGTGGCGATCGGTGACCCACACGTGTGGCCCGGGAGCCAGATCGGCTCGCTGCCGAGGCTGGGGTCCCACCTGGTGCTGGGAGGCGGAGGGGCAGGCGGAGGGGGGCAGGGCCCCTCCCGTCTGTTCATTGTGTCCATCGCAGACCATAGAAAGGGCAGGAGGCTTTGCTATTGGGGGCGGGGAAGGAGCCTGGTCAGAGTTGGACCTTGCACGCCCCGCCCCCTGCTCCCTAGCATCCCTGGCTTCCGGCGAGCTGCTCCTGTGCTGAGTCTAAAGTGGGACTTGTTTTTATTTTTTAACATCTCAGTCGTTGTGAGTGGACGGTGCTCATTGGTTTCTTTACTTACTTATTGGACCAAATCTCCCCAACCACTCCTCGGGTAGTCGAGTGTGGTCGGGTCTGGTTTAAAACACGCTTTTAAAGTAAAGAAATAAACACAACCGCGGCTTGTAAAAGGCGATTATTGGAGAAGAGGCTTCAGCCCCATAACTTTAAAGTAATAGCCCCGTTACAGGGCGGGGGGGGGGGGGGCGGGGGTGAGGTGGGGGGTGATTTTTTAACTGTGCCGCCTGCGTCTGCTATACGGCTGAGGGGCGTGCGGGCCGTCTCAGTAAAAGCTTTTCCGACAGCCATTTAACCTCCATTTACGGAGAAATAAAGTGAAATTGATGCTGATTCGGGCCTGCTTTGGGGGCTATTTTTGTTCCATAAAAGCCCTTTTGCTTGCAATTTGCTGAGCGGCCCTGTCACTTGCGGAAGGGCCGCCGCTGATGAAGATGAAGCTTTATGGCCGCGGTATTTGCTGCTAACAGCAACCTAATGCAGCATTTTCATTTCTGTGCAATTAATGTTAACGTCTGCTACGAAAATTGTCATTAAATACCATTTTAAAATCCATTCAATTTGCATATGCAAAGCCCATTTACCATCGCGGGAGATCTGGCCGGCGCTCCATCACGTCCTGCGCTGGGATGGTGGCCGCTGGGGTTTGCAGCGATTTAAGGTTTTTGTGTTGAAAGCGGACCATAATGGATGTCCTTTCTGAGCCCCGTGACGGAAGCTCTGCCATTGCACGCGGGGAAAACGGAGCCCCAGGCCCGGGAACTGGGTGCTGGCTGCACCTCAGTCCCAAGGAGGCGGACGAGCGAGCACTGGACAGGGAGTCCTCCCGCCTGGCGGCAGAGCCGGCTCCCGTCTGGCCACAACTTGCTCTGAGGCCTTGGGCACGTCTCTTCACCTCCCGGAGCTTCTGTTTTCCGGTTTTCAGTAAGGGCTGAGCCAGGTGACCACTGATGTCTGTACATGTTAATATTTTACATTTTAAACTATAAACACTCCAGGTTGAGCGGCCAGGCCACGCCCTGCTGTGAGGAAGTTGTGTGAACTTGGGAAGGTCAAGCAAACCCCTCCTGCCTCGCTGGCCGCAGCCCTGCCTGCCTCCCGCACAGAGCTTCCGTGGCGGTGAAATGAAGCGAACCGAGTCCCGGGACGCCCGTGACCCCTGTACCAGCCTATTACGGACAGGGACACGGAGTCCCCGGTGACCCCTGTATCAGCCTATTATGGACGGGGACATGGAGTCCCCGGTGACCCCTGTACCAGCCTATTACGGACGAGGACACGGAGTCCCCAGTGACCCCTGTACCAGCCTATTACGGACGGGGACACGGAGTCCCCGGTGACCCCTGTATCAGCCTATTACGGATGGGGACACGGAGTCCCCGGTGACCCCTGTATCAGCCTATTACGGACGGGGACACGGAGTCCCCGGTGACCCCTGTACCAGCCTATTACGGACGGGGACACGGAGTCCAGGAAGGAAAGAGTCGGGGACAACGCTGGGACCAGGACCAGGCTGACCGGCCAGGGCGGCTCCGGACACCAGGCTCTGAGAGACGGTGACCAGCACGGACAAGCCTAGGGACCGGGGGCCCAGAGGGGCTGTGTGTGAGGAAAGGGCAGGAGGGCTCAGGTGCTGGGGGCGGCAGGAGGACGGGGCGGGGGGAGCCGGGGAGACGCCCCGTGTTGGAGGGCCTGACGTGGGGCGTTGTTGCAAAAGTGGGGGAGCACAGTGTGCGGACAGTGAGTTAGCCCCCCCCCCCCCCCGCCCCGCGGCGGCCTTCCCCTCTGGCTCAGGTCGGATGCCGGGTCCTGAGGGCCGGCGACAGAAAGGCGTTTCTGGTGGGAGCGGTGAGGCCGCGGCAGGGGGGCGGCCGAGGAGCCGGGGCTGCGGGGCTGTGGGGACAAGCGGGCCTTAGCGCTTAGGGTGGCGCGAGGAGGCCGAGGGAAGAGCATCCGGGGGCGCGGTGGCACGCTCTGCGGAAACCAGCGTGGAGGCTCCCCAACACGAAACAGAACTCCCCCGGGAGCCGGGACGCCGCTGCTGGGGATGTGCCCGGAGGCTGCCAGCGGGGGCGGAGCAGGGTCCGCTCGCCACGTGCACTGGGCGCTGCTCACAGGCAGGCGGGCGCGGCCCTGTCCCGCAGGGGGAGCGGACGCACTGCCGGGGTCCATGCTCACAATGGAGGTCACCGGCTTTAAAAGGAAGGGCGTCTGACCCCGGCTACCACAGGGAGGCGCCTGAGGACGCGGTGGGAAGTGAAAGGGCAGACACAGCAGGACCCACGGGCGCGGTTCCAGGCGGACGGCAGCTCAGTGTCACCTCACAGGGGCAGGCAGCAGAGGGGGGCTGTGGGCGACGGGGGAGGGGGGAGTGTAGTGGGGACAGGGTTTCAGTTTTGCATGACGAGGAGTTCCGTGGACGGATGGCGGTGGTGGTGGCGCAACAGGGTGGCTGTACTTGAACGCCACGGAATCGTGCACTTAAGAACGGTGCATCCTATGCCTGTTTTACCACAGTGAGAAAATGGTTTGAAAAAACAAACCAACCAACAAACAAACAAAGCAGATTGTCAGCGCCCTTGACTGTGGGCAAGCACGGGCTTCTCAGCCACAGGTGCCCGGCTGAGCGCGCCCCGTTATTGGTGCCGAGCGCAGGTTCCAGGGGCTTTGTGCTGACGGTGGGCTTGTCCGTGGGGGTGTGGGGCAGGCGGCCAGCTGCGGGGGCGCCTGCTGATGTCACCCGCTCCTGTGCTCTGTTCTCCCCCTTCTGGGGACAGAGCCCCTACCTCTACAGCCTTCCCACCCTGAGCCCCTGTGGGTTGGGGGGACTGATTCCAACCAAGCCCCCTCCAAGGAGGGGCAAGGGGTCAGGCCTGGCCAATCAGAGCGTCAGAACCTGCTGGCCTCGCCAACTGGCTCAGAGGCCGACATGTGACCCAGGACCGGCCAGTCAGTGTATTTCACAGACCTAACAGGGGCGGCTTCGGGATAGACATGGTCGGAAGTTGGACCAAAGAATCTGAATCTCAAGGCTTCTGTGATTCCCACATCCTTCCCACTGGCGCCGCTGAGGGAATGGGATGGGACTGATCCTGGCTCTCGTGCCCCCGGAGGAAGACGCTTGTCAGAGGACGGAGCCCGAAGTGGGAGCACCGTCAGGCACGGAGAGACACAACAGATACCGAGGTCGCCCGGCACCTAGATCCGGCCACGCCCGAAGCTCTACCTCCACCGCGTGAGCCAATGACTTTCCCTTTAAAAGCTATCGAGGCCGTTTGAGTGAGACTGATGACATGCAACCCGCTTCTACTTCCATAGAACCTCATGCATGTCAGGGCCGGGCCGGGCCCCGGTGGGCCTCTGAGCCGTCACCGTGACCGAGGCTTGGGAAGTGCGCTGATTGCCAGACCTGGGTCGCTTGCCCCTCCCTGGAGCCCAGAGTCATACGCCCACCGAAGGCCCTAATTGAGTCACTGCCAAGCCCCGCCCCCCACGGTGAAGGGTGGCGCCCGCCGCGGGCCAGCCTTACCGGGACGGGATCCCGAACGTCATGTTTGGGGGGACGGAGGGGGGCTCCCTCTTGAAGCGCCGGTTGTCCTGGTTCGTGATGCGGATGTCGTTGAGCTTCTGGTACAGGAGCGTCTCCCGGGCGGTGACCAGGCCGGCCTTCACCGCCCCGCGGTTCATGGCGATGTAGTCCCGCGTCAGCTCCTGGTGGCAGGTGGGCTGCTGCTTAAACACGTTCCAGTGTCCGATGGCTGAGGGCGGGGACAGAGGTCACGGCCAAGGTCAGCTGGGCAGCACAGCCATCGGGTCCTGCACCTTTCCATTCACCGGAGCTGCTGCCGGCCCTCTGCTTGCTCCCGGGAGGCTGCGGGGTGGGGGGGGGGGGAGTTTCCCGAGATCCCAGCGGGCGGTGAGCGCCCTGCATGGTGGTTAAACCCTGGCTGAGTTCCTTCCTAGATCCCTGCTTGGTCCTTCACCCCCGCCACGCCCAGACGGTGGGTATTCACCAGACCGAGGCTGCCGGCCCGGCCCAACTCATTTCCCACGGTGTCCTAGGGCGAGAGCTCCGGCTCCCAACATGCTCTCACCTTCAGGGACCCCTCTGTCCAGCCCCCGACACGCTCTCACCTTCGGGGACCCCTCCGCCCAGCCCCCCGATGTGCTCTCACCTTCGGGGACCCCTCCGTCCAGCCCGCGGATGTAGAGCCCGTAATTGAAGTCGATGCCAGGGAGGCTGCAGTTCCTCTCCCGAGGTTTCCCGAGCTCGGCCTGGGGGAGCACAGAGAGCGGCGGTGAGGCCGGGTCTCGGACCAACGGCTCTAACACAGGTGCCCGCCGGAGTCACCGATGCCCGCTTACCCCGCCCCGGGGGCAGCCTTCGGGGCGCAGTCCCTGTGGTGAGCGGCTGCACTTGGGGTCCTGCAGAGACTCCCCAGGAGCCCCCATTGAGGACGGGCATCTTTCCTCCCCGTGGCTTCCTTCCTCCCCGTGACACGCCCCTGTCACCCGTGGGCGCTGGGCTGGGCAACTACCCTCCCTCCTGGGTCTCTGGGGAACTCTTCCTGGAGCCCCGAAGGGGTTTGTGGGAAAGCCCCTCAAGGCACCGTGTCTGGCCTGGGCCACCGGCCCCCTGCCCCCCGCAGCGCCCTGGGGCCAGGGGCCCTGTCCTGCGCACTCAGAGCGGCATCGGCGTCCTCACCACCCAGGGCCCTGCCGGGTCCCCGGGTCCAGAGACAGTATTCAGGGTCTCGGGCTCCCTCCTTGTCCTCGCGCTTTCTCCTTCCAGCTCATCTAGGTCCCGCCTCGCGGCTCCGGGGACCTGAGCGGGACTGAGCGTAGAGGGAGGTGATCGGGGACCCCGTGTGGCTCCTCACTCTGGAATTCACGCCTCCCTGGAGCTGGCAGTCCCCGCAGCTCCACTTCCCAGATTCCCCCACACGCCCCGCAGCTTAGGGGGGCTAGCCCACTCCCCTCCCCCCGCCCCCGAGGCTCCGCCGGCCCCCAGCCTCCCGGAATGCCCTTTGCTCCTGGGCCACCCCTCTGCTGTCCTCATCCTTCCGCTCCCTGCACCCCTTGCACTCACAGTGGCCGCTCCCTCCCTTGGCCCCGGTAACTCTCACCGTCTGTTCTGCTCACCTGGGGCTCAGAGCTTAAGTGACCTGAATTCCTATGCACAACCCTGCGAACCGGCTGAAAGCCTTTGGGCTGTAGCTTTAAGGGGGTCAGTTGTAGGGTGTGAATGATATCACAGTAAAGCCGTTGACAATCACAAGGGAGTGTAAGCGAGTCACAGAGTGTGTGCCGACCAGTTTAATGTCTGTCTCCCCGGTAGACGGTGAGCTCAGTCTTTATTTACTTATTTTAAGGTTCATTAAAGAAATTTTTAGCCGAGACCGGTTTGGCTCAGTGGATAGAGCGTCGGTCTGCAGACTGAAGGGTCCCGGGTTCGATTTCGGTCAAGGGCATGTACGTTGGTTGCGGGCATATCCCCAGTAGGGGGAGTGCAGGAGGCAGCTGGTCGATGTTTCTCTCTCATCGATGTTTCTAGCTCTCTATCCCTCTCCCTTCCTCTCTGTAAAAAATCAATAAAATATATTTGAAAAAAAAAAAGAAATTTTTAAAAATAGGCATTACTTTTTAGAGAAGTCTTAGGTTCACAGCAACACTGAGCAGAGGGACGGAGGCTCCCATCTGCCTGCCCCTGTTGGTCTCTATTTTCACCTTCCTTTCCAGGGCTCAGCTCAGGAGATGCTGGGACATAGGAGGGTGAATGAATGAATGAGTGAATGAGTGAAAGGCCTGCTTGGAGGCTGTCGGTTCTGTTCCACACGGAACCTGCTAGGTTTCTCCCTCTTCCTTTCCCCTCCAACCCCGGCCCTGACCTTGCTGGAGCGCCCCGGGGTCCAGCGTTCCAGGCGGTGCCGGGTTCCCGGTGCTCAGGCCTCTGCGAGCTGGTTTGTTTGAATTCCTTCCACGCGACTCCCTCTGAGCTGCAGACGAAGCTCTGGCTTCTCATTTGTTTATGAAGATGATCCGGCCTCTCTGATGACTGCCGGGAAGTTAATTAAAATGTGACTTCTCTGGGCGAGGCCCCCCTCTGGGCAGGTGCAGGTGGGCAGACGTCCAGCTGGCAGAGGATCCACAGACAGACTCGAGAGCTGGCTGCCACTCGGGCGGGCAGAGGGGTGGGGAAGAGGCGGGCGCCTCACGCTCCACGCTCTGTTTCCGGGAACCAACAGCTGCCGACGCGCACTGAAGCCGCAGGCTGCAAAGATCATCCCCATGGGAGGCTCACTCGTCTTTTCACTCCACAAACATTTATTTTCTGCTGACTCCGAGCCAAGCCCTGTGCCAGAGTTTGAAGGTAAACAAAGAAGATGCGTAGCCCCTGCCCTCATGAAATTCATCTTCTTGCAAAGAGGACGACTGAACAGATTGCCTCGAACTCTAAAAACTTTAGGCCCTAGGGTGAGACAAGATATTTGCAATCCACGGACCTGACAAAAGACTCTTGTCCATCCTATGTAAAGAGCTGCTACAAATCAATAAGAAAAAGGCAGCAGATCCTGTAGAAAAATGAGCAAAAGACTTGAGTAGGCACATCACTAAGAGGACGTCCAAGCAGCCAAGACCCACGGATTAAGGTGCTCAGCCTCGGTGCTGTCGGGGAGGGTGTGGAGCACCGGGCGCGCTCACGCCCTCGGTGGGCGTGTGAACTGGTGCGGCCACCGTGGGAAACGGTTGAGCTGCGTCTACTAAAGCTAAACCTGATAGCACCCTCATGGCCCCCAGCAGAAACGAGTGCCCCATCTGCGAATGCGCACAGCACCGTGATATGTGACGGCCACGCCCCGGAAACAGCCCTAAACGCCGTCCCAGGCGGGGAAACCGTTGTGACGTATTTATCCCATAGAGTGCCCCATAGCAGTGGTTCCCCATTGGGGTGATTGCGCCCCCTCCCCCCGAGGACATCCAATCGTGTCCGGACACATTTGGGGTTGGGAGGGACTACTCCCTCCAGCTGGGGCGGGGCCAGGGCGGCTGCTAAACCCCTCACGGCCCACGAGACAGCCCCCCCAGTGCGTGCTCTGGCCCTAATGCCCAGAGAGCCGCGGCTGAGCAACACGCACCCCGGAGAGAGAGGGCACAGCTGTACACAACCCCCGGGTCCGCACACGCAGTGCCAGGGAGAGAAGCCCTCGCGCAAGGCGGCGCTGCTCCGCGCCCCCGGGAGGTTCAAGTGCAGCATGGCTGTCTGGGAGGAGCCGGGGCCTGGGTCCCCGGGGCGGGGACAGTGGCTGAAGCCGCTCCAGGAGGCTGAGGGGCGCTGGCCTGTGGCTTCCTGACCCCTGGTGGGTGCCCTTCGCACCCGTTCACCCGGGACGGCGGTCACATGTCCAACGGGCAATGGCCGAACGGGAGACCCACCTTCAGACAAGGGCTGCCTGCGCACAATGACAGACAAACGAGCTCGGCTCCCAGAGGGTTCTCCGGGCTGTGGTTCTGAGCCGGGGGGCAGGGCCCCACCTGAAGTCCCTGAGAATGGAAGGATTTCCTCTCCTCTGACCTTTCTGACCTTTCCAGACCAGGGTGTCGCCGGGTAGACAGAAGAGATGCCCTGAGAAATTGGCGTGAAGCAGGCTCAGCCCCTGTCGAGGTCTGCTCCTTGGTGGGTGGGCGGGGGGTTAAGGAGATCGCTACGGCTTCAGAAAACATCGTGGGGTTCCACTGGGCGCTCGGACGCCACAGCTCAGTGTTCCCCCACCCCAGCCCCTCACAACAGCTCTCAGAGGGAGCACGCTGTCCCCCAGGACGGAGGGGGACACGGAGGCTCCGGGAGGTCGCAGACCAATGCACTTCAACCCCCGCTTCTCCTGTTTGTGGCACCTCAGGCAGACCCTCCAGGCCTTTGGAGAGGCACAGCTCCGCGGTGGGCTGTGAGATGCGGAAGCTACTCGCGTGGGGCCCACGGGCCGGCCCTTGTCATGGGGTGTGAGCCTCCAGAGCTGCATGTGGAGGGAAGTCCCGGCTTTGGGTCCGACCACCGCCCTCCCCCGCAGCTTCCACACTGCCTCCCTCCGAGCTTCCTCTGTCACGGGCTTGGCTGGGATGCAGCCCTGGGTGACAGCTGTCCCCATCAGCAGACAGCTTCATTAAGCCTCATTAAGATGTCATCCCTCCGCCTGGCTTCCCGGCTCTCCGCTCTAATTAAAACCATCTCTGTCCGTGTCCCGGGGGGCCTGGGATTCTCTGGGCTCCTTCTGCACGGAAGCTGCCTCCGATCCCCGACGGGAAGGCCAGGCCCGGGAGGACCAGGCCCGGACGTCCGCGCCGGGAACCAGGACCCGGCCTGGAAGTCCCCTCGGAGCAGCTGGTGGCCAGCGTGACCAGCGTGGGGACCGCGGGGGCTGCCTCGTCTGCCGTCACCCGCGGCTCCGGAAGGCGGGCCCCTGGCCCTGGAGCCTCGCCAAGGCCCGTTTTCCCGGGACAACTTCAAAGCAGGTGACCAGGCCTTGCGACTCGAGTCTAATTCTCTTCCACTCACTGTGCTGTAATAAATGCTAACCAGGCCCCGCGTGCCGCCGCCCAAGAGGCAGGAATGGGCCACGCCAGGCGGCTTTGTTCCTGATGCCTGGGCTGGGTCCCCGCTGGACGGACAGGCCGGGGCAGCTCCGAGGCCGGGGCTTTCTGGGGGGTGGGGGGCGCTCCATGCCTGCGTTCTGGACCCGCCTCCAGGCAGGAACCTCACTTCCTGGCAGCTCCTTAACCCCCAGCCCAGCGTCGAAAGGAAAGGAGTGCTGTTCCACAGTGGAGAAGCCTCCGCTCTCCCCCGCTTCCCATTCAAGGTGGTCACGTGGAGCCCCAGTTACGCGGCAGTTATTAAATATCTGTGTGCGCCGCCCCCCCAACCCTCCCCGCACGCGTACGCACACGCTGCCGTGGCGCGGAGGGTAGTTCATTATTGCTCAGCAACGTAAGATCCTCGAGTGAGAAGCACAATATAAATGCAAATTGTGGTCATGATTAGCATAGAGGGTATTTATTTATCTCCATAACGAGAGCCGCCGATAAACAACCCTGCGAGACGAGGTGCGGAGTGCTTCACGGGGCGCCCGGCAGGGAGCACACGGAATGCCACTAAAGCCACACGTAAGGAGACCACACCCACGTGCGAGCCAATAAAACAATGTCAAGTGAGAAAAGCCCGGCAGGATTTAGATTTGACAGAGACGGCGGCGGCAGCAACGTGAGAAAATCCACCAAACACACACTGGAAGGAAACACAGAAGCTTCCTGTGAGGGCGTGAGGTTAGAGATGGCGGCCTTTAGGGGGGGTGGGGGGCGGGATCTCACTCACACTTTAAAAAGGCAAAAGGCAGAGTTAGGCCGTAGCTTCTGTGCCATGTATACCCGCCAAGGGTCAGAGTTCAGGGTCTCCCTCCCTGTGGGTATAACTGCTGTGAATTTATAACGGGGCCGAGTGGGCGAACCCAGGCCGAGCGGGAGGATGGGGAGCCAGCATGTTACTGTCACACAGGACTGAGTCCCAGCTCTGCCACCTTCCATGTGACCTTGGGCAAGTCGCTTAATTTTTAAAAAAAAATATTTTTATTGATTTCAGAGCGAAGGGAGAGGGAGAGAGAGATAGAAACATCAGTGATGACAGTCACGGATCGGCTGCCTCCTGCACGCCCCACACTGGGGATCGAGCCGCAACCCGGGCCTGTGCCCTGACCGGGAACTGAACCGTGACCTCCTGGTTCCTAGGTCGGCGCCACACCCGCCTAGCAAGTCACTTCGTTTGTCTCGTCCCGGTTCGGGCTGGAAGACCTCCGCCGGCCCCGCGGAGCATTCGTGGCGTCGGCCCGGTGCGTGTCGCTCGGTAGACGGGTTGCTGCTCTTGCGTCGTTGTTAGCCCTGCCACTCAGGCCGAGGGGAGCCGCCGAGGGGAGCCGGCGTGGGGACAGCCCCCCCCCCCTCCGCGCCCGCCCGGCCACTCCGCTGGGCCTCACCGGGCCTCGGGGCGCTGGCCTCGGCGGCTCCTCTGTCCTCCTGTGCAGCTCCCTCGCTGCCGCCTGCGGGGCTGTGGCTGATGTATGGCCTCGCCGCGGGAGGCGGTCACGGTGCCGGCCCGCGTTCCCTCCCCTCCCCCTCGACAGCTTGAAGCCAGGTCCTTCATTTGCATTTACATGATCTCGCTGTGCAGCTTATGAGATCGAGAGATTTATTTGCTACTTAGCTTGATGTTTGATTACACCCGGCGAAGGCGGCGGCCCGGAGCGCGGACGCATCGCTCTGAGCCGGGGCCTCTGGGGGCCGGTAACTCAGCCGCGGGTTTAGGGGGATGAGGGGGACGCGCTGCGTTTTGAAAAAGGCAAACGTGAGAGGCTGGAGGGAACCGTCACCAAGGTTTGGACTGAAGCAAAACAAAAACAATAAACCCGCCGGGGGTCATCCCCGACTGTGAGCCGCCCGGCCACTCGGGAGGAAACCCACCGGCCGGGGACCGAGCGCCCAGACACCCCGGCCCAATCACAAGCCCCTAAGGAGGGGGCTCCTCCAGTACAGGGAGGAGGTGAGGCTCGAACCCCGAATTACCAGCGTGGCTCTCGGGACAACGCTGGGTCTCCAGGTCTAGCTGGGTGGCCTCGACCCAGTTACTCGGCACCCCAAGTTCCTGAGTGATAAAATGCGAAAGCAGCCTCCTCTTAAGTTCCTGGCTGAGATAGTAAAGGAGGAGACTGTGGGAGCGGGTGCAGGGGTACAGGGCGTGGGGAGCCCCAGGCTGGGACTGCGTATTTGAGGTCGGGCCCCCTCCCATCTCGTTGCTCTCATGGTCCCTGTGGCGGAGCTGGTGCGGGTGTCCTGTTGGCGGCACCTGAGGTCTCCTGACCTTTTGTGTCGAGGGAAGCCCAAGGGCCAGCGGACCTGATGGCCCCACTCCCATCATGGCCCTCGGCCCCAAGGTCTCACGTCGGGAGGCTGCTGGGAAGAGGGGGTGGGGGGGAGCCCCGGCCTGGGAGTCGGAGCCTGGGAGCTAGTGTTCAGCCTGGTCTGCCCCGGGGACACCCGTCTGCCTCTGGGCGCCACAATCTCTCGAGGCTCCGGGGCTCGGAGAGGAGCAGGCACCTCCGTGGACGGCCAGGAGGTCCCATCCCGACCGGCCGGCGAGCCTAGGACACTCTTATGCCCACACCTGCGTGGGGTCCACGGCTTTAAGGAAAAAGAGAACCACTCGATCAGGCCTCTCGGAGGGCTGTGAACCCCGTCTGACCCTCCTCCCCGGGTGACCTCTGAGTCTCAGCTCCTCGCTGTGAAACGGCAGCCATCCCCGCGTCCCCACTCAGGATGAAAAGACAAGGTTTCGAGGCGACGTGAGGCCAGGCGCCGGGGGTGCGGGGCACGCAGCAGGCGGGTGTGCGGCTGGGCCGGCTCTTCCTTTCCCGTCCTCTCTGGGGCCGCTCGCGTGG
This sequence comes from Cnephaeus nilssonii, assembly GCF_951640355.1. Lineage (NCBI taxonomy): Eukaryota > Metazoa > Chordata > Mammalia > Chiroptera > Vespertilionidae > Cnephaeus > Cnephaeus nilssonii. The sequence goes on from NC_137085.1 coordinate 2,874,667, forward strand.
GGAGAGGGAGGAACTCCTTTGAGCCCACCCTGGTGTGGGGTCCACTGGAAAGGAGGAAGTTTCTGGACCGCCGAGAAACAAACAGAATGCGGGGTCTCCTCTACCGCGTGGGGCTGACCGGTGAGAAGGGAGCGTTTGGTCAGTTCAGTGCCAGCGTCCGTGCCAGTGGGCACAGAGGCAGCAGGGGCAAGTCCAGAAGAGTAAAATGAAACCGAGAGGGAAGAGAGGAGGAAGAGAAAAAGCTCAGGATGATCTGTGTACTTCTCCGCGCGCAGCCGAGATCAGAGGCGCGCGCGTGTTTCAAGTTCTGACAGCGGTGGGCCCGGGCTGCGGGGCCCCTCTGTTTACGTGTCCGTGTTCTTCACGGGCTCATTGAAAACCGGCGCGTGTAACGGGGAAGGAAAATGTTCGGCGCTTTTCCCCCTGATAAACCCTTGTTCCTTCCGAGAACAGATGAAAACGCCAGCTCCAGCGACTCAGGTTTTGATGTATATTTCATGACATCTCATTGATTGTAAGTTTTATTTCCATGTCAATAAGAGCGGCATTGTAATAAACGAGGAGGAGTTTAACACGAAATGGCAGCTGACCTGTTAGCATGCCGGGTAGCGGAGCCGGGACGCGGCCACACAGGGAAGCCTGCTAATAAGGATGCCGTTGATTTCAGCACGGAGCCGGGCGGCGGGCGGCGGCGGTGGGCAGTGGTGGGCGGCGGGCGGCGGCCCTCTCTGCAGCCTGCAGGGTTGTTTCCGGTTGCTTCTGTGCTGCTGCGTTATAGGGAAGGGTGTGAGGGCCTCTGCTTGGTACCCTGGGGCAGAAGAGATGCATATAACCGAGTCGTGGCTGGAGGAGTGTAGGGAGCGAGTTTGAGGATTTGGGGATCGAGCCCGCAACCCAGGCCTGTGCCCCGACCGGGAGTTGAACTGTGACCTCCTGGTTCGTAGGTCGATGCTCAACCACTGAGCCACACCGGCCCGGCGTGCCAGTGTAGTCTGAGGGGTATGCAAAGCAGACAGGCCCTACATGGCTGAAAGCCTGCTTCCTCGGGCTGTGTTTGAGAGCAATTGGATGTGTGACGATCTGAGTCTGGTCTGGTGGACTTTTGAGCTAACAGGTCTCAGCCAGATCCAGCCTGTCCACCAGGGCCTCCCTGGACACCGGGCACTGCCCACTGGGTCTGTGTCCACAACTGAGCCCTGGACCGGCCCGGGCCCATGGCTGGGAGGAGGGAGTGAGCGATAAAAGAGAAGATCTCAGCGCCCCGGAGGACAGTCCAGCACAAGGCAGCTGAGCGATGCGCGGAGGAGGAGGAGGAGGGGGGGAGGGGAAGGGAGAGAGGGAGGGAGAGGAGGAGGGGGAAGAGGAGGAGGAAGAGGAGGAGGAGAAGGGCTGAGCTGTAAATGATTCGAGGGGCGGCTTCTCAGATGCGGTCGGCTGCCTGACTCAGGTACAGATTTCAAACAGGCGGCGTAATTGCTACACGTGAGATCTGTTTGTACTGAGCTTTGAGCCTGGGAAATTACCAAGCTCCGTGCTGCTCCTACAATTAATCATTGAAGGCTTCAGAGTGAGCATGCCCATTACCGCGACGGACCCGGCCATGGGCTGGAGCCGGCGTGTAAAGCGGCAGCTTTTATGAAAGTGTTCCTCTCCCCTGCCCCGCATCAGGAATGCGCGTCACCCTCGCCCGCTCGCACACTGGTGCGGACCAGCCGGTAATTACCAAACTGCAAACGGGCAGCGTCTCCTAATGAGTGACAAGCTGCCGCGCGGAAATCTAATTTGGTCTAATTAAGCAGCCTTTTGTGAGGATTTGTCTTCAGATGAAGAGGGAGCCGAGGAGATCTAAATGCAAATGAACGCCTGGTTCTGGTTTAAAGGGCGAGGCTGAGCCGGTGTCTTCGGGCCCAGCCCTCTCTCTGTTCACAGGAGTCTCTCCTGGTCACCTCAGGCCACCGCCCCCGGGCCCCACCCGCCACTGGGCCCCACCCGCCTCGGAGTAACCCCACCTTTTGGCCCCTGGCCTCTCAGACCTTGGCAGATAGGACACCCCGGGTCTGCACAGCTGTCCGTGAAAAAGCCAGTGGGTCTTGCTTATGGAAGGGACCTGCTCGAGGTCTCTGAGGTGCACTCTGAAGTCTGGAGTGGGGAGAGCACCCCGATGCCATCGGCGCTGACAGCAGGTGGGGGATCACCCTGCCCCTCGACCTGTGTGGTACACCAGGTGCCCAGCTGAGGTCCCCTGGGTGCTGTCTGTCTTTCTGTGTGTGTTTTTTAATGTTTTTATTGAGGAAGGGAGAGGGGGAGGGAGAGAGAGAGAAACATCAATGATGAGAGATAAACACCGATCAGCTGCCGCCCGCACGCTCCCTACTGGGGATCGAACCCGACTACTGAGCATGCGCCTTGACTGGGAATTGAACCCTGACCTCCTGGTTCATAGGTCAACGCTCAACCACGGAGCCACGCTGTTAGGAGCTGGATGTTTGTGTCTCCCAAACATCCGGACCCTCTGTGCGATGGAGTTAGGAGGTGGAGCCTTCGCGAGGCGATGAGACTGGGGTGGGGCCCTCATGAGCGGGGTCAGTGCCCTTATGAGAAGCAGCCAGGGAATTCGCTTGTCCTTTTCGTGGTGAGTGCGGGCCCAGGAGAAGCCAGCCCTCTGTAAGCCAGGAAGAGGGTGCCCCCCCCCCCGCGCCCCCGAGAACCGAGAGGGCGGCTGTCAGCACCCTCCTGACTCGGTGGCAACACAAGACCCGTGAGCTTTCCAGCTCAAAGGTGATTCGATGCAAAGAAAGCTGCCAGCGCCCGTTCCTCTGCTCCTGGACGATCCCCTTGCCCGCCAGCTCCCCGGGGTTTCTCCCTGACCCCGGCCCTAGAGCCTGCCACGCACTGAGGAAGCTCAGCCCACAGAGGCCTCCTCCCGCCCCGCCCCGCGCCCCCTGGGCAGGGAGACTGGAACCAGCCTGGGGTCCCGGGCGCCCCCACTGCAGACCAGCCTTCGGAGGGAGCCCCGTGGTGGCTGGGGCATAAGCACGGGATCTGAACACGTGCTCTGACCCGACTGGCCGGCGCCCCTCCGTGCACGCTCTCGGGTGGGCTCTCCCAGGCTCCTTTCCAGAAAACCAGAAAAGTCCGGTTCCAGGGGGTCGGGAGCCAACTGCAGGGTTGGCGGGGGGCGGGGAGGGGGGTCTAACATTCGCTTGAAAGCTCGGGATGCAGCCCTTCCCTCAGAGACCCAGGCCCCGTCCACGCGACGGCAGCTGGCACGGGGCTTCTTGCGGGAGTCTTACGGGGTCTCGTCCCAAATGATGCGCCTCCTTAATGTAAAGCCGTCTCAGCAGGACACAGCGTCTCTGTTCTCCTCCACCCAGAGCTCCCCCGAGAAATCAAATGTAATCCTCTCTAAGAAGCTTTAAATAATTTTGAGCTTTCTTATCGACTTATTAAAATGCAGCTTAAAAGGCGCCTTCAATGCAATCCTTTTACAAGGGTCAGGGATATAAAAATGGAAGAAATATGATTAGTAGATCAGTTGGAAAGACAAGCAGTCAGACCCCATGTTGACTATTGCAGAGAGAACTTCCGGTGGCATCTCCGATACCCCCAGCCGCCTGCCCTGGGCAGCGGGCCATCCTCCCCGCCTTCGCCCGTATCCCTGCAGCCCACCCATCAGCAACGCCTGGTCCCTGCTGGTTCTCTCGCCACAGCTCTCCCGTGTCCCCCGGCGGCCTCGCCAGCCTCCCTCTGGTCCTAAGGACCCCGCTTTCTTAGAAACCCCTTGGCTAAGAGCTTCCGCGGGCTTCGAGATCCCGGAGTGGCCTTTGACCCCTGGCAGCGTGAGCGGCAGCGTCCTGATGCCCGGGAAGACACGTTTATCCGGTCACAGGGTCCTGCTTTTTCCTGGGGGAGGGGGCCAGTCACAGCCGGACCTGCTCGTGTTTGTGCTCACGAGGGAGTGAAGTGAATGAGTGAAGTGAATGAGTGAAGTGAATGAGTGAATGCCCAGCTGCCCTAAGCAAGGCCAGCGCTCTCCCTGCCTCCGGGGCCTCTGACTCCTGCTGCAGGGCTGCCCCACGCTGGGCACAGGGCGCCAAGGGGCCTGCGAAGATCGTGTTTATGTCTTATTTCTCGGTTCATCCTCACCCGAGGATATTTTCCCATGGATTGTTAGAGAGTGGGAGGGAGAGGGAGAGACAGAGAGGAACATCCATGTGAGGGAGACACATGGATTGGTTGCCTCCTGCACACACACCTGGACCAGGGCCAGGGATCCTGCAACCGAGGTACACGCCCTTGACCAGAGTCGAACCCGGGACCCTTCAGTCCGTGAGCCGATACTCTAACCACTGAGCCAAACCAGCGAGGGCCCTGCAGTGATGTTTTCATTCTTTTTCCCAAGAAGAAGAAAAATACAAACACATCCATTGGCAAGACAACATGGTAACGGCGAACGGAGGCGTGATGTTCTGTGCCGTGTGGCCCTGTGTCCACCGTCACCATTCACCCGTGTGGCCGTTTGTCCACCCGTCACCATTCACCCGGCACTCGAGGCCTGGGGCTCGCTTGGGCAATGGCCCGAATTCCTTTCTCAAGAAGGAATAAGCATCCAGGTTTGGGGGCCCTGCTGCCTGGGAGGCAGCCCACACACCGGCAGAAAGACGCTGAGATGGAAGGAAACGGGGCTCCACCCCCTCCCGCCACCAGCGCCACTGCCAGCTGCAAAGAAAGGCTCAGCTCACACGCAGCCAGCACGTCCCCCCGGGCTCCCATCCCAGCTGCCCCCTCGCAGCTGAGGGACCTGGGCAGGGGGCATCCTTGCTGAGCCCTCGCCCTGCTCTGTAGCGTGGGGGTGACAGAGAGCCCCCAGCCTCCCAGCGCTGTGGTAATTCGGGGCGAGATGCTGGCGAAGGCCCTGGGGGCAGGCCTGGCCCTCTGTGAGGGCTCACTGAAGAGCAGCTGTTACCACTGTCATCGCTGTACGGGAGAGGCCTTTGCAATGCCCACCTTTATGCCCTGGCTGGTGTGGCTCAGTGGATAGAGCATTGGCCTGTGGACTGAAGGGTCCCCAGTTCAATTCCGGTCAAGGGCACATGCCCGGCTTTCGGCTTAGTCCCAGCAGGAGGCGTGCAGGAGGCAGCCGATCAATGATTCTCGTCACTGATGTTTCTGTCTCTCCCTCCATCTCCCTCCCTGACATCAACAATTCATATATTTATGTATGTGTATGTATGTATGTAAAAGAAATGCCCGCTTTTAAAACACGATGGAGCAACCAGTGTGTGGAGCAGCCGGAACCAGTGTCAGCTCCCTGGCCTCCATATTTCCTTGTGATTTCAGGGGTCACCATTGGGGGACACGGGTCCCGGATACCAGGAACTGTGCTATTTTGGCAACTTCTTTCGAGTCTATAATTATTTCAAAATTAAAAGTTTAAAAAAAACACACACAAAAAAAACAGAGCCAGCGAAACACACCTACCTCGTAGAGAGAATGCCGCCGCCAGCGAAGGGCCGTGGACCTGGCAGATGCGTCTCATTTTCTGGGAAGCGCGGAGGAGCCGGCGTGTCCCCCCAGATACCTCCCCCCCCGCCCGTTCAGCTGCGTGGTATTTTCCTTCATTATGCTGGCGCCTCCGAAGTAAACCTCTCTAATTTCCTACACCACCGCTATTTATTTAAATGCTAACTCGCATTATGAAGTGATAATCCACACGCGCAGGAGATGATTTATGAAGCATTTAAATTAAGAGGAGCAGCTAATTGGGAGCATGTGTCTTGTAAGCCCGGCTAACACCAGAAAACTACAGATTAGGGGGAAGGGGAGGTATTTTTATCTTGCTTTCATCTTCTTTGGGGAGGCACTGGGGGAAGGGTCCCTGTGATCCACATGCCGGCCCCCCGGCCCCTCTCGGGCTGGGGTCTGTGCCGCTCACAGAGCCCTCCTATCCGGCAAGCTGTCCGTCCCCCTCCCCTTTTCCTGATAAGGGAGCATCGTTTTGTTTTCTTAGAAAGCTGCTCAGCTTGATTACAAAGACGCAAGTGGTAAAGATTGTTACTATTCAGATATTTACGCCTTATTGGAGAAAGAGAGGAAATTTGGGGCAGAGGAAATAAAAAAGGTTGCCTCTAATAATTATTTTGGACCTTCCCTTTTGAAAAGATGGCCTGGGTTTGTATAGGTAGGTTGAGGATTGGCTTGAACACATGGGTGCTGTGTGTGTGCAGGCTTGTCACAAGTATGCATGTGTGTTTGCTCACCCATTCTTTCTCTTTTTTTTTTTTAAATATCTTTATTGATTTCAGAGAGGAAGAGAGAGGGAGCGATAGAAACATCACTGATGAGAGAGAAGCATTGATTGGCTGCCTCCTACACACCCCACACTGGGGATCGAGCCCACAACGCAGGCATGTCCCCCTGACCAGAATCGAACCCAGACCCTTCGGTCCGCAGGCCGACGCTCTACCCACTGAGCCAAACTGG